>NW_027507790.1:170697768-171297768 GCF_037356315.1 Lithobates pipiens | reverse complement strand
GAAGGATGCGAGTGGCCTCCCGTGCTGCAGCCGGGCTTCTTGTTCCTCCTTAATGGTCGACATTGCCATGGCGTTGTCTGACTGGATCCTGATCAGACACCCTCTCAATCTCGTCGACCATGTGGAGAGGCATAGAGGCAACTTGGATTCCTTCCCCCGACCAGAGGCCCTGGGTCGACTGCAATCCCAGTACTCCTCCCCTGCCAGTCAGACTGGCGTCCGTTGTGATCACTGTCCAATGCAGAGGTAGGAATGACGTCCCAGGGACCTCAGCCACCAGAGCAGGGAGTTCCTGACTGACTGGCTCATCCGAATCTGCCGATCCAGAGATAATGGAGATTTGTCCCATTTCGTCAATATCTCCTTCTGCAAGACTCTGACGTAAAACCAGGCGTACGGTACCGCCTCGAAGGAGGCCACCATGAGGCCCAGGACTCGCATGCAGAAGCGCAGACGACCACCTATGGATCATCAATAATTTTACCGCGACTCTGAGAGTCTGCAGTTTGTCTGAAGGGAGAAAAACGTTCACTTCCATGGAGTCCAGCAGTAAGTCTAGGTACTCCAAGCGCCGAGTCGGTATAAGCACCGACTTTTTGAGGTTCAACAGCCACCCAAATACCTACAGGCTATGCATGGTGATCGCCACATCCTCCTTTAATTCCGAGGCAGAAGCTGCTCTCAGGAGAAGATAGTCTAGATAACCTACGATTGCGATTTTGCGTTGTCGCAACAATGCCAAAATTGGACCCAATACCTTGGTAAAGACTCGGGGTGCTGATGCCAAGCCAAAAGGGAGAGCCACAAACTGGTAGTGGGCTTCCCCTACTGCAAATTGCAGAAACCTGACGCCTGAGGCATATGGGTATGTGCAGGTACACATCCTGGATGTCCAAAGATGCCAGGGAGTCCCCTTGATGGAGTGCAGCGACTACTGAGTGAACTGATTTCATTTTGAACCTCTGTACTTTTACAAAGCAATTGAGGGCCTTCAGGTTCAAGATTGTAGTCCCCAAAAAGGAAGGGGTCCAAACAGTTTGGAGTAGAATCCCTGGAACCTTTCCAATTCCAGAACGGGCCCTATCACCCTGCTGCTTAGCAGGTCCCTTACTGCCCCCAATAGGGCCTCCCGGCAAGCCGGGAGTAAGGGTATGCTGGAAGGGAAGAATCTGTTTGGTGGCCAAGAGAGAACTATCTTGTAGCCAGAGGAAATCAGTTCGTAGACCCATGGGTCGGACAGCCGAGAGGCCCACCGGGCTGCAAACTCTCAAAGGTGACCTCCCCCACCCGAGAGACGGGCGAGGGCAAACCTTCATGCGGTAGCACTTTTGCTCGCAGGCTTGTGGTTCCAGGGACGCTTTTGTCCCTCAGCGGTCGTCCTGTCGGACAGAGCATTTAGCTGAAGTCCCGGACGAATGAAAAAGCCTCTTGAGCGAAAAATTAGGGCCCTTGCCTGCGCCGTGGCTCCTTAGTCTTCCTGGCCTGTGGGAGCAAGGTACTCTTCCCACCTGTGACATTCTTAATAAAGTCATCCAACGAAGCTCCAAAGAGCCGCTCACCAAGGAAGGGTAGATCCGTCAAGGACCAGCATTTCAGCCAAATCAGGCACCGCTGCACCACTGCTGACACTGAAGCCCTGGAGAGCAAAAGGAAGCGTATCCAGGGCCACGTCACAAATGTACTTAAGGCCGTGCACCAACTGGTCTGCTAGTTCCACACAGGCGGGAGTAACCTGCTGCTTCTCCAATTCGCGGTGGAAAAGTTTTGCCCATTCAGCAAGTGTCTGCAACACAAGTGCTGTGGCCAGTACTGGCCATATTGCTGACCCCACATCCGTAAACAAGGAACGGACCACTGCCTCGGCCTTCCTGTTGGTAGGGTTGTTAAAGGCAGGAGTCCCCTCTACCGGGATCATGGTTGCTTTGTTTAACCTGGATACTAGGGGGTCCACGACCAGAGGAGCCAGCCATTTTTTAAGAAGGCTCTCCTGAAAGGGGTAGCGCACCGCCATTCTTTTAGGGACCGAAAAGGTCCGTTGCGGGCTTCCCCATTCCTTGTATATGAACTTGTCAAAATAAGTCAGACGGATACACCTTTAGGTGTACGGGCTGGCTTAAGGGACCCAAAAGGGGCCGCTACTTCAGCAGAGGAACCTGCTGTATCCTGAATTTTCAGGGTATCACGCACAGCTGTGATAAGTGCTCCAACTAGCGCTTTGTCTTGCGCGGACCCGGACGGGGACTCCTCCTCACTGTCCGATTGGTCCTGGTCAGCGTCATCTGAAGCAACAGAGCAGGGGCCGCCAGTCTCAGCAGGGCCCAAGTCTGCATCAGAGCTCTCCCAGCAGAACGCCTCCACCCTGGCAACGAACATTTCAAGGACAGCCGACAAAGCATCCAAAGGCACTGCACTGTTTGCAGGCAAGCTGGTTGCAACTGCAGGGAGTTCTGGGGAAGAAACACCAGTTTCTGAAGCCATGCTGACCCCCTCCCCCCTCTCTCTGCCACCTTTGGGGACTTAGGACAGGTGCACAATCCCACCCTCCTAGCTGCTGCAGACTGAGGGGACTCCATTGCAGGACTCACTACCCCGACAGAGTGCTGCGCCGTTCAGTTGCAGGTGTCTGCATCCAGTATCCACTCCCAGGTGTCCTGAGCAAAAAAACAATCATACGCTGCAGGGACAAGCGCTGAGGATAAAAACCGAACTGGGCTACAACAAAATGGCCACCGGCCACCCTGTATAAGGGACATAATCACTAAGAAAATGGCCGCCGAGCTACAGAAAAATGGCCTGACCATGCTTTCCACTGAGGCACACCAAAAATGGCCAACAACTGTACACAGTGAAAGGACAGAGAAAATGGCGGCAGAACAGCGATATGGCGATCAGCACATGCAGACCTCCAGACACCCAGCAGGGAGACCACAGACACCCAGCGCAGCCCCCAATCTAAGGTGAGAGCCCCTCAGGGGACCCCTGGCTACAGGTACACACATTGCTCAGCAGCCCATCATGCAGCATCCGGGGGGGGGAATAGGGACAGGGAGAGAAGAGGGACCCCCTAATCGACCTCCCAGGGAATGACCAGCCGCTCAATTTTGCCGAGGCAGGAAGAGCTCTACTTACCATCCGGACAAGCTGGGGACATCCCATCACAGACCAACTCTCCGAGCAGTATAGGGTGGCTGCTTGCCACGGCACACTGTGACAAGGGCATCAGTAGTCCGGTCATATGTGTGCCCCGGAGCGTTGCGCTCACCGGCCGTCCATGGAGCCTGAGGGGCATGTCGTGGCTGACCCATCACACAACTAGGGTCTGCACACGCTCGATGGCCAGGCTGGGGAGACTACAAGGATCTACAGATTTTCCAGCCTGCCACCCAGCCAGCTGTTGATAGCAGATCACAGGATCTTAAAATCTTGAGCAAAAGGCAAACATTCAGCAAAAAATCCCAGGGCCGATGGTCCCGCAGGGAGCCTAGGTCCTTCTTCACTAGGCAGAAAAAAACTGAGCTGCAGGAAGCAGGCGGACGAGTTATTACCAGAGGGACCGCCCCCTTGGTGGAACTGTAAAGATCTTCTTTTTCACATGTATTACATGTTCTGCCTAGTCCTCTCCTGAAGGTGGCGTAATAACCCTACGGTCAAGATTACTGGAGTTGTGGCCGGCATGAACAAAAGAGAAAATTATTTGGTATTTTCAAACGGTATATCTTGTTTGGCTCTGGCGGCTACCAGAACACTATCCCTGTCTCGAGAATTCTATAATCGTAGCAGAAAGGACCTGGGGGGGGGGCCCAGGTTTAGGTGGTATTGGTGGAACCCTATGTGCTCGTTCCACTACAAAAGGTGGACAGCACTTTGCCTAGGCCCAAAAACGGAGATAAGCAATTGCTGAGCAAATTCAGTTGATATAGTCCCCTCAGCCCTTTCAGGTAGGCCCAGGATGTGAATATTATTCCGTCTAAGGCATGTTATTATCGATAGCCTTTTCCTGCAACCTTCTGACCTGTAGCTGTAAAGCCCTTATTTCTTTAGAATCTGATTGTGTAGAGTCTTACAGCGGAGACTATTTTCCACCACAGAGACCCCAGTTTTAAACCCATCCAAGTCCTGGCAGGTCAGAGAAACGTCTCAAGCTATAAGATCCATTTGCCCTTTAAGAGTCTCTTTACAGTCCATAATAGCTGCCAAAATAGCTGGGCCTGAGGAGTCCTCCAAGGAGGTGGCTGATGCATCACTAGGTAGTTGAGAAATAGTCATTCTTGCTTTTGCTGTTTTTACTTTGTAGGGATAGTTACTGCTGCAGAAGTTGTATCTGGCTTATTTGATGTCACTATTTTGCTTGATGTTGCTTAGAGTCTGCGGCTGAGACATCTATCTCCAGCCAAAGGGGACCCTCTTTATTCTCTCAGGAGATATAATAATAAGTATAATTAATATTTAGAGCCCTATTATTGTGGAAATTTACCGAGGTTAGCTATAGGTCAAGATATAGGAGAAATATAGAAGAAATCCCCGTCCTTTCCTCAGCAGACGGTGAATATCAGTATATAGTAATATGATATATATATATATATATATATATATATATATATATAGCCAGGAGGGTATAGCAAGATGGCTGCAACATCTGCTCTAAGCCTGGGTCAAGTGTCACAGCACAGCAACAAATGAAAATACAAATGTCAGCTTTTTGCCCCCATCTCCCCCCCCCCCACCCGCTTTTTTATCTTCCGCAGCAAAGTCTTAGTGCTCAGGGTGTAGCAAGATGGCCACTACTTATCACAGCTTATTCCAATGGGTACTGGGTCTGGGACTGGAACTTTGGCTGGTCTGAGTCTGGGACTTCAACCAATCGACCAAGAGGATACACAGAGGAATACAGTCGCTCCACAGAACCAGGCAGCAACAGACAATGGCAGCAGCAGGGACCCATCCGCAACTAACAATTGGCTTATAGCCAGCAGACAGATGGGCTCAGAGGGAACATAGAGCTGACTAGATGTATGGGAGGGTTGCAAGAAAAAAAAAAAAAAAAGCTACCCTAAGAAAGGCCACATGCAGTCATGGCTGAGCTTTGCCACAATGCACCTTGAAGATTCTGAGGGCACATGGAAAAAGGCGTTATGGTCAGACAAGAAAAAAAAATGTAATTATTATATACGATATGATATGCGTGTCGGAAATCCAATACAGCTCACCATCCAAACAATGCCATTCCTACTGTAAAGCATGGAGGTGGTAATATCCTGTTATTGGGGGGGGGGGGGGCTTCCCTGCAGCACTTGTCAGGATAGAAGAAAGAAAAAAAATGGATAGAGCAAAATACCGTCAAATTCTTGAGGAAAATATGATACTCTGTGCCAGAAAGTTGTCAATGGGAAGAAGGTTTACTTTCCAACATTACAATGACCCAAAGCACACAGCAAAAATTACCACACAGTGGTTGAAGGAGAAAATGGTTCTTTAATGGCTTAGTCAGAGCCCAGACTTAAACTCCATTGAAAATCTGTGGAATCTGTGAAGACTGCATTCCACAAATTGTGACCATTTAATTTAACTGAACTTGAGCAGTTCTGCAGAGTGCTCAACTGTTGGAAAGTCTAGATGTGCAAAGTTAGTAAAGACATATCCCAACAGACTAAAGGCTGTAATTAAAGTAAAGTTGGTTTAACAAAAACAGTGATTCTGTTTATTTTTTTCAGACATGTTGGTGCTATAGCTTTTATTTGGATGTTAGAAGTTGCAATGACTAAATACAGCTGGATAAAACAAAAACTGTCATCTTCATTTAAAAAGGGGTTGTAATGTCAGTTTTTCTTTCCTCTTAATGCATTCTGTGCATTAAGATAAAAAGCCTTCTGTGTGTAGCAGCCCCCCCTCAGTCCCATGTTCTCGAGTGTCTCAAATTCTCCTTACTGACTGGATGGGCACTGACAAGGTGGCACCAATGAGCGGGCACTGGTAGGCAGCACTGAAAAGATGGGTACTTATGGGTGGCACTGCTGGGCATTGATACGTGGCCCTGATAGGCATCCCTGGTGGCACTGGTAAGCATTGTCAGTGGGCACTGATTGGCAGCTGCCTGGGCACAGATGTGCAGTTCCCTGGGGGTCTAGAGGGGGAATACCTGGTGGTCCAGTGTGGATGGCAATCCTGGTGGTCCTGGGCGGCATTATGATAATGATGATAAACAATCAGCACAGACCTCCCCTGTCAGGAGAGCCACGTGATTGGACACGGCTGATCACGTGGTAAAGAGTCTCCATCAGAGACTCTTTACCTAGATCAGTGTTGCGGGGTGTCAGACTGACACCCTGCAACAATGATCGGCACGATGAGTGCCCCCGGGGGCACTCAGCGGCTTAAAATCCTGAGGACATCATAGGACGCCCAGTCAGCATACTGAAACCACTTTGCGGACATCATTCTGCTATATGACAGGCGGCAAGTGGTTAATTGTTTTTTATTTTTATTTTTAAAAGCAGCAAAAATGTGACAAGACCTTTAGAGTTACAACAAGAAGGTCTTTCCTGTTATTCTTAAGGTTATACCACTTTAAATGGACATTTCAATTTCAGCTGGATGCCAGTAGGACAGATCACGAATAGGCTTTCTATATTTCTTGAGGCGCCCAAGTAGTAAACTTCTCATGCTAAATTTCCCAGTTCTGCCTTCCTGAAGCTGCTCCTTCTGTATCCTCCATATAGTGGAAAAATAAGTGGAAAACCGAACAAAGGAGAATACATTTGTTTAACACCCCTTTCACATGGACAGTCTGCCTGCCAGACTCCGCTTTGCTCGGCGGGGGATCAATCTGCAAATCCCTGCTGAGCAGGCGGATGACATGATTGCCTCAGCACAGTGAAAAGATGGATCTGTCAGAGTCCTGCTCTCCTCTATGTGAGGATCGGATGAAAACAAATGGCCTTGTCTATTTTCACCATCTATCTGGATTTCACGAACAGGATCAGATTGGACAGTGGTGGATGTCAGCAGACAGGTCACTGCTGACATCTGCAGCTCCATAGAAGCGAATGGAGGCTCCGGTCAGGTCTGCCTGAAAAACTGACAGACGGACCTGATCGGAAAGCCCATGTGAAAGGGGCCTAAAAAGCCTCTATTTAAAAAAAAAAAAAAAAAAAAAAAAAAAAAAGGTAACTTATCTGCTCTGTGTAATGGTGTTGCACAGAACAGCCCCGATCCTCTTCTTTTTGAGTCCCCCCCAAGTGTCCCCAATAGCAAGCAACTTGCTGGGGGGGGGGGGCACTCGAGCAGCTAGCAGGACCCATAGGCTCCCGCTGCTATGTGAGCCAATGAGGAAAGAGACACGGGAGAGCCGATGCTCTCATGCACATCGCTGGATGGAGATCAGGCTCAGGTAAGTATCAGGGAGGGAGGAGTGGGGGAGCTGCACCCAGAAGGTTTTTTACCTTCATGCGTTGAATGCATGAAGGTAAAAAAGAATAAAAAAAAAAAAACTTTCTGCCTTTAGAACCACTTTAACAAGTAGGCATTTAATCATAACCGAATCAATAATATTTGTCAGTTTGTTCCTCTGCTAAAACGAGAACAAAATGACAAAAACTCCTGATACATCATACCTAGCTGTTTCCATTACATGCTCTGTCAACACATATTTTCATGCAACAGCAGAACTAAATAAAATTATCTTTGCTGAAAAAAATAAAAATAAAACAATGATAATTTCACCCTACCTGAGGAGGCATGCCTTGGTCAGCTGTAAATCGGCCTCGTTCTCACACAGGAAAAACATTGGTTTCAGTTCTCTCTCTGAAATTGCTTCTGAATTCTGAAGTTTAGTTTGAATGGTTTCAAAATACACATCTGTAATAAACAACAGAGTATAGGCATGAGTAAAAATATGCGAACTATAAAAATTGATTTCTAATCAACTCAAATACAAAAACATACAGAAATTGGGATATTAATGACACGGGTACTGTGATTTGGTAAGGCTCCACTGAAGATAGTACCTTGAAAAATGTTCTCCAATAGAGTTTTGGACTACCAGTTCTCCTCAGATGTTGTAAAAGCATTGCACCAAAATTCAAGTACAAGTTCTAAACCGCCACATGACTTTGGTGCACGACTGCATGTGTCACTTTTAAGGCCAGTTCACACCATATAAAAAACGCAGTCCGGATGAGTTTCTGTATGCATGCTTTTGATGTGTTAGGGTATGTTTCCCGCCAGCTCTTTTTTCTCCTTCACCTAAATAAGGACAGGTGTGTTGTACGTTTTACCGCATTCCAGTACAATTCAGTGAAGAAAAAGCTTACGTTTTTTTCTTTCATTCTAGAAATCGGACCACATTGGTGTGAACTATGCCAGTGGAAACATATAACCTACTATCCATCACAAACCACCGCCACGTGAGAGAGAGTATGTACGTTAGGCCACGCCCTACGCGTTGTCATCGGACGTCGTCTGGAGCCTTGAACAAACGTGCTCAACAATGAATGAGTTGCCAAGGGTCGCTGAAAAAAAAAAAAAGCCAGCCAAAGCTGATGTCTGCCCCTTGATGGTGCTTAAGGCAAGTTTCTGATCCACTCCTCACTCAGTTTCCAGGATTCTGCCGTTTTTGCATCATGTGAGCGGACGCCACCCCATCTCCTTACACATTGAGATGTAGGCCTTCCACGTACGATGATAAATCTTCCAAGATGACTTCCGTGCCCTCAGCATAGTGGCCATTACCGAATCAGGCAGACCTCGGTCCCTTAGAACCTGGCCTTCAACAGCCATGCTGTTAAAGCCAGATGAAGTATTGGTCCTTGTGACAAAAGGTCCTCTCGCATCAGCGGCCGCCAAGGAGCATCCGCCATCATTCGTACTATCAAGAGAGAGAGGAGAGCAGACAAAGGGGTGGGACTTTATATGAAGCACGTGGTTACAATAGAGTAGTTTGGTGATCATAATAGGAATTTATTGATAAATATACAAACATGGTATAAGATGTATAAATACATTAAAATAGTGCATGAGTAGAACAATACATCTTGATTATAACTTAAGTACACACATAATGGCAAACAATCATTTTCCAAAGTACACCAAAAACATATTTAACGTAAAACCATAATACAAGGTAATGCCTGCAAAACCTCGGGCCTCTTGGATCCTTACATGGGATATTAAAGGTTAGCTAGCAAAGCTATTGGGGTATAGACAAATATCAAATTGTATGGCAGCTCTATGCATTTCGTGGCTAGAAGGCCACTTGTCAGGAGCCAGCACTTGATGTACCTAAAAATAAAAACATTGGTGTAAATTTGGATAGTAAGGAAGACGCACATATGGGAGGGGTAGAACTAGACACCCCCATAACAAATGCAAGTTAACTTACTCGAGCCTGTGCGATGGTGGTGTGGTGCCAAGCAACGCTAGCCATCTAACAGTATCCCCCACCGGGAGCCGCGGCAGGCAAAGGGGGGCATCCCACGGGCCCCACTCAGGGTGGGCATGAAACCAGGGCAACCTATGTGTGAAGTGAAAAATAAAATGAACCAGAAAATTCACAACAAGAAAGTGAATGATTGATAGAGGTGAAGAGGAAGAATCAGTGCTGCGAACTAGAAGGAGTGATAGAGGCTGATTCCTAAGGAGAGATGGAGTGAGGGGAGTTGAAGAGAGCAGATTAACACCAGTGAAGTGAGAAGGTGACAGATGCCACAAAGAACTGAGGTGAAGTGTGACTGAATACCTGTATAGAGTGAGTCGGTTAATTTAGGAGGAGAGAAATCCTAAACTAAGTTGAAGCCAGTGTAGAGTGGAGCCTCGTATGTCACAGCCCGCCCGGAAGATGCCCATATAAACGCCACCCCAGGACCGCCCACCAACGTCACGCCGCGTAGCACAGCAAGGGGAGGGGCAAGGCGAGTCGGGTATTGGATTCCCGGCCAGCCTGCACCATCTATTCTCCAGTACGCTCGCGAGCATAGCTCCCACATGCCGGGACACAGCTCTCTTGATTTGTATAGGGATGGAAATATGTGACCTTACCGAGCCACAATTTCATTTAAAGTCCCAAGGGATGGAAGAATTGACCTTACCAGGCCATACCTTCATTTAAAGTCCCTAACTCCAGTCCTCTAATAATATTAGTATCAGGGATGGAAGCACGTGGTTACATTTTGTCGTTTTAGTTTTGCTATCTCCTTTGCAACAATTTTCAACCTCAGGATAGCCTGCTAGGATCCAATTGATATATTGTTTTAATTAGCAGTAACATTGTTTGTTATACTCCAATACTTTCACATTCCTCAATCTTGTAACACAGTACATTTTTAAATACGCCTCGACCTACTTGCGTTTGTGGTGTGGGTCGTTAGCCGGGCTAGCTTGCCATCTATTTCTGGTTGACCCTTTCCGGGAGCTGTGATGTGCCTGGCGGCCCCCCTCCCACCCCCTGCCTTTGTCAGACCTGGGGGGGGTGGGGTCGCCGCCACAGAGCATCACGCATCCTGTGCCTGATGTGCAGCGCTCTGCGGGCGCCGCTGCGTCCAGGCATGTGGGAGCTACGCTCGTGAACGGACTGGGGAATAGATGGTGCAGGCTGGCCGGGAATCCAATAACCGACTCACCTTGCCCCTCCCTTGCCCTGCTACGCGGCGTGACATCGGGGGGGGGGGGGGGGGGGGGGCGGTCCTGGGGTGGCGTTTATATGGGCGTCTTCCGGGCGGGCTGCGACACACAAGGCTCCACTCTACACTGGCTTCAACTTAGTTTAGGATTTCTCTCCTCCTAAATTAACTGACTCACTCTTTACAGGTATTCAGTCAAACTTCACCTCAGTTCTTTGTGGCATCTGTCACCTTCTCACTTCAATGGTGTTAATCTGCTCTCTTCAACTCCTCTCACTCCATCTCTCCTTAGGCATCAGCCTCTATCACTCCTTCTAGTTCCCAGCAGTGATTCTTCCTCTTCACCTCTATCAATCATTCACTTTCTTGTTGTGAATTTTCTGGTTCATTTTATTTTTCACTTCACACATAGGTTGCCCAAGTTTCATGCCCGCCCTGAGTGGGGCCCGTGGGATGCTCCCCTTTGATTGCCTGCCGCGGCTCCCGGTGGGGGATACTGTTAGATGGCTAGCGTTGCGTTGCTTGGCACCACACCACCATCGCACAAACTCGAGTAAGTTAACTTGCATTTGGTATGGGGGTGTCTAGTTCTACCCCTCCCATACTATCCAAATTTACACCAATATTTTTAGGTACATCAAGTGCTGGCTCCTGACGAGTGGCCTTCTAGCCACGAAATGCATAGAGCTGCCATACAATTTGATATTTGTCTATACCCCGATAGCTTTGCTAGCTAACCTTTAATATCCCATGTAAGGATCCAAGAGGCCCAAGGTTTTGCAGGCATTACCTTGTATTATGGATTTACGTTAAATATGTTTTTGGTGTACTTTGGAAAATGATTGTTTTGCCATTATGTGTGTACTTAAGTTATAACCAAGATGTATTGTTCTACTCATGCACTATTTTAAAGAGGAAGTAAACCCTGATGAGTATACTTCCTCTTTCATTCCCTGCAAAGGCAAAGCATAATGGACTACTATGCATCGCATAGTAGTCCATTATGTGTCACTTACCTGACACAGGAGGCAGCAAAGTCACCGCTGTCCCCTGTAGTCCCCCGCATCCATCTTCTTGGTGGGGTCTCGCAGCTCCGACGCTGTCATTCGGCGAAGCCGCGATGACGTCACTCCTGCGCATGCGCACGGGAGCCGACACGCGCGGCAGCTCCATCATTAAGAATGCCGCGCTCAGTGCGCCAGCGGTGCCCGTTTTCGGGCAAATATCTCCTAAACCATATAGGTTTAGGAGATATTTCTTGGACCTACAGGTAAGCCTTAACCACTTTCAGACCGGACCATTTTGCTGGTAAATGACCAGAGGTCTTTTTACACTTTGGCACTGCGCTGCTTTAACTGGTAATTGCGCGGTCATGCAATGTTGTACCCAAACAAAATTTGCGTCCTTTTCTTCCCACAAATAGAGCTTTCTTTTGATGGTATTTGATTGCCTCTGCGATTTTTATTTTTTGCGATATAAACGTAAAAAGACCGCAAATTTTGAAAAAAAATGATATTTTCTACTTTTTGTTATTAGAAAAATCCAATAAACTCAATTTTAGCCATACATTTAGGCCAAAATGTATTCAGCCACATGTCTTTGGTAAAAAAAAAGTCAATAATTGTATATTTATTGGTTTGCGCAAAAGTTGTCACATCTACAAACTAAGGTACGTTTTCTGGAATTTACGCAGCTTTTAGTTTACGACTGCCTATCTCATTTCTTGAGGTGCTAAAATGGCAGGGCAGTACAAAACCCCCCCAAATGACCCCATTTTGGAAAGTAGACCCCCTAAGGAAATTGATAAGAGGCATGTTGAGCCCATTGAATATTTTATTTTTTTGCCTCAAGCGATTGAATAATGACAAAAAAAAAATTTTTTTTTTTTTTTTACACAAAGTTGTCACTAAATGATATATTGCTCACACATGCTATGGGCGTATGTGAAATGACACCCCAAAATAAATTCTGCTGCTTCTCCTGAGTACGGGGATACCACATATGTGGGACTTTTTGGGAGCCTAGCCGCGTACGGGGCCCCGAAAACCAAGCACCGCCTTCAGGCTTTCTAAGGGCGTAAATTTTTGAGTTCACTTCTCACTACCTATTACAGTTTTGAAGGCCATAAAATGCCAAGATGGCACAAAACCCCCACAAATGACCCCATTTTAGAAAGTAGACACCCCAAGCTATTTGCTGAGAGGCATGTTGAGTTCATGGAATATTTTATATTTTGCCACAAGTTGCGGGAAAATTACAAACTTTTTTTTTTTTTTTTTTTTTTTCACAAAGTTGTCACTAAATGATATATTGCTCACACATGCCATGGGCATATGTGAAATGACACCCCAAAATAAATTCTGCTGCTTCTCCTGAGTACGGGGATACCACATATGTGGGACTTTTTGGGAGCCTAGCCGCGTACGGGGCCCCGAAAACCAAGCACCGCCTTCAGGCTTTCTAAGGGCGTAAATATTTGACTTCACTCCTCACTACCTATTACAGTTTTGAAGGCCATAAAATGCCAAGATGGCACAAAACCCCCACAAATGACCCCATTTTAGAAAGTAGACACCCCAAGCTATTTGCTGAGAGGCATGTTGAGTCCATGGAATATTTTATATTTTGCCACAAGTTGCGGGAAAATTACAAACTTTTTTTTTTTTTTTTTTTTTTTCACAAAGTTGTCACTAAATGATATATTGCTCACGCATGCCATGGGCATATGTGAAATGACACCCCAAAATAAATTCTGCTGCTTCTCCTGAGTACGGGGATACCACATATGTGGGACTTTTTGGGAGCCTAGCCGCGTACGGGGCCCCGAAAACCAAGCACCGCCTTCAGGCTTTCTAAGGGCGTTACAGTTTTGAAGGCCATAAAATGCCAAGATGGCACAAACCCCCCCCAAATGACCCCATTTTGGAAAGTAGACACCCCTAAATTTAGGGGTACACTAGTGAGACTAGGTAATAAATGGCGGGTGCCCTGAAACTATAAAAAAATAACTAACCAACCAGCGTCACCTGTAACAGTTATATGGTGATCACTGGTGAAAGGGTTAACTAGGGGGCAATCAGGGGGCTTTATGCGGTAGTATATGGGGGTCCCTGGCGCTATAAAAAGCTGCGGCGAACCTAAATACCTACTTGCCTAACTAGCGTCACCTGTGACACTAATACAGCGATCAGAAAAACGATCGCTTATTAGGCTGGGTTCACACTGGAGCGATGCGGGAACGCCACGAATGCGCGGCGGGTTCCCGCATCGCATGCCTCCCGGCGGCAGTTCACACTGCCCTATGCGAACTGCTGGGAGTGTCAGTGAAATGTTACTGACACCCCCAGATCAGTTCGCATATCGCAGTGCGATCTGCAAACTCGGATCGCATGGTGTGAACACCCATGCGATCCGATTCTGCTGCGGGCCAAAAAAAGGGTCCCGTGCGAATTTGCGGCGGGTGCGGCGGGTGTGGCGGGTGCGGCGAATGGCTGAACTCGAATCGCACAGAGATCGGATGTGATTTGCACTGCAGTGCGAATCACATCCGTTCTCAAACCGCTGCAATCTGAACCCAGCCTTAGTGACACTGGCGACGGGGGGTGATCACGGGGTTAAACCTTTATTGGGGGGGTTAGGGGGGTACCTTAGAACTAAAGGGGGCTAACCCTAACTGCCCTAACAGTTATTAGTCACAAATGACACCCGCCGGGTGATCAGGGGGTTAAACCTTTATTAGGTAATAAATGGCGGGTGCCCTGAAACTATAAAAAAATAACTAACCAACCAGCGTCACCTGTAACAGTTATATGGTGATCACTGGTGAAAGGGTTAACTAGGGGGCAATCAGGGGGCTTTATGCGGTAGTATATGGGGGTCCCTGGCGCTATAAAAAGCTGCGGCGAACCTAAATACCTACCTGCCTAACTAGCGTCACCTGGGACACTAATACGGCGATCAGAAAAATGATCGCTTATTAGGCTGGGTTCACACTGGAGCGATGCGGAAACGCCGCGAATCCGCGGCGGGTTCCCGCATCGCATGCCTCCCGGCGGCAGTTCACACTGCCCTATGCGAACTGCTGGGAGTGTCAGTGAAATGTTACTGACACCCCCAGATCAGTTCGCATATCGCAGTGCGATCTGCAAACTCGGATCGCATGGTGTGAACACCCATGCGATCCGATTCTGCTGCGGGCCAAAAAAAGGGTCCCGTGCGAATTTGCGGCGGGTGCGGCGGGTGTGGCGGGTGCGGCGGGTGCGGCGAATGGCTGAACTCGAATCGCACAGAGATCGGATGTGATTTGCACTGCAGTGCGGTGCGAATCACATTCGTTCTCATAAACCGCTGCAATGTGAACCCAGCCTTAGTGACACTGGCGACGGGGGGTGATCACGGGGTTAAACCTTTATTGGGGGGGTTAGGGGGGTACATTAGAACTAAAGGGGGCTAACTCTAACTGCCCTAACAGTTATTACAGTCACAAATGACACCAATGCAAAAAAAAAAAAAAAAAAAAAAAAAATGACATTGGTGTCACTGTGACTGGGGGGCAGGGGTAATTGGGGGGGTGATCGGGGGGTAAAGGGGGGGTGTGAGTGTGCCTGGCATGTTCTACTGTGTGTGGGATGTGTTGGTGCAACTCACTGATCCGCTCTCCTCCGTGTCGGAACGAAAAATACCGACACGGAGGAGAGAATACATCACTTCCTCTCCTGTGTTTACATTACAGGAGAGGAAGTGATGTCACCGGGGATTTCTATTCGTCGGGAGCGATCGCGAGGGGGTGGCCATGAATGAATGGCCGTCCCCTCGTCCGGGATCGCTCCCGAACGAAAACCGACCGCCGCAGGCACCGGGCGGGGGCCCGATCGGGCCCCCGACCCGCGGGAGGCAAATCACGTACATGTACGTGCTTATGCCTGCCCGTGCCATTCTGCCGACGTACATCGGCGTTAGGCGGTCGGCAAGTGGTTAATCTAGGCTTACCTGTAGGTCAAAGTGGTTTGTAAGGGTTTACAACCACTTTAATGTATTTATACATCTTATACCATGTTTGTTTATTTTGGCAATCAATAAATTCCTATTATGATCACCAAACTACTCTATTGTAACCACGTGCTTCATATAAAGTCCCACCCCTTTGTCCGCTCTCCTCTCTTGATTTGTATAGGGATGGAAATGTGACCTTACCGAGCCACAATTTCATTTAAAGTCCCAAGGGATGGAAGAATTGACCTTACCAGGCCACACCTTCATTAAAAGTCCCTAACTCCAGTCCTCTAATACCATTCGTACTATGTCGGTGTACCACGGATGCCGAGGCCAATCTGGGGCAATCAGAATTACCGGAATCCTAATCGGCCTCCACTCTGCGAAGCAGACGTGGTAGAAGTTTGAGTGGGGAAAAAGCATAAATCAGCCGATAATGCCTCCATGGAGCCACCAACGCATCTGCCGCGTCCACCCAGGGATCCTTTGACCAGGCCACAAAACTCTGTACCTTCCGATTGAGTCGAGAAACCAGGAGATCCACATCTGGCGTGCCGACTTAGATAGTCCGCTTGCCAGTCTTCTACGCCCGGAATGTACTCGGCTGACAGAGCCGACACGCACTGCTCTGCCCAATGCAGGATGTAAGCGACCACCGGTGCTGCAGCCGAGCTCCTAGTTTCTCCTTGATGGTTGACACACGCCATCGCCGTGGCGTTGTCGGACTGGATCCTGACCGGACACCCATGTAGCCTTTGTGACCATGTGGAGAGGCACCGCCTAATTGCCCGAAGTTCCAGCACATTGATCGGCAGGCAGGATTCTTCCTGGGTCCAGTGTCTGAAGGGAGAAAGACGCTCACCTCTGAGGAGTCCAGAAGCACGCCCAGGTACTCCAGGCATTGAGTCGGTACCAACAACGACTTCTGTATGTTCAGTACCCAACCAAACTCCAGAAGAGTTTGCATAGTGATTGCCACATCCTCCCTTAATTCTGAGGCAGAAGCTGCTCTAAGGTCATCCAGGTAACCCACAATTGCGATCCCTCGCTGGCTTTGCAAAGCCAAAATTGGGGCTAGCACCTTGGTGAAGACCCTCGGTGCCGATGCCAGGCCAAAAAGAGAGAGCTACAAATTGGTAGTGCTTGTCCCCGACCGCAAATTGCAGAAACTCTGATGCTTGATGCATATGGGGACATGCAAGTATGCGTCCTTGATGTCAAGGAATGCCAGAAAATCCCCCTGATGGAGTGCAGTCACCACTGAGCAAACTGATCCCATCATGAACCTTTGTACCTTCACAAAGCTGTTGAGGGTCTTGAGGTCCAGGACCTGATGGACCCCTTCCTTCCTTGGGACTACAAACAGATTGGAGTAGAATCCCCGAAACATTTCCCGAGTCAGTACAGGTATTATCACCCCACGCAGCAGCAGGTCCTGTTCTGTCCCAAACAGGGCCTCCCGACAAGCCAGAAGATGATGAAGGTTGGAGGGGAAAAAAAAAAAAATAATCAGTTTGGGACTCATTAATGACAGCAATAGTACCACTGGATTGTCATAGAGCCAATGTGGTACCTATATTTAAAAAGGGAACAAAGTCTTTACCAAGAAACTGTAGACCTGTTATTTTAACTTAGCTATAGTTGGGAAGATACTGGATAAATAAAAGACCACAGACGGGTTCTTGCAGGAAAAAATTATTTTAAGCAACAGACAGCATGGATTCATGAAAGACAGAAGTTGTCAGACAAACCCGATTTCTTTTTATGAGGAGGTAAGTGAAACCTTGGACAGGAGGGGTAGCAGTGGACGTGGTATACTTGGATTTTGCAAAAGCGTTTGATACAGTTCCGCACACGCGGCTTATGTGCAAGGTAAAGTCTACAGGTTTGGAAATATCAGTTTGCAAATGGATAGAAAACTGGCTAAAAGACAGAATTCAAAAAGGAGTAGTGGGTTGATTCTTACTCTGAATGGTCTAAGGTTATCAGTGGTGTACCGCAAGGTTCAGTGCTGGGACCCTTACTTTTTAAGATCTTTATAAATTATATTGGGTCTGGGATCAAAAATAACATTTCTGTCTTTGCAGACGACACCAAGCTATGCAGTGGAATCCTTACAGAATGTCTCCAATTTACAAGCCAACCTCAATGCTCTGTCTAATTGGGTGGCTATATGGCAAATGAGGTTTACCGTTGATAAAGTGTAAAGTTGATGCACTTGGGGCCTAAGAATATACATGCATCATACATACTAGGGGGAAGTACAACTGGGGGGATCCATAGTGGAGAAGGATCTAAGGGTTTTGGTAGATCATAAGCTCAAAAATGGCATGCAATGCCAGGCCGAGGTTTCCAAAGCGAGCAAAGTCCTTTCTTGTATTGAGAGGTATGCACTCCAGAGAGAAAGATATCATATTGCCCCTGTTCAAATCATTAGTAAGACCTCATCTGGAACATGCAGTTCAGTTTTGGGCACCAGTTCTCAAAAAGGATATTGGAGAACTGGAGAAAGTGTAGAGAAGGGCAACCAAACTGATAAGAGGCATGGAGGAGCTGTTATATTCTTAATATCTAAATTTTAATTGGCTTTATTATACTTTATTTATTTCAGGAGCTCAGCTATGAGGAAAGATTAGAGGAACTGAATTTATTCACTCTTGATAAGGAGATTAAGGGGAGATATGATCAACATGTACAAATATATAAGGGGTCCATATAGTGAACTTTGTGGGGGCACTCGTTAAGTCTAGAGGAAAAGATTTCATCTCCAAATACAGAAAAGGTTTCTTCACAGTAAGCCCCCGTACACACTGTCGGACATTCCGAACACCAAATCCGTCGAATAATTTCTGACGGATTTTGTCGGAAACGAGTGTTGCCTACAGTCGGACAAAGTTGGCAGAATTTCGAGTCGTCAAGAACGCAGTGACGTAAACCGTGTACAACGTAACTATAAGAGGGAAGTTAAGCACCACGTGCGGCACCCTTTGGGCTACTTCTGCTGATTGTGTTTATCGTGTGTTAGTAGAAGTTTGGTTAGAGACGATTCGTGCTTTTCAGACTTGTGCTTCAGATCGTTACTGTTCTACAGTTAGTGCTTGTGGGTGTGTTTAGTCAGTTTGCATTTGTTTGTCATTGCGGCCTATATTTTCTATAGTACGCTTTGATTTTCAGTGCTTATTGTCCACTCATTTCTGGTTTTCAGTTCGTTCTTTCAGGCCTTGTAGGTAGAAGACTGCAGGACCTCAAGTTCTCTACAGGCATCTCCCCGCAGGCTCTGGGGATCATTATTCCAGAGACCTGTTCTGCCATCACACAGGTCCTGCAGAAGGACTATATTAAAAAGTTAAGATTTCTCCTTTAACATCATATGTATTTAAGGTTTGCTAATGTATTGTATTTCTTTCATCATTCCCTAATTACTATGACTGCAATATGCTGTAATTGATATGCTGTGCCCCTTTGTCCTCATGCACTTTGCCACCCGTTGGGACTTTCCCAAATGTGGAGGTGCAATTGATGAGAAACATGTCCGCATCGTCCCACCCCCAACTCGGGGTCCTACTATTATAATTACAAGGGGTATAATAGTATCGTGATGTTAGCGACATATGACTTCCTGTATGTGGACGTGGGGAAAAATGGCCGGATGGTGGAATGATTGCGCAGACGGAGTTCTGGTGTCTCCAGAGTGGCAGTCTGGGCTTGCCACCTCCAGAGAACGTGGAAGGACTCCCCTTAGTCTTCGTCGCGGATGAAGCATTTGCACTGGCAAACCATCTGATGCGGCCTATCCCGATGTGGACCCTCACACCGGACCAAAGGGTCTTTAATTTCTGGCTGGCTAGAGCCAGAAGAGTAGTGGAGAACACTTTCGGGATAATGACCAGCCGGGTTCCACCTATTTTTGACTCCAATCCACATGGCGGAATATAAACTCAATCATATTGTGCTTTTCGTGCTGCATTCTGCACAATTTTTTTGAAGAAATACTCTCCAAACTATGTGGCCTCAGTTGGGCCTGACGCAGACTTACCTGATCATGCCAACCTGATGGCCCTTGAAGCTGGTCATCCTGGCTTGCCCCCCCCCCCCCCCCCAATGTGCCCGCGAGGTCAGAACAAGATATATGGATTACTTTGTGGGTATGCCAGACAATGTCTGAGAGGCATTTTTTAAATACATTAAATACATTTCTCTTTAAAAGTGCAATAATATTTGTTTTTATTTACTGCTTGGGTTTTGTTTTAGGCGTCTCCTAGCTTTTTTTGGGGCCTTTTTCTTTAACAGTGCAAACCCAATTTCTGTGCGAGATGAGATGACAGTCTCATCTTCAGATAACAATATGATATTGTGGGTCTGACACACACACACACACACTTGTTTTTGTTGTTAACCACTTCGCGCTAACGCTAACTGCCGGGAGGCCGTCCCTGGACATCCTCCTGTTTACTTCCCCTCTGCGCGCCACATATTAGTGCCATCTGTCATCAGTGCCACATATTAGTGCCATCTGTCAGGGGCATGTATTAGTGGCATCTGTCATCAGTGCCATGTCGGTGTCACGTGTCATTGTCCTGGTGCTCCAGGGCCTTCAAAAGTGTAATAGGTAGTCAACAAGTTAGATGTGCAATTTATGCTCCTAGAACACGTGACGGTGCTCCCTGCATGTTGGGCCTCTCTATGTGGTCAGGCTGTGGAAAAGTCCCACACATGTGGTATCCTAATACTCAGGAGGAGTAGCAGAATTTATTTTGGGGCATTATTTGTGGTATACACATGCCACGTGAGAGAAATAACCTATTACAATGACAATTTTGTGGAAAAAATAAAAATATTCATTTTGCAAAGAATTGTGGGAAAAACTGACAACATCAAAAAGCTCACCATGCCTCTTACTAAATACCTTGGAATGTCTACTAAAAAAGGGGTCATTTTGGGGGTATTTTTACTTTCCTGGCTTGTTCGGGTCACAAAAAATGAGATAGACCACCAGTACATCAGATGTGATCAATTTTGTGCGATTCGCACCACAGCTTGTGGACTCTAACTTTCACAAAGACCAAATAATATCCACTCATTTGGGTTATTTTTTTACCAAAGATATGTAGCAGTATAAATTGTGGCCAAAATTTATGAAGAACAAAGAAAAATGTGTTTTGTCCCCCAAAATTTTTGGTCTTTTTTTCATTTATAGCGCAAAAAAAAAAAACAGAGGTGATCAAATACCACCCAAAGAAAGCTCCATTTGTGGGGGAGAAAAAAAAAAAAAAAGGACAAAAATTCCATTTGGGTAGTGTTGCATGACTGAGTAATTGTCATTCAAAGTGTGAGAGCACCGAAAGCGGAAAATTCTGGCAGGAGGGGTGTTTAAGTCCCCAGTAGGCAAGTGGTTAATGTATGTAGTGCCAAAAATGAAAATAAAACTTAAAAAGAAATGGGACTTTATATGAGCCGTGACCATCCAGTACACAAGACTCCATCCCCGATATTGGATAGGAAAAAGGGAAAGGGGAAAAAAATGGACAGCGGGACTTTGCATGAAACAGATTGCTTGGGGTGAATTACTTCAAATCAATATAATATAATAAATTACTATTTTATTGGAAACACATCGGGAGGTAGTACAATAGGTATATTAATAGTAATCAAGTATATGATGTACAAAATTAAATAATATAATTAATATAATGGTCGCATAGTTCAATAAAATTCATGATACAATAATAATAATGAACATGACACAGTAAACCAGCAGTACATTCCAAAGTGTATATATAATAGCCAATAAAATGGATTAATGATTGGAGTAGACCAAACCCATAGTGAAATCATGGCCGCCAGGGCATGGCGTTCATTGGTAAAGAGCTCGACGCGTTTCGTGGATCGTCTCCACTCATCAGGAGCAGCTGTATATTGGAACACCTATGATAAATCATATATTAGAACAATAATCAATGGTAATTGATTATATACATAGGCAAAGAGGGGGAGCATACCAATGGTCCTAGCCACTCTTACCTATGGATGACAGATAAAATATATGGTGAATAATGATGATAGTTTACATCAGAAAGCATTGGAAGGGGTATAGTAGCCTCCCCGGGAGCTGGGGTGACAACCTTGATTTAGCAACTGGGCCATAAAGATTATTTGAAAGGTCCTTGTGGGTAGGGTTCATTCGGCCAAGTGGCACTCATAAAAATGAATCCAGAAACACTAGTGAAAGACAAAAAAAATATATATAGAACTAATATTAGTCAAGTGTGAAGTCAGGAAAGTAGAATAGACAGATAAGAAAGGAAAGAAATAGGTGGGGAGTGCCAGCAAGATCCGTGATGGTCACCAAAAAGGAAACGGAACAAATTGTGCAAACTAGTACATTAGGGTAAAAATAACCAACAGAGAAGTGGCACACACACCATAAGGAGCCCCCAGGGACCCCAACCCAGAAGTTAGGTTTACCTGGGATTACACAAAGCAGTGTCCAGTAAAGGAGTGAAAAATAAGTGTAAGGGCAATTAAAGCCGAAATTGAACCCTTATAAAGACAAAGCAGTGTAGAAAAAAGAGAGGGTCCGTAGCACCACCAAGGATGTACACCGACGTCACGCAAAAGATATGTCCAATTTGAAGGAGTAGAAGCATCCACGTCTGAGCGACTAGCGCTCATATAGGGGAGCTCAGCGTTCCTCGTGTTTGGACGTGATTGGAAAGACAGCGTCCGCCGTGCGGCGTCATGCCATGACGCCGCACGTACGGCGTGTGGGCGTGGCGTCGACGCGCAGCGATGGCAGGCCACCATCCCCATAGCAACCTAGCCAGGGGGGTGGAGGATAGCCGCGGTGCACGTCGCAGCTCCCGGGATTGGGCAAAGAAAAACCTCCCCCCAGAGAGTGATGGATGACCTAAAATATAAACACAGGGAAGTTACCAAAGCAGCCTATATAATTACTAGCTATAATGACTGTCATGCCCATGGCTGGCCAATAGGTAAACAAAAATAGAAAAGCAAAATGTTTCCATCCCTAATTCGTTTAGACAAAAATGAAAATAAAACTTAAAAAGAAATGGGACTTTATATGAGCCGTGACCATCCAGTACACAAGACTCCATCCCCAATATTGGATAGGAAAAAGGGAAAGGGGAAAAAAATGGACAGCAGGACTTTGCATGAAACAGATTGCTTGGGGTGAATTACTTCAATCAATATAATATAATAAATTACTATTTTATTGGAAACACATCGGGAGGTAGTACAATAGGTATATTAATAGTAATCAAGTATATGATGTACAAAATTAAATAATATAATTAATATAATGGTCGCATAGTTCAATAAAATTCATGATACAATAATAATAATGAACATGACACAGTAAACAGTAAACCAGCAGTACATTCCAAAGTGTATATATAATAGCCAATAAAATGGATTAATGATTGGAGTAGACCAAACCCATAGTGAAATCATGGCCGCCAGGGCATGGCGTTCATTGGTAAAGAGCTCGACGCGTTTCGTGGATCGTCTCCACTCATCAGGAGCAGCTGTATATTGGAACACCTATGATAAATCATATTAGAACAATAATCATGGCATGACGCCGCACGGCGGACGCTGTCTTTCCAATCACGTCCAAACACGAGGAACGCTGAGCTCCCCTATATGAGCGCTAGTCGCTCAGACGTGGATGCTTCTACTCCTTCAAATTGGACATATCTTTTGCGTGACGTCGGTGTACATCCTTGGTGGTGCTACGGACCCTCTCTTTTTTCTACACTGCTTTGTCTTTATAAGGGTTCAATTTCGGCTTTAATTGCCCTTACACTTATTTTTCACTCCTTTACTGGACACTGCTTTGTGTAATCCCAGGTAAACCTAACTTCTGGGTTGGGGTCCCTGGGGGCTCCTTATGGTGTGTGTGCCACTTCTCTGTTGGTTATTTTTACCCTAATGTACTAGTTTGCACAATTTGTTCTGTTTCCTTTTTGGTGACCATCACGGATCTTGCTGGCACTCCCCACCTATTTCTTTCCTTTCTTATCTGTCTATTCTACTTTCCTGACTTCACACTTGACTAATATTAGTTCTATATATATTTTTTTGTCTTTCACTAGTGTTTCTGGATTCATTTTTATGAGTGCCACTTGGCCGAATGAACCCTACCCACAAGGACCTTTCAAATAATCTTTATGGCCCGGTTGCTAAATCAAGGTTGTCACCCCAGCTCCCGGGGAGGCTACTATACCCCTTCCAATGCTTTCTGATGTAAACTATCATCATTATTCACCATATATTTTATCTGTCATCCATAGGTAAGAGTGGCTAGGACCATTGGTATGCTCCCCCTCTTTGCCTATGTATATAATCAATTACCATTGATTATTGTTCTAATATATGATTTATCATAGGTGTTCCAATATACAGCTGCTCCTGATGAGTGGAGACGATCCACGAAACGCATCGAGCTCTTTACCAATGAACGCCATGCCCTGGCGGCCATGATTTCACTATGGGTTTGGTCTACTCCAATCATTAATCCATTTTATTGGCTATTATATATACACTTTGGAATGTACTGCTGGTTTACTGTGTCATGTTCATTATTATTATTGTATCATGAATTTTATTGAACTATGCGACCATTATATTAATTATATTATTTAATTTTGTACATCATATACTTGATTACTATTAATATACCTATTGTACTACCTCCCGATGTGTTTCCAATAAAATAGTAATTTATTATATTATATTGATTGAAGTAATTCACCCCAAGCAATCTGTTTCATGCAAAGTCCCGCTGTCCATTTTTTTCCCCTTTCCCTTTTTCCTAATGTATGTAGTGCATTACTGACAAAAATACGGCTCATTTTCAGCACCATGACAGAAACGTGTGGAGTCATGAAAATGGCGTGATTGGGGAAAATTATAAAGCACTGTGGGTGTCATTTACTAAAAGCAAATCCACTATGCGCTGCAAGTGCACTGCAAAAGTGCACCTTAAACTGCACTTGGAGTGCAAAGTGGATTTGCCTTTAGTAAATAACACCCATCGTCACAGAAAAACAACAACTTTGCTACAAATACTGCTTTTGCACATTGAAAAAAGAAGCCACACATTGTTGATAATTAAACCTTTTACTCAAAGCACTCACATGTGCGTTTATAAAAGGGTTTTACAACAAACCAACATATTTGGTGTATATAACATTATTTTTGGTAACATTAATATAACTTTCCGTTTTTGTGTAAACAAGCATGTATCAAAGCATAACATACAGAACACAGGAACTTACAAAGTTCAACTTTGAAAAGTGAAGACAATATCAGACATGAGTATGTACAAACTGTGCTGATATTACCTTCAACAGATGGGGTGTCACCCTTGCAAAAGCCAAATTTGGAAGATGCACACAAATTGAGAATCAAAAAAGTGGCCAGTTTCCTCCTGTTCCCATGCCTAATGTCAACATGTACCATCTCCCATCATGGGGGGATCAATGTACGTGTTTTGGGGGTGCAACCCCTTCATCTCTGCCACTTTAGTAGCAAGGAAGGGGTTGCACCCATAAAACGCGTACATTGTTCCCCCATGATGGGAGATAGCACAAGTTGACACACTGCGTGCATCTTCCAAATTTGGCTTTTCTAAAAATATAAAACTGGTTTTTAAAATTGAAAATGGATGCTAGCTAGTTTTGGGCATTTCAGATTCTCCCTAAAACGTCAATGATGTTCTTCATTTTTTGTTGAACACCATTGATGTTTTTCTTAAGATCTAAATCGCGCTCGCACCCCGTTATCTCCCCAATGATGATCTGGGCACTTTCACTGGTAAAATGCTATTCTTCTTCCACAACATCCACATCACCTAAAAAAAAAAAAAAAAAAAAAAAACCTGTATTATAAAATATGCAGGCATACATTGATTACCTTACCTGAAGCTGTGGTCTCAGACACTCACCTGTTGTGGTGCCAATTTCACCAATCTCTTCTTCCTCCTTCTCTGCTTCTGGTGTTGGCATTTCCCCTTCTTTGGGAGGTGTGGGGTCCCTGGTGTCCTCAGATATTCCGAGTTCTTCTCTCCCCTATGGGAATGTTAAAAAAGGAATACTTAGCACACCGATATTTGAGGGCAGAAATAGGAATATGAAACATTGCTTGGAAGTGTCGTACAATTGTCTTTTTTGGCAGAGTTCAAAGCTGAAAACATTATTTTTGACACTTTCTAAAGCTGGAATACTTACCTGTTTGGACAAATGGAGACACCCCTATAGTATCCATTGGAGCACGGGTGTGGGACACCCTAATAAAAAGGGTGTTCTGGTGTCCCACACTAGTGCGCCTGAGTCCAGATGTGTAAACAGCTACTGAGTGTCCTCTCCTTTACACTAAATCAAGTTTGCATTTCATTCTATTACAAAGCCCTCTAGACAACAAACTTCCTTTGACTAGAAATAGGCCTGAACAAATGTAGTCAAGGGCAACTTGCGAAAACAGTCTTTGGAGTGGGTGAACGAACAATGTTTATTACGAACGATTGAACCCATGAACATGAAAGTGACCATTTTAAGAAAGCACATAGGAGCAGTATGCAAGTAATATTATTATTATTAATAATAATAATCTGAACACACGACAACCACTTACTTTTTTGAAGAACTCGCTTGATCCTTCTGTACTGATCATGCTCCCTCAGTTTCAGGTCTGACCAGCGTTTCCTCAGTTGATCCTTGGATTGCCATACCCCAAAATTCTTCTGACGACTCTTCACAACTTTAGTCATGATCTTGCCCTTTCTGATATTTGGGTTTGGGCAAGGTCCATACTTCCCATCATAGTCGTTCCTCTTCAATATGTCCACCATCTCTACAAAAAACACATTTGAGGCCTTAAATCTCCTCCTCCGGGATCGGGACGTTTCTGGCTCCGGGCTTTCCTCATCCTTGTTACCGGAATAATTAGTGCGCAACTGCTGTGTCTCCGCCATGTGCTCTCCCTACTGTGCTGAAAGAGAAGGGGCGGGGGAATAGACTAGGAAAAAAAAAGACCAACAGGGGCGGGCGGAGTTTTACACAATGCAACACGCATGTGTCGTACGTACAATATGTGAGTGGAGGAAGGAGCTAAAGCACCGATTGTTAGAGCGAAGGTACAATTTTAACTTGGTACATCACTAGCCTATACCGCTTCTAGATTGAGGCTTATATTGGGACTAGATTAGGAGAGTTTAGCCCGACATTAGGGTTTGTCTTGTGTCTTGCAGAGAATATGGATCCCTTCAAGGAACCACATTTTCTGGAGCTAGTCATTGATATGCTCAGGGAGCTGCCCTGCCTGTGGCAGATGAACAATCCCCTTTATAAGGACCTAAGAAAGAGGAAGGCAGCGCTAGAGAAACTGCTTGCTTTGGTGAAGAAGATCATGGTCCCCACGGCAGACATGACCTATGTGATGGCCAAAACTGGTGCCCTGAGGAGTACATATCTGAGGGTGTGCAAGAAGGTCCAGGAGTCCATGACATCAGGATATCCAGATGACATTTATGGCCCCAGGATGTTGTACTATGACAGGTTGCATTTTCTGGCAGACCAGTGGGAACCCAGGCCAGCACTCTACAGTCTTCCTTCAAGGCTTCCTTCCCCCCAAGCTGAGGCTTCCGATGTCAAACCTGGGCCTTTCAGGCAGCAAAATGTGGAGGGGCCCAGCTTCAGACAGGTATAGCATTATTCAACATATTTATTGTCGTACATTTAATGATGTTATCTAGATGTTATTTTTGATCAGTAAGTTGCGACTTAACAAAGTGTTTTACATGCTGGGCTCAGAATGATAGTCTGTTCTATTTAACATTCAATTTGCAACAGTCATGAGCTGAAAATTGATTGATGACCAAAAAACGAAAACTATGTCCCATTTTCATACACAGGAAGACCTTGGCCGGGAGGAGGCTGTGGCAAGTGGCAGTCGGGAGGAGGCTGTGGCAAGTGGCAGTCGGGAGGAGGCTGTGGCAAGTGGCAGTCGGGAGGAGGCTGTGGCAAGTGGCAGCCAGGAGGTCGACAATCACCCTCCTCCTCCACCTCCTGCCACAACTACAAGAGCAGAGCCACAGCCTGGAGGGAAGTCCCTAAGGAAGACCAGAGAGTGATGGCCTGGGTTCAGTCTGGTCCGACAGAAGATGCAGGCTCTTGTATGACAACAGCCTGGGGACATAGATGTCATCTGCTCTTCCTGATCTCTTGGACTTCTGGACCAGACTGTTCTCCCTTTATATGTGGACTCCTCAGGCCACCAATTTTGCATTTAAATAATTGATGTCTGCTCTGGGAGCCAAAGGCTTCACCAAATTGACCAGTTTCTCCAGCGTTGCCTCCATCCTTATTTATGACACCTAATTACGTTTTTTTTTGGTTCAAGAAATACTTGCCTGTTTTACTTCAAAAAGTACAGTTTATTTGTGAGTAGATAGGTACATTTCAAAAATACAAATTAGTCAAATTAAGAAGGGGGTACCAACACCAAACAACCTCCTAGAGATTAAAAAAAAAAAAAAAAAAAAAAAAAAAAAAAAAAAGATAAGAATGGTGTTGTGGCAAGTTGACACAAAACACACCAAAAAAAATTATGAAGATGAGCAAAATGTCAAAAAAGGATATCTTGATTAAAAAAGCAACCACAAAATTTAAACAAAATAATAAAAAATGATTTGGGAGATCTGACGTTTAAAAATATATTCATGAAAAAGAATAAAGAAATACGTTTTGGAAAAGTCTGTGAGAATATGAGCAGCAAAACAACTTCATTCTTCTAGCATTATAAAGAAGAATGTGCCGCATTAAACCATTTTTAACATTGCAGCGTGACGAATGTGCTATATCCATTACGAACGCTAGTTTTACCTGACCGAGCCCTTCCGTCTCAGAATTTATTCTGAGCATGCATGGCACTTTGTCCGTTGGACTAGGCTACCGACGATCCTAACTGACGCGATCGGATCATGTTGTCGGAAAATTTTTGATCCAGCTCTCAAACTTTGTTGGTCGGACATTCCGACGGAAAAAGTCCAATCGAGCCCACAAACGGTTGGATTTTCTGACAAGGTGGTTCTAGCCAGCTCAGTAGATTGCTTTAAGAAAGGCCTGGATTATTTCCTAAATGTACATAATATAACTGGGTACTAACATTTATAGGTAAAGTTGATCTAGGGAAAATGCCTCTCTGGGGATCAGGAAGGATTTTTTTTTCCCCTGCTGTAGCAAATTGGATCATGCTCTGCTGGGGTTTTTCGCCTTCCTCTGGATCAACTGTGGGTATAGAACTGGTTATATGGGAATTTTTCTTTTTTTTTGTAGTTGAACTGGATGTGTCTTTTTTCAACCTGACTATGTAAGAAAGAAACTATCTTGTTTTCTGATGAAACCAGTTTGCAGAGCCACTGGTCGGAAAGTAGGGAGGTCCACTGGACTGCAAACTCCCGAAAGCGCCCCGCACCACTGTAATAAGTGCTCCTACAAGCGCCTTTTCCTGCGCTGACCCGGAGTCATCCTCACTGTCCGTACAGTCCTGACATATCAGAGGATGTGGACCAGAACAGGGGCCGCCTGTCACGGCAGGGCCAGAGTCTGAATCAGAGCATGCCCCAGAAGAGAAGCTGTCTAATAAAGTATTTTAAAAACCTGTGTTGTATTTTTTATTAATACTCCCCCCCCCCCCCCCAGGTGAATGGGTAGTGGTACCCCATACTCATATGGTGGTGGGGTCAGAATCTGGGCCCCCCCCCCCCATGTTGAGGGCACACGGCCTGGTACAGCTCAGGAGGGGGGGGGGCGCTCGCTCATCCCCACCCCCTTTTCTGACCGGCCAGGTTGCGTGCTGGGATATGGGTCTGGTATGGGCTTTGAGAGGACCCCCCCACGCCTTTTTTCCGGCGTAGGGGTTCCCCTTTAAATCCATACCACGTGACAGGGCTCGCGAGGTGTCAATCTCACCAATGGAGGCGGCGACATCGACTTCCTGCACTAGTCCTGTCTACCTGGAGCCACGTTCAAAATGAGCGGACTGTACTCCGTGTGGGCAAGTCCGTTCATTTCAAAATCTGGCAGACCCCCGCCATAGTCCGGCGGATTGTCTGCTGGAAAAGTCTGGGCAGGTCCGCTCATTCGGAAAGTCTGGCGGACCTCCGCTACAAAGTCCGGGGGGTTGTCCGCCGGATTAAGTCCGCCAGACAGTCTGATCGTGTGTACGTGCCATTAAAGTGATTGTAAAGCTATGTTATTTAAAAAAAAAAAAAAACGAACATGTCATACTTACCTCCACTGTGCAGTTTGTTTTGCCCAGAGTGGCCCCGATCCTCTACTTTTGGGGTCCCTCGGCGGCTCCTCCCCACATCATATAAACCCCTAGGAGATGCGCTCTCCCGGGTGGTTTCCTTGCGGGAGCGGTCCTGAGTCCAGCCGTCGGCATCCATAGACGGCAACTCGGCCTAGCTTAATTGGATTCGATTGACAGCCGTGGGAACCAACGGCTGTGCTGGTATCACTCTATCCAATCAAGAGCCAAGAACGAGCGTGTCTCCGCCTTGGGAAATTCCAGGGCTCAGGTGAGTAAAACGTGCATTAAGGTGAAAAAAACAAAAAACAAAAAAAAAAAACAAACAGGAGGCTTTACAACCCCTTTAAAAAAGGACAGAGCCTTGATTTGAGATTTGGTGTTTACTGGTTTAAAACAGTTTTTTTTGCTAGAAAATTACATAGAAAAAAATGGCGACCATTGCAAAGCCACTGATAAAAGTGATCTTGTGGTGAATCCGCCGCTGAGACCACTTTTACCTGAAAGCCGGCCGCCCGCTGAAGAAGTGGATACTGGGGTTATGGCAGCTAGCTGCTGCCATAACAATGATACTCCAGTTCAAACAGCCAACGTATGACAGCGGGTGGTCGGCAAGTGGTTAATTACAAGTACATTGAAAGCTGACCGTCTCCATCCCATGTCCTTGTATAGCACCCTCTACCATAGGTAGGTGCTAGAGTAGGGGTGTGCACCAATCGCAGGAGGGGGCCCAGGAGAGCTGTGAGGGAGCTTCACCCTTACACAGTCATGGATGAAGTCCTCACTACACTGTCATTGATGAGGAATTCCTGGAGCAGAGGGGCAGCAAAAGCTGTCGTAACGTAGAGTGCAGTTAAGTTCTACATCGTGGACTTGGGCAGTGAAAGGTGGCGAGTGTACCACAGTGGAGGGCTGGATGTGGAGACATGCCAAGGAGTCTGTGAGGGAACTTCATCCTTACACGGTCATGGATGAAGTCCTCATCATTACAAGGTCATTGATGAGGAGTCCTGGAGCAGAAGAGAGAATGGGGGGGAAAGAATAGTGTCAAATCAATGTGGCCCAAGGGCGCAGGATTTGCAAGCTGGACTAGCTGGGAACAGTAGTCCAACGTTCAGCACATGCTATTAAACTACTAGGCCTCCAGGGAGAGGTACTGCAGGCCTTTGGCCTAGTAGCAGCATCCAATCAGCATTAGGAGACTATTCAGAGTGGGTTCTTTTGCATATAGAAGAGGATGTGACAAGAAACAATGTGCTACAGAATAAGTTTGTGCAGGAAGGAAGGATTCCTGGGAGCAATAGTCTGCAGGAGTTACGCAGGGGAGCAGCAATAATCTGCATGGTGATGCAGGGAAAGGACTGTAGATGTTATACATGTGCATCATTTCTTCAAGGTCAATCGAAGTTCTAATTTACAAACATGACGGCAAAGTAATTTGATCTATGGGCACCCCATATACCCCTTTCCCCAACCAAGTTTTACCAAAACTATGCAACAGGAGAACTCACCTAAACAATCCATTCAATTTGCATTAAATCAGACAGGCCCTTGAACTACATAGATGGTGGATCTAAAGGATGTTGTACAGAAAAAGGGTACAGTGTATGGCTGCCTTAAAGGAAGAAGCAGGAAAGTGGGACGGGAAAAAAAAAAAGTGGTATAGTAATGAGGGAGGTGTGGTCCACAGAAATAAAACCCACCCTATTCTGTGATGCAGTAAGACAGTTCATGATAGGATATGAAGTTTCCTAGAAGGTCACATGAAGAGATGGGTTCAGAATGCATTTTGGTTAAAAAGGGAACGCCTTTAATCTCTTCCCGCCAACGTGGTGCATATATGTGGCCTCTCAGTGGGTAGGCTTTAAGGCAGAGAGGTCACATACATACATCCATCCCTATGTAAACACTTTTCTGTGCTGAAAGCAGAGACCCTGTGCGCTCCCAGCACAGACACTTGTGGGGATCAGAAAGCTCCCAATGCATACTAGCGATCAGGAGCTTTCCAATCATGCGACTGCTGTGACAGCCATTCACAGCAGTCACATTACCCAAATAACTGCCTCCTGCCATTCCAACGCTCATAACCACTTCCAGACCACCCACTGTATATAAACATCATGATTTTGATGCTTTATACCTGGGTTATGGCAGTAGATAGCTGCTATAACCCCATTATACTTTTACACAGCGGACAATCCTCTTTCAGCTGGTTCGCCACGGAGTCACTTTTATGGGTGGCGGGAGAGGCGGTCCCTACCGCTGCTTCCCGGGCGTTTTCCCTGCTTACCGGAGACATCAGTAGCGAAAATGATTCGACCTTCTGGACTGAGGGCAAGATGGCCTCCCCACTCTACTCCCTTGGAGGTCCAGACTGACTTTAAACATCACTTCCGCCCTTAAAATGCCCCCCCCCCCCCCTTTTTTTTCCTGGAAAAGTAAAATGACAGAAGCGAAGGCATACGCAAGTCGCTCCCACATATGTAAACAGTGTCCAAACCACACATATACGAGCTATTGCCACAAACGTTAGAGGGAGAGCAATAATTCTAGTGCTAGACATCCTCTACAACTCTAAACAGGTAAGCTGTATAAAAATAAAAATAATAATTTAAAGCATTGCCTATGGAGATTTTTAAATACCGTAGTTTTTCGCCATTCCACGAGAGTGCACAATTTTAAAGCATGACATGTTGGGTATCAATTTACTCAGCGTAACATCTTTTACATTATACAAAAAAATTGGGCTAACTTTACGGTTTTATTTTTTTAATTTAAAAAAATTGCATTTATAAGACCGCTTCGCAAATACGGTGTGACAAAGTATTGCAACAATCTCAATTTTATTCTCTAGGGCCTCTGTTAAGAAAAAAAAAATGATATATTATACATATTAAAAAAATTAAAAAAAATGTTTGGGGTTCTAAGTAATTTTATAGCAAATAAAAATCGATTTTAACTTGTAAACAACAAATGTAAGAAATAGGCTTGGTCCAGAAGTGGTCAAAGAGCTGGGAGGCGGTAAGGGGTTAAATAGCTGTAATAAATATTTAGTCACTTGTTTGTTTTTGTTTTTACTTGTAACACAATACCTTTATCAGTCTGAAAATATTTTATGGTGGCCCGCTTCTGCCTCATGAATTTGTCAAACTTGAGGTCATGGTTAGCAAGTAGGTAACGTACACCTGAAAAACAAATTGATGTAATCAAAGACTTGGAAGATATTCAAGCAAGACATACAAGAGAAAAGAAGAACTAGCTGGACTAGTTGTTGTAGTCAATATCAGGTCTGAGAGAGCTGTGGATCTCTGAAGCTCCTCCAGAGTTACCATGGGCTTCTTGGCTGCTTCTCTGATTAATGCTCTCCTTGCCCGGCCTGTCAGTTTAGGTGGACAGCCATGTCTTGGTAGATTTGCAGTTATGCCAGACTCTTTCCATTTTTGGATGATGGATTGAACAGTGCTCCGAGATGTTCAAAGCTTGGGATTATAATATTTAATGTATTTTTATTTTTTTAACCCAACCCTGCTTTAAAATTCTCCACAACTTTATCCCTGACCTGTCTGATGTGTTCCTTGGCTTTTATGATGCTGTTTGTTCACCAAAGTTCTCTAACAAACTTCTGAGGGCTTCACAGAACAGCTGCATTTATACTGAGATTAAATTAAACAGATAGACTTGATATACTAATTAGGCGACTTCTGAATGCAGTTGATTCCACTAGATTTTAGTTAGGGGTTTCAAAGTAAAGAAGGCTGAATACAAATGAACACCACACTTTCCAGATATTTGTAAAAACATTTGAAAACAATTTATAATTTTCCTTCCTCTTCACAATTATGTGCCACTTTGTGATGGTTTATCACATAAAATGTCCAATAAAATAATTTTAGGTTTTTGGTTGTAACCTGACAAAATGTGGGAAATTTCAAGGGGTGTGAATAAGTTTTCAAGGCACTGTAGCTTCCTGAAAACATCACAACACCTGGCCTCAGCACTTCTCTTAAAGCGGTGTTTCAGCTGAAATGTTTTTTTTTTTTTTTTTTCTTTTTAAAGTCAGCAGCTTAAAAAAAAAAAAAAAAAAAAAAAAAAAAAAAAAGTAGCTGCTGACTCTTAATAAGGAGACTTACCTTTCCAGGGTGCCTGCGATGTCGGCCGCCGAGGCCGACATGTCCCTCGGCTCCCAGCGCTGCCATCCTCACTAAGGGAAACAGGCAGTGGAGCCTTGCGACTTCACTGCCCGTTTCCTACTGCGCATGCGCGAGTCGCGCAGCGATTTGTGAATGGTACGCGCTGTGTTAGGGAACACACAGTTCCCAGAATACAGCGTGCCCCAATTACCCAGAAGACAGCGCGACGAGAAGACGAAGATCACCGAGGAGCAGGAAGAAGGCAGACTAGGAAGACTGCCTAGCAACAGGGATTTTTTTTTTTTTTTTAGGGTGGTCCTCCACTTTAAGAGTCTTGAACCCAGATGCAAGCAGTGGGCTAATTTGGGAGAAGTTATGCCAATATCAAAATGCCTTGGATATCAGTCTGGAGGAGCGGACATTTCTAGGCAGGCTGCAAACACATGCAGACTAGATAACATCCACATGTGATGCTGAGCCTTCATGACTGAAAGGGGTAGGCCAGGGACAGTAAGACATCCTCCAGCCAGGAAATGAGTCAGGCTCTGACTTGTTGCTGCTCCTTTTGCACACTGTGAAAAGCTAACAGTGTGTAGTGAAATCAGAGTAGGTTATTTCAGTACAGGCGAGGAGATTGTCTAACTGTACAAGACTGGAGGGAAGGTTCGAGTTAAGTTTTCAAACCTTGGCTGGAGTCTGGCTTTGACTGATTGGAGGAAAGGTTGGAACAACTGTCAGTTCATATTAGGACAGTTTTTTTTTTCAAATGTTATGTCTTTCTTCCTTCATATAGCAGAAAAAAAAAAAAAACCACACACACAAACAGTGGGGGTTAATGTACGTCGGCAGAATGGCACGGGGAGGAATATTGGCGTACAGGTACGCCCAATCTTCAATGCCGCCCTGCCTTCTAAAAGACCCCCAATCCCCTTTGCACTTCAAAGTATTCAGATCGCCTTTTTTGGTGAATCCGCATACTGTATTTTTTTTTATTTTTTTTTTAAAGCGGCGCCATTGGCAGCGAAAGTAAACGGGAAGCAACGTCGCTTCAGTGTTTACGATCAGAAGACTGGAATGAAGCTGCTTACGGCTTCAATCCAGTCTGTCCCTAGCCGCCAGAAGCGGCAGATTGTTGATCGGGGCCCCCGATGGAACGGGAGCCCCGGTAATAGCTCCTCCGGTATAACAGCCGAGCGGCTTTTAGCCGGCTCTAAAAAAACAGTACCGGGATGATGACTGCAGCTGCGGGCATCATCCCGGTATAAGCCCCGAAAGCCGAGTACGCACATCTACGTACGCTCGGCGGCAAGGGGTTAAATATCACCAAGCAAAAGCCCTATGTGTCTTAGAAAAATTATATAAACTTCATTTGGGTCCAGTGTTGCATGACTGAGTAACTGTCAGTCAAAGTACCACTGGACTGAAAACTTAAAGGTAGCTTGGTAACGAGGGGGTATTACAGGCTGTTAGGCGCTAACGACAAGCGGATGCATATATGCGTACTCATGGAAGTGGGGCTTTATCCTGTGGGGACATCTGAGTTTCTGCTGAGAACGTACCCCCCCACCCCCAACTGTCAATGAGAGCCCCGAGTCTTGAACTAACGACCAGGAAGCAGGATGCTTCCTGCTCACCCGATACCTATGACAGCATCTGATTGGGTATCACAGTGATCAGTCATTGTGCAGCCCACCATTGTGTGCGTTTTCCTTTTTTGAATGATACATTGTATCCCTTTCTCTCCTAGCTAGAGGGAAAAAAAATTGTAAACAAAGAAGCGTGTGCCTTGTCTTGGGTAGGGCTCCGTCTGTTCCCAGGTCTCAGAACCAGCAGGCCCGAGGCGCAGTAACTGAGGGAGGATTCAAGGCGTCCGGGTGTGCTCTCGGCTTGGAGAGGCACCGCAGCTCGTGTAAGCGACCGGGGAGGACTCTTTGGAGGAGGGCCAACAAGCGGCATCTGAAGAAGTGCCTGGTTGCTGGATTGTTAAGGACACTAACGAATCCACACTTTTCCAGTACTGCCAAGGAGACCGAGAACGTTCCAGGTACTGAGGAAAAGGTTCCTGTTCACTTTCGGTTACAAGTTACTCAAGGTCAGAGATTTCACAAGTTCCGGATCAAAGTGCTGACTGCCATAATCTCTGGCTAGAGATCTGTTCAGCCTTGAAGCGCCCAGCTGCGAGTGGCTACTCTCTGGCTTGTATTAGAGACTTTGTTAGGATTAGCAGTTCAAGGTGCCTGAGTTTCTTCACCCTTGCCCTCTGTTCCCATATGAGACTATGTTGTTGGATGTTACCCCTGCAAATAAAAACCTAATGGACTTTTATGGTGACAGCATCCAAAGTTGTTGGGTACTAAACCTGGGAACCCCTAGACGTGGAAGAACCAGCTGAGTGGAGGTAACCGGTAAGCCCAAAAGTTAAGGCCGCCCCTTTGAGGGTTATGGCCGCTACAATATAAAATATATATATATATATATATATATATATATATATATATATATATATATATATATATATATATATATATATATATATATATATATTTTTTTTTTTTTTTTTTCTTCTTTTTTTTTTGGAGATGACATCTACTATTTCCCACCAAATGAAATCCCCATTTGTCCTTGAAAACAAGGTACAATCCTAGGCCATGAAGAGGTTAATCACAAACAGAAGGATCAGTATCAGATAAGTGATATAAAACGTATTTAGGAAGAGCAATTGTCAGTCATAGTTCCCTCTCCTTGCAGTGCACCCTGGGATGTGGTATAGCGAGGCTGGAGGAGTCACGTGGTCAGAGTCCCCTTCATCCAGGCTCTCCCAATGTCACACAGGACTCTGTACAACCACTAACATGTAAGGCGTCCACCTTCTAGCAGATGTCTCGCACACAGGTTCCCTTTATCCCCCCGCTCACCTGTCAGGTGCAGTCCCCGGTGTTTGGTGTACAGAAGGCTCCGACTAATCGTCCTAAACATCAACGCCGCCATCGTATCCCCAGACTAGTCGCACACTGATCCTCAGCACGGCATGCCATTGGCTGCCCCACAGACCCGCCCCCCTCTTGTCACCCTCCCAGAGACAGGAGGCGTGCCCTCGTCCAAGATGGCGGCCTCCATGGTGTACCGGCGTGCGCTGGTCTCTTGGTTCCGTAACCCGGCGGTGACCCCTCTGGTGACAGGTACGGGCAGTGCTTGGTGTACATGGGGGGGATAAAGTCACCCACCTCTGGACCACCTATGGGCTCCGTACAGGTGAAGTGATTAGTGCTGAGCTCTGATTTCGGTCATTCTAAATGATTCCAGTAATGAGGATGTAGGAGCTGGAGAGCTACAAGTCCCAGCATGATGATTGTACACGGGCATGCCATTCTGCAGCTTACGTATTGATGGCAGCACTGTGCTATAGTAACCCGTTTATTAAAGGGCTCCTGTACTGGGGGGGGGAGACTAGAAGAGGATGGGGCCCCAGGCACGCTGTCAGCTTTGCCCCTCCCCCATCTTGTATCACTTGGCAACTGCGCTATATATATATATATTGTCAGGAATTGGGGGCTTCAATACCTAGCTTCTGTATATACACCTCCATGGCAGCCTGAGGTCATGTACTGAGTGCGCTCCCTGCACCCCCCCCAGCACACCGACCGAGCTATCGTCCTCCTCTGATGGGTGGAGGGGCTGTGATCACATTTTTACTATGAGGGTCAGTCACAGAGGTCACATGATACACGAGACAACTAACAGTGGTCGTAAAGGCTAAAGGTTTTTTCTTACCGTGATGCATTCCAATGTAGCCCCCAAAATGCTTACCTGATCTCGATCCAGCACTGTGCCCGAGAACAGCTGCATTGCAAACCCCCCCCCCCCCCCCCGACTCGCTGAGGGCAGCGGGAGCCATTGTGATGGATTTACTAAAGACAAATGGACTGAGCGCTTTGCAATTGAAGTTGCTCCAGAGCTTAGTGAATGAGGGGAAGCTCTGCTGACCTCCAACCAGGGTGGATATAAATCAATGATTTAAAAACGAAAAACTGATTGTTCTGATTTTCAATAAAATGCTTTTGGAGTAAAAATCTATCCAAAGATTTCCATTTTTAATAGTTTAATTTTATTCAGCATGAAATGGAGCTGTATATTCTGCAATATTTACATTTTTGGTAAACTCATTCAATGAATCCAAGCTCTGTAAGCTGAGATAACATGCACTGCATTGATGCATTCACACAATGACACAGTAACCATGAGATAAAACAAAGTTCAGGAATATCCCTTTATCCCATTGTTTTGCAAATCTATGTACACTACAAACTGTAGCTGAAAGGGAAGCCTTCTGATGGGGATGGAGAACCACTGGTCGGCGCTGAAGGGTCTGGACGCTGGCCTTCTGGCCTGGATTGGGGCAGCTCTAACTCGGGTCAGTTTTTTGGCAGGGAACGGCCAGTACTTCCTGAATGTAATTAGGTAAGCGTGATGGGAGCAAGGGTTGGGCCTGATGGCAAAGGGCTCTCACTAAGCTCCCAGATCTCCATGCCTTTCTGGGCTGTGGGTCAGGGATGCTTTTGAAAAGCCTGTGGTGATGTACCCCTGAAGTGGCAGTTCAGAGGTGCCTTCTCTTCACTTTGAGAAATCACTTCGATGTTTGGCACCATGGTCACTTCACCACAACACACATTTTTCACACCTGGCTCTTGGGCCCGGCCTTTTGGCTAGGACCAGGGGAAATTTTTATTCCTGGCCGGAGGGCTGGCCGTTGTATCTCACAATGGTCACCTTCACTCACTCTCCCACTTCCTTCTCCCCACTTTCTTTTTATTTATCCCTTGTTTGTCACTTTTTTGTTTGGTGTGTCACGTTTTGTCACATGTGATGAGTAGGGTGTCGTTCCTCGGGCCAACCCTGAAAGTCTTGGGAGGGGGTGGACATAGGCCTTCTGGCTTGGTTTGCCCCCTCTCTCTCTGGGGGTCTCCCTTCGGGGGAGCCCCAACCAAGTACTTGGGTGGGTCTGTTTTGGCAGACCTTCCAGAGAATGGTGGTCGTCTAGATGGACCTAGTATGGTACCTTAGTCCCCGTCTGGAGCCTAACGCCCTGGGGGATCAGGGTAAGGTCCTTCCTCGTGTAGAACAGTGGTACACCCTTTGCACGTTTTTGTGTTCACTCTTGATGTGTGTGCACTTTTTTTTGGCACCGGGTGGAAGTTTTTGGGTGTGTTTTGCACGCCATAGGCTTTTCAATAAAAAAAAATAAAAATAATAAAAAAATTTAATAAAATCGCTGTTTTTACTAACCTGACAGCTTATTATTCTGAATAGGAAACCTTCATTTTGTTTGCAAATATTAAAGATTCTAACTACCAGCAAGAATAAGTCCTTACATTTAAAGAGCACCTGTCATTTCAGATCCATCATGGCGATGCCTGTTAGCAGGCATCCACTCACCTGCTGTTGTGTAACTGCCGTATCACCAGCCATCCCATTAAAGTGAATGAGACTGTCGGTGAGTCAACAGCGGGACAGAGGAGCCACTGTGTGACAGAGATGACAGTTGCTCTTTAACCACTTGCAGACCGGACCAATTTGCTGGTCAAAGACCAGACCCCTTTTTGCGATTCGGCACTGCGTCGCTTTAACTGACAATTGCGCGGTCGTGCGAGGTGGCTCCCAAACAAAATTGACGTCCTTTTTTTCCCACAAATAGAGCTTTCTTTTGGTGGTATTTGATCACCCCTGCGGTTTTTATTTTTTGCGCTATAAACAAAAATAGAGCGACAATTTTGAAAAAAATGCATTATTTTTTACTTTTTGTTATAATAAATATCCCCCAAAAATATATAAAAAAACATTTTTTTCCCTCAGTTTGGGCCGATACGTATTCTTCTACATATTTTTGGTAAAAAAAAATCACAATAAGCGATTATTGATTGGTTTGCGCAAAAGTTATAGCGTTTACAAAATAGTGATAGTTTTATAGCATTTTTATTAATAATTTTTTTTTTTTTTTTTACTAGTAATGGCGGCGATCAGCGATTTTTATTGTGACTGCAACATTGTGGGGGACCCATCGGACATTTTTGACACATTTTTGGGACCATTGTCATTTATACAGTAATCACTGCTATATAAATGCAGTGATTCCTGTGTAAATGACACTGGCAGTGAAAGGGTTAACCAGTGGGTGGCAGTGTAGGGGTTAAGTGTTCCTAGGGGTGTGTTACTAACTGTGGGGGGGTTGGGCTTTCATTTAGTGAACACTGATCTCTGCTCCAATCACATGGAGCAGAGTAGAGGTCGACCGATATGGGTTTTTCTCTGGCCGATGCCGATATTTAGAAATCGGGGCGGCCGATGGCCGATATATGATGCCGATTTTTGCAGCCGATTTTTGTGGCCTATTTTTTTTATTTTTCCTTTATTAAATCTAACAGTTTAGTTAAATAATAAAGAAGAGATACAGAAAATTGCTTAAATTAACCATTTATTAAACAGAAGTACACAAGCCTCCAGTCAGTGCAAATGTCAGTTAGATAAAAACATAACTATGTATCTTAAAAATACACAAAAACAGGTGAGGTAATCAAAACGTTTGAAAAAAAAATCAACGTAATCAACAGAATAGATAGTAAACAATAGAAAAGTGGAAATTTTCTTTAGTTTTAGGCTTTTTGCTTCAGTTCCAGTTCCCGATTCTTTTCTTCACTCACATCCATCACCTAAAAGTTCTCTTGGTACTCCCAGTTTAAGAGCTTCAGGTTGTAGTTCAGGAAACAGAGCCTCTCTGCATTTTCTCCTGTGAGCCTGCTCCTCTTCTTGTCATAAATGATCCCAATCTCGCTGAACACTCTTTCACTGGGAACAGAAGAGGCAGGTGGACAGAGAAATTTTCTTGCCAGTGGTGCAAGATGACACAGGCGGGATACATTCTGTTTCCACCATTCCAGTGGCAGACCAGTCCGTCTGTCTATCAGTGGCTCTCGGAGGTACTTTTCCAACTGCTCAGAAATTAACTGCTCATCACTCTCTTCAGCAGGAGTTCCATGAGCCCCCAAAATGTTCGCATACATTTTCTCCAGAAGTCCAGAGGGACTGGGTTCCTCCTTCACTTCTGCCCTTGTCCTGGTCCGTTTTGGTTCTGGTCCTTCATCTCCACTGGTGGCTCTTTTTTGTTCGGACACAATAGCATTCTCTTCTCGCAGCCAAGTTTTTGCTTTGCTCAGTGTGTCACTTGCAAATACATGAGCCTTGTACCGAGGATCAAGCAGTGTTGCCAGCACCAAGCATTTGGTATCTTCAATCTTTGTGAATCGTCTCTCCATGCTTTGCCACATGGTTTCCCGAAGTGTTTGGATCCCCCTTGTGGTGTGACCCTCTGCCTGAAGCACCATCTTCAGTACAGCAATGCATGGGATGATGCAGGAGATGGAGGCCTCTGCCTTGCTGATATCCAAAGTCACTTCCTCAATAGGGCCCAGTGTATCTATCAAATTTGAGATGATATCCCATTGTTCTGCTGGAGGTGTGGTAAACTTGCCATGTTCTGCTACATAGAGATTGAGGGCACGCTTCTGCTCCAGCATCCTCTGCAACATATGTAATGTGGAGTTCCAGTGGGTGGGAACATCCTGAATGATGCTGTGCTGGGGGAGGCCAAGATCTTTTTGGATGGCTCCAAGACGCTGCTTTGCAAGCACAGAGTGGCTAAAGTGTGTAGCACAAGTCTTTAATTTGGCAATGATGTCCCCCACTACTCGCTGACTGCTGATGCCCTCTTTCACCACAAGTTGTAATGTATGTGCACTGCAGCTTAAGTCTGGTATATCTGCCAGTCTGAGGCCTTTAATCATGTTGGCACCACTGTCTCGCAGCACAAGCACCACTCTGTCTTGGTTGATGTCCCAATCATTAAGCATGCTAAGGAACATCTCCCTGATATAGTCCCCAGTATGGGAGCCAGACATGGCCTTGACATTTAGAACTACCTGTTTCCTTTCCCAGTTACTGTCTATAAAATGACATGTTAGGCTCATAAGTGATTCTGCTTCACCAGACCAACAGTCTGTTGTGAAGGACAAATAGGGTCCAGCATTTTCTGTTGTAATTAGTTTCTTAATCTGCTGTGTAACCTTGTACACACTGTCCAGCATGTCTGTGCGGTAGTATTTTTCACTTTTGATTGAATATCTTGGTTCTATGGTTGCCAGCAAGCGTTGGAAGCCAATATCTGCAACAACTGTAAAGGGCTGGTTGTCTGTGGCAATCATTTCTGTGATTAGGGTATCAATTTTCTTGGACCGGGGATCAGTATTTTGCCATTTTCTTTTAGAATCAAACATCTGTACTACAGTGGGCTGAAAGTTGGCAGAAGAAGAAGCTGCATCTTCTTTCTCCCTCTGTGCTCCTTTATAAGCTTGGAGGTGGTGGACTTTCAGATGATTCCACATATTTGTGGTATTTTTAGCCTTTCCTTTTTCTGCTCCCATGCTCAGCAATTTCTGGCACATATTGCACTTGGCCTTCCCTGATGTTGGCTCACTGAAATACTGCCATACTGGGTTTGATTTCTTTTCAGCCATCATCAAACTGTAATTATTAAAAAATTTAAAATTACAATCTTAGTAATTTTAAAGGAGGGCACAGCAGTGGCGGCTGGTGCTCAAACATTTTTTGGTGGCGCAAACAAACGGGAAAAAAAACCCCATCAAACGCAGCCACTGTGCCCCATCAAATGCTGCCAGTGTGCATCCCCCATCCGCCCTGCACTTACCTTGTCTCGGTAAGGCAGTGGGTCACGGCGGCGGTGTGCTCCACAATCCTCAATGTCTTCTCCTGTCCTCTGTATAGGCGTCCAATCAAACTGACTGTCGTTTCAGCCAATCAGGTGACAGGTAACAGACCCGAGCATCTGATTGGCTGAGAGGCGGTTCAGGGTTAGGAAAGTGAATGAATCAGTTTCCTAATACAGCGCTGAGTGAACAGCAAGCACCCAGCACCTTTTTGGATGCCTATTAGAGCCTATGGCTCTAATCGGGTGCTTCCAAAAAAAAAATGCCATGCATGAACTTATGGTGATAGATACGACAGGAGAGAGGCGCCAGCGCCCGTCTGCCCCTTATGGATGCACCTCCACTGGGGTACAGAGAGGCGGCTGTGGAGGTGGGGATACAGAGAGGTGGCTGTGGAGGTGAGGGGGTACAGAGAGGTGGCTGTGGAGGTGAGGGGGTACAGAGAGGCGGCTGTGGAGGTGGGGGGGTACAGAGAGGCGGCTGTGGAGGTGGGGGGGTACAGAGAGGTGGCTGTGGAGGTGCGGGGTACAGAGAGGCTGCTGTGGAGGAGGGGGGGTACAGAGAGGCGGCTGTGGAGGAGGTGGGGATACAGAGAGGCGGCTGTGGAGGAGGTGGGGATACAGAGAGGCGGCTGTGGAGGAGGTGGGGATACAGAGAGGCGGCTGTGGAGGAGGTGGGGATACAGAGAGGCGGCTGTGGAGGAGGTGGGGATACAGAGAGGCGGCTGTGGAGGAGGTGGGGATACAGAGAGGCGGCTGTGGAGGAGGTGGGGATACAGAGAGGCGGCTGTGGAGGAGGTGGGGATACAGAGAGGCGGCTGTGGAGGTGGGGGGGTACAGAGAGGCGGCTGTGGAGGTGGGGGGGTACAGAGAGGCGGCTGTGGAGGTGGGGTACTGAGAGGCGACTGTGGAGGGGGGGTACTGAGAGGCGACTGTGGAGGGGGGGTACTGAGAGGCGACTGTGGAGGGGGGGGTACTGAGAGGCGACTGTGGAGGGGGGGGTACTGAGAGGCGACTGTGGAGGGGGGGTACTGAGAGGCGACTGTGGAGGGGGGGTACTGAGAGGCGGCTGTGGAGGTGGGGTACTGAGAGGCGACTGTGGAGGGGGGGTACTGAGAGGCGACTGTGGAGGGGGGGTACTGAGAGGCGACTGTGGAGGGGGGGGGTACTGAGAGGCGACTGTGGAGGGGGGGTACTGAGAGGCGACTGTGGAGGGGGGGTACTGAGAGGTGACTGTGGAGGGGGGGTACTGAGAGGTGACTGTGGAGGGGGGGTACTGAGAGGTGACTGTGGAGGGGGGGTACTGAGAGGTGACTGTGGAGGGGGGGTACTGAGAGGTGACTGTGGAGGGGGGGGTACAGAAAGGTGACTGTGGAGGGGGGGTACAGAAAGGTGACTGTGGAGGGGGGTACTGAGAGGTGAATGTAGAGGGGTGGTATATAGAGGTGACTGTGGAGGAGGATCATCCATTTTCTAAATGGCAGGTTTCACTTTAAAAGGATATTAATTTATACAGTAGCATACTCCATTTTTTTGACTCACCGTGCATACAAGCTGGCATCTATCTGTATGCACGTGACCCAATAGCATGCACCTAGCCCTGATGAGCTGACCAGCCAATCACAGTGAGATAGAAACAGGCTCCGCCTCCGCAGGGAAGGAAGAGTATCTTAGCTAGTGCTGGCTACGATCTCCTGCGGAGGCTTGTGATATGTTAATGATGTTCCTCTGCTACTGCCTGGGGAAGGGAGGGGCGGGGCAGTGCAGTGCCAGTGAAACTTTCTCCTTCCACTCTATAGTGGCCAGCCGCACGGGTGAAGGATGGAGGATTAATTGTACATGCTGCTGCAGCGGGGACACAGGTCTGTACTGCAGGCGGCCGGGTATAGTGTTACCCGCAAATCGGCGTGGTATGCACAATAATCGGCCGATGCCGATTTCTTAAAAACGGCCAAATATCGGCCGATATATCGGTCGACCTCTAGAGCAGAGATCAGCGTCACTAGTTGCTAGGCAGAATGGAGAAATGTTGTTTACACAGCATTTCCTCGATTCGGCCGCTCCGTGAGACGATCGCGGGGATGCCCGCGGCGATCGAGTCCGGGGGTCCCGCGACCGGGCTCACGGGGGTCCCGACCAGCGCGAGAGCGTGCCGCCGCCGGCGAGCTCCCGATGGCAGGGCGGCATTGAATATTGGACGTACCTGTACGCCAATATGCCTGCCCGTGCCAAAAATCAGGAAGGGGGCAAATACTTTTTAACATAACTGTATGTACCTGCTGTACCATGGACTTGTATGAGAAAGTATCCTGTTCTCTTTGTATTGCTTCCTTTGTGTGTAATTCCCGGTGTTCCTACTAGTTCCCTTTGCTTTCCTATTAAGCAGGAAAGCAAAGCAAATATTCCACACTAAGCAGGAGAGCACATCATGGTCAGTTGTCTAATGGCGCTGGAAACTCAGCCTGCTCTCCTCTAATGATCAGACTTGTCCTGACCCCCATGCACAGATTTTCATTGGGAAGCTCAGTGTGCTGCTGTTTCTCCTCCTCCAGCACTCATGCAGCTGAGAACAGAGGGAATATGATCACTCCTAAAACAGGAAAAAAAAAAGGTATTTCTAATGTTTTTCATATGTATACACAAATATTTTCCTTTCGTTTTATTTTTTAAACTGTATGGGTTGTTGTACAAGGTGATCATTAACAAACACTTTAATGCCAAACTGTTAACCATCATTCTTATTCGCTCACGCAGAAATATCTTTCAACCACTAACCATATAACAATTTACCAACCACTGTTCACCAACTCAAAGTAGACAACATTACCCCATGAGGATGGACCATGACCAGGGAAAATAACAAAGGGAAGGGAGCAGGTCACAAGATCTAAAAGGAAGGCTCCACCAAAACTGCAGGACCTCATACAAGTCTATGGGAAAGCACAGCTAACTTGCATGCAACCGTGGACTAGCTGCGCTTTAGCAAAAACACAGTGGGGCAGTGTAAAGCCACCCTTAGTGGCTTTAGTGATGGTAAAGGTAGAAGTTTTTTTTATATTACATTACATTACATTACATACTACATTCTATGCATTAAGATAAAAAGCCTTCTGTGTGCAGAAGCCCCCCTAATGCTTACCTGTGCCCATTTCTATCCAGCGATGTTCCAGGAGAGACTTGGCTGCCAGAGACTCTCCTCCTAACTAGTTGAGACAGCAGCGAAGCGTCATTGGCTCTCACTGCTGTCGATCAAAGTTAGTGAGCCTGTGAGGAGAGGGGGGGGGAGGGGCGGGCCTAGCCAGGGCTTCGTGTCTGAATGGGCACACGGAGCTGTGGCTCGGCTCGGGTGCCGCCATAGCAAGCTGCTTGCTGTGGGGGCACTCATCAGTGGGGGGGAGGAGCCAGGAGAGCCGAAGAGGGACTCAAGAAGAGGATCCAGGCTGCTCTGTTCAAAACCAATGGAACAGAGCAGGTAAGTATGACATGTTTTGTTATTGTTAGGCAAAAAAATGACAAAAACAAGCTTTTACAATCGCTTTTAGGGCCGGATCACACTATTGCGATGCGAGAACCCTGCGAATCAACTGCGGGTTCCTGCATCGCATCCGGAAAGCACGGCAGTTCGCACTGCCATATGTGAACTGCTGGGGAGTGTCGTTTTATATATGCTAAAGACACCCCCATTTCAACTCTCATATCGCACTGCGAACTGACAATTCGGACATGAATCGGATCGCAATATGTGTGAACACACATGCGATCCGATTCTGGTCCGGACAGAAAAAAGGGTCCTGTGCGTGTTTGCACCCAATGCAGTGCGATATCAGTCATACTATCTGTATGGCTGACATTGCACCACACAGACATCGCATGTAATCTGAACAGCAGTGCGCTGCGAATTACATGCGATATCTGCCATCGCAATAGTGTGAACCGGCCCTAAAGGTGGTCATTTGAGAAATCACATCTCTGGTATTGGTTTACAGGGAAAAAGAATAGTGATCAGACAGACCATCCTCTGCTGGCCTCCTATAGACATGGATGGTCTCCTGGTCTGACTGTTTTGTTGTTGGGGGCTTTAGGTACCATCCCCATCCATGCATGTTATAGAAGAGGGGTAATCCAGCTTGCTGCATTTTTCATGCAGTATATACTCTATATGGATGAATGGCAGTACATGAGAAACATGTAAAATTCATCACATACGGCGACTCATGAAATATGCAGAGATGGGAATGAAAATATAGAAGGCGACATTCACTTTTTCTGCCACATTAAAGCCATATGCCATGGAACTCTTTATTCTCCAAAAAATAAACCTGTATTTTTAAAACCCCTTTGACCTACTTGTTTGTAATGAAGAAAAGTGATTTCCTATAACACCTCCTGTAGTCTCCTTGCCGTTTTTCACAAACAAATGTCTGCTTTAGGAGTGGAATTTCCAAAAAGCAGCCAAGCAGCTGTGGCCTCTGATTGCCGAATGTTCATCAATGTTATAGTGTAACCAAATGTACCTGGTATGTGTAAGGCCACAAATCATGCTATCGGCATGCCCACAGTGCTGTAATCTTGGTACACAAGAATCGTTCTCTCATACTTCATTAATAACACAGAACTCGCTGTTTAGCCCAATGAAAAAATCCACCCTTGCAGTGGGGCCCCCCTCTGTTCTGCAAGGATTAAAGAGGTTCTAAAGGTTGAAGGGTTTTTTTTTTGTTTTGTTTTTTACCTTTGTGTATTCTCTGCATGAAGATAAAAAAAAATCAGTATGCAGTGCCTCCTGCAGTCCCACTAATCCTTACCCAAGTCTGATCGCGATCCAGCAATGTGCACCAGAGCAGCTGCTTTCCCCGGTCTCTTCCTGCTCATTAGCTAAGAGATAACAGCAAGAGCCATCGGCTCAGACTGCTGTCAATCACAGCCAATGAAGAGGGGGTGGAGCTGAACCCTGTTCTGTGTCTTATGGACGCACAGAGTGGGGCTCGGGAGTGAGCACGCACGAGTGCCCCCATAGCAAAGGGCTTGCAGGAGGAGGGAGGAGGAGCCAGTAGCACTGGTGGGGGACACAACAAGAGGAGGATCGGGGCTGTTCTCTGCAAAACAGTTACCGAGCAAGTAAGTATAACATGTTTATTTTTTTAAATGAACCTTTAATAATACTTTATATGCTCAAACCTGCAATCAGCTCAGGTCTTACTCCATCATTCTCAGCGTACAATAGGGATAATGTCCCTATATTGTATGTAATGATGCTGAAGCTCCACCCACAGACTGGAGATTCAGGAAAGAAGGAGAGTGCTGTAGTAGTCAGCTAGAGGGGTGTAAGGCAAGTAAAACTACAGTTTCCCCGAAAATAAGACCTAGCGTGATTGTTGGTGATGGCTGCAATATAAGCCCTACCCTCCAAATAAGCCCTAGCCTGTTACCCCAAAAATAAGCCCTACCCTGAAAATAAGACCTACAAGGACTTTAACTAGGGCTTATTAGGGGGGAAGCGCTTATATTGCAGCTATCACTGACAATCATGCTTGGTCTTATTTTCGGGGAAACAGGGTACCTTTACACTAACCCCTAGACTTAAAGAGTATTTAACCCTTGCAGTGTAGGGGGGGGGCGCCCGAGGGTGGAATTTTTCATTTTTCCCTGGAGTTGGGCTTTTGGAATGCATTGCTATGGCTGCTACAAATTATTATAAAACCAAAAAAAAAAAAAAACCTCATGCTAGGTGTCCAATCGTGATAACAAAGTAGATGATCTAAATGAAATAAATAGCCTACAGCTGCTGTCCACCAAGTGCTAAATCACCTCAAATGATAATCAAAATAATACAGTAAAACCTTGGTTTGAGAGCATTTTGCAAGACAGGAAAAAATTTTAAATAAATTTTGACTTGATATACAAGCGATGTCTTGATATACAAGTAGCGTCATGTCACAACCGAGTATAAAAGAGAAGAGAGGCGCCTCTAAGTGTAGCAATATGGTTACATTTAATGAAGGTACAACATTTAGGCTCGGTTCACACAGGGGCGACTTGTCCAGGCGACTTCGCCGCCTGACAAGTCGCGCCCCGTTCTGTACTATGGAACCATTCTAATAGGAGCGACTCAAGTCGCTCTGACTTAGAAAAAAGGTTCCTGTACTACTTTGGGGCGACTTCAGGCGACTTGCATTGACTCCTATACAGAAGTCGTTTTGCAAGTCGCCGCTGATCGTGTGCAGGTCGCGGCGCTGCAAGTCGTGCCGCCCCTGTGTGAACCGAGCCTTAGCAATTCACATGGTTGATGATTAAAAAACAGGCACATCTAAGTGCAGGCATCCAGGGTAAAGCTGTCCACATAGACCATCCTCCTCACCGCCATAGACATCATCCCTTTCACACTGAGCTCCATGGCCGGTTCAAGACAAGCTTTCAGATCGTTCTACTGCAGGGTAGTCTTCCCGGTCATGATTACAGACAGACAGCAGTGAGAGCCGGCGGTGCAGGGGATGGTCTTTGTGGACAGCTTTACCCCGGGTGCCTGCATACTTAGATGTGCCTCTTTTATACGAAGTGTGCTTTTGTTTGAAATGTAAAATTTTTGCTTTAATTTTGCTTTAAGGCTGTCAGTAGATCGACCACTACAAGCTCAGTAGTGCCTAAAAATGGAGAGCAAGTGAGCATGTGCAGAGCAGGGTGAGACAGTGGGGGTTATTTATGGAAATAAATATTTAAGGAAAATCTACTTTGCACTGCAAGAGCACTTGGAAGTGCCGTCGCTGTAGATCTGAGGGGGACACGCAAAGAAAATAAAAACCAGCATTTTAACTTGCACATGATTGGATGATAAAATCAGCAGAGCTTCCACTCATTTCAGATCTTCCCCTTAGATTTACGACACTTTCAGTGCAAAGTGGATTTGCCTTTTGTAAACCCCCATTGTATTACTGGCTTTTAAACAGTATAGATACTTCTTTTTAATGCTTCACATTAGAGCTGCCACGACGAGTCGACATAATCGGTTACGTCCACTACAAAAATGCGTTGACGTGTGTGCAGGGCGTCGATGCGTCACAGTGGCAGTGCTTAGTATCTACCGCTGCCCTCCGTGCTGCCGTCCCTAGGGGTGCAACGGATCATCGCTCGGATCGGCACATGCCGCGATCCGCGGAGCGCTCCGCGGTCTCGGCCTAGCTCCGAAGCGGCGGCCATCTTTCTACACCCAGGTGTTTACAATGTGATCGATCCAACGGAGCAATCACTTGTAAACAAACCAACGTCATGACATGACGCCGGTTTCTCTCTCCCCTCTCTGTACTGATCTGTGCAGTGGAGGGGAGAGATCGGATGGAAGCAGCCATCCCTCCATACCCAGCCCAATACTCTGCCAGCCAATGCAATACAATACTCTGCAATACAATACTCTGCCAGCCAATGCCATACAATACTCTGCCATACAACAATACTCTGCCAGCCAATGCCATACAACAATACTCTGCCAGCCAATACTCTGCCAGCCAATACTCTCAAGGTTATCCAAAGGATTAATTAGCTAAACAAAAAAAAAACACTAGATTCATTAAAAAATAAAAATAAAAAAATAATCTGATAGTCATTGACTAATCGAAAAAATAATCGATAGATTAGTCGACAGGCAAATTAATCGTTAGTTGCAGCTCTACTTCACATAGCTATACCAGCAAAAGGGGCCAGCCTGAAGTGATCTAAAGTGATTATAAAGTCTTGTTTTTCTTAGTAGCAGTAGATTTGCACACAGCAGCTCGGGTCCCTCTTCTGTCCTCCTGGCCCCTCCCTCCCTGTTAACTGCCCCCACAGCAAGCAGCTTGCCATGGGGGCACCTGAGCCAAGTCACAGCTCCCTGTGTCCATTCACCCTGCCCCCTTTCTCTTCTCATTGACTGACTGACTTTGATAGCAGCGGGAGCAGTCGAGACATTCCTACAACATCGCTGGATCTAGAGGGACCTCAGGTAGGTGTTAGAGGGGCTGAGAGGGGCTGCTGAGCACAGAAGGCTTATTTGACGATAAAAAAACTTCTGACATTACAATTACTTTCATTTTCTGCCTAAAGTTTCATTTTCAGCGGAATTAAACTAGTGAAAAAGGAGACTTTCTTCCAGAAGGACATTTGAGAGGTCAGGAGCTGATGTGGACGAGAAGGCCTGGCTCGCAGTCTCTGCTCTAATTCATCCCAAAGGTGTTCTATGGGGTTTATGTGGAGGCCAGTCAAATTCCTTCTCCCCAAACTCGCTCATCCATGTCTTTATGGACTTTGCTTTGTGCACTGATCCAAATCACTTAGTGGAGGGGGGATTACAGTGTGGGGTTGTTTTTTAGGGGTTGGGCTTGGCCACTTGACCACTGGGCACTTAAACCCCCTTCCTAACCAGACCAATTTTCAGCTTTTGGCGCTCTCACACTTTCAATGACAATTACTCATACAACACTGTACCTATATGAAATTTTTGTCCTTTTTTTCACACAAATAGAGATTTCTTTTGGTGGTATTTAATCAGTGCTGGGTTTTTCATTTTTTGCGCTATTAATAAAAAAAAGACTGAAAATTTGGTAAAAAAAAAAAAATAATAAATTCTTTGTTTCTTTTAAAATTTATTGGCAGAGTATTGGCGAGTATTGCACTGTTGCAGAGTATGGGCAGAGTACTGAAGATTCTTGGCACAGAGCAGTGCTGTGGGCACTTCACATCCAGCCCACAGCGCTGCTGCCATCTCTCCCCTCTCCCCTCTCACTGTACCTATCAGTACAGAGGGGGAGGGAGGAATTGGCGTCATGACTTGACGCCAGTTTGTTTACAAGTGATCGCTTCACCATTTGACGGAGCGATCACGTGGTAACCGGCCGCTATCAGCGGCTGTTTACCGTGATATGTGATCACGGATGTTCCCGGGTGCGTGCCCCAGGGGGCGTGCGGGAGCAAGATTCTGGGAGGACGTCCCACTGACGTCCACCCAGAATAGGCCCGGTCGGCATGTGGTTTAAGTGGTTGTAAACCCACTTTGAAGAAAAAAAAAATACTAACACGGGCGGCACAGTGGTGTAGTTGGGCAGCACAGTGGTGTAGTGGTTAGCACTCTCACCTAGCAGTAAGAAGGGTCGCTGGTTCAAATCCCAACCACGGCACTACCTGCCTGGAGTTTGCATGTTCTCCCTGTGTCTGCGTGGGTTTCCTCCAGGTACTCTGGTTTCCTCCCACAGTCCAAAGACATGCAGGTAGGTTAATTGGCTTCTGTCGAAAATTGGCCCTATTATATGAATGGTGACCTTGGATTGTGGGCTCCTGGAGGGTAGGGACCGATGCAAGTGTGCAATGTACAGGGATAGGGACAATTGTAGACACTCACTCAGGTTGAACTGGATGGACTGGTGTCTTTATTCAACCTTACTAACTATGAAACACCTGCAAGACATAGCATACTAGCTCATTATGTAATACTCATCTGAGATGGAAGCCATTGCTGCAGTGCCCGTACACAGCACCGGCCGGTGACATCACTCCTGGGGTTACTTCCGGGTGTTGCTGCTCCGGCAATGTAATTGGCTGGAGCCGGGATGACATCTCTCCCACGCATGCCATTGCTTCAGTTTGCTTAAGTGTGCATGTGCCGATGATGTCGGCACATGCAAATACAGGGATATTTCTTAAACTGTGCATGTTTAGGAAATATCCTGGGTAGCTACAGGTAAGCCTTATTATAGGCTTACCTGTAGCAAAAAGTGGTCTGTAAGTGTTTACAACCACTTTAATTCCAGTGAAAGGAACTCTTAAGGCATCAGCATAGCAAGACATTTTGGACAATTTCATGCTCCCAACTTTGTGGGAACAGTTTGGGGATGGCCCCTTCCTGTTCCAACATGACTGCCCACCATTGCACAAAGCAAGGGCCACAAAGAGATGGCTGAGCAAGTTTGAGGTGAAGGAACTTGAATGGCCTGCACAGAGTCCTGACCTCAACCTGATAGAACACCTTTGGGATGAACTGCGAGCTAGGCCTTCTCGTCCACATCAGTGCCTGACCTCACTAATGCATTTCTGGAAGAATGGTCAAACATTCCTATAGACACAATCCTAAACCTTGTGGACAGCCTTCCCAGAAGAGTCAAAGCTGTTATAGCTGCAAAGGGAGAGCCAACTCAATATTGAACCCTACAGACTAAGACTGGGATGCCATTAAAGGTCATGTCCCAATACTTTTGATAATATAGTGTATGTTTGTAGTCTTTGGTGTGGGTGAGGGAGCCTGGCTTGTAACTTGCACCAGGGCCCTATAGTGTGAAGCTATGTATGGAAAGCCTGTATTGGGGATCAGGATTACAAAGTGCTTTACTGTCTCCAGTCAGATTCAGACCCATTGAGACCCATTTCTGGGATGCGGCTGTAGTAGGGTATATAGATCCCATATTGGCACGACTGCAGTGTTTGCTGGATAATATCCGTTCACAGATTGCTTTCATCTCTGAATCAGAAGGTGCTCGTTGATACATCATGAAGCTGTGCATCTAAATAAATGGCTTCTCCCTGATTTGTAATAATTACACACATGAAATTTTAATAAAATGGTTATCTTGGCATTCAAAATAATATGTGTGGTTCATGTGCTCATTGTATGCTTGGAATGAATCATTTTGAACGAATTAAAAGTGAATTTGTTATTTTTTGCAGGGAAAAGATTTCTTCTTTCTTCGGCATATACCAGTGACGGTGCCTGGGAGAAATGGGAAAAAGAGCCACATGACTTAGGTGAGTTCTCATATCCTTGTACTGCAGTGTTTAGTTCACTCCTCCAAGGAATGAAGCATAAAACCTTCTCTGTTCCTTCATGGCGGGACTTTCCATCCATTGGAGGTTTTCCGATAGGCTCATTTACACCAAATGTATTTGTGCATTTAAACCCAATATGAATGCATATGCAAAGAAAATGAATGTATTTCACTGAGCGTAGTTTTCATGATTGTGGTGCTTTCATGTGCATTTACAAAGGAATAAAGCATGCTGCATTTTTTTCACATGTAAACATACCTGAACACACTGAAAACACATAAATGGAACTCAATAATAAAACAAATGATAAATAATGCCTACAAAACATGCCTTAAGTGCACTAAAAATGTGAGGCAACTGCAAAACTGTATCATAAATGCAATGCAAAGCCTGTATGTTTTGTACACACCGATGCAGAATTCTTCCTGACTGCTGTGGGTCACACTGTGTATGCCTCTGATCTTCAATTCTTATATGCAGCTTGACCACCAGATGGCAGTGTTCATTTAAAATTCATGTTTCTTGTACAAATTACACCTTTTGGTAGTGTCCTCCAAAAATAATGATTCTCACTCTAAATTCCAAAGTATGATAACCTTGGTGGTCCTATGCTCTTCCCACCTGAGAGCAGACCTGCCACCTCCCCCTCCTGCAGGATGTCCCCTTTTCTCCCCTCCCCCCCTTTTTTTTTCTCTTTCTTCCCTTCTTTCCTGATTCTTATTTCCTTATCTCTTTCTTTTGTTCTTTGCTTCTTTTTTGCAACCAGGGATCGTGCCTAGGGCTGCCCTTGTGAAAAAATATATAAACTGAATGTATAAACTCACGCTAAATGGTGTAAAAAAGTAAATAAGTAAAATAAAAATGCAGCTGCTACACACAAAGTGCTAATCACTTGGAAAACATATAAAAATAAATATAGCACTCACAAACACCATGAATAAATATCCCAATGTATATTAGACCAAATAATGTCCAAACGAAAAGTGACAAAAAGTGTTCCAATCCGAAGGTAAGCAGAGCAAAAGGCTTCAGAAATTTTCAGGAGTGCAACACCCCCTCATGTGTCCCCACTCACAGGATTGTGACGACCCCCAGCTTTTCAGTCTGGTGGGACACTTAGAGCTTTGTAATGGTGTCCAGGAATGATGGATGTGGTATCAGATCTTCAAATTCAAAAGTTTCTTTAAGAAGTTTATCAGCAGAACAAAACGGGTATTCAAAAGTGAAGAAAAAATGGAACTGATAGTGAAGTACCATTAAAATAAATTTATTTGTACAGGGGAGTGGGTACTTACAAAAAATATGATCGAACAGGCTTCAAATATAGATCCGAACATGTGAAAAGATCATTTGTGGCGTGCGTTCCACAGGACTGGTAGTGACGTCAGTAATACCGGAAATTGACGCAATATATGCTTCATTAGTGTCAGGGCTGGGCTCAGCCCTTCCTTCCCAGAGCAGACCACTCAGCTGTCTGTTAATTGCCAGCTCTAATCTTTTTCCACAATGACTTACCTGATGATGATATCCTGTTTCAGTCCTGCTGGTTACTTAAGCTGTTCAGTTCAGTTCCTCTCTGCCTTTGCCTTGGTCAACACATCCAGAGACTCTCCTGTGTACCTGTTGAAGACTTGCTTGGCTGACGTCCCTTCTGGCTCCTGATCCTGCTTGCTGTTCCACTACGCTGACTCTCCAGTTTCCAGATTTCCTGGCCTGTCCTGAAGTATGCTGATCTCTGGCTCCCTGACGTCCTGGCTTGTCTGACTATCCGTTCCTTTTACCAAACTCTGGCTATGATTTAACTACATTGCTCTGTTTACAGACACTCCTGAATTGCATAGGCTCACCTGGAATCTCCCACTGTGGCTGCTCCAGTTCAACCCGTGTTGCATGCCGTTCCTGCTGCTGCTTCAGTCTCTGTGCAGGCACCTGCCTCGAGTATTACCTCTGTAAGAGGTATGTCTGGTTCGATTTGGGGGCGATCCAGTTCAATACAAAGGGTTTCTCAATCAGGTTGAGATATACTTCGAGATGCTGCCCTAGGTGTTTCTCATGGACAGAAGCAAAGTAGGTTTTATGATATCTTTGTTTTCTGAGAGAGCCTTGGCCTGGACAAACCTTCTATGGTAAACGCAAAAACTCGTTGGCCGCAGTTACCCAGAGTTTGTGGCTTCCTTTAAAAAGGTATTTGACATTCCTGCATGCTCTGCTTCTGATGCCAAGTGCCTCATGTCCATCAAATGGAGCACAAGAACTGTTGCCGATTATGCCATTGAATTCCGTACTCTGGCAGCAGAGGTTGTGTGGAACAATGAGGCCCTCGTGGCTGCTTTTTCTCACGATTTCTCTCGAATACTATCAAAGATGAGATAGGAGCCCGAGATATAACCACTGAGCTGGAGAAGTTGATCACATTTGCCATCCTCATTGACTCCAGACTCAAAGAGAGACTCTCTTTTAGTGAGTACTTGCGGAAGCTTCCTGTACATCTCCAAGCTTTGAAGTCCCACCCTTGCCTTCCTCACCTCCCGTTCCTCCTGGCACCGAGTCGGTCAGTGAAGATGAACCCATGCACTTGGGCTTCACATATCTCTCTGCAGATGAGAGAACCTTTAGGAGGAGGAAGAGATTGTGTCTTTATTGTGGCCAGGCAGGTCACTTTTTGAAGTCTTGTCCTACCCGTCCAGGGAACGCCAGAACCTTGGGGTCATGTAGGCGACAGACCTTAGGTGGCGTTGTTTCGCCCCCAGTTATCCAGAAGGATAAGCCCCTGGTTCTGTTTACCCTTTCTTGGTCTGAGTCATCCCTCAAGATACAGGCTCTAATCGACTCTGGGGCTGCAGGCCTGTTCATTGATGCTGCCTTTGTATCTAAGCACTCCATTCCACTGCAGCTTCATATCACTCCACTTGCCATTGAGGCTCTTGACGGGAGACCTTTACAGCCAGCCCATGTGACTCTTGAGACTGTTCCATTGTACATGGCCATAGGGGCTCTTCATGAGATTATCCAATTCCAAGTTATTTCCTCACCTAAGTTTCCACTGGTTATTGGTTATCCTTGGTTACAGAAGCACAAACCCCTCTTTTGAATGGCTTTGTGCTGAGATTCTCTCCTGGTCGCCACAATGCAGCAAGACATGTTTCCAGAATGTGGCTAAGGTCCTATGCACCTCTTCACTCTCCTCCCTGCCGAAGGAGTACCGCGATTTTACCGATGTTTTTGACAAAGGTCAAGTCGGTAGTTTGCCTCCACACCGGTCATATAATTTCACATTTGACCTTCAACCTGGTGCCATACCCCCTCGTGGCCAGGTTTACCCTTTGTTGGTCTCTGAGGATAAGGCCATGGAGGAGTATGTTGCAGACGCACTTTCTCAAGGATTCATCCGCAAGTCCTCGTCTCCTGCTGGTGCTGGTTTCTTCTTTGTGAAGAAGAGGAGTGGTGAACTGAGACCCTGTATTGATTATAGGGGTCTCAATCTTTTAATGGGTGACAAAATTCTTGCTGCTCAGGTCCATGAGAAACCTTGTGACTGCTGCTTTGTCCCTGAGAGTCTCCGTACTGCCGTGCTCCAGACTTGCCATCCGCCCAAGGCTGCTTGCCACTCTGGGAAGAATCAACTCTCTTAGTTGATCGGTTCTTTGAAGATGTCTCATTGTATTCCACTTAACAAGTTGCCCACATCTAAGGAACTGGCTTCCATGTTTGCTCCGGAGATAATTCGCTTACATGGGCTACCAAAGGTGATCATCTTGGATGGGGTAGTCAGTTTGTGTCCCGGTTCTGGCGAGCCTTTTGTGCACAGTTGGGAATTCAGCTTTCTTTCTCCTCTGCATATCACCCACAGTCTAATGGGGCCGCAGAATGAGCCAACCAGTCCTTGGAGCAGTTTCTACGTTGCTATATTTCTGACCATCATAACAACTGATCAGACCTTTTACCTTTGGGCAGAGTTTTCTCACAATATTGCCTTGAATTCTGCTTCACGATTGTCCCTGTTTATGACAAATTATGATTTCCAGCTTTCCATGTTGCCTGACTCCTTTTTTTTCTGCAGAGCATCCCTGCATTAGAGGAGCATCTCCGTGGTCTTCGTTCCACTTCGGCACAAGTCCAGGAGACTTTGCGACATGCCAATGATAGGTACAGACTCCATGCTGACCGCAGACACTCGCCTGTGCCTTCTTCCAGGTTGGAGACGGGGTCTATCAGTCATCTCACAAACCTCCGATTCTGTGTCCACTCACTGAAATTGGCACGTTGGTTTATTGTGCCTTTCCGTATTCTCCTCAGGATTAACACAGTGGCTTACACTTTAGACCTTCCTTCTAATATGCATATCTCAAATGCATTCCATGTCTCCTTATTAAAACCTTTGGTCTGCAACTGCTTTACCATCTCGGTGCCACATCCTCACACAGTACAGGTTGAGAACCATGAGGAGTATGAAATACAGTCCATTGTTGACTCTCGTAGGTTCCGTGGGCACATACAGTACCTGGTGCATTGGAAAGGATACGCTCTGCTGGAACGCTCTTGTGTCTCATCCTCGTACATGCCTCTGTCCTCTTCCGTGCTTTCCATAGACATTTTCCTCTCTAACTTGGTAGTCTTCTGAGGGGGAGGGGTCGTTGAGGAGGGGGTACCGTCAGGGCTGGGCTCAGCCCTTCTGAGAGGAGGCCACTCAGCTGTCAGTTAATTGCCAGCTTCAATCTTTTCCACAGTGACTCACCTGATGATGATATCCTGTTCATCGGTCCTGCTGGTTACTTAACCTGTTCAGTTCAGTCCCTCTCTGCCTTTGCCTTGGTCAACACATCCAGAGACTCTCTCCTGTGTACCTGTTGAAGACTTGCTTGGCTGACATCCCTTATGGTTCCTGATCCTGCTTGCTGTTCCACTACGCTGACAGTCAATATGTGGTAGGAAGCCATTTCTAGAGCTTTGTTCTCATTGGTGGATCCTGTCATTCATCTAATTCTAGCTGTGATCTCACTTTGTCATACCATGTCTAACTGGTAAAAAATGTGTTAAAAACACAAATGAATTCCGCTCTGTACTCAGTAAGCCAATAAATGTACTTTGTATTATAACCAGAGTAAGTACATGAATGTGACTTGGTATAAGCCTGATTCAGTCCCTTATACTGCAGCTCTCAGACTGGGACAAGGAGGGACAGGACTGGGAGCCAATGCAAATATCTTGACAACAAGAGTAAATGGCAGAAGGATAACTTCATTCTACTGCTGCACTTTCAGTGTTCAGTTACAAGATGGGGAGTGAGAGAGGACATCACTGTATTCGTTCTACAGAATATACCGTATATACTCGAGTATAGGCCGACCCGAATATAAGCCGAGGCCCCCAATTTACCCCAAAAAAACTGGGAAACTTATTGACTCGTGTATAAGCCGAGGGTGAGACATGCCTGTCCATCCCTGTGTGTCCGTCCATCCCTGTGTGTGTGTCCATCCATCCCTGTGTGTGTGTCCGTCCATCCCTGTGTGTGTGTCCGTCCATCCCTGTGTGTGTGTCCATCCGTCCATCCCTGTGTGTGTGTCCATCCCTGTGTGTGTGTCCATCCATCCATCCCTGTGTGTGTGTCCATCCATCCATCCCTGTGTGTGTGTCCATCCATCCATCCCTGTGTGTGTGTCCATCCATCCATCCCTGTGTGTGTGTCCATCCATCCATCCCTGTGTGTGTGTCCATCCATCCATCCCTGTGTGTGTGTCCATCCATCCATCCCTGTGTGTGTGTCCATCCATCCATCCCTGTGTGTGTGTCCATCTATCCATCCCTGTGTGTGTGTCCATCTATCCATCCCTGTGTGTGTGTCCATCTATCCATCCCTGTGTGTGTGTCCATCCATCCATCCCTGTGTGTGTGTCCATCCATCCATCCCTGTGTGTGTGTCCATCCATCCATCCCTGTGTGTGTGTCCATCCATCCCTGTGTGTGTGTGTCCATCCATCCATCCCTGTGTGTGTGTCCATCCATCCATCCCTGTGTGTGTGTCCATCCATCCCTGTGTGTGTGTGTCCGTGCAGCCTTGTGTGTCCAGCCTACCTGTGTCCCGAGCCTCCGTCGTCCCGTGCCTCCGTCCCGTGCCGAGCCTCCGTCCTTCTGCCATGCCAGGATCGCCGCTCTTCGTCGGTGCCTCGGCGGCCATTCCTCTGTTCAAAAGCCGCGCCTCCGTCTGTGATAGGCGGAACACTCAATTTCCCAGCAGTCTGTGTTCCGCCTATCACGGACATCCTCTCATCCTCGTCCGTAGTATGAGGATGAGCGGATGTCCGTGATAGGCGGACCACTGACTGCTGGGAAATTGAGTGTTCCGCCTATCACAGACAGGGAGGCGCGGCTTTTGAATAGTAGAATGTCCGCCGTCTGTCTGCTCGACACGCTGATCGGGCAGGCAGACGGCGATGACTCGAGTATAAGCCGAGGGGGGCACTTTCAGCCTCAAAAAAGAGGCTGAAAATCTCGGCTTATACTCGAGTATATATGGTAGCTGTAATAGAGAAAGTAGTGTCATTCACCGGACTGTGCTGTGTTGCAGAGCTGTGTAATCTCTGCTCCGGACCGAATGGCCAGAAATACAGATACCTTTGCAGGCAAAACATTTTGCTTCTGCCTAAAGTTCTGAATTAGTTCTGAATTAGTTCTGAATTAGTTCTGAATTAGTTCTGAATTAGTTCGGAATTAAACTCCTCTATTATTTTACTTGTTTTTTTATAAATGGACCCTCCCAAGCCTTATGCCATAATGTGTTTAGTATGCACTGCATGTTGGCTCATAATGGCAAAATTATCTGTCAAATGATGTCCACCAGCGCTGTGCTGTCACGGGTGCTTCCCTTTTCTCCTGGTCTTCCTTCTGGGATCAGTCTGTTTGGCCCGGGCTGTGATGATGTCACATCCACGCTTAAACACATCATCATGGAACATGGGGGGTGCTGTAAATGTACGCTGAGTTGCGCATGTGCAGTTCAGTATACATTACTGCTGATAGGCATAGAGAGGCATTAATGACAGAAGAGGCCCTACCTGTCAGCTATTTTTTTATTTAATTCTGCTTTCAAGTGGAACTAAACGAATGGATTTAACAATTTCCCAGAATAGCAACATTAAAGGCATGCCATAGATGATAACTCTCACAGTTGCTTGTGCTCTCAACAGAACTGTCAGGCAATCAAATGGCTGGTGTCAAAACTGATCACATGTGAATCACCTTGACAAATGCAGATCAAAAAAGAGGCTTGGATGCCAACTTCCTTGGCTGTAAAGGCTAAGAGGGTTTAATTCCACTTTGAGGGCCGTCTCACACGGGATATCGCACAGAAACACGTTGTGCGTTCCTGTGCGATTCACATGCAGCTCTCTGGACATTTTGAATGGGCTGGAATCACACCGCACCAAAAGTAGTGCATACACTTCTTTTGGAAACTCACTGCAACCTGATCGCATGGTACTTCTGTACCATGCGATCCAGTGCGGGCAAGTTTTGCAATTCTTGTATTTGGGGTGCACTAAAATATATAATATTTTTTTATTTTTATTTTTTTCATTTTTTTGCATTACCTTTCATTCCTATGTAATATAATAATATAGTGCAACTGCAGTTCAATGTTTTGGATTTTTCTACCTGGCCCCTGCAGTTTTCCTGTGACAGGGGATGCTTAAACTGCAGGAAACTACAAGCATGAACAAGAATAATTTAGAAATGATATCCTGATTACAGTGATCACAGTGGTCCCAGACTAACAGAATTGCTTTTTAAACAAATTATGGCTTCATTAGCTTTTATTTGAAAGAAAGGACAGATGGGGTTTATTGGTGTGAGTTATGGAAGAGCGTTGCACTTCCTGGCCTCTTCCATCTGTCACATTCCTATGTATGCTCGCTCCAGGAGATGCACCAGACTGGCCTGTGTGTGGTGTCTGTCTTGCTAGCCTGTGGTTTGTATCAGGTGTGTGTGAGATTCATATGAAAACAAAAAATAATTTAGAATCCACAGCAGGCTTCTAAACCTCAGAATATGCTGGAAATTAGATGGAAAAGGTCACCCCAAGAGGATACCCGTGCAGGTTTGGCAGAGCATAGTAACATAGTACTATGGACATAGTAACTTTGTTAAAATAAATGTAAACCCAATCACTGAAATCTCATGTAATCTATGTCATGTTCATGCAATTTCACAAGTAATTTTCATTATATTGAAATCTGCGTTTTCTATTAAAATAATTCCTGGTGCTCACCCTGAATTTGGAGTCCTTAGTAATAATCGCCCAAGACCAGGCTGCCACACAGAAAAGTCCACATACACACTAATAGATTTTCTAAAGATTTTTGTCTTCAGATTTACCAAAACTATATAATATGAGGTCAAACATTAAAGCCTCATACACACGGTTCAATTGTCGTACGACCGAGCGTCTGATTTTTTGTCAAAACCGCATTTGCAGGATTTTGTCTAGCATTCTAACTATCCGCAAATTGTCGTTCGACAAACACGAACGTAGTGACGTACTGCGAGAGTATAAAGAGGAAGTTCATTTCTCGAGCGCCACCCTTTGGGCCCCTTCTGCTAATTTCATGTTGGTAGAAGTTTGGTGAGTGTTGATTCTCGATTTTTAGATTGTTCCTGATCTTCAAATGACAGTTTGGGAGTAGGCAGTTACATTATAAACAACATAATGGAAAATTAACAAGGGACACCAATATAGTTGTATCTTTGACCTTAAAAACTCAGTGATAATGGTGTTGTGGTAACTTCCCCAAAAAATCTAACGACAACCATAATATTAATATTATTTATTTCGCTACGAAACAAATGTCTTTTAAAATACGTTTGGCATAACTACATCAGTATCACCAGCAAAGCAGCTTCGTTATTATCCCATTAAAGAAGATGAGAATGTGCGCTGCATTTAGACATTTCATCAATTGTCGCATCAAGAATGTTAATTTTAGATTATGAATGGTAGTTTACAAGACCAAACTCTTCTGGGTAGTTCCTTGATCCCGATCATGCGTATTTGTACTTTCCATGTTGAGCTGTCGTTCGTCAAAAATGTACTAGTCTGTTCATCCAACTTTTGTCTGACGAAAAAGTGAAATCGGCTGTCGAAAGCACCGTAATAATCAGAAAATTGGCAGTTAGTCAAACGAATTTTCCCAGATGATTTTCATGTGTACAGACCTTAAGAGTTTCAATTTGCATGCAATCAGGCAGGCCCTTGCACTACATGGTTTTGGTAAATCTGAAGATGAAAATCTTCAGAAAATCGAATACTGTGTATGGGGTCTACCACACAATACCACAAAGCTTTGGTGCCTACACCTAGGAAATACTTTTTTTTTTTCTCAGTACAATCAATCTGTATCAAGCTTATAAGGCACAACCAAAACTGCGTACTGTATTGCAAAAGATCGAGGCAAGCTTTAAATGCGATGGGGAATACAGAACAATCATGCCTACATGTATAGAACCTTTCAAGCAGGTTGTACTGAAGGCAAGCTTGTTTGAGGGGGGGGTGACCCCAATCACGTCATAGAAGGAAGTCTAAAACAGGGTAGATAACACATGCCTGTACACACTGTTATTTATTTTCAAAAAGAAATAGAAAGGAAGCAGATGAACAAAGATGGAGAGGCAAGAGAGAGAAAAATAAAAGGGGGGGGATGTTAGAGGAAAGCTAGGGAGGGTTGGAAGGGGGATGGAGGGGTCACCTCCATAGGAGCAGGGACCAACAGCGTCAGTCAAGCAGTGGGGACCACTGACAATGAATCTTAGGTATATTTGAGGAATTTGTCAGAGAAGTAAAACCATCTGGACTTATGTTCCTCCGACTTATCCTGTAAAGCGGAGTTCAAATCTTTGATTTGTTCTATGTCCTTCTATCTGGCGAGCCACTGGGCCACCGTTGGAGCCGAATGTTGCTTCCTTAGAGGTGGCATGCAAGCCCATGCAGCATTAAGGAAATGTTTGAGAAGATATTTGGGGTAACGTTTCCTTGACAATGGGGTAAGGTTAAGTAGGACTGCAGCTGGATTATCTTGTAAAGAAATGTCAGTGATTTTATGTATGAGCATAAGCACTGGTTTGTCAGAAAGAAAGTTGCAAGCGTAGGACACTCCCAAAAAATATGTAGGAGGATACCCGAATGGAGGCCACAACGGCAACAGCGATCCGTCTGATAAGGCAATATATTTGCCAGAACTGATGGGGTTCTAAACCAACGTGTCATCATTTTGTATGTGGTCTCCTGATATTTACTGTATAGGGAGGATTTCTGTGCAAAAAAAAAAGTATGCATTATTTTTGGTGTTCAGTTAAAGGTAACGTGCATGTGTCCCATTTTGCTAACAATGGGGGGTCTTTAGGGGCATGGAGATTCAGCAGAGATTTATAAGATCAGGAACTCCAGATCGGGCCCTCGCCCAAGCAAAGCTCATAGAAAGAGTGGAGCTTACGGGCAAAAAAGGGCAGGTTTAGGCAACGATCCAAGAAAGTGCGACAATTGAGTAGTCCTCCAGTGATCCAATTTAAGAGGAGCCTGCCCTGACAGCAAAGTCTCTGTGGATTTCCAACCAGAAGATCGTAAGAGCTGAGAGGCCCTCAGAAGTCCCTGTGAGCTTTGCGAAAAAAGTTGGATTGGGACTGGGTATGAACCCTGGGTGAGCAACAATTGGAGTCATTGGGGCTGGGAAACTGCTCAGTGAAGATGATCGGAAAAAATTGTCCAGTTCCGCTAAAGTGGAGCCAATCAACGGATGAGTAGGTGAATGGTTAACTTGGATTTTCCCTGCCCATGGTAGACCAGGAAGTGGTTCCAGCGATACCCAGAGTTTCAAGTTACGGTATCAGTACCAGTCCACAGCCCTGGTCATTTGCACTGCAGTATCATACAGGGCCGGGTCAGGAAAACCCACACCACAATTCAGCTTAGGTTGTAACAGTAATGCTCTGCAAGGGCATGGATGTTTACCCTGCCAAATGAATTTGATAAATACTGAACATACTGCGTGAAAAAAGGTTTTTAGGTATTTTTACCGGCAGTGCCTGCAATAAGTACAGGAGTCTGGTCATCGCGTTCATCTTAAGGCGGAAGTAAACCCATCCATAGAACAGTTATATTTCCGGCACGTGCCGGAAATTTAACACTCCCATTGATTGTGCTCTCAACCAAACTGTCAAACCATGCAATGGCTGATGTCATAACTGATCACATGTGCAGCATCATGGCAGTTGTAGATTAAACAGAGTCCAAGATGGCAGCTTCCTTGGTAGATAGGGGGGTTTACTTAGACTTTAAGTCCGTTACAGTGGCCAAACCAGGAAAGGGCCAAAGAGTCCTACTTTTTAAGATCAGCTGTTAGCGTTGACAGGAAAGACTGGTAGTTGAGTCATTTAGGTTTGCAGGGACAGCCCATTTGAACAGGAAAAAAGGGCATAAGCTTGCTCTGGTAATGTCTGATAAAGAGATATTTAAGGCTTTTGATTTTAGTAAGTGAACTTAGACAAGCTACTTTCAACTCCTGTAATAAGGAGGTAAGAGGCTCAGTAATATAAAATAAGAGATTGTCTGCATAAGCCACCACTTTGTGTTGGTATTTGCCGACTTCAATGCCACGGATGGACGGATTACCTCTGATATGTTGTAGAATAGGCTCCATAGTGAGAACAAAGAGTAGGGGAGACAGGGGACAACCCTGTCTGGTGCTGTTTGAGATGGGGAAAAGGGGCTGGAATCGTAGCCATTTACCCATATCGTAGCAGTGGGATTCTTATAATTGGTTGAGATCCAAGACAGGATGGAGTCTGGCATTCCCCCAAATTTGAGTATCTCTTGGAGAAAGGCCCAGGCCACCCTGTCAAAGGCCTTCTCAGCATCTGTGGACAGGAGCAAAAGGAAATACTAGTGCATTCTGCTGTTTCTATGATGATCCGTGTCTGAATAGTGTTGCCCCTAGCCAGGTTTTTGGTGAATAGTTACTCATAGCACTGGGTCCTTACCCGGCTTAGCGATCACTGAAATAGAGGCATTTTGCTTGTACGCAGGGAGGCTGTGTCCGTTTAAGATGGTGTTTAAAGGCAGTGATGAAGTAAGGTACCAAGGAGTCCTGATACTGTTTTTAATAAGGGAGGGTAAATCCGTCGGGCCGGGAGCCTTACCAGACTGAGTGTCTGCTATGGCCGATGCAAATTCCTCTACTGTAATGGGCTTAGAGAGATCCTCAAGTTCTTCCGAGTGAACAAAGGGAGATTGGATTCCCTAAAATAGTCGCAGATGTCCGAAAAACTCCGGAGCGGTGAACCATAAGTGGGAGGTTGGTCTAAATTATACAACTTTCAGTAAAAGTTGTGGAAACTCTCCGCTAGTTCTGGAGAAGAATGAACTTTAGAACCCGACAACAAAAGTAGAGCTAGAATGTCTATGAGCGCTTGGTGCATAAGGCATTGGCCAGTAGGCGGCCACACTTATCTCTGTATTCGTAAAAAGAACTAGGGGCCTTTAACAGTACATGTTTTGCTTTGCATAGAGAATGATCCCTTATGGCCTCCCAGACTCTAACCAGTTCAATTTCAATGATACGCTCTGGTCTGGACTCTGTTGACATTCTAAGGAATAGAGTCGAGCCATGCGGTCGGACAAGGTTTTATTGCAACATTGTTTGGCCGCATGACCATGTTTATGTATGATTCTCCTAATATAGCATTTGTGTGAAGACCACACAGAAATGGCATTATTCGTTCTTTTAGTGGTATTCGATCTCCTCTGCGTTTTTTATTTTTTGCACTATAAACAAAAAAAGCGTAAATTTTGAAAAAAACAAACAATATTTTTTACTTTTTGCTATAATAAATATCCCCAAAAATATTTTTAAAAAACAAATTTCTTCATCAGATTAGGCCGATATGTATTCTTCTACAAATTTTTGGTAAAAATAGTCGCAATAAGCGAATATTGATTGGTTTGCGCAAAAGTTATACCGTCTACAAACTATGGGAAAGGTTTATGGCATTTTACTTTTTTACTAGTAATGGCGATGATCTGCGGGTTTTTTTTTTGCGGTATTGCGACGGACAGATTGGACACTTTTGACACATTTTTGGGACCATTGACATTCATACAGCGATCAGTGCTATAAATATTCACTGATTACTGTGTAAATGTCACTGGTAGGGAAGGGGTTAACACTAGGGGGCGATGAAGGGGTTAAATGTGTGTTCCCTCAGCATATTCTAACTGTATGGGGATAGGACGGACTGGGGGAGGAGATATATTGTTGTTCCTACTTAGTAGGAACAAACAATATGCCTCCTCTCCCCTGACAGAATAGGGACTTGTGTGTCTACACACACGTGCAAGCGATCGCATCTGCCGACCTTGCATCGGATCCCCCGCCGTACCTGTACAGGGTTTCACCCAGGAGAGCCATTGCGCCGCAGTATATCTGCGTGAGCCATTCGGGAACTGGGTCATTTCTTTAAGAATATCTGCTGCAATTTCGGGATCTTTCTAGAGCGCCTCGTTGAGTCTCCACGTAGAAGTCTTGGGGGACACTGATGAGAGAGCAAGTTAAATTCAAAATAGTGAAGTTTGAAACTAATTTGTACTCGTTTTCAACAAATCATGTTTGTGTCTTCACAGTTAATCTGGCAAATAATATGGATAAGAACTATGAAAGGAAGTTTCCGGTTAGCTCCCTTACAGTTGCACAGGTGAGTAAATATTGCCTGTAGGCTAACTGATTTAAAAAAAAAATAATAATAAGTTTGAGCTGTAAGATGTCATTTGAGTGTGCAACTATATGATTCTTCACTAGTCAATCCAGCAATGTTTTGTCTTTGATGGGTGACATTTTTTATTTAAAGTAATTGTAACGTCTCTTTTTATTTTTCTATAAAAATAACAAACATGTTTAGTTACCTCCTCTGTGCAGTGGATTTGCACAGAACAGCCCGGATCCTCCTCTTCTAGGGTCCCTCTTCTATGCTTCTGGCTCCTCCCTCCTGTTGAGTGCCCCCACAGCAAACAGCTTGCTATGGGGGCACCCGAGCCGAGTCACAGCGCCATGTGTCCAATCAGACACTGAGCTGTGGCCCGTGCCCGCCCCTCTCTTCTTATTGGCTACCTGTCTTTGATTGAAAGTAGCGGGAGACAACAGCACTGCTGCTGTCTCTCAGCCAATCAGGAGGGAGACTCCCGGGCAGCCGAAACACTCGTGGACATCATGGGACAGAGATGGGGCTCAGGTAAGTATTAGAGGGGCGGGGGGGGGGGGGGGGGCTGCTGCACGCAGAAGGCTTTTTATCTTAATGCATAAAATGCATTAAGATAAAAAACCTTCTGACTTTACAACCCCGTACACTTGTGTGTACGCTATGGTCATTAAAGTATTAGGGTAAGGTTAAAGTGGTTGTAAAGTCAAAAGTTTTTTTATCTTAATGCATTCTATGCATTTAAGATAAACCTTCAGTGTGCGGCAGCCCCCTTTAGCCCCCCTAATACTTACCTGGGCCCCATCTAAATCTAGCGATGTGCTCGGCCGTCCAGGACTCTCGCTCCTGATTGGCTGAGACACAGCAGCGACGCCATTGGCTTCAAATGTCAGCCAATGAGAGAGAGGGCAGGGTTGAACCATGGCTCCTCTTCTGAATGGACACACAGAACTGCGACCCTGCTCGGGTGCCCCCATAGCGAGCTGCTTGCTGTGGGGGCATTTAACAGGAGGGGATGGGCCAGGGGTGCCAGCAAGGGACCCGAGAAGAGAAGGATCCAGGCAGCTCTGTGCAAAACCACTGCACAGAGGAGGTAAGTATAATATGTTTGTCATTTTTAAGGGGGGTAAAAAAACAAGACTTTAGTATCACTAACTCTCTAGGTAGAGCAAAGGTATATTTCTTAGTAATGTTTGTAGCTACAGAGGTGAATGAGGGCCAGTTTTAATATATGTTCTAATGCTGGTTTAAAATATGTAAATAACGTATCTATCGGTATATAACACACACCCCAAACGTTTTGGGATTTTATTTATTTTTTAAATAAACCACTTTTAATCAAAATAAGGTCAGTGAGCATCAATGCAGCCAGATCTGTGCCCATCTGCAGCCTTCCATTTACTTCTCCCATGTGCTCTTAACTGACCCCAATGTGTTGCAAGCATTTAGGTGTGACTTGCCTCTCAGCTCCACCATCCACCAAGAATTAGCCAGTTAGCAGGAGATGTGACAGTGATCCCAAACTAGCCAAGGATGCCATGCTTATTCTCTCACCTCTGTAGAGCACTGGAATCTCTACCACTTCTTTCAAATATAGCTGATTACTGCCCTGAAACCATAATTTAATCTGTGAATACAGATGCGGCACTGTGCAGGAAGTTCCATTACTGTAGTTAAAGCGGGAGTCCGCCGGGAGTCCACGTTTTTTTTTTTTTTTTTTAAAAGCCAGCAGCTACAAATACTGCAGCTGCTGACTTTTAAAATAGTGACACTTACCTGTCCAGCGCGCCCGCGATGTCGGCACCCGAAGCCGATCTCTCGATCGTCTCTCGGGTGCTGCCGCTGCCATCTTGGGTGTGGGAATCAGGAAGTGGAGCCTTTCAGCTTCATTTCCCGGTTCCCTACTGCGCATGCGCGAGTCGCGCTGCGCAATAAGGATGGACCCGCTGCCTCTGGGATCTGTGTGTTTCCCAGCAGGCAGTGGGGGACTTTCGGAAAGGGGCGTAATCTACGCCCCTTTCTGCAGAGAGCTATCCCTGAAGTGGGTGCAGATACCTGTACTGTACAGGTACCTGCACCCCCCTTCCCCCTGAAAGGTGCCAATTGTGGTGCCGGAGGGGGGGATGATTCCAATGAGCGGAAGGTCCACTTTAGGGTGGACCTCCGCTTTAAGCTTTCCTGAGCAAGCGAGCCGCATGCCGCTCCGAGCTGAAGGCCAGAAATCATGAGCCGTCATCTCCACTCGGCTTGACGCTCGCAATTTCCGGCAGCACTCGCCCCCCTCCATCCCTTTCCGAGATACACCATTGGCGTATAACACGCACCAGCGATTTTCACCCTATTTTCAGGGGGAAAAAGTGTGTGTTATATGCCGATAAATACGGTACTTCGGAGTGCATAGTCTGGGCACAAGTTCTCTTTTATAAGGGGTGTTTACTTTTTCAAAAGTAAATATTGGCCCATTTGCAACAAGAATTGGTACATTTCTTAGTACAGGTGGTCTCTGGGTTACAAATGACTCCTACTTACAAACGCAGAGAGACGACAGGAAGTGAGAGGAAATCTTCCCCTGGAAAGGAAATTCACTCCTGTAGGAGTTATCATGGTGAAAAAGGTGTCTCCACTGAAGCTTAATAAACAATCCTTGTTTCTACAACAACCCAAAAATTTTCAAAATCCAATTGCCACAGCGGCAAAACGTGAGGTGAAATCTTCTGAACAGGGGCACAGACAGCAAAACAAACTTCCCTGTGCTATCCAAAAAATGTAAATAAAATTTTTTGGGCTGGAGGTACAACTAAAACAATTGTACCTGTTCCAACTTACAAACAAATTCAAATTATGAACAAAACCTACAGACCCTATCTTGTTTGTAACCCCGGGTCTGCCTGCTTATCTCTCCTTGCTGTTAACATCTTTCATAAATACATGTAGATGCCTGTTACTTCAAGGTATAGTCTTCATAATATAAATGGTGGTTATAGACACAGAATAGCCCGACTGTATTTTTACATCGGGGTTGCTGAGGTGAGGTGACCATGATATTACAGTTACAATTGGGTCAAGGTACACACTATTGGTTTTGTTAAGTGGAACTTCAAGTCGTTCCAAACGCGGGTCCCAAATCTTGTGTGCAAACACCAGCTTTTCGCTACATTGGCAATCAAGCATGCCTTCCCCAATCTACAATGCAATATCGTTATCTTTCACATGGCTACTAAGAGGAATAGTTACCATTGATGAATATTTGAAATGTGTGCAATGTTAGATATGTTCGGTTGACTTATCAAATTAATTTAATTTATAGGAGTTTTCAACTTTGCTGGATAATTATTTTTTCTTTTACAGTTTGTAGACAATATAAAATCAAGGGAAGAGATTGATCAGGCTGAATACTACTTATACAAGTAAGTAATTATTATCTGGTGTTGTTAGTTCACACAGTTGCTCTGAAATAGCCTATTTATGTTCAAATTAAATCAATAATTCTCTTTGGTTTCCTGTTTGTAAGACCGGTGGCTGCTATGCCTCCTATTGCTGCAGCCACTGGTCTTGGCACATCCCTTCTGTAGTTCTTTCTCCAGGAAGCAGTGATGTAATTTTGTCCCTCTTGCTGTGCTGCGCAGACTGAGACTCTCAGACACATTCAATGTGTACAGGCCCAGTGTACCTGCCCACATTCACTACAATTTCCTGTGGTTGATAGGAACTGTAGTTTTCTTTTACTGCTGAGAGAGAGGAGAGGATGTGATGTACACCCTGCTGTTACACCTCCTTCTTGGCAGAGAAGATGCTGTTATCGTTTGAATTGCGGAGAGGAGGTCATTAAAACTCAATTCAACTTTTTTCCTTAGTGGTAGGGATTTTCAAAATGTTATTAACTGTTTAGGGGGTGTACTAATGGGGGATGTCTTTTTGCTGATCCCAGAGTTCTTCTTTAAAGTAGATTGCCAAATATGAAAAATCACCTATTTAAGTTGGGTCCTCCCAGTATGTGTAATGACATGGAGGGGTCCCAACTTCCTGCATTTCCATACTGACAACTACAGCAATTCTATCCTGCTCTTGTTTAAACTACTTGCTTGACCACAGCCTGGTAAAAAAAAAAATAAGAGTTGCAATATAAGATATATCTGTATTTTGATGTTGTGTTGCAGTACCATATTTCACCATCAGGTAACAAATGCAGGCAAAATCTGTGTATGCAGCAGAGTGTCTTAAAGCAAAGTTCCAGTCATTTGTTTGTTTATTAAAGTCAGCAGCTACAAAAAACACACACTCACCTGACCCATGATCTAATGGTGCACTCACCATGTTCTCCCCGTGTCCTCCCTCGGCAGCACCGGCATCTTCAATATGGGCACCTGCGTGTGACAGCTTTCGGCTTCACAGCCGGGTGCACACTGCGCAGGAGCGAGCGGCGCTGCGCTCTTTGACTGGTCCTGAAGTCTTCTAGTGTCCCAGAAGACTTTTGGGAAGGAGAACTTCTGCTTCAGATCACCTAAGGCAACCGGAATGGAAGTGGGAGCAGGGACCTGCTCCCCCCTCCTCCCCAAAAGCTCAGTTTCACAAATAAGAGTCGGGAAAGGGGGACATAAATTGGAAGTTCCAACTTGGGAGCTATGGACAGTGTGTGTATGTAAGGTACGGGGAGACAAACAAAAAAAATTACATCCAGTTTTTTCTATTAAAAACACAATTTTTTTTTTTGTTACTCATACATTACCTGCTTTTAACTATGCCAACGTTTCTCAACCTTTTTACCTTCATAGGAACACTTGAGTTAATTTTCAGGTTTTGGGGAACCCCTGCTAAAACCAATTTTTTGGGCCAGTGAAAAGAAAGTCCACTTACCGTAGTGGTCAGTATATTACCTTTTTGGACAGATGGAAAGATAATTGTTCTCATTCTGTTGGCTCTGCCAGGTAGGGTTAGCCCGATGACTATGCAAGCACCATCAAATTGGATGTCAATCTGCCACAGCTCAAGGAATCCCTAGTAAATGCTTGAGAAACCCTGGCTGAGAATGGTTGAAGTCCACTGTTGAAAGCAATAGAGATCTTAGTTTGCAATGAAAGTTTGATTTTGTTGTGTTTTAGAAAATATTTCAGTGATACATACAGCTATGTTACAGATTACTGGGGACTGCAGCTACATTTTTGGGGTTTGGAACTCCTGGTGTGCAGAAACTCCAAAGCAGCAGTGGAGCAAAGAAGATGGCCAGGTCTTGACAAACTAGTTTCTGTGGGGACCAGGGTTCTGGTTGTAGATACCAAGAGGCAAAGTAGACAGGTATGGTGTTAGCAAAGCATACATTTTGATGGCTCCAGGATAATGGCACAGTACTGGTATCGGCATACTGATAATCAGGACCCCACAATTGATATTGGACCCTTGTAATCCCCACAGATCAGCCTTTACAATGGAAATAAAAAGAGACAGCACTCTTATCAAATCAAGGCTCTAATACACAGTACAGTTCTGTCAGTCTAACAGTGTAAACATGCTTACAGGTAGAAAGAGCAGAGGAATGCCCTCATCAGTGTACTCCTGTTCCTTTTACTGACCCACTCCAGGCTGGGACAGGTCCTGGGTCAGGCTTCTGAAAGATCAGTGACCAGGTTGTGAGTTCTGCCTGGCAGGATTGTTTGGATCACCGGTTTGGCTGATCAGATCCTTTGGCAACTAAACCGTTACATTCACATTTCAGCTGTGTATGTAGCAGTTTGCAAGGAGTTCAGTTTTAACTTCCTTAGTCTATGACATCAGAGCAATTAAGTGGCAACTTCTTCCTTTTGAAAAAGATGGTTATATTTTAATAACATCATATTGCTTTCCCTTCTTATAGTTCAGGGGACCCCAAACTTTCTAAACAAAGGGCCAGTTTGCATTCCCTCAGACTTTAGGGGGCTTAGACTGTGACCAGTGGCAGTAGAAAATGCCCCATCGTCAGTGGGAGTAGACAATGCTTCAGGCTTGATGGTCAGTGGTGGTATTGGTGCCTCATCGTTGGTGTTAGTGGGAAGAATAGTGCCTTGGATCATTGGGAGGAACAATGCCTCAAGAGCTGGAAAAAGTCAAGCAAAGGGCCTCATCCGGCCCATGGGTTGCAGTCTGGAGACTACGGTTCTAGTTTATACAAGAAGAATGTAAGTTACAGTTCACATTGTAGCAGGCACACAGTAATCTAAATACAAACTTTTTACTGGGGTACATATTGGATTAGGTTTGCACCGATACTGTTTTTTTTTTTTTTATCAGCGAGTTCAAGTACCGATACTTGTGCTCAAGTACTCCCCGATTACCGATAACTTTGCGGTGTGATTTGAGCCCATACAAAATGAATGGGCTCAAATCGCCCCTAAAAAAGAACCATCTGCAATTTGAACAAGAAAACGGTGCGATTCCTATCCGAATCGCATATGGTTTCCTGCACCGCTTCTATGTGAACCCAGGCTGATGTCACTATGACAAGCCTGGGTTTACACAGGGGCTGTGGGGGAAATCGCATATGATTCGGACAGGAATCACACTGCATTCCTGTTGAGATAACATGCAGTGTGATTTGAGCCAATTAATTTTGTATGGGCTCAAATTTCACCATACTTTTGCTTGTACTTGTGCAAATGCTTGGTATCAGCACCAATATCAGTATTGATGCAACCTTATACTGGATTATTGTAAAATTATCATCTGATATTCTGTTACTTGTTCACGCAGTAAGAATTCATAGGCTCATCTCCCAAAGCCAACTTTTATATTCAATAAATGTTGTAAAATCAATGTATAGATGTATCCTCAATCTGCAGCTACTTTTCAATCGGTTACCATGCCACGTTGCTCCAAAATGTAATGCTGTAATATGCAAATACTGACTTTACTTCAGAGGGGGGGAGTACTTGAGAACAAACAGAAAAGTTTGGTTTGGCTTTACATTGCTGTTGCTTTTTTAAATCTATATGGAAAATAAAATCTCACTACAAGAGTACCTGAATACAGAATAATGAATAATGTGCAAAATTAACTGGATTCAAAAGTATGTTTGTAAAGCATTTTGTGCATAAGGTAAAATAAAATAACTCTTGATACATCAAGGAATGTAAATCCCAGTTTGGTTCCTTTTAAATGTAACATTTATCCTTCCAATAGGGTTCTATTGTTAATGTATGTAATATGTATGTAAATGATAGATAACAGAAGCTTTTCAGGCCTGACATCAATCCATCACAATGATTGGAGAACATTACTGCCAGTCCCAGAATAGCTACGGCATCTTGGCAGCCCTGAGATGTCAGCAAAGTGGAGTTTATAAGGTCTTCCCAATTAACTCCACCTAATGTTGAGATGCCTCTAGAATGCACACAGTTTAGCGGAAGTTATTCTTCAATGTATTCTCTTTTTTAGTTCTTTTTGTTTTATTTACAAGGGTTTTTCTTTTAACTCTATTAATTTAAAAAAGTACACCTCGTATAGACTTTTTCATTCCTAAAAACACTAGTGGTGGATTGCCAAATTTCTTAGGTACTGAATTTTTTTCCAGTATTTAATATTTTGTATTCGATTCGACAGCATCAGGTGCCTGAGTGACCAATCACAAAGCACCAGCGCTGTCACATGGGAGGAAGGGTTCACGCTCTCCTTTTATACCTGGAAGTACCTGTTTTTTTTGTTTGTTTTGTTTTTTATTCACTCCAGGTGGATAAATGGAACAGTGTAGGTAGAATGGGGGAGTAAAGGGGAAGGTAAGCATAATCAGCAGGGAGGCCTGCCTGCAAAGAAAATATTTGCCTGTTCAGCTGCCTGTGCCACCAGTCTTTGTTCTGTTGAAAAGCAAAGGCTTATTGAAGAATCTTCAGAATTCAACACTTCTGGGAATGCTAGATGTCCGGACACCTCTGCTCTCTGTGGTCCCATCTGCCTGGCCTCTATACATCACTTCTGGACACTATCGTCGCTGGTGGAATGAACCATGGCAGCGAGCAGGGGAACAGACATCCGACACTATCACATGCTGAAGATTCTTCTGTATCTCTTCAATAAATATCCATTCACATTCCCTAACTAGTAATTATTTTTCCAGAACTGTTGCATTTTCTGTAATGGAAAGTCTATTAGCTCCTAATGGCATTAGCTAATGTGGGTATTCATTTGCAGACATATCATCAGAAGAACCCCCAAAATGACTGATTTAACCCCCCCCCCCCCAGCCTTTACCTAGAACTATATAATTAGATTATCAGATTAAGATAGATAGTCCTTATAATATTTATATATTGCCACCTGGGTTTTGGATCATCGGGAGATAAGACTGGCAGCTCAGCCATTGCCATGCATCTTCTGAAGCTGTTCATGTGTTAAAAGGCAGGGCATTAGTCATCTCATATCTTAGTCTGAGTCTATCCCATAAATCTTCATGTCAGTTTCACCATCGGAAATGATTTTCTGCACATTGCATGTTTTCGGTAGTCCAGCAGAGGGCTCTGTTGTGCCTCTTTCATTGTGTAAGAAAGTTGTTATTGAATTTCCTTTATGGTTATCATTTATTATTATAGTATTATTGAAAAAACATATCCCCTTCAGGATTTCTATCTACGTTACAAGGATTTAAGCCTCTGGTTCCCATCAGCGGCTCAAAGGCCACATGTGGCCCTTTGCTGGTCCTCATAGCAGGAGCATTGATTTGCAAAGGGGCCTTTAATAACAGTAATCTCTAGCAGTTTCATGTAACATGTCTCTAGTTTCCGAATGTCTCATACAGCATTACTTTAGTCTCCAAACATTCCTGTGGAACAGTCCCATACCATTTCCTCTAATACATCTTTGGTTTATGACTGTCTTCTCGGTTGTTACATATAATAAATATATATGTCCCTTTTGAGAAATCAGGGGCCATATTTGAGGCCCTCTATACCTTGTAAGATTACAACCCCTGATTTAAGCAAACTTTATGGGAGAACGTTACCTTCTTGTGTTCTTTATACAGTATATGGAGACAGGCCATTGTATCTAATGAATGCCATCAGACCCACCAACCCAAAAAATTGTGTTGCGCTGTGAATATACTCCAACAAACATGTATTATATAATCAAAATCATATAGTGCTCATACACTGATGAGACTAAAGTGCTATAAGTGCAAAAAAGAAAATCCATCCATATATACAGTGCATTCTGAAAGTATTCACGGCGCTTCACTTTTTCCACATTTTGTTATGTTATAGCCTTATTCCAAAATTAAATTAATTAATTTCCTCAAAATTCTACAAATATTACCCCATAATGACAAGGTGAAAGAAAGTTGTTTGAATTTTTTGCAAATTTATTAAAAATAAAAAAAATCCCATGTGCATAAGTATAATAGCCTTTGCAATGACAAACATTGGCCTCAAAATTGAGCTCAGGTACATCCTGTTTCCACTGAACATCTCTGAGATGTTTCTACAACTTGATTGGAGTCCACCTGTGGTAAATTCAGTTGATTGGACATGATTTGGAAAGGCATGCACCTGTCTATATAAGGTCCCACTGTTGACAGTGCATGTCAGAGCACAAACAAAGCCATAAAGTCCAAGAAATTGTCTGTAGACCTCCGAGACAGGATTGTATCGTGGCACAGATCTAGGGAAGGGTACAGAAAAAATTCTGCAGCATTGAATATCCCAGTGAGCACAATGGCCTCCATCATCCATAAATGGAAGAATTTGAACCACCAGGACTCTTCCTAGAGCGGGCCGCCCAGCCAAACTGAGCAATCGGGGGAGGAGGCCCTTAGTCAGGGAGGTGATCAAGCACCCATTTGACAGAGCTCCAGAGTTTCTCTTTGGAGAGAGGCGAACCCTCCAGAAGAACAGCCATCTCTGCGGCACTCCAACAATCAGGTCTGTATGGTAGCGTGGCCAGACAGAAGCCGCCACTCGGTGAAAGAGTGACAGCTCACCTGGAGTTTGCCAAAAGGCACCTGAAAGGACTCTCAGACCATGAGAAAATTATCTGGTCTGATTAAACAAAGATTGAACTCTTTGACCTGAATGGCAAGCGACATGTCTGGAGGAAACCAGGCACCACTCATCAGCTGGCCAATACAAATGTTTTTCAAGGGCAGGAACTGGGACACTAGTCAGGATTGAGGGAAAGGTGAATGCTGCAATGTACAGAGCCTTCATGAAACTTGCTCCAGAGCACTCTGGACCTCAGACTGGGGCAAACAGAAAAAGGCCCGGTGCACTAGGCACAGCGCATACCCCTTGGGATGTTTTAGTAAGATAAACCTGTCAGAGCTGCCCAAAAATACGTGTGCCAAACTTGTGGCATATTCAAAAAGACTTGAGGCTGTAATTTGTGCCAAAGGTGTCTCAACAAAGTATTGAGCAAAGGCTGTGAATACTTATGTACATGGGATTTTTTTTGTTTTTATTTTTAATAAATTTGCAAAGGTTTCAAACTAATTTCTTTCATGCTGTCATTATGGGGTATTGTTTGTAGGAATTTGAAGAAAAAAATAAATGTAATCGATTTTGGAATAAGGCTGAAACATATCTAAATGTGGAAAAAGTGAAGCAATTTGAATACTTTGCGGATGCACTGTACATGTAAAGCTGTAAATGTGCATTGATAAATAAAGTGCCAAGTAAGGTATACAAATTAAATAATTTTCAATTAAAAGTGCAAATTTGTCAGTGCAAAGCATAAAAAACTTAAAATAATGTTCATTCAAAATGATAAATTAGTCAGTGCAAAGCATAAAAAACTTAAAATAATGTTCATTCAAAATGCCAAATCTTCAAATGTGGTATAAAATTGGTAAATTAAATGAAAAGAGAAGAATCACAATTCCAAATGCTGGTGGTGACACAGGTGCTCCACACGTGCTTAATTACCTTCCAAAAATGCTCCAAATGATCCCTTGTCCATGCTCTACCATATATAATAAGGAATGGACGCTTACCAGATAAGGAAACCCCAAAAGAGGTCTAGACACACATGTGGGCAACACTCCCCACTGTGGGTATGCAGGTAACACTCCTTTCACAGGAACCGTATGTTGGATGTGTCATCAAAAAGATCATCCAATAATGTAGCCGCTAAGTTGTCATCATTCATTAACGAGGCACGTATATAAAAAAGGAACACAATCGCTCATTGCGCAATTTCCCAGCTTAAGAAATCTATTAAAAGAACCGTATTCTACTCACAAGTAAAATAAATACATCAGGCATTCAGAAATTATCATCCTGCACCCCGGTGGGCGTGCTGATGTCACCGCTATGTCCTCCAACCCAACCCTCAGGGTTGGAGGACATAGCCATGGTGTCAGCACTCCCACCGGGGTGCAGGATGATAATTTCTGAATGCCTGATATATTCATTTAACTTGTGAGTAGAATACTGTTCTTTTAATAGATTTCTTATGCTGGGAAATTGTGCAGTGAGCGATTGTGTTCCTTTTTTTATATCCATCCTGGTTAATGTATTTGGAATTTCTCTTTCTATTTCATTTACCAATTTTATGCCACATTTGAAGATTTGGCATTTTGAATGAACATTATTTAACCTCTTCCCGCCCGCCCTATAGCCGAATGACGGCTATAGAGCAGGCGCTTTCGTCCGGGAGGCCGTCCGTAGACATCCTGGTGTTTACTTCCGCAATGCACGCGGGCGCGCATCGGGGAAGTTGTGTTTGCCGTGTCCTCCGGAGACAGGCAAACACAGATTGCTGTAAACGGCCAATCACAGCGACCGTTTACAGCGCGATCGGCGTGTCCAATGTGAGATGATCTCAAATGTAAACCTATGAGATCATCTCTCAGCGCCGCTCTCCCTCCTCACACAGACAGCGTGTGAGAGGGGAGAGATAAACGGCTGCAGCGGCCGTAAGTGGGAAAATAAAAAAATAAATAATAAAAGTACCATCCTCCCCCAGTGCCATCCGCCCCGTGCCATCCACCCCAGTGCTACCTGCCCCCAGTGCCACCCGTTAGTGCTATCTGTCCCCAGTGCCACCTGTTGTCAGTGCCATTTTTTCCCCAGTGCCAACTGTCATCAGTGCCACATGTCATCAGTGCCACATAGTGCCATCTGTCATCCGTGCCGCGTATCAGTGCCATTTGTCATCAGTGCCACCTGTCAGTGTCACGTGCCATCTGTTGTCAGTGTCACGTGTCATCAATGCCACTTATCAGTGCCATCTGTCATCAGTGTCACGCGTCATCAGTGCCACGTATTAGTGCCATCTGTCATCAGTGCCACGTATTAGTGCCATCTGTCATCAGTGCCACGTATTAGTGCCACGTGTCATCAGTGCCACGTATAAGTGTCATCATTGCCACGTATCAGTGGCATCTGTCATCAGTGTCACGTGTCATTGTCCTGGTGCTCCAGGGCCTTCAAAAGTGTAATAGGTAGTCAACAAGTTAGATGTGTAATTTATGTTCCTAGAACACCTGATGGCGCTCCCTGCATGTTGGGCCTCTCTATGTGGCCAAGCTGTGAAAAAGTCCCACACATGTGGTATTGTAATACTCAGGAGGAGTAGCAGAATTTTTTTGGTGGTGTCATTTGTGGTATACACATGCCATGTGAGAGAAATAACCTATTACAATGACAATTTTGTGGAAAAAAATGAAAAATCTTAATTTTGCAAAGAATTGTGGGAAAAAAATGACAACATCAAAAAGCTCACCATGCCTCTTACTAAATACCTTGGAATGTCTACTTTCCAAAAAGGGGTCATTTGGGGGATATTTGTACTTTCCTGGCTTGTTTGGGTCACAAGAAGCGAGATAGGCCACCAGTACATCAGATGTGATCAATTTTGTGCGATTCGCACCACAGCTTGTAGACTCTCTAACTTTCACAAAGACCAAATAATATCCACTAATTTGGGTTATTTTTACCTAGGACATGTAGCCATATAAATTGTGGCCAAAATTTATGAAGAAAAATTTATAATTTGCATAATTTTGGCACAGAAATATGCGTTGTTTTTTTTCAAATTTTTGTCTTTTTTCATTTATAGCGCAAAAAATAACCCCAGAGGTGATCAAATACCACCAAAAGAAAGCTCTATTTGTGGGGAAAAAAGGACAAAAAATTCATTTGGGTACAGTGTTGCATGACTGAGTAATTGTCATTCAAAGTATGAGAGCACCGAAAGCTGAAAATTGGTCTGGGCAGGAAGGGTGCCCAGTAAGCAAGTGGTTAAGATTTTTGTGCTTTGGAGTTTGTACAGAATACATGCACATGTTTACAGCTTTACATGTATAATATGGATGAATTTTCTTTTTTGCACTTATAGCACTTTATTCTCATCAGTCTATGAGCACTACATGAGTTTGAATATTTAATACATGTTTGAGTTTTTTTCACAAAGTTTTTTTTTTTTTTTATGCTATGTTTTGGCTTCAGGATGTGCAATATAGTGAGTGCAGCTGTTTATTAATCATTAATCACTGCATTTGGATCATCAGACTCAGTGCAGATTATCTTCATTGTTTATTTATACATTATTAAATTTGAACCCTGGGCTCTAACAGACAATACTCTTGTGGCAGCCCGCTTCCGCCTATCGCTGCAAGGGTTAAATTCTGTTATGTTAAGGGTTAGAGAAAAGGGCTGTATTACTTGCCCTAGTCCCTATTCCAACAAGATACTTGCTGTCCTCTTCTCTTCGAAGTTCTGGCCTTTAGGTAGTCACTTTACTACCGTATTAACTTTATTATACATGGAGGGGCAAGTGTGCAACCATGTGGGGAAAGGAGGCTGTAGAGACCCAGTTGCACAAATAGAGGACTTACTGGAGCATAAAATTCGGTAAGAATTATTCCTTATCCCAGCAATCTTTAGACATAATGAGCATTGAAAGTATATGTGAACCCTCATATGCTATGAGGAAGGCTGCATAGCCAATACGTGTTTGCATCTACTGTATTGTGCTTTTATACATGTAGCCAATAAAGAATTTTCTTGCAAGAGCACGCCAAGTGGATGGCTATCTAATATGTAAACCTTTATCTTGTAAAATAATCCAATCAGTTAAAAATGGAAGCAAAATTAGAAAAACATTTGTTTATATATTATAAATAAAATTATAAATACCCTTTTCCTTTTTTTTTTCTTTTTTTTTTTTAAAGAAGTGATCATATAATCTTTGTTTTCAGCTGCATAGGAAGTTTAGAGATGTGGGGTGAAGAAACAGCATTTAACTGATCTTCCTAGTGAATGGCTGTGCAAGAAAGGAGGCAAGGGAGGGGGGCACACTTTGAAGGATGTGCTTCGATTCCTAGCCTGGTTCCTGTGACTGTCAGGAAGACCAGGGATTTCACACAAAGGAAGCAATAAAAAGAGAACAGGATACTTTTTAACACAAGTACATTGTGTACAGGCACAACAGACACACATCAGGAATATAAAATGTGGGGGTATCATTTTTTTAACCCTTGAAGCATGGGTGGGTCCAGCCTGATTACAGCTTTAAAGCGGAGGTCCACCCTAAAGTGGACCTCTGTTTATCGGAACCCTCCCCCCCTCCGGCGCCACAATTGGCACCTTTCAGGGGGGAGGGGGGTGCAGATACCTGTACAGTACAGGTATTCTGCACCCACTTCCGGGATAGCTCTCTGCGGAAAGGGGCGTAGATTACGCCCCTTTCCGCAAGTGCCCGCCCCTTTCCGCAAGTGCCCTGCTGCCTGCTGGGAAACACACAGATCCCAGAGGCAGCGGGGACCGTCCTTATTGTGCAGCGCGATTCGCGCATGCGCAGTAGGGAACCGGGAAATGAAGCCGAAAGGCTTCATTTCCTGATTCCCATACCCAAGATGGCGGCGGCAGCACCTTACAGACGATCTAGAGATCGGCTTCGGGTGCCGACATCGCGGGCGCGCTGGACAGATAAGTGTCACTATTTTCAAAGTCAGCAGCTGCAGTATTTGTAGCTGCTGGCTTTTAAAAAAAAAAAAAAAAAACGCGGAGTCCCGGTGGACTCCCGCTTTAAATGCATTTTTGTAAGTGTATGGATTTGACCTGAAATTGGCCTCTTGTGCCGCACACACACAATCTGATTTTCCAACAACAAATGTTGGATGTGAGCTTGTTGGTGATAAGTCCGACTGTGGGTATGCTCCATCGTTCATTTGTTGTCTGACGTTCCACCAACAAATGTTGGGTAGCATGTTCTCAAATTTTCCGCCAACAAATGTTTGCTGTCGGACTTTCCGAGCGCGTGTACACAAGTCCAACGCACAAAAGTCCAATGTACAAACACGTATGCTCAGAATCAAGGACGAGCCAGAAGTGCTTGGTCTTGTAAAACTAGCGTTCGTAATGAAGATATCACATACGTCTTGTACGTCACTACGTTCATAATTGTTGGCCAACATTTGTGTGATCGTGTGTATGCAAGACAAGTTGGAGCCAACATCCTTGCACAAAATTCCACGGTTTTGTTGTCAGAAAGTCAGATTGTGTGTACGCGGCATAACAATGTCTGTACAGCAGGCTGAAGTGTGAAATGAAGGAGCAGTTAAAGGAGCCAATCAGTTTGTACCAACAAGAAGCATGTTAATAGCGAAGGGAAAGTACCGTGTTTCCCCGAAAGTAAGACAGTGTCTTACTTTCTTTTTATCCCCAAAAGCCCCACTATGTCTTACTTTCGGGGTATGTCTTATATTGGAATAAAAAGTGTCGAATTTTTTGTTTTAACCTATGGAGGACTACAAGTCCAAGCATACAAAGCTGCTATGCTCAGCAGAGGAGAACTGTAAGCACACACAGCCCGGTATGTTGGGACTTGTAGTCCTCCTCAGCTGCATCTTGCGGTTACAAGAGCTGCAGAGAATCTCTTCACACCCCCCCTCCCCCTCCCCCTCCTTGGTCTCTCTCTGTATGCACTGACCTTTTTCCGGGAGGGCACAGAGCCAGTGACACCTGCGTCGCGCCGTTCTGATCAGTCTTGGGCAGCGGCTGTCACTCACAGCCGAGCAGAGTGAAGCCGCCTCCCCCTCCTCTTGTATGGCTACACAGTGCTGTCCATGAAGGAGAAGGAGGGGGAGGCGGCTTCACTGAAGCCGCCTCCCCCTCCTCCTCCTCCATACACAGCACTGTGTAGCCATACAAGAGGAGGGGGAGGCGGCTTCACTCTGCTCGGCCGAGACTGATCAAAACGGCGCTGTCTCTTCAGTCGGAGGGGGAGGGCGCTGGCCTGGCACCCCCCCCAGGGTGCGGCCCGCACCCCCCGCCCCACTCTTAGTACCGTACGTCACTGGAGGCGGCAATACCCCCGTGTTTCCCCGAAAGTAAGACATACGTCTTACTTTCGGGGTACGGCTTATATTAGCCGACCCCTATGAAACTCCCGATACGTCTTACAATCGGGGGTGTCTTACTATCGGGGAAACACGGTAGAATGACAGGGACATGAGCTCATCCCTGTCCTGCTTTTTTTACTGCCCAGTCACAGGCTGGGGGTGGGTCCAGGACCACCTGGGCTCAGAGGAAGCAGGTTGAGTGATGTGGCCATCAGACTAAGGACATCAAATGGCAGAAACAAGTCATCTTTGCATTAGAGCTGTACAATTAATCGTCAAGAATCGTTATCGTGATCTTGACTAAAGTATTTCACAATTCTTTCTATAAAAATAATTCTCTCTGCTCTTCTGAAGCCACAGCCTTCAAGAGAAAGGAAGAGAAAATCTGGGCAGTCTGCCAAAAATCACAACATTCTTTATCAGTTGAACTTGGGTATAAACATTGTAACAATTTGTCAATGGAATAGACTTTGTGTGTAAGTGAAAAAAGTTTAACCACTTAAAGTGGTTGTAAACTCTCCCCCACAACTTTGTCCCATGTAAATCAGCATAAAAAAACAAATGAACATTGATTGTAGCTATCTCCTTACTTAGTATTGTTGTAATCCTTTTTTGTTCTTTAGCATGCCCAGATCTCCCCTGATTTACGCCACACTCTCTATGTGCTTGTCTAACTATTATCAGGACTTCCTATGGCACACCACTGATATGCCAGGAGACTTCATAATCACTCAGAGCTTCCTCCTACACACCATGTGACCATTTGACATCACATGCAGTGTAAAGCAGGGCATGGGACAGCATTGCTGCAGTCTTATCAGCTGAAGCTGATAGGACTCACACAGGCAAACACTAAATAATCAGCACAAGTAAATACTATGAAATAAAACAAGTGAACAATGAACAGGGAAGCAGGGTTGCCATATAAACGTTGGATTGAGAAGGAGGCTTGGTTAACAGTACAGGAAGTGGTCAATGTAAGGGGGCGGAAATACACTCCACTGTGGACTCAGAAAACAATACTTAATATGGCGCTGCCTAACCCCTAGAAACAAGTTTTTTTTTAAGTTTATTTAAATAGTAATATGCATTTTGGGCTGGATTAAAGTGGCTATAGTTTGATAATTGCTTATTATAATGGACTAAATGAAAAGAAGCATCAGAGTGGGAGAGTTTACTTCCTCTTTAAACACTAAACCTTTTTATGACATTTGTAGGTTTCAAGTTAAAATAATTTATTTTTTTTGCTAGAAAATGACTTGGAACCCCCAAACATTATATATATATATATATATATATATATATATATATATATATATATATATATATATATATATATATATATAATCATTTTTTTTTTTTGTAGACACCATAGAGAATAAAATGGCAATTGTTGCAATATTTTATGTCACACTGTATTTGCGCAGTGGTCTTTCAAATGCAATTTATTTTAAAAAAAAAGTCTTCAATTAATAAAAAAAAAAAACGAATCAGTAAAGATAGCTCATTTTTTGTATAATGTGAAAGATTTTACATTGCGAGAATGGTGAGAGAATCGTGAACTTTTTATTCTAAGCAAAAAAATTGTGATTCTCATTTTGGCTAGAATCGTGCAGCTCTGCTTTGCATTGAAGGTGAAAATTGCAGCAAAATCTAGTTTTGTTAATTTATCTGTTTATTTTTATCTAGTTATTTTTACCTGGAGGGAATATGGTACTGAAAGTAAAAAACAGTGCAGCAGTTATTTGTTAAAGTTCCGCATAAATGACTGTGTTGTATAGACTGAAAATCTGTAAGTGTTTCTGCAAAGTTTTCTTTTGGCCTTTGTAAGTAACCATGAGCTTCTAAAATGGGTCACAGCCCATGTTATTAGTCATTTTTGTAGTCGCTCCCCAAATGGCAAGCAGTATATAGAAGTGAGGCCTAACCCTCCTCTTGATTCCTGTTAGCCGGCAATTCAGCAGTCTAGTTAGCGTCTTCTATTGACACGAATGGACGGGAGACTGTTCAAAATGAACAAAAAAAGCTTTTTATTTGAATGCAATTTGTCCGTTCTCTGAAAAGTGGCGTAAGGCTATTAGGGATGGACATTTTGCACCAATTATGCCATGCCATGCTCTGCTGAATGCTAATGTCCAGAAGAGGGAAAAAAAAAAATGGGAAGCTAATTCTGTGTAAGGAGAATAATGAGGGGTGTTGCATGCAAGCCAGGAGGAGACAAAGCCTTCTGCTGGAGGATCACAGCAGTCGGGCACAAAACACATTTACCGGCATGGAAACTGTGCGAAACAATAAGCTGGGACAAAGGACTGGAAGGCCATTCGTAGAGCCATTTCTACAACAGCAGCTTTAATAATACATTCAGATAGAAAGGTTTCTTTAACTACAAACTTGTTACGGTAGTATGCGTATTTGTACAGCCTTGACTGCCTGGGAATGACTTTGTGACCCATTAAGCCTATACTGTGCTATATATAATTTTTTCCAGAGTTTTAGCAAAATTCACGTGTAACAAAAGTGCCAAAGCCATATTTTGAAAAAAATTTTTTTTTTTTTAAGTAACAGGCAGAAATGAGCCATAGGCTACTAATGTGAGCAAGTAAACACAGCAGCTAAAATCATACATAGAAAAATAGAAAAGTGACATCAGAAAAAAAAGTGGTCTACTGAATCTTTTTAAATGGTGTGTGTATCTATATATGTGTGTGTGTGTGTGTGTGTGTGTGTGTGTGTGTGTGTGTGTGTGTGTATATGTATGTGTATGTATATATATATATATATATATATATATATATATATATATATATATATATATATATATATAAAATGTATTTATTTATTTTTTTGTAAAGCTCTGCTGGTCCCAAACATGTTTGAAAGCCATTTGCTGTTGACTGTCTCACTACCTCTGCTGGAAGTCTATCCCACGCATCCACTACCCTTTCAGTAAAATAATACTTTCTAAGATTAGTTTTGAACTTTTCTCCAGTAAGTTTAAGGTCATGTCCCTGTGTTGTTGCTCTTGGTTTCATATTGAAAATACTGCCCTCTTCAACCTTTTTCACCCCCTTGATGTATTTGAAATCACATTTAGTTTTGGATAGTATTATAAGGATTTATAGTCAGATTTTTTTTACTGCTATCTGTGGCTCTGATGGAGATTTAACCGCATTTCCTGTCCTACTGAAAACAGGTTTGCCAGACAGGAAATGTAGAAAAGTCTGCAACAGGGACACAGATAGGAATAAAAAGCATTCGTATTTCTGTCTGTGGTGTTATTGGAGAGTTATCCTCACTTCCTGTCTGGTAAAATGTTGTCAGTAGGACAGGAAGTGAGGGTAAATTTTCGAACCAAACCCCGGATATCATCAAAACCTGACCAGGATTCTAACTCTCCTCTGCTATATTCCACAAGAAATAGTTTTCTATACTTTAACCCCTTCCCGCCGATCGTACGCAGATCTGCGTACTCGGCTTCCGGGGGGTATACCGGGATGATGCCCGCACCTGCAGCACCGTTTTTTACAGCGGGCGATTGGCTATACAGTAAATAAAGGAAAGAAAAAAAAAATCGCGCTACCACCTATAAATAAACTAAAAATTGTATACACATCAAATACTGCTGCAGTTCTGCTATATACCAAAAGTTATATACTCATAAACGTGACCCAAAGAAAGAACCGCGCTGTCCTAAGGGTAAACTTAGGGTGTGTAATTCCCCTAAAGGAAATGTGAACATATATAAAAAAATCAAATAATTATATCAATACCTCATACCTAGAAAACATGTTTTGGTGTTAAAATCATAAGTGTGCATCAACAGCAATAACACATGTTAAATTTGTTATAAATGGTGCAAAATTACAACATCTACACCCTTATCACAATGTATACAAAACAGTGATTTAACTGCATATACATCAACATAAACCAAGAAAAGTGAACTAAAGAACTCTCAATAATAGAGTGTCCAATTATCAAATTGTTAAAGAAAAGTCTGTGAAAACTCTAAGACCACCACGTGTCAGATGTGAAAAATCAACTCTCAGTATCCTGTTCGAGATCTCAGCATATGTTGTAGTGTACCACCACCGAAAGTGAGGATTGGCTCCTTACCAGATATCTCTGAACAGTACGCTCTATAAGATCAAGCCAGGCTACGTGCATCCCTCACTCGTCCACAGGTTCCACCCACAAGTCAGGCTCCAATGGTTTTATAATGAACGGTCTTGCTCTGTGTGTCCCCGGATCCTGGCAGTGAAGTAGAGAAGCACGGCCAGGAGAAGAGCCGCTGATACAGCCATAACAAACGAAGCGGCTGAAAGCCGCTTGGCTGTTATGCCAGCGGAGCAGGAGGGGACGCCCCCCCCTCCCGCCGCTGTTACCGGTGCTGCCGCTCGATCGGGAGCACCGTTTCAAGCTCCAATGCCTCCTGCTGCTGGGGAGGAACTGGAACGAAGCCGTAATCGGCTTTGTTCCAGTATCCTAATTGTAAACACGGAAGCAACGTCATGACGTCACTTCCCGTTTACTTGGCTGCCAATGGCTCCGGTTTTAAAAAAATATACAGTATTCAGAATCGCCGTTTTCAGCGATCTGAATACATTGAAGTGTAAAGGAGGGATCGGGGGTCTTTTAGACCCCCGATCCCTCCATAAAGAGTGCCTGTCACCACCTATTACTGTCACAAGGGATGTTTACATTTCTTGTGACAGCAATAAAAGTGATCAAATTATTATTTAAAAAAAAAAAAACAATTTATTCATTTTAAAATAAATAAAATAAATAATAAAAAATTATTTTTTTAATCGCCTGCTGTCCCCGCGAGCTCGCGAAGCAAAGAAAACACATACGGAAGTCGTGCCCGCAAATGTAAACGGTGTTCAAATCACACATGTGAGGTATTGTCGCGATCGTCAGAACGAGAACAATAATTCTAGCACTAGACCTCCTATGTAACGCTAACCTCGTAACCGTAAAAAAAAAATTGAAAGCGTCGCCTATTCAGATTTTTAGGTACCGTACTTTGTCGTCAATCCACGAGTGTGTGCAATTATAAAGTGTGACATGTTTGGTATCTATATACTCGGCGTAACATTATCTTTCACATTATGCAAAAAAATTGGGCTAATTTTTCTGTTTAGTTTTTTTTTAATTCATGAAAGTGTCCCTTTTCCCAAAAAGTTACGTTTAAAACACCGCTGCGCAAATACCATGTGACATAAAATATTGCAACAATCGCCGTTTTGTTCTCTAGAGTCTCTGCTAAAAAATATATATATATATATATATATATATATATATATATATATATATATATAATGTTTGGGGGTTCCAAGTAATTTTCTAGCTAAAAATATGGATTTTAACTTGTAAACACCAAATGCCAAAAATAGGCTTAGTCATGAAAGGGTTAAAGGCACTGTGCTGGAATGTAAACTGACCTGCGCATGCACTATGTTCTGCAGAAGACACTTGGCAAGCAGCTAAGTTTTTATGTTATTGCAGAAGATTACATACATTGCAATAAAGAGCCTGCCTGTTCACAGTTTTGTTAGTATTACATTTATTATTACATAGTCTAATATTCCAGCATTTGTATGAAAATTCTCAGTATGTTCGAGGACTTGACGAACAGATCGTAAGCTGTGCCGAGCAGGGCTATGATTCTGCCTGTATTGAATTGTATTGTAACTGTACTTTCTGCCCTCGTACTGTACAGCGCTGCGCAAACTGTTGGCGCTATATAAATCCTGTGTAATAATAATAGTAATGCTGTTCAAAAAAACGCCAGAAATGTAAAAATTTCATTTGCTTTAACGCTCAATTTTGGAATGGATGTAATTTCCCAAAAGAAAACTGCATACATAGAAATCTGTTTGTAAATTTTTTTTTCCATCCTGCGTCTTCGAATTTCCTTGTTTAGGTTGAAAACAAGTGCTGATTTGACCCCAGTAATGATTACAGAATATATTATTTAACCACTTCAGCCCTGGAAGGATTTGCCCCCTGAACAGTGAACAGGCCATTATTTTGCAATACGGCACTGCGTTGCTTTAGCTGACAATTGCGCAGTTGTGCAATGCTGTACCCAAACAAAATTTACGTCCTTTTTTTTCCCACAAATAGAGCTTTCTTTTGGTGGTGTTTGATCACATCTGCAGTTTTTATTTTTTGCATTATAAACAAACAGAATGACAATTTTGGAAGAAAAAAAAAGTTTTTTTTTTTTTTTTTACTTTTTCCTATAATACATATCCAAAAAAATAATTTTCTTTCAGTGTAGGCCAATATATATTCTTCTACGTATTTTTGGTAAAAAAAATCGCAATAGGCGTATACTGATTGGCTTTCCGAAAAACGTATTGCGTCTACAAACTATAGGATAGATTTAGAGAGATTTTTTTTGTTTGTTTTTACTGGTAATGGCAGCGATCTGCAATTTTTAGCTGGACTGGGATATTATGGCGGACAAATCTGACCCCAAATGACACTTTTTGGGGACCAGTGCACTGAAAAATGCACTGATCAATGTAAAAATGACACTGGCAGGGAAGGGGGTTAACATTAGGGGTTGATCAAGGGGTTAAGTGTGTTCCCTGGGTGTGTTCTAACTATGGCGGGGATGGGCTGCCTGGGACATGAGAGATCACTGTTCCGATCACTAGGAACAGAAGATCTGTCATGTCTCCTGTCAGAATGGGGATCGGCCTTGTTTACAAAGGCGGGTCTCCATTCTGCCTCTGTATACCGCGATCGCGGGTTGTCGGCGGACATTGAGTTGATTGCACGGGAGAACCAATTTGTCACTGTATGACGACGGCGGCAGGTTGGCAAGCGGTTAAAGCGGAGTTCCACCCAAAAATGGAACTTCTGTTTTTCGGAGCCCTCATCCCCTCCGATGTCACATTTGGCACCTTTCAGGGGGAGGGGGAGCAGATACCTGTATAATCCAGGTATTTGATCTCACTTCTGGGCATAGATCGCCGCAGTCCTTCCCCCCCCCCCCCCCCCCCGCTGTCTTCTGGGAGACACACATGGCTCAGTGAGATCACGCAGCGCAACTCGCGCATGCACAGTAGGGAACCAGGCTGTGAAGCCACAAGACTTCACTTCCTGATTCCCTTACCGAAGATGCCGGCGCCTGCACCCGGGAGCCAAGGGACAGATCGGCTTCGGGTGAGGACATCGCGGGCACCCTGGACAGGTGTCCTAATGTTAAAAGTCAGCAGCTACAGTATTTGTAGCTGCTGACTTTTTAAAAAAAATTTATTGGCGGAACTCCGCTTTAAATGAAAACTTTCAACTGCACTTAGGCCTCATGCACACTGGACATTTTTCTAATTTTCCTAGACTCCTTTCCTCCTGGCAGCAGCATTTTGGCAGTATAAATGCTTGTAAACGCGTGTAACTTGTTTCGGCACGTCAAGCACTTGGGCGCAAATTCATTTCTTTTGGCCAGAATAATTTATTCTGCCATTGAAATGAATTACCGCTCAAGCGCTAAACGTGTTTATATAAAAAAAAAGGGGAGGGGGGAACGTTGTGCGACTTTAAATGAAATGTATGTGAATATGTCTCCATCCCTGATTCAGTAGAAACAAAAAAAAAAGAATGTGACTTTATATGAGGTATGTGCAACAGAAAAGCAGTCAGTGCAAAAACAAGGTTTAAGGTTTATTGCTTTGTAGTCATTACATTATATATTAGAAAAATCCATTCATGGGCTTGTGTCCATATTGTCAACATGTTACAAACATTGTATGTAGAACTGGCAACAACGACAAATTGATACATTGTATAACTAATATTTGACCGCTGCATCAAGATAATACATCGTAGGATAAATATGTAACGGCTATCCTAGATGACACGGACCACCTCAGAAACAGAGTATAAAGATAAAATCTGTATATATAAAAACGGTTGAATCATATATTGAAGATGAGATGCATCAAATATCCCTACGTGTTTCATATATTCCACTCTTAAGGGGCAAATGCATTAAATATATATGAGCTAAATATAAAGTGGTGAGATTGCAACAAACGTGCCACTCAAGGCATCTGTCATGGGAGCTGAGGTACTGGGACCCAAGGAGTGGAACAGGAGCATAAATCGAACCTCCACAGGAAAGGAATATCCAGAGGAGATGTGTGTAGGCTCCAATACTTGAACAAGAAGCCATGATCTAGACGAGTGTAATATGCCAGAAGTGATGGCTGTTACATATTCATCCTACAATGTATTATCTTGATGCAGCAGTCATATATTTATTATACAATGTATCATTTATTTTTTTGCCAGTTCTACACACAATGTTTGTTACATGTTGTCATTATGGACACAAACCCATGAAGTCCCATTTATTTTTTCTTTGTTTCTGCTAAACGTGTTTAGGCATATAAAGCATTTTTTCTGCCAAAATGGCGCTGCTCCTGGATGGACTGGCTGTTGGGTTATTTTTCTGTCTCTAAACGCCCCTGTGTCTAAACTCCTGTAAACACCTACGTGTGCATAGACACATAGGCTAACATGCAGGGGCATTTAGAGGCAGGAAAAAAAAAAAAAACGCCCTGAGAAGCATCATAAAAAAGTCCAGTGCACACGAGGTCCTATACTTTTGAAGTATTACTTCTCTTTACCAAAAAACTGCCAATGCAGGTTAGGGATGCCTGTAGATGAAAACAAACTGTTCAGCTTTGACCAAAGATAAACAATGCCCTTTCTGAATGTGTAGGTCAGGGGTCGGGAACCTACAGCCCGCTTCCTGTCTGGCCCATCAGTGCCAGACTGCGGAGCAGGAAGCTGAGGAAAGAGGCACACAGCAGCGCCTATAAGACAACGGGAGCTTCCCAAGTTAACGTTCCAGGTGATGGGCAGCTAGATGGTCCTAGCAACCCATCACCAGCTTGTAAATTTACTCCTGAAGCTCCCACTGTCTCATCAGCACTGCTGTGTGTCTCTGCTGTGTTCTCAGTCAGCTTCCTGCTCTGCTCTGTGTCCCTTTCTTCTTGGGGCAAGGTAGGAAAGGGCAGAGCTGCGGGGGGAGGGGGCTGTGTAATATGCAGGGTGTGTGGGGAGGGGGGGGGCTGTGCAATATTCAGGGTGTGTGGGGGGCTGTGTAATATGCAGGGTGTGTGGGGGAGCTGAGTAATATGCAGGGGGTGTGTGTGGGGGGCTGTGTAATATGCAGGAAGGCTGGGTATGGGGGGGCTGTGTAATGTAAAGGGGTCCAGAGGTGAAGGGACTGTGTAATGTAAAGGGGTCCAGAGGTATGGGGGCTGTATAATGTAAAGGGGGTGCAGAGGTGGGGGGTCCAGAGGTATGGGGGCTGTGTAATTTAAAGGGGTCCAGAGGTGTGGGGGCTGTGTAAGTTTCTTGTATTTTGTTGATTATTATCATCATACATCGGGATAGGGATTGGGGCACTGCTATAAAGTGAAAACCATCTTGATGTGCAGCAAGGCAGTTTTCACTTTTATAATGCCAGCATCAGTGGCCGGGTGTCACAAGGAAAGGGTCCGGAGATGTGCTGGAGCTGCATGAGCTCAATGGAGGGTGGGGGGGGGGGGTGATGTAACATCCTAGCAACAATGTAGGACAGGATGAAACCATGACTGGGAGTTTTTCAGCCAGGCTTCAGGAGGTATGTAACTAGCCTACCCCTATAGCAAGTGGATTATTTAACTTTGGCCAAAGTTGCACAGTTTTTTCTTTTTTTTATATCTACAAACATCCCTTCCCTTACCTACATGAGCATTTTTTTGGGTGAAGGTGAACTAATTCTTTAACCACTTGACCACTGGGCACTTAAACACCCTTAATAACCAGACCAATTTTCAGCTTTTGGTGCTCTCACATTTTGAATGACAATTACTCAGTCATGCAACACTGTACCCATAATGACATTTTTGTCCTTTTTTTCACACAAATGGAGCTTTCTTTTGGTGGTATTTAATCACCTCTCGGTTTTTTATTTTTTGTGCTATAAAAGAAAAAAGACCGAAAATTCTGTAAAAAAGTGAATATTTCTTCGTTTCTGTTATAAAATTTAGCAGATTAGTAATTTTTCTTCATAAATTTTGGCCAAAATTTATACCACTACATAACTTTGGTAAAAATAAGTACAAATTGGTAGATATTATTTGGTCTTTGTGAAAGTTATAGAGTCCACAAGCTATGGTGCCAATATCTGAAAATTGATCACACCTGAAGTACTGACGGCCTATTTCAATTCTTGAGACCCTAACATGCCAGAAAAGTACAAATACCCCCAAAATGACCCCTTTTTGGAAGAAGACATTCCAAGGTATTTAGTAAGAGGCATGATGAGTTTTTTGAAGTTATAATTTTTTCCCACAATTCTTTGCAAAATCAAGATTTTTTTTTCCTTTTTTTTCCACAAAATTGTCATATTATCAGTTTATTTCTCACACACAGCATATGCATACCACAAATTACACCCCAAAACACATTCTGCTATTACTTCCAAGTATGGCGATACCACATGTGTGAGATTTTTACACAGCATGGCCACAGACAGAGGCCCAAAATGCAGGGAGCGCCATCAGGCGTTCTGGAGCACCCAGGACAATTCTGACATTTCTCTCCTACATGTGAAAATCATCATTTATTTGCTAGAAAATTACATAGAACCCCAAAACATATATTTTTTTTTGCAAAGACCCTAGAGAATACAATGGTGGTCGTTGCAAATTTTTATCTCACACGGTATTTGCGCAGCAATTTTTTGAACGCTTTTTTTGGGGAAAAAAAAGTGTTGTGCTTAAAAAAAAACAGTAAAGTTAGCCCAATTTTTGCATAAAGTGAAAGATGAAGTTATGCTGAGTAAATAGATACCTAACATGTCACTCTTCAAAATTGCACATGCCCCTGGACATCGAAACCAAACGTCGCTACTTAAAAATCCCCATAGGCGACGTTTTAATTTTTTTTTTACTGGTTACATGTTTTGAGTTACAGAGGAGGTCTAGGGCTAGAATTATTGCTCTCGCTCGAACGTTCACGCCGATACCTCACATGTGTGATTTGAACACCGTTTTAATATGTGGGCGGGGCTTACGTATGCGAGCACTTGGGGACAGGGGCGCTTTAATTTTTTTTTTTTTTATTGTTCATTTTACTTTATTTGTTTTAGTTTGAAAAATTTTTCCCCCAAAATACATTTTTGATCACTTTTATTCCTATTACAAGGAATGTAAACATCCCTTGTAATAGGTATATGGGATGACCGGTCCTCTTTACAGTGAGATCTGGGGGTCAGTAAGACCCCACATCTCACCTCTAGGCTGGGAAGCCTGAAAAAAAAAAGATTCTGGCTTTGATCGTATTGGCGAGTTGGTAGAAGCACCGGAGGGCGGCGAGGGGGGGCGTCTATGGCTGGGTATTGCAGGGTATCACCGAGTATGCCGGGTATCTCCGTGTATGGCTGGGTATTGCAGGGTATCTCCAAGTATGGCGGGGTATTGCAGAGTGAGAGTGTTGGCGGGGTATTTCAGAGTGTTGGCGGGGTATTTCAGAGTGTTGGCGGGGTATTTCAGAGTGTTGGCGGGGTATTTCAGAGTGTTGGCGGGGTATTGCAGAGTGTTGGCGGGGTATTGCAGAGTGTTGGCGGGGTATTGCAGAGTGTTGGCGGGGTATTGCAGAGTGTTGGCGGGGTATTGCAGAGTGTTGGCGGGGTATTGCAGAGTGTTGGCGGGGTATTGGCGGGGTATTGCAGAGTATTGGGGGTATTGCAGAGTATTGGGGGTATTGGCTGGTATTGCAGAGTATTGGCTGGTATTGCAGAGTATTGGCTGGTATTGCAGAGTATTGGGGGGTATTGCAGAGTATTGGGGGGTATTGCAGAGTATTGGCTATTATTGCAGAGTATTGGGGGATATTGGCTGGTATTGCAGAGTATGGGCGGGTATTGCAGAGTATGGGCGGGTATTGCAGAGTATGGGCGGGTATTGCAGAGTATGGGCGGGTATTGCAGAGTATTGCCAGGGTATGGAGGGGTTAAATTCGGTGTGCAGCGATGTGGGCACTGCAGATGCAGCCCACAGCGCTGCTGACGCCAATCTCTTTCCCCTCCGCTGTACCGATCGGTACAGAGAGGGGGAGGGAGGAACTAGCGTCATAACATGACGCCGGTTTGTTTACAAGTGATCACTCCGTCATTTGACGGAGTGATCACGTGGTAAACGGCCGCGATGAGCGGCCATTTACCGTGATCCGTGATGCGCGGGGTCCACTGGACCCGGCGGTCACGGATGCTCTCGTGTGCGCACTCCAGGGGGCGCACGAGAGCAGAATTCTGGGAGGCCGTTAATTAACGGCCTCTCAGAGTTAAACAACCGCCCTGAAGCCGTTAATCGGCTATGGGCGGTTGTTAAGTGGTTAAATACCTGTAAATGAGGAACACACAGGTTACCAACAGAGGCTCACCACCCATTCAGCAACAAGTGGGCATGTATTTTCTGTTGGAACTTTGATTGTTACTTTACAAAGCGTTATTGGGATCTGAACTCTTCCTCACAAATGACATTCTCAGTGGGGGGAATGATCACATGGTAATTATAATTTTTTATTTGGCAGAAGAGAACTATTAAATATACAGATCTGGAATATATACAATTTTTTTACTTTGGTCAGAATTTTTTGAAGCTGTTAAACTGCAGTAGCCCTTACTGGAGTCCTTTAACATAAAATTGCTTAGATGGCTGTATTTGGAAATGAACATACCCCGTGCGTGACTAAATTGTGACACCACTATGGTATGTGACAGTATTAAAAACAGCAGATTTAGAACTGTGTATTTCACTTGGTCTCTTGGCAAGACTTCTGTTTGCTTCATCAAACACTTGAAAGCTGCAGCAGTTGTAAAGCCTGTCACTTGGCAGAATTTCACGCTGCCGTTTCCAATGACTCTGATTCAGGCACTGGATAGAAAATTGAATACATGCCCCTTGCTTTAATACACAATTTAACACAGGGAAGGATTTTGTGTTTGTGTTATTAGAACACAGTTGAGGAAATTCGTAAAGTATGTTGTTGTTACCCTTTAGGCCCCTTTCACACATGCGGATGGTATGTCCGTATTTCATCCATCCGTTTCAGATGAAATACGGACATACATGCATTCCTATGGGGTAGCGGGTGTCTGCAGATAAACATCCGCAGACACCCGCTATCGTCCGCCTCCGCAATTGTCCGATTCTGCAGACGGAGGAAAATCCTATTTTTCTATCCGTCTGCAGAGTGGATCGGATGAACACGGACAGACGGTCCGTGTTCATCCGATCCCCCATAGAGGAGAGCAGAGAGCTGACAGGGCGGACCCTGCACAGTGTGCCGGGACCGCCCGGTTATCCGCCGGCTCAGCGGGGACAACGGAGCGATCCCCGCTGAGCAAGCGGATCATCACGGGGCGGATCATTACTTATCCGTCCCATGTGAAAGGGGCCTTAGAATTCTGTCGGAGTGCAGCACTGAATTCCAAAGTCCCTTTTATTGAAAATATTTTTCTTTAAGAGCAACAACTGGAGAGCGGATGATCTTTCCTACATTAATCTGTCAATGCCAGCACTGACGGAGGACCAGCCCATACTAGACTCTCCTACTTCAGTGATAGTGCTGGTACCCAATCGGAGACAAGTACATGAAAACTGCCAATGTGAAAACTGAAAAATCAGTGCTACTACCCATACAACACATAGATGGCAGAGCTCCTGGGTGCTCGATCCACAGTCGTTGGCAGAGTAGAGGAATGTAGGAAAAATGATCCACACTCTGGTTTTTGCTCTTATAAAATTCTTAATTTTATTGAAAATAAACAGTGTAAATGCAGATAAAATCAGTTGTCAAGTTTCAGTCTATAAAGCCTTAGTCATAACTGACTAAGGGCTTATAGGCTAAAATGTGTCAACTGATTTTATCTGAGTTTTACACTGGCTTTTCAATAAAATTAAGAATTTTATTTTTTATTTTTTAAGAACAACAACTGGAGAGCAGATTATCTTTCCTACATGAATCTGTCAATGCTAGTACTGATGGATGACCTGCCCATACTAGACTCTCCTACCTCAGTATGCTTCCTTCCTCCTTGGCCTCTATGCCATCACATTTCAAACTAGAGGTGGACGGAGTCTGATGGGGAACTGAGAAACAAGTTCCCCATCAGACCCGCTTTACCCTTGATTGTTAGCGGATGTCACATCCATAGCAGCTATTCAGTCTAAAAGCGACTTTGGAATTCACCCACTATCTTCAATCACTGACAAGGCGGACCTGATAGGGAACTAGACTCAGGCAGATTTGAGTTGTCAGATGGGAGGAACCTGATGGGGTGAACAGCCATCCCTTGTCAATCACAGGCAAAGCAGATTCCTTATCAGGCTCGACCCACTGTCGGCTCAGTGTGACTTGCCTCACTGGTTTCTAGGATGCAGTTGGCCTTTGTCCTAGCAACCAATGCTGTAAATGTTCAACCCTAGTGCCAAAAATGTTGGGATGTTGTGTAATATCCACATAAAAACAGAATGTAATGATTTGGAATTCTCATAAACCCATATTTTATTCACAGCTGAAAATAGAAAACATGTCAAATGTTTAAATTGAGAAAATGTACAATTTTAAGAGAAAAAAAAAGGTAATTTTGACATTACAATTCTCAAAGTTGGAAGAGAACAATAAAAAGCTGGCAAAGGAAGTGGTACTAACAAGAGCTGGAAGAACTTTTTGCAACTAATTAGGTTAATTGGCAACAGGTCAGTAACACGATTGGGTTTAAAAAGCGCTTCTTGGAGAGTCAAAGTGTCTCAGAAGTAAAGGGGGGCAGAGGTTCACCAATCTGTGAAAAGCTGTGTTTAAAAACTGTTCAGCAATTTCAGGATAATGTTCTTCAACATAAAATTGCAAAGACTTTATATCATCATCTACAGTACATAATACCAAAAAATTCTGAGAATCAGGAGAAATCTCTGTGCTCATGGGACAAGGCTAAAACGCATTATTTGATCACTGTCTGGGCTTAGGAATGCTTCCAGAAATCTCCGTTTGTGAACACAGTTCACGGTGCCATCCAAAAATGCAAGTTACAGCTCTATCATGGATTGGTTGGATGGGGAGCGTTGTTGCACAGCCAGTTTCAGATCTCTCCAGAGATGTTCAATCGGGTTCAAGTCTGGGCTCTGGCTTGACCACTCAAGGACATTCACAGAGTTGTACCATAGCCACTCCTTTGTTATCTTGGCTGTGTGCTTAGGGTCATTTTCTTGTAGGAAGATAAACCTTTGCCCCAGTCTGAGGTCCTGAGTGCTCTGGCGCAGGTTTAATCAAGGATGTCTCTGTATATTGCTGCATTCATCTTTCCTTCAATCCTGGCTAGTCTCCCACTTCCTGCCACTGAAAACATCCCTACAGCATAATGCTGCCACCACCATGCTTCACTGTAGGGATGGTATTGGCCAAGTGATGAGGGGTGCCTGGTTTCTTCCAGACATGACGCTTGCCATTCAGGCCAAAGAGTTCAATCTTTGTTTCATCAGACCAGAGAATTTTGCTTTTCATGGCCTGATGCCCCGTACACACGAGCGGACTTAAGTCCGACAGACTTCCAAAGGAGTTCCGTCGGAGTTCTGCTGGAATTCCGACGGAGTTCTGACAGACTTTTCGGCCGAACGGACTTGGCCACACACAATCACACTAAACTCCGACGGATTCGAACGTGATGATGTACGACTGGACTCGATTAAGGAAGTTCATAGCCAGTAGCCAATAGCTGCCCTAGCGTCGGTTTTAGTCCGTCGGAGTAGCATACACACGAGCGGAGTTTTCGAAGGGGACCGGGTCCGGCGGAGTTCCGTCGGGAAAATTTGAAGCATGCTTCATTTCTAAAGTCCGTCAGACTTTGGCGAATCAAAAGTCCGTTGCAGCCCACACACGATCGGATAGTCTGACGGACTCGGTCCTTCGGACTTTGGATGTTGAAAAGTCCGCTCGTGTGTACGGGGCATGAGAGTCCTTCGGGTGCTTTTTTGGCAAACTCCAGGCAGGCTGTCATGTGCCTTTTACTGAGGAGTGGCTTCCGTCTGGCCATTCCACCATACAGACGTGATTAGTGTAGTGCTGCAGAGATGGTTGTTCTGGAAGGTTCTCCTCTCTCCACAGAGAAAGGCTGGGGCTCTGTCAGAGTGACCATCGGGTTCTTGGTCACCTCCCTGACTAAGGCCCCTTTTCCTTGATCACTCAGTTTAGCCGGACAGCCCACTCTAGGAAGAGTTCTGGTAGTTCCAAACTTCTTCCATATATGCATGATGGAAGCCACTGTGCCCATTGGGACCTTTAATGCTGCAGACATTTTTCTGTACCCTTCCCTAGATCTGTGCCACGGTACAATCCTGGCCCAGAGGTCTACAGGCAATTCCTTGGACTTCATGGCTTGGTTTGTGCTCTGACATGCACTGTTAACTGTGGGACCTTGTAGAGACAGGTGTGTTTCTTTCCAAATCATGTCCAATCAACTGAATTAACCACAGGTGGACTTCCAATTAAGTTGTAGAAACAGCTCAAGGATGATCACTGGAAACAGGATGCCCCCGAGCTAAATTTTAAGTGTCATGGCAAAGGCTGTGAATATTTATGTACATTTTTTATTTTTAATAAATTTGCAAAGATTTCAAACAAACTTCTTCCATGTTGTCATTATGGGGTATTATTTGTAGAATTTTGAGGAAAAGAATGAACTTAATCCATTCTGGAATAAGGCTGTAACATAACAAAATGTGAAAAAAGTTAAGCTCTATGAATACTTTCCGGGTGCACTGTATAAAATAGTTTGCTTTTGAGTTAAAGCAGACCTTCGGTCATTTTTTTCAACTTTCCATCTATTAAATCTTCTGCCCTTGTTTTAACTTTGGATAGTAAAACTTTTTTTTCTGACAATAAATACCTTATACAGCCCACTTCCTGTTTCTTTTCTGGTAAAAAGCCTAGACTTATGACATCATGCACAGCTCTCTTTCTCTCACACTTGTGAGAGTTTGCCACAAAGGGAAGTGGGTGAGCCATGAGAGGGCCAATGAGAACTGCAGAGCAGAAAGTGTGCCTCCTGTATATCTATGTAAATCTAGGAAGTGAACAGGCAGCAGCTTCAGATGCCCACAGTTAAAATGGCTGCAGCCAGACTTAGTGGAGGGAGATTTTTGCAGCATATTTGGCAAGTACAGAATCACAGTATATATATATATATATATATATATATATATATATATATATATATATATATATATATATATATATATATATATATATATATATATAGTAAAATGCAAAGTGGTTGGAGGGAAGCTTCAGAAGGGCGAAGTTTGTTTTTAGTACAGATTATGTGAGCAGACCGAAGTTCCTCTTTAAATACTCCTTGAAGCCTGTATAACTCCCTACCTGACCCTTTTTCAGTTCCTTAATTTTTAATCCCAACTCCTGCCAGAACGTTTTACGTTTTTGGACAAAAGAATTGGTAAGCTACAGTACAATAAATGTTTGCTTTTGGAATAAATACTGCTTTAAAAATGAAATCAAAGGTAGAAAACCCACCATCTTTCATCCATTATTTCATTTTTAATTTATTTATGTCAAGCACGGATCAAAAGGCTGAATTACTTAGGAGACTGCTGGTTTCCATTTGGCACTGCTTAATATTTTAGATGGATTACATGACGTTGTATAGCTTTGTTTCTAAATCACAATGCGCAATATCCAGGATGTTGTATTTCTTCAGCTTTGTGTTGGGGTAACATCTTGCAAGGTCAAAGTCGCTCACTAATATTTGTGAAAAAAATTATAGGAGAGTTTAAAGTGATCGCATACTCTTGTTAACCCTCCAAAATTGCAATTTTCATCCAAAGCAGGCACTTGCTGGGGCAGCTTGGGAGACCTGAAACCCAAGTTGCTTTATATGCAAATCTCCACCTTGCCTAGGGTCAGCACTTGGACCCACCTCCTCGTTCACTTTACTACTAAACAGTACGTTTATTCATCATAATCGTACTCCGACAGAGGGACATCAAAGTCACCAAGCTTCATGCTACCAAGCACTATGGCCAGGGCTTTTTTTCAGCAGGAACCAGGGGGGAACTCAGTTCCACCACCTCTGGCTCAGATCTTCTGCTCCCTGCTCACCACTATCACTTGGTAACACTGAAGTCCAGCTTCTGCGTTTACAAGTGATAGTTTATCTCCCAGTAGCTCCCACAGGTCAGATCTCCTGTGCAGATACCACTGAGTGCCGGACAGGGACAAGGAAGATACAGAACAGGTGCCCAGGGTTCAGTGCAGTCATGGGCAGGAGAGGGTACGTGGTAGGCTGCACCCTCTGTGGTCTCCATTTTTTCCCTGGTGACCAGTTGTTGATGCTCTTACTGCATGATCTCCTTTTCAAGTGACTATAGTATAGTATGCTGGGAGGTACTACAGCCGGATAGGTGTTTTAGCTTAATATTGCACAAAGGTAAGATATGACAGGTGGTGGAGCTTTTAAGGAGGGGGGAGAAGATGAGGGCAGTGGAGGGAGGGGGTTGTATGCAAAGGAAAGAGCTACTATTTGATGCCATTTGGCAGGTATTTGTGTGTGGCGGGCATGGTTGAGTTCCTGCACCTATTCTCTGAGAAAAACAAACCCTGACTATGGTGCTACATATACTAAAGCCTTAACCCTTGGCCCTAAAGATAGAGCTTTGTCTCTGTTCATTTTTCTTATCCTCAGAATCTAACAAAATCTGTTAAGATGCAATTATTTGATGAAAGACTAGTTTTGATAAAAGATTCATGTCTTTTAGAGGCTGGTGGCACTAAATTTTGGATGAGTTTAATAAATTATCATTTTCATCAAACAGGATTGATTGGTAGTTTTAGCAATCTCCATTTGAATTAGACCAATTCAGTCTTTTTGTTGTTGTCTTAAATGATTGGTTTCAAGTAAAAGATTTTGGGACAGTTTAAATGTATCTTTATGTGTATTGCCATCCCTGGAACTCTTGTTTCTTAGGATACCCGGTTTTCAGATTTAGACATTAGGCCACCTAAAGGAGGAAAACTCAAGAGATTGCTTCCTCACACTGTTATAAAGCAATCCTGGAACACTATTCCTCAGTGTTTCAGGGTGAGAGCTAGAAACTGAATGTCTTTGTGATAGATTATTAAATCTTATACTGTAATTTCTAGAGGTTTCTAGTCCTGCCCAGGCCCACCTTGTAGTCGTATGTGTTTCTGCACACTTCTGAGTGAAACACTCTTCTATAATAGAATATAAGTGAAAAATCAAGCTGATAGGGACCCTATTTTGGGTTAATAAGTTTGTCGGGGGAGAAAAACGAGGCTGCTGTTGATGACCTTCTTCTGGACTAGTTGTTTTGCCTTCATACTTGTTTTAAATGCTTTTTAAGTCACTGACTTAGGATATGATGTATAGACCAGACGTTAAGGCATCCCCCATTTATGTCAACTGACAGGTATATTATAAATCATGAGACTTCTGTACAGTATATATTATTGGTCCTAGAGTTAGTGTACAAACGGTAACTGTATATTGGTTGTTACAGTGTGGATTTATGGTCAACAGCACTGAGAGTATGTCGACCAGTCAAGTTACATAAAAGTAGATGTATATGAGCGTTGGGTTTCATCCATGTTACTTTCAGTGCACTGTTTTACTGTGACAACCAAGGGCGGTTGCAATGTAGATACCCCTCTTGCTGTTTATTGAAGTGCTGCTGCACTGTACAGTTAAGTTATTCCCCCTTCAAGTGAATCTCAGGAGGTACATAATACCCTTCCAATATGCATATATTAGGTACATAAAGGTCATAGCCTTCCTCCCTGCTTGAATGAATGTGTAGCACCTCCCTGACCCAAAAAGGCATGATGGTGAGCCCCCGAGACAGGGTGAGCTTGACATTTCACCTAAGGGTGTAGGTTGTTAGGCATGGTAGGACGTGAACAAATCTCCGCCTGTCACTTTTAGTACAAAATAGAAAAGGGTTTATTGCTCAAACAACAAAATTCTCATGAGAGAGGGGTAGAAGTTTTGGACACCCAGAAAACAAGCAGGCAGAAAGATTAGCAGACTTCCCAAAAATAAACTGCACTACAGAAAAGGGCTTTTAAGCTGTACCCAATGCTCTGCACCTTCTTCGCAATAGCTGTCTCCAGTAGTAGCCATGACTTACAAGAAATGCACCCAAATACAAGAAGAAGAAAAAACCCCGGGAAAATGGGAAAGAGGGAGAGTATGAAGAAACAAAAAGGAAGGAATAAAGAAAGAATTAAAACAAGAAGAGAGAGAAAAGAAAATAATAAAAGAAAAAGGGGGCAAAGGGAAAAGGAGGATAGAAGGGGAAAAGAGAGAGGAAGAAAATGGCGATGATAAGAGAGAAATGGGATGAAATGTGATGTGAGATAAAAAACCTAAATCATGTATGAAAGAAGTGAGAGTGAAAGATAAAATACAAGATGATAGAAAAGGCGTGTGCAGTGTGCAGGTGGAATGGTGTAAGATATAACGATAGGTGAGTGAAAAAAGAATGGATGTGTGGAGTGAGGGGAATATATGAACTTAAATAGAGCCAATTCGAAAAAATCAGGCTAATGACAAAAAATGTGTTTCATGAAGACAATCCTATCAAGATAGAAGGTGGGGGGCGTGGCCGGATGTAGACCGAGCAGGACGTGGTGTGCTGGAGCTCCTGCCATCCTGAACTAAATCCTTTCCCATCCTACGCCGGCTCGACTTTGGGGGGGACCACACGATATCCCCTGCATTCCGGACACCCCGCGGAGTGGCGGAGCAGCATTTTGGGGCCGCGATCGGTGCTTTTGGCGGCTCCGTGACTTGCGGCCTAGTCGCATCGCGGGATCCGGCCGCCATCTTGCGGCCTGTGGAGCCTCCGGACCGGCCGCAGCAGAGTATTCGGAGCGGTCGTTCGGCTCCGCGGGAGAGAGGAACGGCGGAGACACGATCCGGAACCAGACCCTCGGGCCCTGCTGCCAGCTACTGCTACAGGGACACTTTCTGCCGCCCTCGGCCGCGCTGCGGTGTATCCGCTGGTGGGAAGACTACAGGCTGTCAGGAGGCCCTTTACTATCCCTGCTGGGGCGGTGAGTGCTGTGTTGGGGATACAGTGTTTGCACAGGAGCGGTGGGGAGAGGTGTGGGAGAGTGGGTGACTGCCCTAGTGTCCTCCCCGGTTGCTCTTCTTGCTGGGCACATGAACTGAGACTTTTAAAGGGCTACTCCTCCACTCCTCAGTGCATGGCACATCTCTTTGCATGTTCTATCATCCTATTACTGGCAGTGAGAGGTTCCTGAGAGCTCCCAGAACTGTGTTGCTAGTTGTACCAATCATCCTTGCCTGTATCCCTGTGTCTGAGTATTCTTAAAGGGGCGCACCCTCTCTGCTGCACACAAGCTCACCTCAGGCCGGCTGGCCTGTTGCCTCCTCTCCATGCCCTCCAAGGGGAAGTCTGCGGCCAAGAAAGCACAGCTTCAGCCTGTTCAGAATCCCAGTGACCTTTTGAATCAATTCAAGGCTTTAATGGCGGATATGGAGCAGGCGGCCCCACAGGAGGCTAATTCATCTGCTCCCACGGTGCCGCCAGCTAATGATACCACAGTTATTCTTGCGGCAATTGAACAGAGTAGGACTTCCTTGCTGGTACGCATAGATCACCTAGCGGAGGAATGCAACCTTATAAGAGCTGATTTTGACAAATTCCGGGGCAGGCTCTCAGAAGCTGAAACGCGCATTTCCGCGACGGAAGACACTACTCACCGGCATGATGAGGCCATTCAAGCACTGTAGAGAACGGTCCAGAATCTGGTGGCCAAGTCCGATGACGCCGAAAACCGTTTGCGGAGAAACAACGTCCGGGTACTGGGCCTACCGGAGGGAGCTGAGGGAGACCGTCCGGCTGAGTTTGCCGAAGAGTTCTTCAAATCCTTGCTACATTTGACGGATGTGCCCCCCTAGACCATTCCTTGTACGCTTTCTCAATTTTCGGGACCGGGACCGGATCCTGCGGGAGGCTCGTAAACATCAGAACCTACCTTTCCAGAACACGACGGTGCACCTGTATCCTGACTTCTCAGCTGATCTGCAGCGACGACGCAAGACATTTACAGATATCAGAAGAAGGTTGCGGGAGCGTGAGCTGAAGTATTCAATGCTTTATCCCAGCCGACTGCGGGTGCAACACGGAGGATCGGTGAAATTCTTTGAGTCGCCTGCGGAGGCTGATCAATGGCTACAGTCGCGGGAAAAATGCCCTGCTGAGGTGCTCTTGATTGCCAAGGTTGGGCTGCCTACACCCACCGGTTTCCCCCCCCCCCCTTTTTTCTGCCCTTTCGTCATTTTTTTTGGTTATCCTGCCAAGAGCTTGACTTTTTCTTCTTTTTGGTGGGGGGTGGGTGGGGGCGGTTGAGGTCCGCTTTTCCTATATGGTCTCCTGTGGGTTCCCTGCCTCGGGTGAGGCCCTCTGTCAAGATTGACTATACAACCTCCTCTTTCGTTGTTGCTCCCGTCTGGACCAGGGGATTGGTGGGGGTGGTGGAGGAAAGGGTTGTCCCGATATTCTTGCCAACGGATTGTCGGGTGGTCGGCGGAGCAGGAGTTCCAGGCACATGAACACTATGTCCAGGTTTTTTTGTACTGTTTGTCTACACGTGAACCCCTTTTTTGGTTCGCGGTTTTTGTTCTACGGTCTAGGGGTCCATTTTTGACCCATCGAGGCCATGCCTTCAAGGACTGTTTTTGAACTTGGTTTGGGGATAGGCTGCGTGTACGAGTTTTTTTGTGTTGTTACACGACAGCAGGGTGTTTATGGGGTTCAAAGGGAGGGAGATTTGTTAGGTGCAGCCCTCCAAGGTATATTGTCTAATTCTATGCTCAATGTTATGTGTGCTTCTAGTTTCAACTGTATGTGTCACAGGTATCGTATGTATTTCATCTACCGTTTCATGATTTATTTGGGGAATGATGCCGGGTTCCAGGTTTAATATAGTTTCGTGGAATGTTAGAGGTCTTAATGATAAATTCCGAAGAGCTTTAATGTTTCAGTATCTTAAGACTATCAGCCCGCATGTGGTGTTCTTGCAGGAGACGCATCTGGATGGGAGCAGGGTACTGGCCTTACGTAGAGCCTGGGTACAGAGGGCACTACACGCTACTTACTCTACCTATTCCAGGGGAGTGTCTATTTTGATTAGTAAGGCGGTGCCGTGCACCATTCACCATGTGATCTCGGACCCGGGAGGCAGGTTTTTGGTGTTGGTAGCTGACATTGGGGGGTCTAGGATGGTGCTAGTGAATGTTTATGTTCCACCCCCATTTCAGATCCAAATTCTGTATGATTTATTGGGTAAATTGGCGCCCTACGTGCATCTCCCTCTCCTTATAGCCGGGGACTTTAATGCTATTTTATCTACGGCTTTGGATTCGTCCAACGCATCTAGGGTGGCCTCGGCGGATCTGTCTGCCTGGGCGGCGGCTGCCTCCTTGACGGAAATATGGCGTTGGAAAAACCCTGTCACCAGAGGTTATTCCCATCTCTCTAAAACTCATAAATCCTCCTCGAGAATTGATTTGGCATTTGCCAATGCATCCATGCTACAGGTGGTAGGGGGGGCAAAATATTTGGCGGGTGGTATTTCGGACCATTCTCCCCTGTCAATTCACATTGGATCCAACTTAGGTCCTGTGGGGAGGGGGTGGAAATTAAACCCGGGGTGGTTGGAGGTGGAAGAGGTGTCCTCTCAAGTAGCACCACTTTTGGTGCAGTACTGGGAAGACAACGAGGGGTCTGCGGACACCGATGTTGTGTGGGACGCCTTTAAAGCTTGTATGCGGGGGCACTATATTTCTGCCATTAAACAGGCCCGTAGGTCCCATAATCAGGTTGAGCAAGAACTACAGGACAGGGAGAGGGTGTGTGCCATGGACTACGCGACTAATCAGTCTGATGTCACTTATGGTAGCCTGTTGGAGGCAAGGCGTGTGTTAGCACTCCATTATTCTGACCTGACACACACATCTAGGACGAAAATGGCGGAATCAATTTTTGAACAAGGGGACAAGAATGGTAAACTGTTAGCCATGCTAGTGGCGGAGCAACGGGTCCCGACTAATATCCCTTGTATAAAAAATGCTCAGGGTGACCTACTGACGACCCCAACAGACATACTGGACGCATTTGTGGAATACTACAAGACGTTATACGCACCCATACCGACTTATGATGTAACGGAGTTGGACGGGGTGTTGACATCTTTGCAGATCCCGAGGCTGACCGAGCCGGATAGGGATTATCTGGAGGCTGATATCACGACGGAAGAAATTGAAGGGGCTATTAGGTCCTTTCCTGCCCGTAAATCCCCTGGGTCAGACGGCTTCTGCATTGAGTGGTATAGACAGCATATGGAAACATTGGTTCCTAGACTTAAACAATTATATGACTACTGCTTGGAGCACAGGTGTCTCCCAGCATCTCTGCTGGAGGCGCAGGTGATCCTGCTACCAAAGCCAGGCAAGGACCCTCTTGAGTGCTCTTCGTATAGACCAATTTCATTGCTGAACCAAGATTTAAAAATTCTCACGAAGGTGCTGGCTACAAGACTCTCTAAGGTTATCACGACTTTGGTAGATATTGACCAGACGGGGTTCATACCGCAGAAGTCTACTGACACTAATTTACGCAGATTGTTTACCCACCTACAAATTGCACCCACTGAAAAAGGATCTAGAGTAGTGGTTTCCCTGGATATGGCCAAGGCCTTTGATTCGGTGGACTGGCAATACCTGTTGAGGGTTCTGCGGAGCATGGGCTTTGGGGAGATCTATGTCACCTGGATTACTTTGTTGTATAGTTCGCCACAGGCGGGTATTAAAATAGCTAATTCAGTCTCGCCTCAGTTTAGCGTCAGCAGGGGCATGCGTCAGGGGTGTCCACTATCCCCATTTTTGTTTGCATTGGCTATAGAACCACTGGCTATAGCCTTGCGGCAATCGCCTGGGGTGGGTGCTCTAGAGGTGGGGGGTATTAGGGAGTGCATTGCGCTCTATGCGGATGACATGCTCCTCTTTTTGAAGGACGCAGGGCCCTCCTTGGAGGCAGTGTTTGGGGTACTCGACAAATTTGCTGAGTTCTCTGGACTCCGGGTTAATTGGGAGAAGTCCAACTTGATGGATATAGATGGGGGGGCGCGAGCGTTGGCGACCACGAGAGTTCCCATTGCCTGGGTGCAGGAATTTAAGTACTTGGGAGTGAGAGTTTCACCGAGAGTGGGCGATTATATGTCTCTGAATCTCTCCCCCTTGTTGACCAAGGCTAAGGTTCAGTTGGAAGCTTGGAAGCATCTGCCACTGTCCCTTATTGGTAGGGTTAATTTGCTTAAAATGAAGGTTTTGCCAGTATTTCTCTATTTTCTGCGTAATTCCCCAATTTGGGTTCCCTGTTCGTTTTTTCGACGGGTCAACAGTCTTTTTGGCTCCTTTCTATGGGCAGCTACACACCCCAGAATAAGCCTTAGGGTTTTGCAGGAGCCATGGGGTCAAGGTGGTTTGGCACTGCCGGATCTTTTTAAATATTATCTAGCTGGGCAAATGGTGGTTGCTGGCCGCTGGCTGACGCGGGAGGACGGGGATTCGGCAAATGTACTGGAGGCGGCTCTGTTGGGCTCATACGAAAGCTTGTCTTATTTGGTGTATAGAGGTTCGAAGGCTTCATTGGAGCTGACGGCCTCGATGCGAGCAACAATACGGGCCTGGGACAAGGTGCAGGCCTTGCTGAAACAACCAGAGGGGAGTTGGTCTCCTGACACTCCTCTGTGGTTTAATCCTAAATTGCCGCACTTTGGAGAAATCCCAGATCCGGTTATATGGGCCAAAGTTGGTGTTAAACAATTGAAACATGTGGTAGGACGGGGGAAACTTTTAACGTTTGATCAGCTTAAGGTTCAATATGATCTTCCAAATTGGTATTTCTTTCGATACCTGCAGTTGCGGCACGCTTTTCTCTCTCAGTTCGGTACTGGGGCTGTGGAGATGGGAGTGTCGCCTCTGGAGAAGACGCTGCAGACGGAGGACCTGAAAAAGCCTCTTTCCGTAGTGTACAGACTGTTGTTCCATGACAGACCAAAGCCTATCCAAAAATGTAGAGACATCTGGAGTGCCTTGGTACCTGACTTTGACGGGGAGGATTGGGATGACATGTGGGGCTACCCGTTTCAGACCCTAGTCTCGGCTAGGGACAGACTTATTCAGTTTAAATTACTGCATAGAATATATTACACCCCGGCTAGACTGGCCAGAATTTATGGTACGGATGCGGAGGGATGCTGGCGTTGCACAGCTGACCGAGCTGACTTTGATCATGTGTTTTGGCTGTGTCCACAGATTGTTGAGTTCTGGAGGGGTGTAACGCAGGTCTTACAGTCTGTACTTTCGGTGCCGATTCCGGTCACGGTCGCGACGTGTTTGCTCGGGCTGGTGGAGGAGTTGGCACCTCGAAAGGCGCAGAGGACTCTGATTTCTCTGGCGTTATTTTATGCACGTAAAGCTATCCTGTTATGCTGGAAGAAACCTGCACCTCCAACGATTTCCTACTGGAAGGGTTTAATTAATAAAGCTTTGCCGTTATACAAAGCCACTTATCTCAGTAGAGGGTGTCCTACTAAGTTTGAGAGGGTGTGGAGATGCTGGCTTGATGCTGCAGATACTGTGAATTAATTGCTAGGCGGGAGGTGCACTCCCTGAGGGGTGGGGGAGGGGCGGGGCGTGTGCTGCTATATTTGGGTTGGTCTACATCTTCATTCTGGGTATTCAAATCGTCGGTTACGGTATGAGTCATTTTTGTTGTATGGGAGATACGGTTGTGTTCATAAAATGAGCTAAGAAGTTGAGCGGAGGGCTGCACAAGGAGGAGTTTGTTGGGTGGGGGGTGGGGGTTTGGGGGTTTTGTTTTGGGGTTCCTTTTGTATGTTTGTATGTTATATGTGTGTTTAAAAATCTTCAATAAACATAAATTTTCAAAAAAAAAAAAAAAAGATAGAAGGTGAAATGGTGTGGTGATGGAGAATAAAAGAAAAGAGAAAAAGGTGCCGTGAAAAAAATGTATATAGAATGTGACATTTAAAAGGAAATGAAAGAAGGACAAACAATGTTACGTTACTGATACAAAATATGCAAAGGATACCAACAGTGGAAATCGGCCCCTGTGTTGGAGCTCCAAAGATTGGTAAGTATGATCAGAAGGGTGTCAAATAGACATGTGCAATTCGTTTAGTTCCAAATTCGTTTTTTAATGAATTTTGACAAATTCATTAATTCCGAATAACCAAATTTTTCAATTTCCGAAATTACGAATTTTCGGATTTCCGGATTTCAAATTTTCCGATTTCCAATTTTTCAATTTCGGATTTCTGAATTTCCAATTTCTGGATTTTTGGATTTTCGGATTTTGGATTTTTCGCATTTTGAATTTTCGGATTTCCGAATTTTCGTAAAATTCTGAAATCCAAAAATCTGTAAAAAAAAGAAAATCTGTTTAATTCTAAATAATAACTAACTATTAAATTATAGGTATTGGAATTCCCTTTCAAATTTGTCTGTTAGTGAACGTAACGAATAAGAATTTATCCGAAGTTACGAATTAAATTATCTGAAATAATGAATGCCTCATCTAACCAAATGGAACGTAAAGATCTAATAATAATAATAAAACCTTTTTGTAATTATTATTAATTATTTATTATTAATTTGTTCCGTTCCATTTGTTTAGATGCGGCATTTGTTATTTCAGATAATTCATAACTTCGGATAAATTCGTACTCGTTAATTTAATAGTTGGTTATTAAACTGATTTTCTTTCTTTTTTTCAGATTTTCAAATTTTTTGCCTTTCAAATCTTTGAATTCCCGAATTCCGAAAATCCGAAATTCGTAAATTCATCAATCCAAAATCGAAAATTCGGAAATCCGAAAATCCTAAATTTGGAAAATCCAAAATTCGGAAATCCGAAAATTGGAAATTCAGAAATTTGTAAATCCGAAAATTTCAGAATTTTCGAAAAAATCGAATTAACTAATGACACGAAAATGAAAATGAACGAATTTTTTGTCAGTGCACATGTCTAGCGTCAATTCTGCGATGCGAAATAAGCAGCGCAAATATACAACGCCAGTACTAAAACATCAAAGGTATAATTAGTTTAATAATAATTTATTTTTAAACACTGTTATATTTTTTCTAATTTGTTGCTGCCTAGAAAACCCCACTTTGGGGGACAATTCCCCTTTTCCCATTACTTATTGGGGGTGTGCAGCATTTGTCTCTTTTTTCAAAAGTGTCCTACATTCTACATTATGCTTTACCTTTGCAGGGAAATCAGCCTCTTTAATGAGGAGAGCTGAGAGCAGACTGGCACACAGGAACAAGAGTCGAGGCTGTCAATCAGCTGGAGGCCCCTCTCCTGTCACCATTTTTCTCTTGGTGTCAGGAAAACCCATCAGAAGTGATTCATGCTGATAGCAGAAGAACAAAGCAGCAGACAGATATAGCAGTTAGTACTCCTAATTGAGACAAGTACACATTCTAGAGGGATATGTTTTGTTCAGATTTCATGTCTGAGGTTTACAACCACTTTAACCAGTTGCCGACCGCCGCACGCCGATGTACGTCGGTACAATGGCACGGGCAGGTATAAGGACATACATGTACGTCCCTTGCCTCCCGCGGGTCGGGGGCCCGATCGGGCCCCCGCCCGGTGCCTGCGGCGGTCGGTATTCGTTCGGGAGCGATCCCGGACGAGGGGACGGCCATTCATTCATGGCCACCCCCTCGCGATCGCTCCCGACGAATAGAAATCCCCGGTGACATCACTTCCTCTCCTGTAATGTAAACACAGGAGAGGAAGTGATGTATTCTCTCCTCCGTGTCGGTATTTTTCGTTCCGACACGGAGGAGAGCGGATCAGTAAGTTGCACCAACACTCTACACACACAGTAGAACATGCCAGGCACACTCACACCCCCCCTTTACCCCCCGATCACCCCCCCAATTACCCCTGCCCCCCAGTCACAGTGACACCAATGTCATTTTTTTTTTTTTTTTTTTTTTTTTTTTTTGCATTGGTGTCATTTGTGACTGTAATAACTGTTAGGGCAGTTAGAGTTAGCCCCCTTTAGTTCTAATGTACCCCCCTAACCCCCCCAATAAAGGTTTAACCCCGTGATCACCCCCCGTCGCCAGTGTCACTAAGGCTGGGTTCACATTGCAGCGGTTTATGAGAACGAATGTGATTCGCACCGCACTGCAGTGCAAATCACATCCGATCTCTGTGCGATTCGAGTTCAGCCATTCGCCGCACCCGCCGCACCCGCCACACCCGCCGCACCCGCCGCAAATTCGCACGGGACCCTTTTTTTGGCCCGCAGCAGAATCGGATCGCATGGGTGTTCACACCATGCGATCCGAGTTTGCAGATCGCACTGCGATATGCGAACTGATCTGGGGGTGTCAGTAACATTTCACTGACACTCCCAGCAGTTCGCATAGGGCAGTGTGAACTGCCGCCGGGAGGCATGCGATGCGGGAACCCGCCGCGGATTCGCGGCGTTTCCGCATCGCTCCAGTGTGAACCCAGCCTAATAAGCGATCATTTTTCTGATCGCCGTATTAGTGTCACAGGTGACGCTAGTTAGGCAGGTAGGTATTTAGGTTCGCCGCAGCTTTTTATAGCGCCAGGGACCCCCATATACTACCGCATAAAGCCCCCTGATTGCCCCCTAGTTAACCCTTTCACCAGTGATCACCATATAACTGTTACAGGTGACGCTGGTTGGTTAGTTATTTTTTTATAGTTTCAGGGCACCCGCCATTTATTACCTAATAAAGGTTTAACCCCCTGATCACCCGGCGGGTGTCATTTGTGACTAATAACTGTTAGGGCAGTTAGGGTTAGCCCCCTTTAGTTCTAAGGTACCCCCCTAACCCCCCCAATAAAGGTTTAACCCCGTGATCACCCCCCGTCGCCAGTGTCACTAAGGCTGGGTTCACATTGCAGCGGTTTATGAGAACGGATGTGATTCGCACCGCACTGCAGTGCAAATCACATCCGATCTCTGTGCGATTCGAGTTCAGCCATTCGCCGCACCCGCCGCAAATTCGCACGGGACCCTTTTTTTGGCCCGCAGCAGAATCGGATCGCATGGGTGTTCACACCATGCGATCCGAGTTTGCAGATCGCACTGCGATATGCGAACTGATCTGGGGGTGTCAGTAACATTTCACTGACACTCCCAGCAGTTCGCATAGGGCAGTGTGAACTGCCGCCGGGAGGCATGCGATGCGGGAACCCGCCGCGCATTCGTGGCGTTCCCGCATCGCTCCAGTGTGAACCCAGCCTAATAAGCGATCGTTTTTCTGATCGCTGTATTAGTGTCACAGGTGACGCTAGTTAGGCAGGTAGGTATTTAGGTTCGCTGCAGCTTTTTATAGCGCCAGGGACCCCCATATACTACCGCATAAAGCCCCCTAATTGCCCCCTAGTTAACCTTTTCACCAGTGATCACCATATAACTGTTACAGGTGACGCTGGTTGGTTAGTTATTTTTTTATAGTTTCAGGGCACCCGCCATTTATTACCTAGTCTCACTAGTGTACCCCTAAATTTAGGGGTGTCTACTTTCCAAAATGGGGTCATTTGGGGGGGTTTGTGCCATCTTGGCATTTTATGGCCTTCAAAACTGTAACGCCCTTAGAAAGCCTGAAGGCGGTGCTTGGTTTTCGGGGCCCCGTACGCGGCTAGGCTCCCAAAAAGTCCCACATATGTGGTATCCCCATACTCAGGAGAAGCAGCAGAATTTATTTTGGGGTGTCATTTCACATATGCCCATGGCATGCGTGAGCAATATATCATTTAGTGACAACTTTGTGAAAAAAAAAAAAAAAAAAAAAATGTTTGTAATTTTCCCGCAACTTGTGGCAAAATATAAAATATTCCATGGACTCAACAGGCCTCTCAGCAAATAGCTTGGGGTGTCTACTTTCTAAAATGGGGTCATTTGTGGGGGTTTTGTGCCATCTTGGCATTTTATGGCCTTCAAAACTGTAATAGGTAGTGAGAAGTGAACTCAAAAATTTACGCCCTTAGAAAGCCTGAAGGCGGTGCTTGGTTTTCGGGGCCCCGTACGCGGCTAGGCTCCCAAAAAGTCCCACATATGTGGTATCCCCGTACTCAGGAGAAGCAGCAGAATTTATTTTGGGGTGTCATTTCACATATGCCCATGGCATGCATGAGCAATATATCATTTAGTGACAACTTTGTTAAAAAAAAAAAAAAAAAAAAAAGTTTGTAATTTTCCCGCAACTTGTGGCAAAATATAAAATATTCCATGAACTCAACATGCCTCTCAGCAAATAGCTTGGGGTGTCTACTTTCTAAAATGGGGTCATTTGTGGGGGTTTTGTGCCATCTTGGCATTTTATGGCCTTCAAAACTGTAATAGGTAGTGAGAAGTGAACTCAAAAATTTACGCCCTTAGAAAGCCTGAAGGCGGTGCTTGGTTTTCGGGGCCCCGTACGCGGCTAGGCTCCCAAAAAGTCCCACATATGTGGTATCCCCATACTCAGGAGAAGCAGCAGAATTTATTTTGGGGTGTCATTTCACATACGCCCATAGCATGTGTGAGCAATATATCATTTAGTGACAACTTTGTGTAAAAAAAAAAAAAAAATTTTTTTTTTTGTCATTATTCAATCGCTTGAGGCAAAAAAATAAAATATTCAATGGGCTCAACATGCCTCTTATCAATTTCCTTAGGGGGTCTACTTTCCAAAATGGGGTCATTTGGGGGGGTTTTGTACTGCCCTGCCATTTTAGCACCTCAAGAAATGAGATAGGCAGTCGTAAACTAAAAGCTGCGTAAATTCCAGAAAACGTACCTTAGTTTGTAGATGTGACAACTTTTGCGCAAACCAATAAATATACAATTATTGACTTTTTTTTTACCAAAGACATGTGGCTGAATACATTTTGGCCTAAATGTATGACTAAAATAGAGTTTATTGGATTTTTCTAATAACAAAAATTAGAAAATATCATTTTTTTTCAAAATTTGCGGTCTTTTTACGTTTATATCGCAAAAAATAAAAATCGCAGAGGCAATCAAATACCATCAAAAGAAAGCTCTATTTGTGGGAAGAAAAGGACGCAAATTTTGTTTGGGTACAACATTGCATGACCGCGCAATTACCAGTTAAAGCAGCGCAGTGCCAAAGTGTAAAAAGACCTCTGGTCATTTACCAGCAAAATGGTCCGGTCTGAAAGTGGTTAAAGAAAGCTGCAGATTTAAAGAGTAAACACCACTTTTAAAATTCCATTGACATGTTAAAGATTATATGAGATTTTACCGATTGAGTTTACATCTACATCAACTGATCTCACTTCTAGAAACCGACATCTGGGTTTTCTGGGTTAACTCTTTTTGCACCACCTTATTTCATTAGCCTGTCTTTATAATTCTTTAATTTGCAAACCTGTAACTTTTTTTTTTTATTCAGTGAGCAGTGGGTGTTGCACAGAACAAGGACTTGTGAGCTAGTAATATAATTAATGTATGTGTAGGTTGTAAATTGGAGTTTATTCGGCCTGCTCTGGGACTGTGGAAGGAGAAATTCTCAGTACAGAGTTACTATAGCAACAGCTCACCCCACCAGTCTCTTGATTGTTCCTAGCCTATCACCGGCCCTGCAGTCTGCTTGTCATTGGTACAGTATTTTTATTCACACACCGTGCCTGTAATGTACCTTGGGAAAAATGAGATCAGATGTCTTTTATTTAAAAAAAATGCGTTGGCACTTACCAATGTATTGCAAGCGTTTATTGCTAGCAAGGCTTGTTTTTTCCCTTTTTTTTTTTTACTTAGACATGTTTTGAAGATCAGTGATGTTATTAGATTCCTCGATAGCAGCTGCTTATTCTGTGTTTTTTTTTTTTTTTTCCATAATTCTAAAGCAGCAGTGTGCTTTTGAATATCACATTTGTCTGTGTTTATCCATACAGATGTCATACAGACTTTTATCCTGATTTAAAGAGCCACAAAATATAAAACCCATGATTTTCCAAGAGATCTTTAAATAAAAATAGGTAAATGTACATTGCTTCTTATATAGACCCCACTGCCAGACCATTAATTTCGGCAAAAGCCTTACTATAAGATTTAATGTGCATTTAATGTGATTTAGGGCATATTATTTAACTGTAAAAGCCTCCCTTGTGTTGACATCCAAACAACCTTAGACTGTTGCTGGGTGCTGCCATCTTGGATGTCATCAGCCCCACTCAAGTGGCAATCTATAACCACCTTGGCCCCGGAATGTTCTACCCCTTTATGACCAGCACATTTTTTGCTATTTCGCACTACACTACTTTAACTGGTAATTGCACGGTCATGTAACTTGAACCTAAACAAAAATGTATATAATTTTTTTTCACACAAATAAAGCTTTCTTTTGGTGGTATTGATCACCACTGGGTTTTTTTTAATCTAAATGTAAAAAGACCAAAAATTTTGAGGAAAAAATATATTTTTTACTTTCTGCTATAAAACATAAAAAAGGTCAACCTTCTTCATAGTGCGGTAGGACATGTGACACTAACTGACACTGGGTTGGGAACTAACTAACTGACACTGATATCACCAGGGGCACTAATACAGTGATCGGTGATAATACTATACACCAGTAATGGCGAACCTTGGCACCCCAGATGTTTTAGAACTACATTTACCATGATGCTCATGCACTCTGCAGTGTAGCTGAGCATCATGGGAAATGTAGTTCCAAAACATCTGGGGTGCCAAGGTTCGCCATCACTGCTATACACTGTGGCTGTACTAATGACACTGGCTGGGAAGGGGTTAACATCTCGGGTATCAAAGAGTTGAGGTTGTGCCTAACAAGTGTTTGTGTAATGTGTAATGTGTACTGCTTTTTACTAAAATCTCTTTTTGTTTCTTCTCCCTGCTTTGCAGGACACAGACAATCCGTGGGTGGTCCTGGCCATGAATCATTGGCCAGGACCTGCTGACAAGATCCTGCTGTTTCTAAACACAGCGACAGTTGGCACGCCCTGTACCTGCAAGTGGCCAGCAACTTACAGGCTGCCCATCCACAGTATATTGCAGGCAGGCGGTCCTTAACCGGTTCCCGACTGGCTCACGCAGATTTACTGCGGCATAATGGCTCTCCTGGGCAAAATACCATATATATATATATATATATATATATATATATATATATATATATATATATACATATACACACACAAGGTTTCCCTTTTAGAGCCGTCAGAGGGTGCATGCATGCCAGTGCACGGTGGGGGACCTGATGGCCAGTGGGCATGATCTGGCACGCGCGATCATGTGTATGAGCACCAGCACGGGGATTTGTGTGTGTAAACACACAAATTCCTGTGCTGTCAGGGCAGAGGAGACATGTTGTTTGTTCCTACTAAGTAGGAATAGCGATATATCTCCTCCCCTAGTAAGCCGCATCCCACCACAATTAGAACACACTGAGGGAACCCACATTTAACCCCTTCATCGCTCTCTAGTGTTAACCCCTTCACTGCCAGTAATATTTACACAGTAATCAGTGCATATTTATAGCACTGATCGCTATACAAATATCAGTGTTGCCAAAAATGTGTCAAAAGTGTCCGATGTGTCCGCCATAATGTTGCAGTCATGATAAAAATTGCAGATTGCCACCATTACTAGTAAAAAATAAAAATAAAAAAAAATAATAAAAATGCCATGAATCTATCCCCTATTTTGTAGATGCTATAACTTTTTGCACAAACCAATCAATATACGCTTATTGTGATTTTTATTACCATAAATATGTTGAAAAAATACATATCGGCCTAAACTGAGAAAAAAAAATAGCTTTTAAAAAAAAAAAATGGGGTTATTTATTATAGGAAAAAGTACAAAATATTGTGTTTTTTTACAATTGTCTTTCTTTTTTTTTGTTTATAGCGCAAAAAATAAAAACCGCAGATATTCTCAAATACCACCAAAAGAAGGCTCTATTTGTGTGAAAAAAAGACATCAATTTTGTTTGGGTACAGTGACGCACGACCGCACAATTGGCAGTTAAAGCGACGCAGTGCCGTAACGCAAAAGCGCTCTGGTCATTGAGCAGCCAAATCTTCCGGGGCTGAAGTGGTTAATATAAATGCATATTAATATAATATAAATTTAATGCATTTAATATAAATGAAAACCAGTGCCGAATGTTAGGGACCACCAGTGCCAAATGTCAGTGCCCATCAGTGCGGTGTCTTCAGTGCGGTGTCTTCAGTGCGGTGTCTTCAGTGCCCATCAGTGCGGTGTCTTCAGTGCCTATCAGTGTGGTGTCATCAGTGCAGTGACACCAGTGCCCATCAGTGCGGTCTTATCAGTGCCCATCAGTGCAGTGTCACCAGTGCCTTATCAGTGCCCACCAGTGCCTTATCAGTGCCCATCAGTGCAGTGTCACCAGTGCCTTATCAGTGCCCATCAGTGCAGTGTCACCAGTGCCTTATCAGTGCCCATCATTATAGAGTGGGGAGAGTTACAGATAATCGGGACAGAGCAGATCTCAGGCTGATAGATCTCTATGTGAAAACACTGCTCGTCACATCCCCGCCTCATTTCCGTTCTAATGTGCAGGGAGGCAGTGCTGTACGACGAGCGGTGTTTTCACATACAGATCTGTCAGCCCGAGATGCAATCTGTCCCGATTATCTGTAACTATCCCCACACTAGAGAGAGATAGCAAGCGGGCGGTGGTGTCGGGGGGGGGAGGGGTGGTGCTGGTAGGGAGGAGGAGGACACCACCACTATGAGTGACACAGACCAGGGTGAGACCCCCTCTGCCCTCTACAGCGAGCCAGGCGGAAGTACAAGTTCCTGCTCGCTTTCAGAGGACTACAAGGGGGCGTGTCAGACCGCTGGCTGAGGTTACTGGAGGGATAGCAGCCAGCGATCTTACAAACAGAAAATCACCAGGCAATAATGTTTTTTCAGCAAGTTCAGCAGCCTATTGCAGAGGAACAACAGAGCTCAGAAGAACATGGCTGACATAGTTGGTGAAGGCAGGAGATCAGCAGTGAGAACATGGAAAAAAAAATTCCCAGAGTTACGCTTTAAAGTATATTTAATTCCTACAAAATGATTTATAATGTTGTGGATTTAGTAGGGAATGGTTAAAAGCTGTGATGTATTTTTTATGTGACCAGTTATATTTTCTATCACCACCTCATGCATGGAGGATTTCCACCATTAACACTGTCTGTGGTTGCAGGAAAGCAAATTGCTCCGTCTATGGCTGGCTTTAGACCATTCTCACCACAACAGTGGTGACAACTCAAAATATAGGTTTTTTCCTCGCCATCGGTCTTGGAGATATTGGTCACTAGGACAATAGAGCATTTTAGTTTTCACAGCGGGTACACAGACAGCAGTAAAAACCCAACATAGGTTCTAATCCTCCCCATCTCTATCCAACAATTAGATACACATTGAAAAATTCTCTTACACATCTGATCTCATTTTCTTATGTTATACATTTTTAGATCTATTCCAGGTTTCGCCTTTATGCAAGCCTTTAAATTGCTGATGAAGCCAGCATTTTGTTTCTATTTTCTGGCTAGTTGTAATTCAGTACCCCTTGGAAGAGGACTTGATTAATTTTACCTTCCATTCATCTGATCATTGTTATTCTGAACCCTTGTCTTCTCCAGCAGAGCAACCTGATTTTAATTGATTGCATCACTTTGTATGCTACGTTGCTCTATATATTCCCTTTACAATAAATAGGTCTCTTCAGTTTATCAGACTAATATCAGAACAGTGTGACCTCTGTGGGAAGTCTCTGCAGTGCTTTAAGTGAGAAATCCATATGTATACCTATTATTGATTGCTTGTGGTATGATATTCTGAGCTGTGTACAGCATCGGCACACCTCGCCTTACTACCAAAAACAAGAATTATTATGCATAGAAACTGAGGTTTTTAAGTGACTTACTTCTGTTGGATATTTAATTGCGCTCCAGTGCCAGCTAAGAATTCCGTTCCCCTGTATCAGGTTGAAGATAAAAACCACCGCTGTCATCTCCAGTGATCTGATGGCACTGATTTTTCCTGATTACACCTCTCCATTCAGTAATGCTCATGCTGTAATATGGTAATTGTGCTTTAGTGAACTAAATGTCTCTTGGTCTACTTTAAAGTGGTTGTAAAGGCACAAGGTTTTTTACCTTCTTGCATTCTATGCATGAAGGTAAAAACCTTCTGTGTGCAGCAGCCCATCCCCCCCCCCCCCATCCCTATACCTGAACCTCTCTCGATCCAGCGGTGTCCACGAGAGCCTTGCTTCTCCAGGGGTTCACACTCCTTTATTGGCTTTTGGCAGCAGCGGGAACCATTGGCTTCTGCTGCTGTCAATCACAGCCAGTGAACCAATTTAGGAGACTGAGGGGCGGAGCTGAGAAGGTGGGGTGGGGGCACCCGGCAGGACAAGAGCATCGTCAGGGGACCCGAGAAGAGGAGGATTTGGGCTGCTCTGTGCAAAACCAATTGCACAAAGCAGGTAAGTGAAACATGTTTGTTATTTAAAAAACAAAACAAGACTTTTTCAGTTTAAAATGCAGCTGAAGCTTTGTTTATTACAGTAAGCTGTAGTCAGGTTCCATATAGAGCAGGGTTTCCCAACCTTTTTTACCTTCAAGGAACCCTTGATGAAAATTTTGAGTTCTCGGGGAAACCCTTGAAATAATGTTCACATCTACAGCTCATAGAACATGGTCAACAAGATGTTGATATGGCAATCCTTTTTAGAAACCGCATTAAAAAAAAAATTGAATAAATATACTTATTTAATGTGAAAATTGTGCTAACATCTTTCTGCACAGGTGCTCAATTCTGTGTTGAACTTGAGATAAGCCGTGTACGGGGGGGGGCATAGAAAAGTATAGGGATTAGAAGGACAGAACACAGGGGGGGGCATATTAAACAGGGACAGGTGGGCACGTTAGGGGGCACGTTACATGGGGACAGAAGGGTACATTATGGGGCACAGCAGGCAACATTACATGAGGACAGGAGGGTACATTATGGGGCACAGCAGGAAACATTACATGGGGACAGGAGGGTACATTATGGGGCACAGCAGGAAACATTACATGGGAGCATGAGGGCACAGCATGGGGTACAGCAGAGCACATTACAGTGGGGGGGCCATGGGGCACATTGCAGGGGGGCACAGCAGGGCATATTACATTGGGGCACATTATGGGGCACAGCAGGTCCATATTACATGGGGGCAGTAGGTCATATTATGGGGCACAACAGGGCATATTTCGTGGAGGTAGGGGGGACATGTTATGGGGAGCACACAGCAGGACACAATATGGGGCACCATAACCTTGATGCTCCCCATAGCTGGGCTTTATAGGTGAGTAATAGAATGAAAATGATTTCTAAAAAGAAAAAAAAAGAAAATTGGGTATCTTTAGCAAGTGGCTAGCACTTCTGCCTAGCAGCACCAAGGTCATTGGTTCAAATTCCAACCATGGCACTGCATGTCTGAAGTTTGCATGGTCTCCCTGTGCCTGCGTTTCCTCTGGGTACTCCATGTTCCTCCCACACTACCAAGGCATAATGGTACATTAACTGGCTCTTTTTTTAAATTTGCTCTAGTATGTGTATATATGAATGGGGGTTAGGACCTTCGATTGTAAGCTTCTTGAGGGCAGGGACTGATGTGAATGTGCAATGTATATGTAAAGTGCTGTGTAACTTGTCAGTGCTATATAAATACCTGTAATCAATGAATAAAGCGTTCTGACTTGGAAATAGTATGCAGATTCAGAGCTTTGTGTTCAATCTGACTCACATTTGCATACCAAGAAAACGGTATTCGGTGGAGGTCAGCATTGCCTCCATATTCCTTACATGCAGATAGACAATTCTTATATGTTAAATACACCTTTCTTTACCTTTGACAATTTATATTATATAATTGTACAAAAACCCACATAGCTGTTTTATTTACATGTACTGACCAGTTTTAGGCGTCTACTATACTGAATGTATGCATTATATATCATTATTTAAACATAATGTCTGTAAGATGTTTGACAATCTGCATAAGAACAAGACCATTTTATTTTCAGTCGTGTGAGTCCCTAGGAATTGGGATGGGCTGAGAGAGTATGAGGGCTCCAGAGATAATGGAAGAAAGAGGCCATAGCTGTACTCCCATGGTATAAGGGGTTCATATGCTTTGATGTACAGAATGGACTGAACACTGCTAAGGGCAGAGGACACTACATTGGGGGGGGTGATGTGAAGGGAGCAAAGGGCACTGCATTGGGGGGTACAGAACACTACTGTGGGGGGGAGGGGGGGGCAGAGGACACTGCTGTGATGCAGTTTTTTTTGGGGGGGGGGTGCTTGATAGGGTTTTTTTATTATTATATTTTTTTTTTTTAGGCTAGGCTCGCACCATTTCCCCGCATCCAATTCGCATGACAGGAGATTGTGATCAGCTCTCGGTGGAGTTGGTTCCCATATCTCCGGGGCGGCTGCGGAGCAGCTTACACAGGAGTCCTGTGCGTCTTTGGCTTAGTTTCAGGGCCGAATTCAGGCAAAGATTCGGCCCCGATTCATCCCCGAAATGGAGAACAGGGATGCACCGGACCCCTGCTGCGATCCGCATCTGTCTGCAGTGTGAACCCAACCTAAAGGGTGCCTTGTAGTAGGCCCTGACCCCCATCCCCTCCCGGAGATCTTTGCTTTCCTCCATGTTGTCTACGTAGATCTCAACCTCTGAAAGGTTGCTTACCCCTGCATTAACTAAACATTCATAGTCTATATAGGTAGCAATGGGAGTTTCACAGGTGCACTGCAATTTTTTTTTCTGTTCACAGCAAGTATAGGCCATCATGACTAGCTAAACATGCCGTACCTATTTATTTTCTAATTTCATAATAGCAACACAGTTGTGGCTTTGATATAAAGTAGCAACCCTGGCTGGGGTGGAACTATAAATATGCAAACTTCCTATTTGCCAACTTTGATACAGGCCTCCAGTAGTGCACTGTCGGAAATGTTTGATTTTCTTAGCAAGTACAGACTTTACATTTTTCATTTCTCCTTTATAATAAGATATATGGCAGGCAGAGCAAATGATCATCTTATGGCTATGAGCCCCATTGGAAAACAAAAACAAAAATCTTATTTATCTTATATATTATTTATAGATACGGGAATGAAAAAGCATATAAAGTATTTGTGCAATATGGACAGATTGATATAGGGATTCTACATGATTTTATATTTGTCTATGTGATATGTGTATAATAAAGTTGATTTTTATTATTTATTGGTCTAGATTTATAGGATTATTTTTAGAGACCCAGAGTCAAAAGACCAGCTTTTTATTTGTGTTTTCTTTCGGATTATATGCTAGGGACGCTAAGGTCACTATGATATGTAAGGACCCATTTTTTAAGTAATTTTAAGGAGCTGGAGGGAATTTTGTGAGTTTTAGGCTATGAGCCCCATTGTATACCCACAAGCTGTTCTTGCAGTGCTTTCACCACTGAAAAAGGTGTTCTTTTTTTCTATTTGTTTCATTAGGAGCCACATATAGCGCTCAGCAACTGTACATATGTTATAATTAATAGTATTATTATACAGAATTTATATAGCGCCAACAGTTCTCGCAGTTCTTTACAACAGGGCTCGACAAATCCCAGGCGCCAGGTCGCCATTGCGACTAGAAATTGTTACCTGGCGCCTGGGTTTTTGTCACTGACAGGTGCCTCTGTTGCTCTGTGTCTGGTGCCTCCAGACACAGAGCACTGTCTGGTAGTCGGGATGGAACAGGAAGAGAGCAGCTCAGGAGCCGCTGACATCCTCCTCCCTTCTCCACACACTGTTGGCAGAGAGGAGCTGTCAAAATTGAGGCTGAATGTCGGGGTGGGCGGGACCCTGCTTTCCAACACCAGCCAATGGGATGGGATCTGGTCGGGCCGATACGTGTATGTGGCCCCTCCCCTTTCTTAAGCAGCCCAAACATTGGCTGGCTAGCTGCCGGGTCCCGCCCACCTCGGGTCCCGCCCACCTCTGACATCACGCTGAATGTGTCAGCTCCTCTCTCGCCATACAGTTTCACACAGTGCAGCACTGCAGGGAGCATTCAGTTTCACAGTTACACTGTCGGCTGTGAAACCTGCCAGTGCTACCTGTCAGTGCCACCTGCTAATACCAGTTAGTGCCACATGCCAGTGCCACCTGCCAATGACAGTTAGTGCCACCTGCCAGTGCAATACAGTGCCACCTGCCAATGCCAGTTAGTGCCACCTGCCAGTGCCAGTTAGTGCCACCTGCCAGTGCCAACCAGTGAAATCGAGTGCCACTTGCCAATCCATACCAACCAGTGCCACGTGCCAACCATTGCCACCTGGCAGTGCAATCCAGTGCCACCTGCCAATGCCATTTGCCAGCACCACCTGCCAGTGCCAAGCAGTGCTACCTGCCAGTGTCAATCAGTGCCATCCAGTGCCACCTGCCAGTGCAATCTAGTGCCACCTGCCAGTGCCATCGGTCAGTGCCACCTGCCAGTGCCATCCAGTTCCACCTGCCAGTGCCATCCAGTGCCACCTGCCAGTACCAGTTATTGCCACCTGCCAGTGCCAGTTATTGCCACCGGCCAATGCCAGTTAGTGCCACATGCCAATGCCATCTGCCAGTACCACCTGCCAGTTAGTGCCACCTGCCAGTGCCAGTTAGTGCCACTTGCCAGTGCCACCTGTCAGTGCAATCCAGTGCCACCTGCCAGTGCCAGTTAGTGCCATCTGCCAGTGCCACCTGCCAATCTGTGCCACCCATTGCCACTTACCAGTGCAATCCAGTGCCACCTGCCAATGCCAGTTAGTGCCATCTGCCAGTGCCAAGCAGTGCTACCTGCCAGTGCCAATCGGTGCCATCCAGTGCCACCTGCCAGTGTAATCCAGTGCCACCTGCCAATGCCAGTTAGTGCCACCTGCCAATGCCATCTGTCAGTGCCATGTGCCATCCAGTGCCACCTGCCAGTGCCAGTTATTGCCACCTGCCAATGCCAGTTAGTGCCACATGCTAATGCCATCTGCCAGTGCCACCTACCAGTGCCAAGCAGGGCTACCTGCCAGTGCAAATCCAGTGCCACCTGCCAATGCCAGTTAGTGCCACCTGCCACTTGCCAGCTAGTGCCACTTGTCAGTGCCACCTGCCAGTGCCATCTGCCAGTTCCAGTTAGTGCCATCTGCCAGTGCAATCCAGTGCCACTTGCCAATCTGTGCCACACATTGCCACCTGCCAGTGCAATCCAGTGCCACCTGCCAATGCCAGTTAGGGCCACCTGCCAATGCAATCTGCCAATCAGTGCCACCTGCCAGTGTCACCCATTGCCACCTGCCAGTGCCACCTGCCAATGCCAGTTAGTGCCACCTGCCAGTTGGTGCCACCTGCCAGTGCCAAGCAGTGCAACCTGCCAGTGCAATCCAGTGCCACCTGCCAGTTGGTGCCGGCTGCCAATGCCAGTTAGTGCCACCTTCCAATGCTGCCCATCAATGCCACCTGCCAGTTCCCATTAGTGGCACTTCAGTGCTGCCTATTGGTGCCCATCAATGCCACCTGCCAGTGCCCATCAGTTCCAACCTCAATGCCGCCCCATCAGTGCCCATTAGTGCAGCCTATCAAAGCACATCAGTGAAGGAGAAAAAAAACTTATTTGCAAAATCTTATAACAAAACAAAAGTTAATTTTTTTTTTTTTTTTTTTTTTAAATATGGTCTTTTTCTCTTGGCATCAGGCATGAACAATTCTTATTGTCCGATGCCCCAGACATGCAGTTCTGGGCGCTGGGCACAGGATTTAAATAACTGGCTCCTAATTTTTTCAGCTGGCTCCTATATTCTAAGCAAATTTGTCAAGCCCTGCTTTACAACATCGGGGAAGACAGTACAATTACAATACAATTCAATACAGAAGGTATCAGAGGGGACCTGCTCCTTAGAGCTTACAATCTAGAAGGGAGGATGCTTGCCTTTTTATATACAGTACTTTCCTGAATCCCCAACACTAAACTAATTTTGTCTAATTTATGAATGTATTATTTTGATTCTGTATATTTGTTTGGCTTGCGTCTTTTCATATCTATATCAAGAACACAATCTAAGGGTTGCGAATCTTTGTTTTAAAGAAAACTTCATCAACACTTTTATACTGGTTAGCTACTTTTTTAATATGACACTTGTCAATGTTTTCAGGAACGTATTATGGCATGTGGAGGAACACTTGTTATGGCGATTGAATGTTAACTGCCCCTAGACAACTGGTGTGCGATTGTGTTTGTATAACCTCGAGCCAGCACATGTTACAGTGAATTAATTGAGGGTTTTTGGAAGCAGCCATGCATGTCATTATGACTCTCATGTGGATTGCCCTAAGATCTCTTTACTGATGCTGGTCATAGAGGTTGCACATCCATTGTAAGATTAACAAAGGAGAAGGAGGTTCCTGGCAAATTGATGTTTGTTCACTTGAGAGGCAACAGTTTTGTGCCACTTGTATATGAGCTCTTGAACTGTGTTATCCCCAGTGCACACTGTAGTGGGGCGTGATTGGACTGAAGGAAAATTTAACAATATCTGATAGGTTAGCTGTAAATTGACTTCCTTGAAAAACACAGTTTGAGATTTTTTTCCCACGTTAATCAAGGACTATTCACATCAAAGCCCAAGTCAGTTTTTTTTTTTTTTTATTATTAAATGCTATTGTCATTGATGACTTCTAGCGACCAAATGGTTGGTGTTTCTCCAGAATGATTGGGCCACCTGTTTTCACAGCAGCATGTTCATAATTTAATTTACTATATACAGCCACTTTTTTACTGGTCATCTTCCTCTTCTTCTCTTCCCTTCAACTTTCCCAAGCTTTTCAAGTGAGTTGGCACATCTCATGTTCTCAGTGTGCTTAGTTACTTGGGGGTTTATTTACTAAAGCTGGAGAGCGCAAAATCAGGCTAATTTTTGCATAGAAACCAATGAAATTCCAGGTTTTATTGTCAAAGCTTAATTGAGGTTAGAAGCCGATTGGTTTCTATGTAGAAGTGAGCCTGATTTTGCACCCCACAGCTTTAGTAAATAAATCCCTGTATATCTGGATCTCACCAATGTTACTGGTTGGCTAAAGTTTGGCATTCTTTTCTGTCGTGCGGAGGTAAAATAATATAATGATATTGCTTGCACGTTTGAAAGTTTTGTTAATGCAACATTTACTTGATTTTTCTAAACTTAGTGCCCAAAAATTTGAGTTTGTACAATATCCATTTTTAAATAAATGTAGAAAGCGTAGCGTTAAAATTATATACAAAGATTAGAAAATACAAAAAAAAAATCAACATATAGAAAGAGTGAGAAATCAGATTAAAATCCAAACTGTGCTTCTAAAGTGCACATAAGAAAAGAGTAACCGATATCCACATAACCAGATCTTCAGTGCACTTCTTTCTAATGCAAGTACAACAAATAACATCATTACAATACATGAAAAATAAAATTGAACGTCAAACTGAATATAAAGTCCACATGAGACAAAAGTAACAGATATCTACGTAAGCAGATCTTCAGTGCACTTCTTTCTTATGATTGGTGAACCACAACCACCAAGTGGTAATGCCTCTACCTTCATGTAGTGGGATAGTACCTTTACCAGAAAAATGTCCATTGTTGGCTAATTTAAGTTATTAGAGATGTAAGCAACTTGTGATGGTCCACTACGGTCGCGGCGGATCTGAAGTATGCCTCAATTCTCACCCACTCCGTGATCACAGTAGTAGTAGTGCACCATCACATGTTGTACACAGTTTGCTGTGAGAGGTTTTGTTTTGCTGACACCAAGTTTTAAAACATGTGAGTGGAAACATTGAAGTGTGGTTGTGGAATATTTTAATAAATCAATTTTACAGTATCATGCTATGTGGAGCACTTTTTTTGTTTATTTTTCACATATGGATATGCTTGGTTGGAAGTAATCATGGTACTTACCAAGGTGGGGTTTACCTGCTCCTTTGTCAAACACGAGAGTGGGAGGCAACATCAGCTGGTGAGTGCGTTTTCATTGGGAGAGGAATCACAGACACGTCGGTGGGGTGGAAGATTGAAGGATTGGACGAATATTCACTTCTATTGTTTTCTTGCACTTTATCAATAGACTTTATTTATATACCACGTCATCACGGGGTGTTATATGTTTAGTGTTGATTTTTGTCTAGATCACTCATCAATGGTATTAAGCGCTACTTAAATTATCTCCTAATTATTTGCAGTACACATTGTTTAGGTATAATTTATTCTGTTTGCATATTGTTTCACGAAAGTAGCTGCTGTTTTACACTGATATTTTGTTGTACGTTAATGCTTTTTTTGGCGCAGTGGTGGTAGTGATCAATTTTTTGGGGGAGGTTATTTTTCAGTACCAGCAGACTAGGCCATACACTGTGCAAACTTCTTTCCAATTTATGTCACTTCTGGTGACTCTCCAGCAGTAATTACAGATTTTGTTGAATTGGCTGTTTTGACAGAACAGCGGCAGCGTATACACTACAGTACACAATATAATGAGTGGACATTGTTAGTCCGCCCACTTGTAACCAATAGCATAATAACTTTTTTACTCCTTAACTGGTGTTCAAAACAGCCAACTCATTGTGTACTGTCATATATACACTGCCATTGCTCTGTGAAAACAGCTAAGTCATCAAAATCAGCAATTACTGCTGCTGAAGAGTCACCGGACGAATTGGCTCTTTTGACAGAACACCAGCCTTAGTCATGGAGGCCTTCAACTTGATCTTAAACTTAAAACTTTCTTTCAGTACTCCACTACTACTAAACTATTGGTGAAAGATGGGAATACACATAATAAGTTGATTTCCAAGTGTGCTTTGACCTTTGGCGAGTTGACTTTATAGCGGGTAAGGTCATGACTGTAAGTGGACATTCTGAGCTCAAGTCAAATTAAGAGCAATTTTGCTTGGTTTCATGTAGTATCCAGTATGTTTTATTATCTGGAAAAATGGGTATATGCAGTACTAAAAATGTACATTTATAAAAGTTCACAAACTTTGACACAAAAGTCCATGTTTCTTTTCTGAAGTCACCCAAAGTGTAATTCAAACAGACTGAGTGAATATTGATATCCTCCACCGAACATCAACACATCGGGCCTCTTACCCCAAATAGTGGACCACTAGGTTATAGGTCAAACGGGCATATTGTATATCCAGAGGCTGGTCATGTCTCCACTAAAACAATAAGCAACTGGATCTCGTGTAGCCCTCACAGATGGTAGATCCACAGGTTCATATATTGAAATAAGAGAAAAAGACTCCTCACTGTGCAGTATATCAAATCCGTGTATAATTTATTTACATTTAAAATGATAAAAACAAGCATGTCAAAAGCATAAAACAAAGAGATTTTCCCAACCCACAAGATGGCCGCGGTCAGCGCGTATAGCAACCTGATGTCAGATCTTAGACTTCCCCTACACGTTTCGTCCAATGAGGAACGTTGTCAGGGGAGTCTTATGTTTTATTATCTGATGTTTTATCTGTCTGCCTATAACCCTTTCATCAAACAATGCCTAAATCATTTAGGTAACTTTTAAAGTGTGTGTGCTTTTTCTAGGACAAAATATCTTTTTATGTCCCAGTTTTCATAATATATCATCAAATGTATTACAGATAATGTGGAGTAGACGATTAGTGACAGCAGCATTCATATCACAAAGAAGTATAACTGGTTTAAAAGACAGCATTTTTTAATATGCTCCGCAGCTCATTGTACAGAGCGCAGCATGCCCACCATAGCTATGATATTATTACATTATAGTGAGATTAGACATCTTTTTTTTTTCTAATCACAATATCCAGCTGCCTCAAGCAGTGGTGTCCAATACATGAGAAGAAATGGGGTAAATTAGAGAAGTGCGGGTGGCTGCAGTAATCTGGTAAATGTTCTGGAAATGGTGTTCAGTCACATGGAAGCTCTATCCCTACCATAGAACATAGCTTTAGGCTGCTGGCGTTTGCACATCTCTGATTCAGTCCTGTTTTCTCAAAGCTCTTCTCAGAGACAGCACAATAAAAATGACTCTGCCTTTGTGTGACGGTAACTGCAGAACTCCAAGGCTTGGTATTATCACCACAGTCAATGAATTGATGGAGTGTGGCTTTCCATTATTACTGGCCAGCTGCAAGACAACACGAAGAAAGGAGGAACCGTGCAATTAACACCCAATGATTTCCTGACGGGGACAGGTGATTTTAAAATGAATGTGTAATCTCTGCCCAACTTAAGCAGCTTCGTTGTGTCCAGTCTTAAAGCGCGAGCTCTGTATTCCGAGAATTGGTGACGCCATGCTTCCGAGACAATGGATACAAAGCGGTTTGTGTCACTACGACGAGGAATTAATAGTCTGCATGCTCATGAATATCGGTTCACTGTCTACGGTCAGATATATTCTGATTTCTGCAGTATTGATTTCACAAGGCAGACAAGAGAGTTGCGTGCTACGGCTACAAATCACAAGGCGCTCATTTGGAATTCCCTTGAACAGCTTACAATATAGAGATATCAACAGTGACATCTTACAAGCAGTTATTTCCTTGATAATCTTGACAGAAGCAAAGGGGACGGTATCACAAAGTATTTAAGATATTAGAGATCCCAGTAGGCATCAGTCAGTCGATGGGATTTACATAGAACTGGAGGAAAGGAAGAGCGGATGCACTGCTTTTAAATGTTGATCGTCTAATCTGGGCTTGAAAACGTACGGTTTGAAGCTAGAATGCAAGCAGATAAAAAAGACCAGCTCATGCTGCGATGTGTACGTTAAAGAAAAATCATTTTCAATAAACACGTACCGGATTGTGATAAAGTACCATGTATGCAGTGTGGCTCCCCCAGCAACTGTTTTATAGCATGTATTGTGGTGTGATGCATTGCTAAAATAAAATAAAAAAGGGTTATGTTCTGGTTTAAAGTGGAGTTCTGCTTAAAAACGAAATAAATAAGGCCCCTTTCACACTGGGGCGGGAGGGGCGTCGCCGGTGGCAAAACGCCTCTTTACTGTCATTTTAGTGGTGGTATTTGGCCACTAGTGGCAGAGAAAGGGTTAAAACCCCACCGCAAGCTGCTGCAGCAGCGCTTTGCCAGCGGTATAGCTGCGCTGCCCCTTTGATTTCAATGGGCAGGAGGGGTGTATACAACGCTCGAAAGATGCTGCTAGCAGGACTTTATTTACCATCTTGCTAGCGCATTGCTCCAGTGTGAAAGCCCTCTGGGCTTTCACACTTGAGACACAGCAGCGGCTGTTTCAAGGAGATTTGCAGATGCTATTTTTAGCGCTGTAGCGCCTGCAAAGCGCCCCAGTGTGAAACGGGTCTAAAAGTCAGCAGCTACAATTACTTTAGCTGCTGACTTTTAATAATCGGATACTTACCTGTCCCAGGGTCCAACGATGTGGGCGAACAAACTCATCTCCCCCTCCTCTCTGCGGTGCCGACATCATAACTATGGGCATCCGGCTGTGGCTTCACAGCCAGGCACCCATTGCACATGTACGAGCCGCGCCATGACTGGCCGGGCAATCATCTGGGACCTGTGACGTGTCCCGCATGATTTCCGACAGGGAGGGGAGAGAGGTGATCTCCCTTCCAGTGCCGCAGAGCCCTGGAAGGAAGTGGGAGCCAGAACCCTTTAAAAATAGGGTATCCGCCCCCCCCCAAAAAAAAATGGCATGCCAAACATGGCGTGTCAGGGGGTCACCTCCCTTAAAGCGGAAGTTCCATTTTTGGGTGGAACTCCGCTTTAAGATTCATTCCAATGCTTTACATGTAATGGGTAGAATGGGCACTGTGAATATAGTAGATTAACCGCTTAAAGCGGAGTTCCGCTGAAAAAAAATAAAAGTAAAAGTCAGCAGCTACAAATACTGCAGCTGCTGACTTTTAAAATAAGGAATTTTACCTGTCCAGGGTGCCCACGATGTCCTCACCCGAAGCCGACCCAAGCTTCGGGTACAGGTGCCAGCATCTTCAGTAAGGGAACCGGGAATGGAAGCCTTGCGGCTTCACAGCCCGGTTCCCTAGTGTGCCTGCACGAGTCGCGCTGCGCGTTCTGAATGGTCCCTGCTGTCTTCTGGGACCTGTGTGTCTCCCAGAAGACAACGGGGGCGGAGGAGGGGCTGGACATGGCTTAGTTTACCATAGATTCTGTGACGCTCTTTCACAGTACTGTATTAGACAGGTATCTGCCCCCCCCCCAGCAGAAGTTCCATTGCTGGGTGGAACTCTGCTTTACGGGCCGGAAGGATTTGCGCCCTTAATGACCAGGCCATTTTTTTGCGATACGGCACTGCGTCGCTTTAACTGATAATTGTGCATGCGACATTGTACCCAAACAAAATGTATGTCCTGTTTTCCCACAAATAGAGCTTTCTTTTTGTGGTACTTGATCACCTCTGCGGTTTTTATTTTTTGCGCTATAAACAAAAAAGAGAGACAATTTTAAAAATAAATTTGTGTTTTTTACTTTTTGTTATAATAAATATCCAAAAAAAAAATTAAAAATAAACTAATTTCTTCATCAGCTTAGGCTGATATGTATTCTTCTACATATTTTTGGTAAAAAAGAAATGCGCAATAAGTGTATATTGATTGGTTTGCGCAAAAGTTATCACGTCTACAAAATGGTATATAGATTTTTTTTTTTTTTACTAGTAATGGCGGTGATCTGCAATTTTTAGCGAGACTACTACATTGCGGCAGACAGATTGGACACTTTTTTGACACTTTTTTTGGGACCAGTGACATTTTATACAGCGATCGGTGCTAGAAATAGCCACTGATTACTGTAAAAATTTCACTGGCAGGGAAGGGGTAATCGAGAGATTAGGTGTTCCCCAGGGAGGTATTTCTAACTGGGGGGGGGAGTGTACTGACTAGAAGAGGAGAGAGATCGCAATTCCTGATCACTAGGAACAGAAGATCTCTCTCTACTCCCCTGTCAGAACAGGGATCTGTCTGTTTACATTGACAGATCCCCGTTCTTGCACTCTGAGGAGCGATCGCGGCTGCCGACCACGCACATCAGCTCCAGCGTTGCGCCGCAATCGCGCGCATGCCCCATATCGCTCTTAAAGCGGCTCATGTACACCTATGGCGATTCACACAGCCCTGCCAACCTGCCGCAGTATAATGACGTGGCTGGTCGGCAAGCAATTAAAAAAGTTTTACTAAACCCATAACAGTAAAATCAGTCTTTGTATGCAGTAAAGCATGGTTGTTATACACACTGTGGAACCTAAGGGGTTAATCCTGCACAGTGTGTAAAAAGGCTGTTTGATTCCGTCTTCTCTGATCCTCCCCTTCTTCCACTGTCCCCAACCCATCTCCTGATAAGAGAGCCTTTGGAATCAATCTGCACATGCTCAGTTTGACGTGTATTGCTAGAGAGGGCCACGGGTCTTACATAGTAGGTGAGGTTGAAAAGACACAAGTCCATCAAGTCCAACCTATATGTATGATTATATGTCAGTATTACATTGTATATCCCTGTATGTTGTGGTCGTGAGGTGCTTATCTAATAGTTTCTAATAGTTTCTTAAACTATCGATGCTCCCCAATGAGACCACCACCTGTGGAAGGGAATTCCACATCCTTGCCAATCTTACAGTAAAGAACCCTCTATGTAGTTTAAGGTTAAATATTGTTTCTTCTAATTTTAATGAGTCACCACGAGTCTTGTTAAACTCCCTTCTGTGAAATAGTTTTATCCCTGTTGTGGGGTCACCAGTATGGTATTTGTATATTGAAATCATATCCTCTCAAGCGTCTCTTCTCCAGAGAGAATAAGTTCAGTACTCACGACCTTTCCTCATAACTAATATCCTCCAGACCCTTTATTAGCTTTGTTGCCCTTCTTTGTACTCGCTCCATTTCCAGTACATCCTGCCTGAGGACTGGTGCCCAGAACTGGACAGCATACTACAGGTGTAACCGGACCAGAGTCTTGTAGAGCGGGAGAATTATAATTTTATCTCTGGAGTTGATCCCTTTTTTAATGCATTCCAATATTCTATTTGCTTTGTTAGCAGCAGCTTAGCATTGCATGCCATTGCTGAGCCTATCATCTACTAGGACCCCCAGGTAACTTTCCATCCTAGTCTTGCAGCCTCATAGGACAGTCAGAGTAGAATGGAAACTCCTCCTTCAAGCTTTAACCAGACACGGATAGAAGTCACAAGACTGCTATATACTGCTGATGACAAAGGGTATTTAGCAGTTTATATTTACTAAAACTATTGCATTTCCATGTTCTGTGTACTGTGGGAGAGCAGATATCGTGAATGCAGGGATCTGGGTTTAGTAACACTTTAACTTCATTTTTGTTTTTTTGTTTTAAGATTTCGTCATAGTCCAAATTGTTGGTACTTGAGAGACTGGACAATACATGGATGGATCAGAAAATGTCTTAAATATGGTGCCCCAGAAAAGGCGTTGTATACTTTGCAGAACAAGGTAAGGCTTTATCATACTACTTCCATGCAGCACAAAATACTAAAATGTATAGATTAATCTGTAGCTTAGCTTATCTTGAATTGTTCTTAAAGTGGTAAAAACTGAAAATGTTATATATTGCAGGCTTTGAAGCTTACCAATCATTAGATATGGTGGCTGTTTTCATTTTTAAATTTTTAGGCTTTTTTCCTGGTGATCTGGCCAGTAACACAACTCCTGTATTAGCGTGCCCTCACTCTGAATGAAGGAGAACAGGGGGCACATTTGGACAGCAGTGTTGTCAGTCTGGGGGAGGGTAATGTTAGAAGTACTAACAGATTTAAGTATAGTAACCAATTGAAGCTGAACTGCAGCTAATACATCATAGTCAACAGCAAACAGTTTATTTTCCTTTTGGGATAATGGTTTTACATTTTATAGATAAAAGCTGATCATTGTAAGCACTCGTGCCAGTGCATAGTTTGTCTCATACCTGTTACTGCAAGAGAGCTTGGTCTGTTGAGAAACAGACTTACTGGCCAGATCACCAGATGAAAATAGAAAAATAAAAGCCTAAAAAGGGAAACTAATAGAGCCATCACATCTAAGAATTGACAATCGGCAATATAGAGTTTGCTTTGGGGTTCTATATGAGGGATTGACACGGCCCACCTGACAGAGCTGCCAACCCCCAACCACCCCCAAACTACCACCCAACCCCCCCCCCCCCCCTCTGAAAATATAATTATATTTTTGCTAAAATGCACAGCATCCCCCTGCAGTGCAGCTGGAGTGAGAAAAAGGAGGAGAAGCTGGGGGAGTCGTAAGAGTTTGCAGAAGGCCGTGCAATCAACCGCCCTGCTCAGCAGGGTCCCGGGCCCCGTTTTGCACTAATGGAGCCTGGGCTCGGGACAGGGTACCTTCTTTACTGACAGCAACTATCAACAAATTGGTAATTGCAAGTGTATATGCAATATAGTACTACCTGCAGCAGGGTCAGTCAGAACCAAGCGATTGAACTAAATTGAGAGAATTGAAACCCTCGTTCTAGTTTTTTTTTATCTGTCGCCAAGCTCTTTTTAAAAATACTCTGTAAAAAGACAGCTTTTGCCTCAGTAATCACCTCCTGTCTTGTGCTGTCCCCAATATACTCATTGCTTTTTAACCCAGCCCAGTCTTCTTCAGGGATGAATGACACCCAGCATCAGCCAACTCACTTTCTGTGAGCCCAGGGCATCAAAGACACACACCTGGAGAACATGTAATGAAGCCGACATGGGCTCACGGGAGAATGCTGCAGGGAATAGTGGAAAAGTTCTCTGAAGCTCTACACACAGACACACTCTCTGCAGCATTCAAAGTAAGCGGTTTCATGATGTCACTTAACTGGACTGAATACCCATGGAAAAAAAAGAAATCTATAAAATTTGAAAAAAAATGCTAATTTGGGGGCATTCAAATAAGCTGGAATTGATCCTTAAAGTGATTGTAAACATAATATTTTCTGTTTAAATGGTTCTTACTGAAATTTTTTAGGACAAATTAAACATTTGAGCTTAAACAACACTCCATATCTCTGTATTACTATACATTGAACGTTTCTAGAAGAGAAAGTTAAAGCGGAGTTCCACCCAAAAAAATGGAACTTCCGCTTTAAGGGAAGGTGACCCCCTGACATGACACATTTGGCATGTCATTTTTTATATATGGCTAATATGGCTCGTTTGTCTAGTTGGATTGCCAATAGGCGCTCATTTTAAACTTGTTTTTTACCAAGTTGAAAGGGATCGTGGGTGTCTTCCAGGACCACTATATTATGTATTACTGCACCTTCCAAACCGCACCCTCGAAAACAGGAGGAAGAGTCCCCTAGGACATACGCAGCTATTCTCGCCAGAACCATGTACCATCTCAGCAAGATATTGTAGTTGGCTACAATCAATAAACTATTTATGTATGATTGTGACGCACACTTTGACATTTTGGACCATTCCTCTAGTTCGAACGTCTCTCCTATATCTTGTTTCCACTTCATCATAGAGAACAGTTTTTGAATTGGATGTCAGTATAATTTACATCTTGGAAATACGGCCAGTGTGCTTGTCAAAGGATCCGTACAAATATTTAATTGAAGTGGCTGTTGTTATATCAGCTGCACATTGTAGGGTTTTCAAAAAATACACTATATTTGCACATAATGAAAAAGTTCTGAATTTTAAAGTTTGTATTTCTCATGAAGGGTTTCTTTTGATAGAATCCCTCTGTGATCAGGTAAGCAATATGTATCAGACTCTTTTTGTCCACCAGGCAAAGGAGTAGGGATTGACACCTGGGGTGAAATCTGGGTTGCAAACTAAGGGAGCCAAGGGATTTAGGGTTGCCACCTCACCCCGTTAAACCCGAACACACATGAATTACACAGGTTCTGAGGCTAATTTAATGCAGATAAAACACCAAGTGAGTTTAATTACCACCTTAATCAGTCACAGAGGGATGAGGTGGCAACCTTAATGGGAGTGTATGGGGACTTGAAATTACAGTATAAGGCTTTGTTTAACTATCCCATAAATGTAATGAAAATGATAGCATGGGACACATCATGATCTTTTGATCTCAGTCAAAGTAAGAAACAAATTTGTTTAGTGGGATGTGGGGAATATTCCATTTTCATCTAGGTGGATTGGGGTGTTGAGGAGTGGTAGTGAATTAGCTTTGGCAATTGCGCTGCATGGAAGTATTTGGCAAAGTCCAGGATTCCCAAGCTGCCCTTCAGCTTGGGCGTGTATATGGTGCATTTGTTCACCCGAGGTCTCTTATTCCCACATATAAATTTCAAAACCTTATTTTGAAACTTGTGTAGGTCTTGCATACAGATTGAGATAGGCAATGTTCTAAATTAATATAATAACCTTGGCAAGAGATTCATCTTGGCCTTCGTTTTCCACTTAGTAACAAAGTGTGGAAAATACACTACCCTACCCACATGCAGGACAAAGGTGTCCAGATCATGAGTTAACAACAGCACCAACACACTGCGATTTTGTATGAAATAAAAAGGAAAAAAATGAGGTCAAGAAGGGATGAAATCCCTATCAACTGGAAAGAGTTTCTACGAACTTCCATCGGGTCTGGGTTTTGTCAGGCACGATGCAGACTCTTGAGCAGGTAACCACAGATCAGTTAATAATCATCCGTATGCTCCCATGGCTAGAAAGGGCCTCTTGGATGAAGAGCAGCCTTGTTGGGACCATATGGGTGAAATTGACTGAACCCTTGCTTGGGTGAGAAGAGGGAGATGATGGCTCCTGGGTGATCAGTCCCAAATTTAGCAAAACTTCCTCTCCATCTCGAAAATTGGCAAAAGAATTCCTGGCTTCAGTGATAATTTTTTTCCTTGATCCTGTAAAAGTGTGGCTTTACTATCACATCCCTAGGAAGGCCACCTGGTCTCGGAGCTGTCAAGGCACGATGCACCCTGTCAATCTCCTGATGATTAGGGAAAATAAACGTAATATTTTAAATAGCAAACATGTCATACTTCCCTGCTCTGTGCAATGGTTTTGCACAGAGCAGTCCTGATCCTCATCTTCTTGGGTCTCCTACTGACACTTCTGGCTCCTCCCTTCTGAGTGCCCCCATAGTAAGCCACTTGCTATGGGAACACTCGTGCAGGCTCAATTCCGAGTCTTGCTGTGGATGTCCATAGACACACACAGCATGGCTCGGGCCTACCCCCCCCCCCACTCTCCCCTCACTAGCTGTGATTGCAATAGGGTTGCCACCTCATCCCTTTAAAACCGAACACGTATTAATTGCACAGTTTCTGTGGCTGATTTAAGGTGATAATTAACCTGAGTCATTGAATTGGAGCAAAGCACGCATATCTGCACTGTTTACATCTTTTCTCTCCAAATCGCTAAGTGTCGTTTCTCTCTGGTGCTTCATTCCTCTGTTATCAGCATGAGTTGCTTCTGACAAGTTTTACAGACACGTGAGATATATTTGTGTTGGGAGGGAGAGCTCAGAACAGAGCTTCTCTGTTCACAACACCAATAGTTCTGCTGTGTGGAGGGGGGGGTGTTCCTTTTCTCCAATCAGCTCTCACACAGTGTAACTGCAGTCTCTCCACCCCCTCCTCTGTGCTGCTGACAGATGAGGAAAGATTTTTAATATGATCTGCACTTTTGAAAGGGTGTAGAGAGGGGAAGACTGCAGATAAGCAAGTAAAACCTATGTAGGGGATTTGTTTTATCTCTGTATCATCTGAGGCAAGTCCCTTTACTGTGTATATGTGGGGGTTTACATCCACTTAAAGGTTAAAAAAAAACGTCTGCCTTTCAACCACTTTAAGGGCTCGGTTCCCGCTAGTGCGATGCTGGAACACTGCAAATCCACTACAGGTTCCCACATCGCATGGCTCCCGGCGGCAGTATACACTGCCCTATGCAAACTGCTGGGAATGTCAGTTAAAAGTTAATGACACCCCCAAATTAGTTTGCATATTGCAGTGCAATCAGCAAACTTGGAAAGGAATCAGATCCGATTCTGCTGCAGACCAAAGAAAGGGTCCTGTGCAAGTTTAATGCAAATTCAGCCATACGATCTTTATGCCTGAAATCGCATCACACAGAGATCCCATGTGGTTTGCAGTGCAGTGCGAATCACATACAATCTCAGACATCACAGCAGTAGGAACTGTCTCTAAATGTCATCAGTAATGCATGAAACACACCTCTTTTAACTGTGAGCACTGTCTCTGGGCCCTGGCTCACATTGATGCTACTTTGAAATCATGCTAGAAGTAGAACAATTTCAAAGAAGCAAGGTCAGCTTGATTTCAGGTGCTACATGATAGACATCTGTGTGGCTTTATGCAAAGATGTCTATTGAAGTCGTACCTGAAATCAGCAAAAGTAGTGCAGGACTTTTGCAAATCGTTGCAGAACCACAAAATCGTTTGCCATTGCCTCCAATAGGCTGCAACTTGTCATGCAATTTGATCTCTCAAATCGCATGTCAAATCGCTCCAATGTGAACCTAGGCTGAAATGCAGAACACAGCACTTTTCACCGAAGGTTTTCTGCTACCTGCTCAGCCCAAAATCAGTGCTTAAGGTGAACCCACCTGTGTACATAGAACTATTGCTCTCCATGCAGCATGGCACTGGCATATGCCTGTGACTAGTCTGCACCTTCTAATTGTGACTGAGAGCCTAAAAAAATGGTCATATGCCCATAGCATGAGCAGACATTGGAATGTTCTACTTTATTTTTCCAACTGCCAAAGTCTTTATACAGATTTTTCCATTCACCTATACTGTACTGGGTTTCAATCCCTTGTTTGCATGCTTCCATATTACTATTGATTGGTTTTAGACTGTCTTTTGTGTCGTTTACACAGGTTCAATATGGAATATTCCCAAATGATTTCACATTTAATTTATTACTTGATGCATTCATAAAGAAAGAAAACTTTGAAGGTATGACTTATATTTTTCTCTAATATTTACCATATGAGTTTACACTATTAAGTAAAAGAATGAAAAGCGATATCTGTTGTACTATGATTTGAAGGAGAGAAAGTATGGACAATGAAAATTACAGAATGCATAGAAATGAATGAACCAACAAATCCCTGTTTTAGGCAAAATGGCTACTTTTTTTTAATAGTTTACAGTGTTTATAAAGCTTCAGGGCCTTTTCACACAGGTGTTTATTCTAGATCCATCTGTTAGTTTTTCAGAGAGATCCGGACTGAACCACAATGTATGTATATGGTGCTTAGGTTAGAATCACTTTTTGTCCACAGGAATGGTAAAAAAAATGAAGGTCTGTGTCCTTTTTCGTTTTTGTGGACATAAGCGGATGTAAATGGCTGCTGTCCATGGATGTTATGTCTTTTCTGTTTATGTCCATTTTTAGGCAAAAATATATTTATTTTTACTTTTGTCATCTATCACAACTCAACAACAAAACAAAAATTCTAGAAACAAAATATCTAAGCCCTTGTATACACGGTCGGACATTCCGACAACAAAATCCGGCAGATTTTTTTCCGACGGATTTTGTCCGAAACTGGTGTTGCATACACACGGTCTGACAAAGTTGCCAGAAAATCCAATCATACGGAATGTGATGACGTTCGGTCGTTACGACGGGACTACGTTCAGCCTAGTAGCCAATAGCTTTGGTCTCGTAATTTGATCTGAGTATGCGTGGCACTTTGTCCAATCGGAATTCTCTACAAACGATTGGATAAAGTCCTATCGGATCATGTTGTCGGAAAATTTTATATCCAGCTCTCAAACTTGTTGGTCGGACATTGCGACGGAAAAAGTCAGATGGAGCCCACACACGGTCGGATTATCCGACAACATGGTCCGATCTGACATTTTCCGTCGGAATGTCCGACCGTGTGTACAAGGGCTAAGAGTGGTACTCAGATTTTCCTATTATCATTGGAGGTCTACATCCTTAATTGAATAGTTCAAAAAGAAAACCTCTATGAGTAAGACTTTTAAATATCGCTCAAATGAACACAAATATAGTTCAACAGAGTTATTTAAAAGATAAAAGACATATATTTATTCAAATTTTTTTAAAAAGAAACATCTGTCAGGAACATCTTATTCTATAGACCACTACAATCTACCACTTGTTTCTTGTTTGTGAGACAGAGTTTTATGCATGGAGATCCTTCCAGTAGATGTAACATAGGTCAATGTGTTTCGCTGACAAAACACCGCTTCATCAGGACCTTTAATCTCCCATGTGGATAGAATTGTTCGCTACAATAACAAGAAAGAAATATTGAAAATGAAAAGAATATACATAAATTACAATCTAAAATGCATGATATGATTCACTTACAAAAAAACACTGTATGTACCAATTAATCCTATGAATACAGGTACAATGGTGGATGGCAAATGGAAGAAGAGAGAAACCACTATCCCTAAAGGAACAAGAGAGGAAAGGGGGAAAAATATATATATATAAAATAATAATAGTTCTAAGTATTAATATCAGTATTCATCAGTTTTTTTCTTTGAAAAATACGTGACTGAACTGATGAAGACTGTGTGAAGGGCCCATTGCACACAAGGTCATCAAGAAGCAGTGCATCCGGGAAGGACCGGTCCAGACAGACCTTTGTCCCTGAACTCACAGGGCTCTAAATGTTGGTACCACTTGGTACAGCTTTGAACCGCAGCCTGCCATAGACTTTGACAGACTGGCTGCTGCACCCGTTCCTCTTGGGCACTCGAGGAGCAGTGTGCCCCTCCTGCCATTTTTAGATAACCCTGTGTGCAAGGGGCCTCAGACAGCTGAATCCTTGATTTTCCCGCCTGTAAGCATTGAACAGCAATTTACACAATATGCAATATATCCCAGCTACTGTATACTGGAAACAAACATCTTATGAGCTGAATGAGTATATATGACATTGCAGTCAGCAGGAGCTGTTTAATTGTATTTATTTACCAGTACTTTGCAATGCAGAGCTGCTGAATGGGGAGCTGATTCATGAAATGTGTTCAGTTCACGCTGTGTGTTTTCTGGACCAGGTTAATAATTGAAATCTCATACCTAGAAGGTTTCTGCGAGGGGCTTCCTTATTTAAAGCTTAACTCCAGGCAATTTTTTTTCCCCCTGCAATGGGGCAGTACTTCCACTGCACAGGTTAACTGCTCATTTTTGTCTAGGGCAGTGGTCTCCAAACTACGGTCTGGGCACCAGATATGGTCCTCTGCTTGTTTCTATCCGGCCTTCGGGACACTATTCCTCCAACTGACAATAATGATGAGGCACCATCCCACCTGCTGACACCAATGATGGGGCACTATTGCTCCTACTAATAGCAATGATGGGGCAATATTCCTCATGCTGACACCAATGATGGGGCACCATTCCTCCTATGAAGACCAATGATGGGGCACTATTCCTCCCACTGACACCATTGATGGGGCACTGTTCCCCCTACCAAGACCAATGATGGGGCACTATTCCTCCCACTGACACCATTGATAGGGCACCGTTTCTCCTGCAAAGACTAATAATGGGGCATCATTCCTCCCAGTGACACCATTGATGAAAAGCTATTCCTCCTGTTAAAACCAATAATGGGACAGTGTTTACTCCCCCTGATGCTGGGACATTTTCTACTCACACTGGCCAAAGTCTGGCCCACTTGAAGCCCGAATGACAGTAATCTGGCCCTTTGTTTAAAAAGTTTGGAGACCCCTGGTCTAGGGTATTGGAGAGTGGAGATTATACTTATCCTAATCTGCCTAATCCTCCTATCCTCCCAGCACAAGACGGGACCCTTCGGCTCCTGCCCACCTATACCAATCCCCCCCCCCAGTCTTGTGTGGTGGACTGTTCCTGATATTATCACAGCCATAGACCTGCTCTGGACGTGAAGACTTCAGGAACAGTCCACTGCTGGATCATGGGAGAGTGCTGTTTACCGCTGGAGCGGAGGTTTAGGGCAGTATACAGTTTTCTGGTTGCCCCTTGACAACTTGAGCAGTTAACCCATGCAGTGCGGAAACTGCCCCACTTTATAGGACAAAAGAATGCCTGTAGTACAGCTTTAACCATAAACCTTGTGTGGAATGTTTATTCATAGTAGCGTTTCTGTCAATTTGCTTCCTATAGGCCTATAAACACATAAAGGCCAAATTAGATGTCTACCAATTTGTCTTGAGTTATACCCAAACAGGACAAATAAATACACACCAGAAAAGCCAACAAATACATGTGTTTAATATGGCAATTTCTTTGTTGAAAATTATACTGAGTATAAGGCCCCAGTTTATTGGGGAAAAGGTTCTGTCATCTAGTGCTGCAACTGTGAGCGATGCCACATGGGAATTGACGATTGATTAGGACCTCATATATCATGGATTGCTAAGAATCTGTAAAAAGGACTATTCTACTTTCCTGTTTGTGTACTAGTCTCTGTGTCTTCTTTTCTACAGATGCTGCCTCTGTAGTGATTGAAATCATGTTGCAAGAGAGCTTCGATAATGTGTCCACACAGCTCCTGTCCCTCTATGCCTTACATAAATATCTCTCTGGAAACCCACAGTTGACGGTAAATCTATGTCTTGCTATATAAGCTTGTTAATGTTGGTTTTTCTGACATGTCGTTTTAACCTCATTGTAAAAGAGAGTCACGGTCCTAAACCTTTTTCATAGAATGTTTTAAATTTATGCTGATGTGTAGACAATGTTGTAAAGAGTCCCAAAAGAGCACTCGTCCAAGACTTCTCCCCATGCAATTACTGGCCAAGTAAAAACACTTATTCACTGTGTATCAACTAAGAGCTAGGTAGAAATTGGCCTTCTCGAGGTCTGTATGATGGTAGTAGGGGTCCTAGCACCTATCTACTAAATGGCCCAGTAAGTCCCAGTGGGCCCTTCTGTAGCTGCACAGTCTGCATAAATGGTATTTGCAACCTGGCCGTAATGTAACAGGCTGATTTTTGACTGCACATAGCATGCGGTATAATCAATAATTGTAGAGATGAGGTTTTGAATTTTATAGGCTTTCATGCTGAGAAAACTAGACAAATAGGGGGCGGCAGAAGGAACCTGTGCTAATGTGACCACTATGATTGCCTACCGATTATGAGCGGGGACATACTGTCATCTTTGACAGCTCAGTCTCTGCTAAGAGCGCCCAGTGACCGCTTTCTCAAGACAGAAACATTGACCATCCAGTGACGCATATGTATGCTGTGTGAGAATTAAAGCGGTTGTATGCCCAAAAAACAAGGCAAAAACCTGTAAGGCAAAGGCACAATGAGCTAGTATGCTAGCTCATTATGAAATACTTACCTTAGAACGAATCTCCCACAGGGCCGCCCGGTCACTGCTGACATTTTCCCTCAGCGTTTCTTCCGGGTTCGCAGCTCCGGCGCTGTGAGTGGCCGGAGCCACGATGACGTCACTCCCATGCATGCGCGTGGGAGCACTCCGTTACGGCAAGTTCCGGTACAATACGCTGGACCTTCACTGCGCATGCGCCGCTGATGTCAGCGGCTGCATGTAAGGTGAATATCTCCTAAACAATACAGGTTTAGGATATATTCATTGTACCTACAGGTAAGCCTTATTATAAGTTTACCTGTAGGTAAAAATGACCAAGCGGACAATAGAACCGCTTTAAAGCTCACCATTTTACCACTGTACATTGGGTGGAGTTGCGCAGGCAGCAACCGTTTATGGTAAAAAGAAAAAAAGCAGTTAAAAGAAGATATTTCTTCAAATCTGCCTGCATGCTAAATCTATTCTTAACTGATACTATACATGTGAGATTTGATGGCTTTCATCTGTTGTGCATTCATTCTATTGTGAATAGCGTAACTATGACTATCAAATGCAGGGCGAATTCTATTGAATTTAATTGGGTGAATACCTATTAACTTATGCGCTTGGTCAATTGCCCAGTGGATGATTAAAATATACCCCTGCATTTATTTGCCCCTCTTAAACCAATGTATGGGCGCTACGAGGGTCTCCTTGGATTTGAGATCATATATGGATACAAGACATTACCTTACATCACGGTAGGCCCCGGACCCCCCATCACTTATGTCCACTGCTTCTATATCATAACCTGTGAAAGATAGTCTGTCCCCACTGTTTTTTTATTGTAATTTGATGTCATTACATCAAAGGAGGCCTTTCAGGTTACCTTTTATGGTGCGCAGTATATTATATATTCATTGTTATGTGAAGAGTATTTGTGTTTGTCCTACCTACTTCTTTTCTTTCTGCATATCGATTGTACTACTTGACTACTAAATTCTATTTTAATATGTCAACTGATTATAATTTTTAGTTTAATGTAATAACTTTACTTTGTTTTTGTTTTTAGTGGGTGTTAGAAAAGAACCTGGGTGCCTCTCTGTTGCTGGCAGGCATGCATCAAGAGAACACAGTGGGGTACAGTTCACAGCTCTATGGAAACACATTGCTTGGTATGTTATAAAGTAATCAGCCATAACAGATCGCTGATGGGTAAAGTGGTATTAAACCCAACACAGTCCTATTAAACCTAAAACCAACATGAAATGTAATATATTGCAGCTTACCGATCATTAGATGTCTTGGCTGCTATAGTTTTCTTTTATTATGCTCCCCCCCCCCCTTCCGGTTTTCTCCTGGTGATCTGGCCAGTAACACACCTCCTATATTAGAGTGCCCCCACTCTGGATGAATGAGCACCGGGGCACATTAGGACAGCAGCATGGTTAGTCTGGGGGCAGTGGAGTGTTAGATCTACTAAATTTTGATACAGTAACAAATTGAAGCTAAACTCCAGCTGATAATTCATAAGCAATTACAGCAAACAATTTATTTCCTTTTGGGATAAATGTTTTCCATAAATACATAAAAGCTGATCCTTATAAGCACCCCTTACCAGTGTTAAATGGTTTGTTTCATCTCTGTAACTGAAAGAGAGCTTATTCTTTTGAAAAATAACAGACTTACTGGTCAGATCATCAGATGAAAATAGAAGAAAGAAACCTCACATCTAAAATTCGTGAGCTGCAATAAAATAAATGTTTTCTTTTTGGTTTAACACGGCTTTAATTATCTGGTTACAATAATATCTGAAATTCAGGAAGGAATAAACATGCTGTCCCTGAAGCTGAAAAGCAGAAAAAAAAATGGGCATCACAGTTGTTGTGTATGAGGCTGCATAACTGCAGACTGGTTCCCTCATAGCTTTAGGCAATATGCAGTTCTAACACATCATTTAATGTATAAGGTGTCCTAATGAAGTAAAATGTCATTATTGCTTATAATAATTAGGTGCTTTCTTTCAGTTTTTTACCCAGCACAAAAATTGATAGATCATCTCAAGTGCACTTGGGCTTATTAAAGTGGTTGTAAACCCTCCCCCACAACTTTGTCCCATGTAAATCAGCATAAAAACCCAAATGAACACTGCTTGTAGATATCTCCTTACTTGCTTAGTATTGTTGTAATCCTTTTTGTTCTTTAGAATGAAGTCACTGAGCATCCCCTGATCTCCCCTGATTTAAGGCACACTCTCTATGTCTTATCTATCTGTTATCAGGACTCCCAGGAGACTTCAGACTCATTCAGAGCTCCCTCCTACACACCATGTGACATGACATACAATGTAAACCTGGCCATTACTGCAGTCTTAGCAGCTGAAGCTGATAAGACTGACAAAGGGAAACATTAGACATCGGCACAAGTAAATACTATGAAATAAAACAAATCAGCTATGAACAGGGAAGCAAGGTTGCCATAGAAACGTTGGATTGAGAAGGAGGCTTGGTTAACGGTACAGGAAGTGCTCAATGTAAGGGTGGAAATACACTCCACTGTGGACTCAGAAAATAATACTTAAGATGGCGCTGCCTAACCCCTTGTATACAAGTTTTTTAAAGTTTCTTTAAACAGTAAGTAATATGCGATTTGGGCTGGATTACAGTGTCTATAGTCTGATAATTATAAATGAAGAGAAGCATCAGAGTGGGAGAGTTTACTTCCTCTTTAAGTAAAGCAGTGTAAAATCATTGTCAAGTACGAATAGCAATAATTAAAGGGGTTGTAATGTCAGAAGTTTTTTTTTTTATCTTAATGCATTCTATGCAATAAGATACAAAGCCTTCTGTGTGCAGTGGCCCCCCTGATGCTTGTATCCCGCCTCTGTCCAGCAATGTCCAGAAGTGTCTCGGCCATCCGAGACTCTCCCTCCTGATTGGCTGAGACACAGCAGCAGTGCCATTGGCTGCCACGCTTGTCAATCAAAGTCAGTTAGCCAATCAGGAGAGAGAGAGGGCGGGACCAGGTGGCAGCACCGTGGACACAGGGAGCTGTGACTTGGCTCAGGTGCCCCCATAGCAAGGTGCTTGCTGTGGGGGCACTCGACAGGAGGGAGGGGCCAGGAGCACAGAAGAGAGAACTGAGAAGAAGAGGATTCGGGCTGCTCTGTGCAAATCCACAACACAGAGCAGGTAAGTATAACGTTTGTAAAGTCTTGTTTTTTCTATGAAAATAACAATCACTTTAATAGACTTTAGTACACTACTGTCCAACCACTCACAATTGAACGGATCACTATGGGTTACTATCCTTTGTTGATGGTGTTTTATGTTATTGAAATCATTTTTATGTACATGAGACAGTGAGAGTTCTGGCATGTCTGCTCTGGACTACAGCAAGAATCACATCTCCCTTTGGGAATGGCCTGTTGCTTTGAAGACCACAGGGAAATAATAGCCCAGCTTAGTGGGTACAACAGCAAATCTAAACCTAGAGTAATTTAGTCAGTAGAGAGCCGGGGTATTGACGGGACTTTTCATTCAGCTTCTGCTGTGTCACAGCCAGGTCCCTACGTAGGGAAAACAAAGAGCTTTGGCATCTGATGCATTCACATCATATTACATTGACAGTGTCTGAACCCTGTAGCCTATACTGTCAGGTCTTGCTTCCTGCTATCTTGGAAAATCTAATTGAACAGACTTGTCCAGTAGAGGCCCCGGGGCCTAGTCTGCCACATACGGCTAAATATAGTATACCAGATGAGCAGCGTCTGTGAACTCTGCAACTGATCTTTTACCCTCCGTGTCTGGGATGCCATTTTGGAACTAGGAAGATGCAGCCATCCCGTCTGTTTTCCGACGGATCTTATTGCACCGTGCCGTAGCCTGTTCCCCAGACAGAGAGATTCTGTTGCCGAAGGGAAAAATAATATTTTTGTGGGACAAATGAAGGTGATAATTGCTCTGGAGAGCTGTACTCAGACCGCCTCATAATGAATACTGCAGCAGCTGCTTCTTCTGAAGATAAGATTATCCCCTGCAAGATGTGTATTTATTTTGTATTAAAGCCAATGCTGAAAGTTCATGTTTCTGCACACACTTGGCAGCATATAATTATGCAGGATTTTGTTTGTCTGCAAAAAAAGCCAAATGCGGCTCAAATATATAACATTTTAATTAAAAGTGTCTAAAGCTTGGAAAATAGGCCAGGAAACAAATTTTGCTGCTTTTTTACCGGAGCAGGCTTTTCTTTTAAAATACATTATTTTAAATACAGTACTCCGCTTCAAGTGCTGGAGCTGTGAGCTGCTGATCCATAGCCAATTTTAGTTAATGCGGTGTGTTTACAAGTATGTAAAAATCCTATGTCAACCTAGGTTTTCAGAATAGGGACTGTTCTTGCTGGATTTGGGATTAATAATAATCACTTCATCAAGATAAGAATGCTGTTTTTTACATGTTTCTGAATATGCCAGTGAGAATGTCAACTCTGTGTTGGGAGATCCTGAAGAATTTGAAATACAGAGTTAGTGTCATTAAACCCACATCATTAAAATGATCAATAAATGGTGTGTTGCATGCTATTCATACTGACTCAGTCACTATAGGATTCCTTATCTGTATTCTGCAAAAAATACTGGTTGATCCTGCTGTTCTCTATCTCCCCCTCCTGTCCTTGTCCCCACCGCAGTTGGGAATTTTGCAGAGCAGTGTTGGCAGCTAATGCACATGCTTAGTTTTCAGTGTATTTCTACCCTGAGCATTTCCTCCCTATCACATCTATGCAGCCCATGTGACTATAGAGTCAGACATGTGGGCGTATACACAGTGGTAAATGACAGCCCACTCCCGCTTTCTCCATGCCCACTAGCACAATAGGATGGGGTTACATCTTGATTGATGGAGGCTTCACCTCCCTGTTATTCTAAGACACAGGCTGGAAGGGCATGGGGCAACCAGTGACTGCCAGATATGCATGCACACAATGGTATTGACAAAAAATAATAAATGTGTGTTTATATGACAATGATTACATTACATGATTTAATTTTACTCTGTATTCCAAATGCTGTTTTTTAATTATTTTTATTTTGAACATGTAACCAGCAGCAGAGGACTAGAAGCTCCTCCTGCTTATTTGTCCCTGCAGACAGGCTGGGATAGATCTGGGTCATGTGTGAGCTGTATATTGATTATGAAAAAGGTACTAAGATTTTTTTTTTAATTAAAATAAATACAGTGTCGTCATCCACATACAGAAAGAGAAGAGATATTGTAAATTAAACAGTGTGTGTTTAGTATTACTTTAACTTACATTGGATGTAAACCCTCACATATACCCAAGTGAACAGCCTCAGATGATACACAGATTAAACAAATCTCCCTACATAAGTTTTACATGCATATCTGCTGTCTTCAGCTTTATAAATTCTTTAGAAAGTTAAGATAGTGTTAGGAGATTTTCTCTTCCTGTTCAACACTGCAGTGAAGCCTGGGAATACAGCCAAGACAGCTGATTGGAGGAAAGGCATACAACCCCTCTCCTCATAGGTAGAGACTTTCAGCTCTGTTTGCACCCCCTCTGCTCATAGGTAGAGACATTCTGCTCTGTTTGCTGAATAGTTCAGGGCTCTGCTAATCTATAGCATCCTCCCCTATGCAAAACACCGGCTGCTTTTATCATGTGACAGAGAACTTGTCAGAAGTTATCTGGTTGATAACAGAAGAACGGTGCAGGAGAGAGCCACAGGACATAGTGCCTTGAAGAGAGATAAGAAAACACTGCATATATATGTGCCCAGCTCAAATTTCATGACTCGGGTTTACATCCACTTTAAATATATGTGAGCTACATTACCTGTGGAAAAATTGTGATGTAGTTTAGTCTTAGAATTCACATGGCACCTTAGGAGTCTCCATTCTACACTGGTAGGTGACACCCCTACTTTGTGGTTCAGCTTTAGTGTTTCCCGTGTCACCTGTCTGCTTTTCATCCTTTATATTGGACAAAAAAAATAGCATTCTCACAATGCTGGTGACACAGCAGCTGTAAAGCTGACATAGAATAACTAGTGCAAATCACAAAACTGCATGAACAGTATTACAAATCCTTTGACAGGTAGCGCAGTGCAAATTATGTATTTCAATAGTGTATTTAGGGTACTACCAGGGCAGTGCATGGTAACTAATTTGTCAAAGAGGAAAACTAAAATATTTGACACTAAAGGCTGTTTTAAAAACCCTGTACATGAATAAAGGAATAAAACATTTAGTAAGTAGCAATGACGAATATAATTAATGTGTAGTCTGATCAGAACTGAAAGAAATTTGTATTTTATACTACAATGAAAGGGGCTCAAACTGGATGTCAGCTTTTATTTTATGAACTGTGCTTGTTATTGCCTTGCAGGTATTTCTAAACTAGTAAACAAGCTAAACAAAGATGGAGACTGTGCCAATTAATTTTTAACTTTTCAAGTAAGGTTTACACGGAAGGGCTTGGTACAGAACAAACACAGATCCTCACTGATTACAACACATCTGGAATCTAATATGCTGCTACTGGAAGACATTTGTCTTCTTAAATTTTACGTTCTTGGTGATGGACAGTTCACCACTTCTACACTAAATGCCATGTATTAAATATGGGCAGCAACAGTTTTTTAGTTTTTTTCAATATAAAGTATACCTAGAAATGTGTCCTTGGCATAGCTTAGGGCTCAGCAATCGCCATCTGTGGTACAGGTTTACACTTGGCTTTAGAGTGAGGATTGGTGTCATGGTCCAACTGTTGGCCAGTGCATACGAGTAAATGGAACAGCCAGCGTAGATGTCATTGTCCAAAGCAGAGCTGAACCAAGATGTTTTTTTTGGAGATGTGAACTGGAAATGCCAACTAATGCCGGCCATACACGGTTTGAATTTCGAAAGAATTTTCTTTCGAAAATCGTATCTAAGAATTTTCGTATGAATTTCGCACCATTAGTGGGCTGCAGCAACAGCCGATTTTCGTGCGGAAATAAAATTTGAGGAATCGGACATGTTGGAAATTTTTAGAAAAACAAACGATTTTCTAATCAATGATGGGAGAATCGTGCGAGAAATGTAATAAAAGAAAATTTACGGAGAGAAAAGAAGATTCCCGCCCAAGAAAATTATTTTCTGTAGCAACATGAGGTGAAATTGAAGGCTTGGTCGGCCGAATTTCGAAAATCAATGGTGGCACCATTGGATCACAAAAAAAACAAATTTTCTGTTTTTGAAAAGAAAATTCGTTCGAAATCCGACCGTGTAAGGATTTTTTTCTGCAGGGAATATCTAAGAAATATAAACAAATCGTCTAGATTGCCTAAAAACATTTTTTTTCTTCAATCATTTGTTACATTTTTTTCTTTGCAGTTTATTGTATTTGTTTTTTTTTATATTCAGGAAAAGTTGAGCTATCCCAGGGCCTTCGTGCTGTTTATACACAAATGCCACTAATGTGGAAACCGGGTTATTTCCAAAGAGCTCTGAATGTTATGGAGAAGGTTTCCCAGATGCCGGGAGAAATCAAGATAACAAAAGATGCAGTAAGTGTGAATTCTTTTCCATACTAGACATTGATATCTCCTTTTATTAAACAATGAAAAAAGTAATAAAAGTCATGCCCTGGAGCTAAAATGCACCACCCGCTGTTAAAATAATAATAATGAAAAAAAACTTTAGAACCTCACCCTAAGGCCCAGACAAGTCAAAGGGGGGGGGGGGGGGGGACTGGCCAGTAATGACAGTTCTGGTTTATTAAGTTAAACACGTTAGAGCTCTACTCTGTAAAAAAAAAAAAATGCTAAATACGTAGTTAAAATATACAGATGTAAACATTTATTTCAGCCAAAAGATTTTTAATTCTGTTCAGGGTTTGCCTGATCAGGCATCCCTACCAGACAGTACAGCTTGGTCAGGAACATAACCTTTCTTTTCAATTTTAGACATTATAGTCTAGTTTAAGACCCACCCCAGTCTGCTTTCCCATTTTGTGTCTTAAGCCTGGTACACGCAATGAGATTATCGGATGAATAGTTGTCCATTTTATGTTTTTTTTTTGTTTTGTTTTTTACATGCTCTACATATCAAAAATGAAGAGGTTATTAAAGTTACGACAATTCTCGCTCGACAGAATAAAAATTCGTAAGTGAATCCCCGGAAGAATTTACCCCCTTCCTGACCAGAGCACTTTTTGCGATTCGGCACTGCGTGGCTTTAACTGACAATTGCATGGTCATGTCACGTGGCTCCCAAACAAAATTGATGTCCTTTTTTTCCCACGAAAAGAGCTTTCTTTTGTTGGTATTTGATCACCTCCACGGTTTTTATTTTTTGCACTATAAACAAAAAAGAGCGTCAATTTTGAAAAAAAAGCCTTACTTTTTTCTATAATATCCCCCAAAAATATATTTTAAAAAACTTGTTTTTTCCTCAGTTTAGGCCGATATGTATTCTTTTTCTACATATTTTTGGTGAAAAAAATCAAAATAAGCAATTATTGATTTTGCGCAAAAGTTATAGCGTTTACAAAATAGGGGATAGTTGTATGCCATTTTTATTAATAATTTCTTTTTATTTATTTTTTTAAATGGCGGCGATCATCGATTTTTATGGTGACTGCTACATTATGGCGTATACATCAGACATTTTGACACATTTTTGGGACCATTGTCATTTATACAGCAATCAGTGCTATACAAATGCACTGATTCCTGTGTAAATGACACTGGCAGTGAAGGGGTTAACCACTATGTGGCAGTGTAGGGTTTAAGTGTGTCCTGAGGCGTGTTTCTAACTGTGGGGGGCCTGGCTATGTGGGACACGTCACTGATCTCTGCTCCGATCACAGGGAGCAGAGATCAGTGACACTGTCACTAGGCAGAACGGGGAGATGCTTGTTTACATTAGCATCCCCCCGTTCTTCCTCCCCGTGAGGCGATCTTGGGTACCCCTGCGGCGATCGTAGTCCGAGGGACCCGCAACCCGACTCGTGGTACTTGCCGGTGGAGCGAGCACGTTCGCTGCCTGCCTCTTAAAGGGTAATGTACATGTACGTGATTCTGCCTGTACGAGCCCTTCTGCTGACGTATATCGGCGTCAGAAAGCGGTTAAACAAAAATCATGGGATTTGGTATCATACAAGGAAAATTTTTGCGTTTCTACCTTTGGATAATTTTGGATGAACTATCATGATCGGCTTTTCAAAACTGTGTACGAACGATCAGATATCACACGATCGCTTTAAAAACAGTATTTTCTGATTGTGTGCACTAGGCTTAAATTTAGACAGCATTTTGCAAACCAGTAGAGCAAGACTGGCTTAGAGTAATGACATTCCCTTTCCAGCACTACAGTGTAGAGCAGGGGTGTCGAACTCAATTTCATCATGGGCTCCATCAGCATTATGGTTGTCCTCAAAGGGCTGGTTGTATCTGTATGACTAGATGTCCAGAGCACCCCCATCACAGTGCTTACCTTGTGCTGCTGCTGGGAAGAAGCTGGGGGTGAAGCTGAGAAACAGAAAGTGCAGAGTCAGGAGGAGAACCAGATAAGGTCTGGACTCAGCTTGCAGAGTCTGCTGAATGCTGAGACCAGGGGAGGTGGAGACTAGAGGTGCTGTGCATGCACAGAGAGGCACAGGATCTGGCGAGTTCTGTCCTCCTTTCTGCTGCTGACTGCTGAAGCAAGGTTTGGGTGGAGATGAGAAGTGTACCGCAGCTGCAGGAGAGGTGTGAGGGCCACATGAAATGTCCTGGTGGGCCAAAATCAGCCTGCTGGCCTTGTGTTTGACACATGTGGTGTAGAGGAAACTAAAGTGGCACAGTCATGTAAGGTACTTACTTTGCTTTATTTTGGATGTTATGTTAGTTACAAGTAATAACAAGTACTAGCTTGTTACCCATTTACTATATTTGAGATTTAATATCTCTCAGATATGATCTGGTTAAATGAGAGCTCTTTGACCATGAGTGAAAGCACACAATAACAAAAATGTATTGGCATATAGTAAAGTAGGCCTAGACTAATACAAATCAAGCTATCTATTTGTACAGGGAAATGGTAAAAATCATGGATTACATGAAGGAATACAGAATATATTCCTTAAAACATTCATTTACAAACATATTTAGATACTAGTACAAGGGAGATTTCCCATATTTATCATTCCCATAGAGCAGTGAAGGTGAACCTTGGCACTCCAGATGTTTTGGAACTACATTTCCCATGATGCTCATGCACTCTGCAGTGTAGGGGAGCATCATGGGAAATGTAGTTCCAAAACATCTGGGGTGCCAAGGTTCGCCATCACTGCCATAGAGGTTCAATTCACGTGACTGCTCTGCCATAGAGTGTGTTTCCCTCCCATCTAGTCTGTGTATATCATTACAGGCTTCTGTCTCATTGGTTGGCACGGTGTGGCTCTAATTGGTGGGCTTCCCTATTCCTGGTTAAGGACTGGCTATAGCTGCAATCCCTATATTTGCATAAGTCAACTCCCTTTTATTCAAATTCTTGTGACTATTCTGAGCGGGAGATTAACTTGACCTTTTCCCAGGAAATAATGATACAGATTGGCCTCCCTTCATTGCATATCCAAACATGTGATCTTTTGAAGTGAATATATTTAGAACAATGAGGTTTGGATCCCTTTGTTTAGCTACACAAGCCTAGGCACCGAATTATCTGTCTGTTAATGGGCACTTCTGTGAAGCTATGTTGCACGCCCTCCATAGATACAAGCTAAATTAAATATATTCATAAATACAATATTTTACAGCTATTAATGGAGATTTCACATAAACTCATAAGGCAACAAGCTGAATTAAAAAAATATCCTAGTAGTTATTGATGAAAATGTATCTGGCTAAATTGTATTTTTTTTTCCAGGATCTACATTTTCTTTAATTCAATATTAATAAGTGTGTACAATAATCAAATGTATGCTTGGTATTTCTATACATTCTGTTTGCAGGTGATGCAACTGCTCTGAGCCTGCAATTCTGTACTTTCCCTGAGTGCCACCCTGACTGGTGCTGGAGCATTGGGTCTTCTGCAGTTCATTCCTGTCCTTTGAGCATGTTTCTGGGTACCTCTTCACACACAAGACCATGTGGTGTTAGGTGGCCTTTTTATCTATTAATCTCAGGTGAAAAACTGCTTCTATTGCTCCATAGCCAATTAAAACCTTTGTCAAAGTAGAACAACCTATGAAATACAAGGGCATTGCGTTTTCAGGCCATCATTTGTTTTATCAATATTTTACTAGAAAAGATGTTTCATATTCGTAAATACTGTTCTTGGCACCCCCTAGCTCGGGCATCACTAAATGCGGATTATTTAGCAGCCTTTTCTTCCCCCTGCTGTCTCTGTAATCCTCACACAGAGTGGACAGCGGGAGGTCGGACAGTTCTGGAGATGTGGACATTACCGTGGGGGAGATGTGGACATTACCGTGGGGGAGATGTGGACATTACCGTGGGGGAGATGTGGACATTACCGTGGGGGAGATGTGGACATTACCGTGGGGGAGATGTGGATATTACTGCGGGGGAGATGTAATTATTACTAAAGTGGGAGAGGTGTGGACATTACAGTGGGAGAGGTGTGGACATTACAGTGGGAGAGGTGGGGATATTACAGTGGGGGAGATGTGGACATTACAGTGGGGAAGATGTGGACATTACCGCAGAGGAGATGTGGACATTACCGTGTGGGGAAGGTGTGGACATTACAGTGTGGGGAAGGTGTGGACATTACAGTGGGGGAGATGTGGACATTACAGTGGGGGAGATGTGGACATTAAATTGGGGGAGGCTGAGGACTGTGATGTCGGGGAGCTGAGGACTGTAATGTGGGGGCAATGAAGACAGTAATGCGAAGGGGGCTGAGAATAGTAATGTGGGGGGATAATGTACATAGGGGCAAAGGACAGTACTGGCGGGGGGTTTGGTGTCAAAGTGTGAGAACATTACTGTGGAGGGGGTGATATAAAAGAGGACCTGAGGACACTCATCAAGCGGGAGAGGACTCTGATGTGCACTGGGGACTGAGGATGCTGATGTAAGAATGGGTTCAGATCTGTACATGTGCATTAGGTGCACATGTCATGGGCAGGTCAGCCCATTTTAATGGGCTGCACTACCCGCAAGAAACACGGAGAAAGACCTCTTTGATGGCAGCAACATGCGGTTTGGTACATGTGAAAAGGCGCCACAGGTAACGACTTGATGTGTGGACCTCTGCTGGAAGAAAATTTTGCTGACCAGACCTCTGTGAATTTTAATTTATTACCCCTGCCCTAGTTGCTTTGTTTGACCAAGCTAGTCCGACACTGACCAGGTGGCTGGAGCAGAACAATTTTTTGGACTAGTGTACTTTGTTGCACGGCAACCTTGCTTGATTCAGATGTTCTCAGGAAAATTGCAGTTGGAGACTGAAAATTAAACCCGCTGTAGTCTGGTAGTGGTGTCAAATGCTGCCTTGAAGTACAGCACTACTGAAAATCATGTGTTTGGACACAGAACACAGCAAAAGTCTGCTTTTTGATCTGCTTTGCCTGCAATATAGGACTTGCTGTGTCCAGAGAAGCTGGGAATCTGCTAATCTGTGTTTGATGCGTGTTTCAAAACAAGTCAAACACAGGAAAAATCAGTGTGAGCCCTGCAATATCAATATAGAGACTCCTGATCATAAAAAAAAAATTCCCCTGTGTATGGCCTACACTGTAGGCAGTCCTTGAATGAATGAATGAATTAAATACTTGTATAGCGCACAATGCGAACTGAATCGCCTCTAGGCGCTGTGGCGAGCTTTGATCATCTGCTAAAAGAGGAAGGTCTTGAGTTTTTTCCTAAAAGCCAGGTGATTTTCTTCCAGGCGGATGTTGATTGGTAGAGCATTCCATAGCCGAGGCCCTTGGACAGCGAATCTCCGCTCACCCTTGGATTTATACCGGGCTTTGGGCACGAGGGGGAGGTTTTTGTTGGCTGATCGAAGACTGTGGTTTGGTGTGTAATGATTTATTTTCTCCATTAGGTATTGCGGAGCTTCTCTATGCACGCATTTGTGGGTGAGGCAAAGGGTCTTGAACGTGATCCAATTTTTTACGGTTAGCCAATGTAAGCTCCTCAGTGAAGGAGAAATGGATTCCCAGGGTTTTTTTCCTGTTATCAGCCTTGCCGCCGTGTTTTGGATCAGTTGTAATCGCGCAAGTTGATATTGTGGTAATCCTATGTAAAGCGAGTTTGCGTAGTCCAGTCGTGAATTAATGATTGTTCCAACTACCACTGCTTTGTCATTCTTTGGGATAAAAGGGATGAGTCTGCGAAGCATGCGCAGCAGATGGTGAGATCGACTGACTACAGATCCTATTTGCGCATCCATTGACATTTGTGCGTCTAAAATAACCCCGAGACTCTTCGCTTTGGTCTTTGGGGAGATAGTCTGCCCAAAGACGGTTGGTGGAGACCAGGAGGTTTTGGTTGCGGGCTTATGATTTGGGTGTAAGATAAGAAGCTCTGTCTTTGATTGGTTCAGCTGGAGGGAGGTGGTGGTCATCCAGTCCTCTATTGATTTGAGGCAGTTTTCAAGTTGTTGTTGGTGATCTTTTTTTCCATTGATCCGGAAATAAAGTTGCGTGTCGTCAGCGTAAGAGTGGAAGCAGAGATCTGAGCATCTGATGATTTGAAGGAGTGGGCGAATGTAAATGTTGAAGAGAACGGGTGACAACGGAGAGCCTTGAGGGACTCCGCAGGTGACTGCCCGAGTTTCGGAGAGGAAGTTTCCTAGTTTCACTGTCTGTGACCGATTTCCTAGGAAGGACGCGAACCATTGGAGATCTATGTCTTGGACTCCGGCTACTTCTGTGAGGCGGACGAGTAGAGTATTGTGATCTACTGTATCAAATGCTGCACTTAGGTCTAGCAGTACGAGGAGACACGGCTCTCCGTCATCTGCTGCTTCGAGGGCGTCATCCCAAATCTTGAGGAGAGCTGTTTCTGTTCCATGACCCGGGCGGAAGCCTGATTGCAGCGGGTCCAGGAGTTTGTGAGTATCCAGGTGAAGTTGTAGCTGATGTACTACAGCTTTCTCTATGATCTTAGAAATGGTGTTGAGGCTTGTAATCGGCCTACGGTTGTTTGGATCCTGAGGGTCCAGGTTTGGTTTCTTGAGTAGAGGTTTGACGATGCCTTGTTTGAGGATGCTGGGAACAATCCCTTCGTGGAATGATCGGTTTATGAGGTGGGTTATGGTTGGAGCCACGATGTCGGAGCATTCTTTCAGTAGTTTTGTGGGGATGATGTCAATAGGTGTGGTACTGTCACGCAGTTTATTAATGATGTTTTTTGCGGTGTCTACGGTAATTGGGGATAGTGAAAATTTTGGCGGTTGCGGAATGTTGGTGCAGTCCTTGTTTGAGACTTACTGAGATATATGGCTCATAGCACTTAAAGTTGATGACATAATAACAAAATGTCATATACGTCTCTGTATTCATGTTAGTGTGTATATTTAAGATAGCATAAGGCATAAGTCTGAAAGGTAACCTATGAGCAATTGGCTATTCAGTCTTTTATTGGGCAGATACATATTTTTTCTACAAAGTAGTAGATTTCTTTGGAACCTAACTTCAGTAAAGAAAAATATCAGCACAAGAGTCATTACTTACTATTAATGCAATGTGTCCTTTGTGCTGCTGGCTCCTGCTTTATTTGAAATCTTCCCACTCCGGTTTCATCCCCTGCCTATGTAATGTTCTGGTGCTGCGGGGGTTGATAGAGCCGAGGGACCTGTCAAATACACCCATCAATAGTGCTGACTATGTCCGTCTTTTCTACCCAGCTCCACGATTCATAGGAGTTGTACTATAGTTTCTATGAGTAAAAATGATCTATGAATGGAGCATGTGGGACATTCATTCATTCATTCAATCCATTATCCATCCTCCATATAATCTATAGTACAGCTTCCATGAATGGCGGAGCTGGGCAGAAAGAGCAGGCATTGTAAGCACTCTTGATGAGTGCATATGACAGGTCCCTTGGCTCTATTACTGGGGGGGGGGGGGGGGATAATCAGAGGAGAACGATTTCAACTACAGAGCCATATATTTTTTATGCTACTTGTTATCAGAACTTTTAATAAGTTAATTTTGAGGAGGGAGTGATAGGTAGTGCCAATTTGGTCGATGTGTTATGGGCAGCTATTTTGTTTGTTGTTTTTTTAACTCTAAGTTTCATTTCGAGCAGCTTCTTTTCTCTCATATTGCTCCTCTGCATGTACCTGTAGGAACTTTCAAAATGTTTAGTTTTTATGCCACTTTATGCAAATTATAATGCAGGTACAATAAAAGTTATATTTTAGGGCCTGGAGAGATAGGAGCACAGTTCTTATGTGTAATTTTTCAGCTAAAGAGCTAGCAGCACAAAGGACACATCACACTGATTGTAGTAATGTCCCTTGTTTTTTTGTTTACTAAACATAGGTTTTAATGGGGATGCGCTGTCTGCATCTGTGAACATACAACTGTCTTTTGGACCAAAAGCGTCAACTTAAAGGCCACAGCTTAACACAGTATATGAGCCAGATACATACAAATGTTCTTTTCTGATCTGTGCTTCTGTTATTTCCTATAGGATGTACAACCCAAACCTGTCATGTAGCATTGTGCATGCTGTGTCTCATGCCAAAGTAATCTTTTAATGCATGCTTGTCCTCCCGAAGGAGAGCAGGCAGTTTTCAAGGCTGAAAAAAATAAGTGCTAGTGTTTTATTTCAGTGATCTCCAGTAAGAAATGAACTCTTAGCTGCATCTTTCAAGCACTCTCTCTAGCTCCAATTTCCTTTCCTGCTCTTAAATCCCTCTGGAAGTTCAATCAGACCTACACTGACATTAGATTTCCTGTTCTGAAGGGTTTAACCAATTCACTCCCTTCATGGGAGAATATCTATACAATGCAAAGGCCAAGTTTGGTTCCCTTTTTGTGTGTGGACAGAGGACACATACAGTATGTGTGTTTGATTTTTGGAAAATGTATTTTTGTGGTAGGACGCTACTTAAATCTCTTGTAGGGTAACATCTTCCTATCATTACCCTCACCCAAGTGTCTCCAGGTTCATAGATCCTCTAGCCTTTACAATGGGTGCTTTGGTGAATCTGTGCAGCGTGAGCTACACCTTTCCTCCTCCTCCTTTGCCTGTTCAGTAGGATGAAGATGGAGGAAATTCTGGTGTTTTCTCTTTGCATTATACTGGCTCAGGTGTGCATGACACTCGAACCACGTTAGACTCCTGGGAGACTTTCTATGGGTATTCCAGATCTTCTAGATCCTGTTACGCAACCTGCAGCCCTTTTGGCACTTTTTGTGCGGCCCTTAGGGTCCCTGCAGACACTAATCTGTGTTTTTTTTTTTATTGCCCTGTTATAGTAGTAATTTTGTAGCAGTCTTATGTAGTATGTCTCCAGTCTCTGGCAGTCTTCTTCAGCATGTCCCGCAGTTTCTTGTACCAGGTTTGCAATATCTGACCATCTCTTGTATCATGTCTGCAGTCTCTGGCCATCTCTTGTATCATGTCTGCAGTCTCTGGCCATCTCTTGTATTATGTCTGCAGTCTCTGGACATCTTTTGTATCATGTCTATAGTCTCTGGTCATCTCTTGCATCTTGTCTGTAGTCTCTGGCCATCTCTTGTATTGTGTCTGCAGTCTCTGGCCATTTCTTGTATTATGTCTGCAGTCTCTGGACATCTTTTGTATCATGTCTATAGTCTCTGGTCATCTCTTGTATCAAGTCTGCAATCTCTAACCATCTCTTGTATCATGTCTCTGCAGCCTCTGGTTTTCTCTTGTATCAAACCCAAAGTCTTTCACTATATACTGTTGTGTGTCTGCTGAATATTCACTAAATTTTATGTGCAGCCCTTTGGTGAAATTGGGGACTACACTTGAGGCCCCCCATATAAAGAACGTTGAACACCACTGGTCTAGATGTTCTGTCCCCTGGTTTTGAGGGATAGAGGTCTGTTAGATTCAGCTGTCACTATGTTTTTAAAGGATAGGAAATCGGCTTCTTGCAGAGTCTACACCTGGAAAGCATATTTGTTTTGGTGCGAGTTAAGAAAATCTGACAATCTGGTTGTACCCAAGTTGACCGATCAACATTTATATATTCAGCCTGTCCATTAATGTTTTGAATCTGGGCCATGTATGGATGGCCTTACTCTAGTGGGCCAATCACCAACACGAAAAAATAATCTAAGTACAATGAGTGATCAAATTAACTTCATTAAGAGGTTTAAAAAATGGACTGCATACAACCTGTGTAATAAAAAAAATCCCTTAAAATAAGTCGTTCGAGAAAACCCCTTTAAAGTTGCAGCTATTTGACATGCTGGCAGCCTCAACTGTGTGCCTATTTTATTTATTATAGGTTTTTTTATAGCAGTCAATATGTGTCAAAAAACTTTAAACTGGCCCGGTATTTGTTTGAGATAGGGTCCTTAGATTTTAACAGGAGCCAATTAACCTACCAGCATTTCTTTGGCATGTAGGAGGAAGCCAGAATACTCTGAAGAAAGCCACGCAAGCACAGCATTGAACATACAAACTCTATGCAGTTAGTGTCTTAAGCCGCGTACACGCGGGCGGACTGTCTGGCCAACTTAGTCTGTCGAAACACATTTCAGCGGACAGTCCGCTCGTGTGTGGGCTTCACCCGACTTTTTCAGCGTGCAGTCTGGCGGACTAAGTATTTCGGAATTTCCGTAATATTGTCTCGTGAGTAGGCTAGTTCGACGGACTAAGTATGGCGCATGCTCAGAAAGGATTTACACGGCGAAAGGTTGCATTGCTGTGTATTGGACTTCCTATTTCTAGTCCCATCGTACGTGCTGTACACGTCATCGCGCAAGCTTTCGACGGACTGTTTGTGCATCCGTGTGTGGTCAAGTCCGTTCATTCGAAAGTAGGACGGACTGTCCGTCGGATTGTCTGACGGACTAAGTTGGCCATACAGTCCGCCCGTGTGTAATGCAGGGTAGAAGTGCCTAACACAGAGACACTGTGTGTGTACAGTGCATCCAGAGAATATTCATAGCACTTCACTTTTTCCACATTTTGTTACGTTACAGACTTATTCCAAAATGGATTCCATTATTTTTCCCCTCAAAATTCTATAAACAATACCCCTTAATGACAACATGAAAAGCCTTTGCTCTGACATTCAAATTTGAGCTCAGGTGCATCCTGATTCCACTGATCATCCTTGAGATGTTTCTACAACTTGATTGGAGTCCACCTGGGGTAAATTCAATTGATTGGACATGATTTGGAAAGGCACACACCTGTCTGTATTAGGTCCCACAGTTAACTGTGCATGTCAGAGTACAAGCAAAGCCATGAAGTCCATGTAATTGTCCGTAGACCTCTGAAACAGGATTGTATCGAAGTAGAGATCAGGGGAAGGGTACAGAAAATTTTCTGCAGCATTGAACATACAAACACACAATGAGCATTGTGCCCTCCATCATCTGTTAAAGGAAGAAGTTTAGAACCACCAGGACTCTTCCTAGAGAGGGCTGCTTGGCCAAACTGAGTGATCGGGGGGAAGGGGCCTTAGTCAGGGAGGTGACCAAGAACCCAATGGTCACTCTCACTGATCTCTAGCGTTTCTCTTTGGAGAGAGGAGAAACTTCCAGAAGAAAAACCATCTCTGCAGCACTCCACCAATCAAGTCTGCATGGTAGAGTGGTGAGACGGAAGCCATTCCTCAGTAAAAGGCACATGACAGCCCACCTGGAGTTTTCCAAAAGGTACCTGAAGGACTCTCAGGCCATGAGAAACAAAATTATCTGGTCTGATGAGACAAAGATTGAACTTTTTCACCTAAATGGCAAGTGTCCTGTCTAGAGGAAACCAGGCACCATTCATCATCTGGTCAATACCATCCCTACATGGTGGCTGCATCATGCTGTGGGGATGTTTTTCAGTGGCAGGAACTGGGAGACTAGTCAGGACTAAGGGAAAGATCAGTGCAGCAAGGTACAGGGACATCCTTGATGAAAACCTGCTCCAGAGTGCTCTGGACCTCAGACTGGGGCAAAGGTTCATCTTCCAACAGGACAAAGACCCTAAGCACACAGCCAAGATAACAAAGGAGTGGCTATAGGACAACTCTGTGAATGTCCTTGAGTGGCCCAGCCAGAGCCCAGAATTGAACCCAATTGAACATCTCTGGCGAGATCTGGAAATGACTGTGCACCGACACTCCCCATCCAACCTGATGGAGCTTGAGATGTCCTACAAAGAAGATTAGGGGAACTTCCCAAAAATAGGTGTGCCAAGCTTGTAGCAACATACTCAAAAAGACTTGAGGCTGTAATTGGTGCCAAAGGTGCTTCAACAAAGTATTGAGCAAAGCTGTGAGTGCTTATGTACATGTGATATTTTTCCTATTTTTAATAAATTTGCAAAGATTTGAAACAAAACTTTCACATTGTCATTATTCACTCGGCCCTCTGTCGAAGTGATGACGAAATGCATCAGAACGTGACAATGCAGCTACCTTTGCCGTCCGATCAGCTGTCTGCTCAACCCAGAACGCCGCTCTTTGAGATATTAGCAGAGTGGTGAGAGATAGACAGGCGAGCAAAACGGGAGTCATTGCAATACTATATGCTTGTTTGAATTTTATATTTGTAATTGCGCATTTGTAAGGGGGGGTTTTTAATCACTAAATACATTTTATTGGATTACGCTATGTGTACATTTCTCTTGTCATGAGCAATACCTAGATGGAGGGATGCAGTGCCTGACGAAAGGAATTGATTAATACAAGCAAATTACCTTGATCTATCGTGTAAATTCATTACCTTAGGGGATTTTTCACACGTGGTGTGGTGACAGGGTTCAGCTGGATTCATACCCCTGATGGACTTATGACATATATAGATTAAAATTGGCATACAATTTCTACAGTTTTGATTTTCCAGCTCCGCTAATGTTATAGCTTCACTTTAGCATATTTTTACATTATGGGGTATTGTTTGTAGCATTTTGAGGAAAATAATGAATTTGATCTATTTTGGAATAAGGCTGTAACATAACAAAATGTGGAAAAAGTGAGGTGCTGTGAATACTTTCCGGGTGCACTGTATGCCTTTTATCATCTGTAGGAGGACCCCAGGAGCTCAAGACTTTTTACTAGTATCACTGTTACTTTACAGGAAATTAAAAGGCTACAATGTATACATTTTAAAGGTTAAAACTGTATGTCAGAATAGCAGTATAGCAATGACTCCTAATATACAACTTTTAATTGATATTCCATACAATTAAAGCATACTTTACTGCTATAATGATTATTTTAGTTTAGATGCGTCTGTAGCTGTAGGGCAAGTATATGATAAAGCATAGTGGAAACTGTCCATAGCCCTTTTTTGTTTGGTAGCTTGCCTGCAGCTTCAATCAGGAGAGAAGTTTCATGCCAGTGTTGCTTTATAGCGTTCATGGAGTGGAAATCGGGCTTGCATCTGTGAATCCTGTGTGACATTGAATAATGGAAGCATGCATAGATGCATAGGAATTCGAATCTCGCCATGATTTATTTTTCATGAATAATTTATAAATCGCTAAATGGTCCTACATGCTTAGTGTTCATTTATGGAACTAACAAAGAGAAAGTATTGAGCCTTTGCACTCTAGCATCCAGATGTTAGATTTTAGTTTACAATCCTCAACCAGCAATAGGAAAATGGCAGCTAGAATGTGATTGGTTATTGGTAGTGGAGCTTTCATTTTCTTAGCAGTTATTTCAAGGAGAAGTAAAGCTAAAGCAGTTGGCTGCATATGATGGGCACAGTTGGCTGCATATGATGGGCACAGTTGGCTGCATATGATGGGCACAGTTGGCTGCATATGATGGGCACAGTTGGCTGCATATGATGGGCACAGTTGGCTGCATATGATGGGCACAGTTGGCTGCGTTTGATGGGCACAGTTGGCTGCGTTTGATGAGCACAGTTGGCTGCGTTTGATGGGTGCAGTTGGCTGCAATTTATGGGCACAGCTGCAATTGATGGGCACAGTTTGCTGCAATTGATGGGCACAGTTCGCTGTATTTGATGCTTTTGTTTCAGTATTTTTCAGTTTGTGTGCTGCCCACAAAAAATTTTGAGCTCCAGTTGCCATTGCTACCTACAAGACAATGGTTTGTATTCTGCCTTGCAGCACTAGGATCATTGGTTAAATCCCTACCAGGACACCTGACGTGAATAGAGTTTGCATGTTCTACCTGCTCTTGTGTGGGCTTCTTCCTGCATATCAAAGACATGCTAGTACCTTCATTAGATCATGTCTAATTTGGCCCTGCTGGTTTGGGACTGCTCTGAATGTAAATTATACATGCACTGTATAAATCGTTGACGCTATATAAATATCTGTAATTGTTATTACATTTATGAAGCTGTAGCTTTCTTTTCAGCCTATCAGTGTAACCTTTTCTCAAGTTCCTGCTCTAGGGTTGTAATTATTTTCCTTCTTTCACTAAACTGAGCCACAGACATGTGCTAGACAGGACAGCTGATTTGCATGTGCCAGGTCAGTGGCTTTCTAAATAGTTCAGCAAAAATAAGAATGACAACTTTAGAGCTTGCAACTTCATTAACTGGTCATCAGTGACACATTCCATATGTTTGTACTGACAGGTTCCTTTTCAGCTGCTGCTTTTTTTTTTTTTTTAACCAGAGATTGTGCTTGGTAAGCCTTACAATGATATATGTTTCTATGACATGCACAATTGTTTTGGTCGATCGTGCATGTTCATGCTTAAAGTCAACCTTATCACAGAGGAACAGTCGTTCAGCAAATTCCATTTCAAACAGTTGCCCTGGGTTGCCATCAAATGTCTAAAACTGAACATGTGTATTTGGTAACCTTGTACTATAAATCTATTGCATTTTTTATTTTCCTCCTTCAGATAATAGCGTCCTATTATATTATATAATCACAGTTGGGTTACAGGGAGGGAAGAGTGACACTTGATTGTAATCCCTATGGCAACATTCTTAGTTCTTATATTTGACTACTTAATCTTCTCCCAGTTTGATTTTAAATATATGCATGGAAATTGGATTATACAGGTCACATAAAATTTTGATTAATTTGTTAGAGGAAATTTGCATTTTCATATTTGCCAAAAAATCTGTCATGAATAATTCTTCAAATCAAAATATATTGGGTTTTTGCTGAAAATATTATCTGGCTCACTATTTTCATTGATTTTAAATGTCTCATATTCTTTGTTTTCAGTCAGTAATATAATATTAAAGAAGGGAGTAACTGTGCTGATTCAAACATTTACCAATGATATGTTACCTCTAATACGGTATTTAAACCCTATATATCTAACTCAGTGTATATGCCTTATACACCAATCTTACTATAAAGTGCAATGTGTCAGTAAAGTGCCCAATTAAATTGTGCAAATTATTACTGCTTAAAACATCAATAAAATTTCAAAACCACTGTAAAGGGCAAAGTGATGATAAGGTGCCAAATAGCAACATAAATATATAATATTTCCGAAGTCCATTTACATTTGTCATATATGTTCTCAAATTTTCATGCGTGCTTTGTGCTGAATCTTTTCACCAATTCATATGCCACCACCACCTTCTAAAATGGGCACTCGCCAGAGCCTAGAAAGAGATTTGCCTTTGGTTCATCTGGGATAACCACTCCACTCTCCTGGCTTTGCTCCAGCTAGTTCACCGCTAGGTGCTCCTCATTTCTCTATATCAATAATGGTGTCCCATAATAATTAAACATCCATCATTGCACAACATGTACACATAAAATATTTATTTATCTTGACTAAAAAGTATTCACAATAGTTAAAATGCCAACTCACACTATGGTGCCTCAAGACCGGAACTGAGTCTGTCCAGCTATTTGTTTTTAAGGATCTGTCATGCCGCTCTGTTTCTCTGTCGCAGCATGCGTTCCAAGCCTGGTTTTGTTGCGGGTCCGTAAACAGAAAGTGACGTCCATAATTACCCTGGAGCCTCTATGGGTTTCGCATACATACATACATGTGTCATCAGGAAGCTGGGTACACCAGCTTGGAAATGGTATTTATGCCATTACTGATGGTTAATTAGCCAATCCAATAGTGACCCAAAAAAACGAAAACGCGTCATTATTTTTTTTACCGAAAGTAAACCCTCAACCATTTACAAAAAAAAGGGGAGGGGGGGCGACTAAGCGGTAACAAACCTCAGGACTTTTAACAGTATCAAGTACATGGGTCACACTAACAAGGGTAAAAATATTTTTTAAAAAGCTGATTTTTATTCAATTACATAATGATAAAAATATGAAAAAAGGAAAAAAATATTACATCCATACAAAAGGATATATGAGTTATTCAGACATATATATATATATATATATATATATATATATATATGCGCTACCACTCTCGACATGTTTTACTCATTAGAGTTTCTTCAGGAGATTGATGGTATAGCTCTTTTGTATGCTGCAATAACAAAATATAATTAAAAGACATCCTTTTCCGTGCATATAGCCTAAATGCATCAAAATACAAAATTGTATATTAGGCTTGGCGACTATATCAGAATCCAAGCAATAATTCATAGAATGGTAACGCAATCAGAAATAACAAGGGCATAGAAACAAATGATCAAACAAATTATCAAACAAAGGAAACACAGATCTCACCACATATGTTTGAATTCAAAAATAGAAATAAATATATATAAAATCTTGAGAATTGGAGATGGCCCGGAAGCCACAAAAAGCCACATAAATGTTGCTTGCAGAGAGGGACACTCAGGGTATATTAATGTGAAAGAAATTATTTAATTTTTTGATATTAATCTAGCATCATCGGGATACAAAATTACTTCCCAAATTTAATAGTAAGGTTACCTTTAAATAACCATATAATTGATTGTAGAATCAATATTGATGGAAGTTAGCTGGCTAGCTGATAGCCCAAAGCCAAAAACAGAAACGTCAGCAGCTAAAAGCAACCTAAGCGCTGGCTGCCTAAGGCATCTAGGTAGGAAAAGCAAAAATAAATTATGACCAAAGAATTATAAAAAATCATCCATTAGATAGGCTCACAGGACAAAGCTTGTGGCAGCCAAAAAGTAGTTCTAATTAGAGTTTATAAGTGTTACCCGATCGTATCAAAGAGTAAGGAGAACCCGAACGGAGGGACATACACAAACACGTCCCTCATACGGCCATCTCTCACAGAGAGTAAGGTAGAGTGCGGCTGCCTTTTGAAGCCCTCTCTGACTGACAGTCGTGGATGAAAATCACGGCGCCGCTGCTGTGCAGAAAACCCGGGATAGACTGTCGCGCATGCGCTGGCGACGCAAACGCATCATAGGCACACCGTGGCCATCTTTGAAAGCCATTAAGCCCTCAATACAGGACGAGAGGGCACACACCAGATAGAGGGGATGGGCGGACCACAGCCAAGCCCAACCCCGTCATCAGGGAGGATTTCAAGGCGCTTCCAAAGGGCACCCAGCAGAGCCTAAGTGAAGGGGCACCCTAGCGGTCGAGACGATTGATTAACATCTCGGCCGACGGGATACCCCAGGCGCCCATACAAGCAAAAAGCGGCAAATTCCCCGTGGCTGGGGGGCAGCAAATAATCATTAACCAATTCCAAGCTTGAACTTAATAGGGAAAATAAAATAACCCTATCAACTATAAATCATTAAGTTGCGGTGACAAGCAGACCTGATTCCAATTAGTTAGATCAGTGCCATACAACCCTGTCCTCAGGGCCCACTAACAGGCCAGGTTTGCAAGATAACTGAAATACATCACAGGTGATACCATTTTCTGCTCAGTGATTGCAGTATTCTAGTCTGCATCTCCCCAAGGTAATACATAAAACCTGGCCTGTTAGTGGGCCCTGAGGACAGGGTTGATGACCACTGAGTTAGATCACCTGTTTTACATCATAGTAATGGTAATGAATTAAATTGGTTCTTAACATAGATCAAACAATTGATATGGCAAAAAAAAAGGAGGAGATAAAGAAAAAAGGAAAAATATATCAAAAAATTCGAGAAAACATTTGAAACTCAAGGCATCATTCAAGCCAGGAATAGTGGTGGCTTTTAGGTCAAAAATCCACCGTGCCTCTTGTTGTTGTAGTAATATACGGTCATTATCACCTCCCCTCTCCCTGGAGGTACATGTTCAAGTGCAAAAAAAAAATGCATCTTGGTATCATCAAAACCATGATATAGGCCCACTGATTTGGGTTTCCATCTTCTTCCCTCACACCAGGGAGACATGGTCCCTGATGCGGTGGAAGAAGGGTTGTTTCATCTTGCCAATGTTAAAGGCATCACAATTGCAAATCATGAAATACACTATACCTATCGATTGGCATGTGGCCAAAAATTTTGCTCTGAAAAGTCAAACATTGGGAAGCATAATGTGTTTAGATGCATAAATGAAACTACAAAAATTGCAAGTGTGGCAAGGTTTGGTCCCAAACTGTTTGGTCCTGACACTTGACAGCGGGGCATAATGACTGCGTACCAAAGAGTCTCTAAGGGATTGGGATCTTCTAAAAGTAATCTCTGGGCAATCCCCCAAATGTTTGGATACACTGGGATCTGCTTTGAGAAGGTACCAATACTTTTTGAAGATGTTGCGCAACTGATGGTGTTGGCCTGAAAAGCGATTAATTATCCTAATCCCTGGATTGGTTTTTGGGGCTTCTTTTTACCATGGATAAGAGTCAACGGTATGCTACTTACGTTTGACCATATGTCACTAGCTCATTATGCCTTTGCCTTACAGGGTGTGCTTTTAAAAAAAAAAAAAAAAACATTTTTGCCTTTACTTCCTCTTTAATAGCTTATAGGCTGTGCAAGAGAGAGCTTATTGGATTTTCCCTGATACAAAACCTCTCCCTCCGCTACCCGGTGGTTCCCGGGCTACCATTACCGCAGTTTCTTCACATGGAGATAAGGTCTTTTAGACCCCAGATCTCTCCGTAAGAAAGGACCTGTCATGCTGTATTGTTATCGCAAGGGATGTTTACAATGGTCTGTTTGTTGACTGTAGTCCCAACTGCCTTGAGATCATTCACGTTCTGGGCTTATCCCTCCCTTTTCTCATGATTATCCATACCCCATGAGGCAAAATCTTGCATGAAGCTCCAGACCGAGGGCGATTTGATGGTTACTCAGTATTTCTTCCATTTTTCTTCCAAAAACAAAGGAAAGAGATTCTTGGACAGGTGTCTTTTATAAACCTAATGAGTTGTCATTAGGAGCACCTTCTTAAATTGACAGGACTAATCTGTCTACCACATGAGCACATACTGCAGCCAGTCTGTGGGGGCCACAGTTATTATTGGCTGGTAGAGGATCAAATTTGAAAAAAAAAGCATTATTTTTTACATTTTGCTATAATAAATATTCCCCAAAAATATATTTAAAAAAAAACATATTTTTTCCTCAGTTTAGGCCGATATGTATTCTTCTACATATGTTTTAATATTTTTTTTTAAATTGCAAATAAGCGTTTATTGATTGGTTTGCGCAAAAGTTATAGCGTTTACAAAATGGGGGATAGTTTTATGGCATTTTTATTAATAGTTTTTTTACTAGTAATGGTGGCGATCATCGATTTTTATCATGACTGCGACATTATGGCGGACAGGTCAGACACGTTGGGTGCAATTTTGGGACCATTCACATTTATACATCGATCAGTGCAATTAAAATGCATTGATTACTGTGTAAATGTGACGGGCAGTGAAGGGGTTAACCACTAGGTGGCGCTGTAGAAGTTAAGTGTGTCCTAGGGAGTGATTCTAACTGTGGGTGGAGGGGCTGTGTGTGACACAACACCGATCACCATTCCCGATTACAGGGAGCGGTGATCAGTGACAGTGTCACTAGGCAGAATGAGGAAGTGCTTGTTTACATTAGCATTTCCCCGTTCTTCCTCTCCATGAGATGATCATGGCTATCCCCTGCCTGTACATACGTAAGACAGGAAGCAGTTAAATGATTATTTTCCCCACTGTATGCTCCTATGTGTTCATCAGATTCAGTAACCATTTGATTCTGTTGCACAAACTCCATTTCATTCTTGACCACATCTATGTTTCACTGATTTATTTTACTTACATTTCATGTTTCAGTGTATAAAAACCTCTTTGCTACTTCTGATCTTATTGTGCATGAAATGAGGACCAGAAGTCAGGCATTCTAAAAGCTTTGATTCATCAAATGCCAGCAATATTCTGAAACATTGTTAGCTTATTTCTTGTAGGTCACTGAGTGTCTTTCAACTGATGGAGTTAAAGTGGAAGTCCAGTTAACTACTAACTATGCTTAAAGTGTTACTAAACCCAGGACCCTGCATTCACTATATCTGGGCTCCCACAGTACACAGAACATGGAAATGCAATTATTTTAGTAAATTTGTGCTGCTGAATACCTTTTTTCATCAGCAGTAGATAGCAGTCTTGTCACTTCTAATCAGTGTCTGGTTAAAGCTTGTAGGAGGAGTTGTCAGTCTACTCCGACCATCCTATGAGGCTGCAGGACCCCTGACTCTCTGCTCAGACAGTGCTGTTTGGCCCTGTGCTGATCACATGCATACCCAAGAAAAAGAAACTCTCTAGCAATACACTCCAAACTGGAAATGTGCAGAGTGACTCCAAAGGCTCTGTCTTATCGGCAGATGGATTGGGGACAGTTGGAGAAGGGGGAGGATCAGAGAGGACAGGATCAAACAGGATTAACCCCTTAGGTTCCACAATAAGTATAACAAGCATGCTTTTCCCCACCCCCATTCTAAACCCTATTTTAACTACCCTGTAGAGGAAAGATATCTATACTTGCCTATTCTAGTAAGTATATTGTAGTTCCGCTTCGGTCACTTGATCGGCTCCCAGCGTCGGCTATCGTGTAGAGGGGAGACAGCGGACGATGGATGCCCCTATAGAAAGCCTATGTGTGGTGTCACCCAGTCTCTGCAGGCTGGCACTGTGGAGATCATGTGCCCGGACTGGCGCACCCTCAGAATAGGTAAGTATAGACATCGTTCCCTTACAGGGTAGTAAAAATAGGCTAGGAATGGGGTGGGAACAGGTTTAAAGAGGGATTCCACTGGACAAAAAAAATATTAAAAGCCAGCAGCTATAAATACTACAGCTGCTGACTTTTAATAAATGGACACTCACCTGTTCCAGGGTCCAGCGATGTCGGCAGCCGAGGCCGATCGATCTCCCGGCTGCTGCCACCGCCATTCTCGGTAAGGGAATCAGGAAGTGAAGCATTGCAGCTTCACTTCCCGATTCCCTACTGCGCATGCGCGAGTCACGCAGCGCAATAGGAATGGTCTGCGCTGTCTCTGGGACCCGTGTGTGTCCCAGCAGACAGAGCGCCGGGACAGGAAACAGCATAGACTCCCGTGGGAGTCTATGCCCGGAAGTGGGTGCAAATACCTGTCTTAGACAGGTTTTCTGCACCCCCCTCCCCCTGAAAGGTGCCAACTGTGACACCGGAGGGGGGAGGGTTCCGATGAGCGGAAGTTCCACTTTAGGGTGGAACCCCGCTTTAAGTATAGTTAGTATTTTACTGGAATTCTACTTCATTTTTCTACACTATACAAAAATGTTTCTCTTTTTTTTTTTTTTTACGGTAGCCATATATTGTATAATTAGTACCCTTCTGTGCAGAAATAGATGGCATTTCTTTGTCATTGTCATAAAGGTTTGTTCATCTGCCGTCAAGGTCTTCTCACATTACTTTTTGCCAGATGTTTGGATGGTTTATCCTAATCTGCATTATCGGCTAAGACTTGGCCCACTGTGAGAAGTCGTGCCAGTAGTTAGACTACTGAAGGCTAGCCTCTGGCATGCAAGTTCTTGTGGCACGTCAAGATGCAAACCAAGCAAAACGAGCAGAAAATTTGCCTAAAAATGGTAAAATCTACAATGCTACAGAAATCCTCAATCATCAAGTACCTAAAGTGGTTGTACCTACAATGATTTTACCTACAGGTAAGCCTATAATAAGGCTTACCTGTAGGTACTGTAAATATCCCCTAAACCTGCACAGTTTAGGAGATATTTACCATATACACTTGTGCCGTCATCGGAGCATGAGCTATGAAGAAATGGCCCTCTGAGCCTTTTCTTCACTAGCAAGTGGCACAACTGACGGCTCCCACACGCATGCATGGGAGTGACGTCACGCGACCCGGCCAGTCACAGAGCCGGAGTCTGCGGCCCTGGAAAGGAAGAGGGGCGTACGCATGCTTCATTTGCTACATAATGGGCTAGTATGCGATGCATACTAGCCTGTTATGCTTTTACTTTGCAGGTAAAAGCAGGGGAAAAAAGAGGAAGTAAAACCCATCATTGTTTACTTCCTCTTTAAAGTCATACTAAACCCTCAGTTTTAAGCACTGATTTAATCAGCAGCTGATTTAATCACTTACTGAATATGCAGCTTCTATATCTTTTAATCCTTGCTTATTTTGCAGTTTAAACTGGTGACTTGATCACCTCCTCAAGTTTTCTGTTTCAGGGTGCCTCCTTTCTCTTGAAGCATCCTATGGAGACACCCTTGTATGCAGGGACGAGAGTGCATCAATAGAAACGCACATCCCTGTGGCCTAGGAGGGCAAGGCACACCCCTGCTCCTCCCTCCTCCTCCACCTCTGCTGCACAGTCTACTGTTAACGCTTTCCTGTAAAGACTGGAAGTTCAGGGAAGCAGCCCTGAGAGAGCAGGAGCCAACAGCATTAAGGCTGGATTCACACCTATGCATTTTTAGTGCTTTTTGCATTTTGCAGATTTGCACTACAGAACATGTTCCATAGGAAAGATGTTAAACGGACTGTAGTGCAAATCTGCAAAATGCAAAAAGCACTAAAACTGCATAGGTGTGAATCCAGCCTAAATGTTGTAAACTGCAAGTGCTGGGGTAAGGATTTTAACAAATGTTTTACTGGGAAATGTATATTTTAGTATGCTCAATGTGTTAAAGTGATTGGAAATGTATTATTTTTTGTTTTAAATAGTAAACATGTCATACTTAACTGCTCTGTGTAAGGCCTCTTTCACACTGACGTCCCGTTCAGGCCCGCCTGTCAGTTTTTCAGGCGGACCTGAATGGGTGCTCCATAGAGGTCTATGGAGCGTCGGATGTCAGCGGTGACATGTCCGCTGACATCCGACCCGCTCCGATCCGAAAAAGTGTAACGGAGGAAAAAGCTATTTTTCCATCCGTCTGCGGATCGGATCGGATGACGACGGGCACTGCGGTCCGTCGTCATCCGATCTCCCATAGGGGAGAGCGGCACTGTGACAGGTCCGTCCCTGCGCAGTGTGCAGAGACGGAGCTGTCATCTCCCTGCTCAGCGGGGATCGGCGGAGTGATCCCCGCTGAGCAAACGGATATCCACGGGGCGGATCAGAACTGATCCGCCCCGTGTGAAAGGACCCTAAGGGTTTTACTTTTACTAGAGCAGCCATGCCCTTCCTCTTCTGGGGGCCCCTGCCAGTACTCTGGGCTCCTACTCTTCTCCATGTGCCACCATAGGAAGCTGCTTTCTGTGGTGGCATATGTGCAGCTTGCCCCCCCCCCCCCCACTTCCTCTTCACTGGATTTAATTGACAGCAGCAGGAGCCAATCGCTCCCACTGCTCTCACTGAGTCCAGCAAGAAGGGAGAGGGAACAGAGCAGCTGCTCTTGGGCACAGCGCTAGATTGAGAGCGGGCACGGGTAAGTATTTGACCTTCAGTCTTTACAACAACTTTAAACTTAGAGAACACTGAGGGTTTAATAGTACTTTTAAAAAAGATTTAATCCTGCATGTATACAATCTTTTTATATTCATTTATTAAAGTACACGAATCATTTTCCAAGTCTGCTCATTTGATGCTAATAAATTGTAAGATGTGACAGGATGTTACTTGAGATTATTGGTGCACTGCCAGCTTGTGTGGAAAAAATCACCATACAGATGGACATGAACTGCCAATGCTGCAAGTCGCATAACATAGACACTGACATGCTGGTGTTAGATTGTGATAAATGAGTTCTGATTACAATGCTAATGTTGTTTATTCCAATTAACTGTTATTGCCTTACATCATGTGTTGCAGTGAGTTTCTGATTTCTGCAGACCTGTGTCTAGTAGAGTTCTACAGGTGTACCTGCAACTTTTACATTTCCAGTACCAAATAGTATATTTTGAGTGATGTGTTCTAATGCAGGGTAATGGCTTGTTACATTCTCCCCTGGCCAGCAACTTTAGTTTAAATCTGCTAAATATGTTGCAGGTGCATTAAAACTAAAGACATTTAATGTGTTACGGGTAGTCTTCTTTTGAACACAGCCATGGCCTAAGTAGAAAAGTCTGTCCCCTGCCAGCAGCTGCAGAGTGGGACCCTTTCTGTCTGTGTAGAAGCCGAGTCTGAGACTTAAGCCTCATATACACGATAGGACTTTGTACAAACTTTCCCTTGGATTTTTGTACAAAGGGCGTCGGCCCTGAACTTGTATTGCATACACACAGCAGGACTTTTTCAGCCAACTTTCACAAAATCACGTGGTTTTTCTGCTCTTTACCGCCACCTTTGGTCAACTTCTGTAATGTTGTCTGATCTTTTGCATTGGTTCTGAGCATGCCTGTTTGTACTTTGTACAAAAGTCCTATGGTTTTCTGTACACACGATCAGACTTTGCTCCATCGGACTTTTGTTGCCAGAAAGTTTGTCCATTCGCACAGCCAAAAAAAGTCCGATGAAAACCAAAAAAGTTTGTCCGATGGAGCGTACACACGGTCGGACGTTGCTCCAAAACAGCTAATTTGCATGTTTGTTGTCAAAAAGTCTGATCGTGTGTATGGGCCTTTTCAATGGGAAAATAATTATTTAATCGCCTAGAGATTTTGTAAGTTTGCCCACTTACAAAGAAATGATGGGTCTATTATTTGTATCATAGGTGTATTTTAAATGATAGCGACAGAATATCAACCAACAGTCCAGAAAAAACACATAATACAAATGTTATAAATTGAGTTGCAGTTCAGTGATTAAAAAAGGTATTTGATCCCCAAGCAAAACATGACTTAGTACTTGGTGGAGAAACCCTTGCTGGCAAGCACAAAAGTAAGAAGTTTCTTGTAGTTGGTTACCAGGTTTGCACACATCTCAGGAGGGATTTTTGTCCACTCTTCTTTATAGGTCTTCTCCAAATCCTTAAAGTGGTTGTAAACCTGATTCATAAAATTTGAGCTGGGCATATACAGCGCTTTGAAAAAAGTATTCATACCCCTTGAAATGTTCCACATTTGTTCATGTTACAACCAAAAACAGATTTTATTGGGATTTTATGTGATAGACCAACACAAAGTGGCACATAATTGTGAAGTGGAAGGAAAATGATAAATGGTCTTCAAAATTTCTTACAAATAAATATCTGAAAAGTGCGGCGTGCCATTTGTATTCAGCCCCATTAACACTGATACCCCTAGCTAAAATCTTGTGGAACCAATTGCCTTCAGAAGTCACCTAATTAGTAAATAGAGTTCACCTGTGTGTAATATAAAGGGGTTGTAAAGGTAAATGTTTTTTCACCTTAATGCATTCTATGCATTAAGGTGAAAAAACATCTCACACTGCCGGCACCCCCAGTCCCCCCGTTTTACTTACCTCGAAAGTCCCGCTCTCGCCCCGCCGTCCTCTCCGCCGCTCAGCCTGGCCGCTGATTGACTGGAGTGGATGGATTGAAAGCAGCGCAGCCATTGGCTCACGCTGCTGTCAGTCACACCCAATGACGCAGCGCCCCGGGTGGGGCCGTGTGATACAGCGAGCGGCTATAGCCGCCAGCTGTATCACGGGAGCACGCCCGCAGGTGCTTCTCACCATGCGAGGGAGCTTGCATGAACGTGAGAAGTACCTGCGGGAGGAAGCAGAGACGGCCGCCGAGGGACCCCAGAAGAGCAGGTTCGGGGCCACTCTGTGCAAAACGAGCTGCACAGTGGAGGTAAGTATAACATGTTTGTTATTTTTTAATGTTTACTTTATATAATCCCTTTAATCTCAGTATAAATACAGCTGTTCTGTGAAGCTCTCAGAGGTTTCTTAGAGAACCTTAGTGAACAAACAGCATCATGAAGGCCAAGTAACACAACAGACAGGACAGGGATAAAGTTGTGGACAAGTTTAAAGCAGGGTTGGGTTATAAAAAAAAAACTATCCAAGCTTTGAACATCTCACAGAGCGCTGTTCAAACCATCATCCGAAATTGGAAAGAGTACCTACCAAGACATAGCAGTCCACCTAAACTGACAGACTGGGCAAGGAGAGCAATCTTCAGAGAAGCAGCCAAGAGGCTCATGGTAACTCTGGAGGAGCTGTAGAGATCCACAGCTCAGGTGGAAGAATCTGTCCACAGGACAACTATTAGTCATGCACTCCACAAATCTGGCCTTTATGGAAGAGTGACAAGAAGAAAGCCATTGTTGAAAGAAAGCCATAAGAGAAGCCATGTGGTAGACACAGCAAACAAGTGGAAGAAGGTGCTTTGGTCAGATGAGACCAATATTGAACTTTTTGGGCTAAAAGCAAAACTCTACGTGTGGCGGAAAACTAACACTGCACAATACCCCCACCACAAAACATGGTGGTGGCAGCATCATGTTGTGGAGATGATTTTCTTCAGCAGGGACAGGGAAGATGGTCAGAGTTGATGGGAAGATGGATGGAGCCAATTACAGGGCAATCTTAGAAGAGAACCTGTTAGAGTCTGTAAAAGACTTGAGACTGGGGTGGAGGTTCACCTTCCAGCAGGCCAACAACCCCAAACATACAGAAAGAGCTACAATGGAATGGTTTAGACGCAAATTCATGTGTTAGAATAGTCCAGTCAAACGACAGACCTAAATCCAATTGAGAATCTGTGCAAGGCTTGAAAATTGGTGTTCACAGATGCTCTCCATCCATTTTGACAGAGCTTGAGCTGTTTTGCAAAGAAGTATTGGCAAAAAATTCACTCTTTAGATGTGCAAAGCTGTTAGAGACATTCCCCAAAAGATTTGCAGCTGTAACTGCCGTGAAAGGTGGTTCTACAAAGTATTGACTCAGGAGGGCTGAATACAAATGCACCCCACACTTTTGACATATTTATTTATAAATTGTTTTAAAACCGTTTATCATTTTCCTTCCATTTCACAATTATGTGCCACTTTGTGTTGGTCTATCACATAAAATCCATATAGAATACATTCCTATCATTTCCTTCAAACAAAGAAAATTACATAATGTATGGCCTGCCTTATAGTTCTTCAAACATCCAGCTTATGTTCCCTGCTGATTGGAGAGCTTTGACTTGACATAAAGCATGTCAGACCTCTGCAAAAAGATCACTGCTTCCTTGTAGGGAGCAAAGGTCCCACTTCGCAGCACGCTGGCAGGATACAGGCTTTTCTACTCAGGCTGTGGCTGATTTACAAAGAAGGCAGATGGTAAGATACTAAACGCATTTTTTTTATGCTCCTGGAGTGTATTTAGCAGATTTAAACTGCAGCTTTTAAGAGTATACAAATATCATTACCAGTTAGCAGATATACAGGCTGCATTTTGCTGCTTGGTCAATGCTTAGATAAGCAGGAATATATTGTATATCCACCTTCTGAAACTGTGGTTTAAAGTAGTTTACAAAACAATAATTTGTGGCCACTGGTCATTGAACATATCAAACCATTTAAACCTTAGTATCCACACAGAAGGGCAACTGTGGTTATGAAGGCATATGCCCGATATATGTCCCAACATGCTAGACACATTGTTAAGCCACAGGTTATCTTACACAATTCTGACCCACAATGAAGAAGCACCAAGACTCTTAAACATTTTCTTTATAAAAGTTAGGATAGTCTTTTTTTGCAATAATTAAGTGTTTAGCTTTTGCAAGATTAGAGAGATGATCTAAAGCCCAGTGACTTTACAGAACTGACCCTACAAATCTTTTAATTTAGTTTATTGTTTCAGAGTAGTGCTATAAATACAAAGTCCTGCTGGTTAGAAATCTATAATATATTGAGTACAATTGACTGCTGACTTGATCAGTTATATTACCAATTTTTGCTGAAATTCTTGGAAAAAAATTATACTATAGGCCCCTTTGTTCCAAACTCCACATACATACCAGTCCATGAAACACTTGCACAGGGTACATGAGAAGGGTGAAATAGAAAAAAAGCATGTTTTTGAAACCCCAATCAGGATTTCATTGAACCCTAGGCAGTGGCGTCGCTATGGGGGTGTGGCCCACACCCGGGTGACACCATGTGCAGACTGGCATAGGCACCGCGGCTCCCTCCTCCTTACCTTCTGTGATCTCCTACGCTCCGTGCGATGTGTGGGGACTGAGGCAGAGACAGACAGAGTTCTGAGTCCAACCGTCCCACATGCGCCACACTCACATTCATCTCCCTGCCGGCTGCACTCATTGCAGACCGGACTATAGCCACCTCCTCCTCAGCTCTGATGTTTTAAGTACACAAGCCAGGAGGAAGAGCTGAGGAGGATGTGGAGGGACACCACGCTACAGCTTCTGCCCAGGGCTGAGGTCTGTAGTTACAGGAATGTTGCAGAAGAGGGGGACATGGTGATTGGGGGAGGTGGTTGTGTATTGGCAGGTAACATTTATGCTGCCAGGAGTGATTTTAGGGAGTAGGTGGGGGTTAGTGCATGTGTGCTAGGGGGTGCTTTATTTTGGGTTACAGAGGACTTGAGCTAGAAGGAGGGGGACAGATTTAAAATTTGACCCCTCGGCACAATTTCTCTTCCCTCCCAAAGCATCTTCCCAGCACATATTCTCTAACCCCCCAAATCAGATCCCATCCCAGCTCCATCCATCCCCTCCGATCTCATCCTAGCTCCATCCATCTCCCGATCCCATTCCTGCTCCATTAATCTCCTGATCCCATTCCTGCTCCATTAATCTCCTGATCCCATTCCTGCTCCATTCATCTCCTGATCCCATTCCTGCTCCATCCATCTCCCGATCCCATTCCGGTTCCATCCATCCCCCTGATCCCATCTTGATTCTATCCACTATGGCAGGCTAAGCGTGCTCAGTGCCTGAAGGGGGGTGACAGCATGTTTTCTCACACCAGGTGACACCAACCCTAGTGATGCCACTGATCCTTGGGTTCCTCCAAAAGTTGCCAGGGTTTGCTTGATAAGTAACCACTGACTAGAATTTTCTTTTTAGCTATACAGAATGTAAGGGAGTATTCTTCCACTGATGACTGATTTTGGGAGCATTCTTCCAACTAAAGACCAAAGCAATGGGCATATTGTTCACAGTCCACCAGTGCAATGGGGCTTTTCTACCACTGACCAGCAACAAATGGTGGTCCTTCAACCACTGACCACCAATCTAAGGGGATCCTTTTTTACTGACTACCAATCTAAGGTGGTCTGTCAACTGATCACTAATCTAAAGGAGTCCTTTTTTCAGTGAGCACCAATCTAAGAGGGTCTTTCTTGCAATGACCACCACTCTAAGGTGGGCCCTGTCCATTGATCAGCAATGGAAGGGAGCGTTTCACCAACCACTATGTAAGGGGAGCACAATACTGACTGCACATGGACATTTTTCTACTGACTATCAATGTGGACAAACACAATTTCGCTGTTCGCCTTTCTTTTCTGCCATTATATGAATAGTATTATTGATGAGCATCATTGATAAGTTATTATTGATGACTGGCTATTATTTATGATGAGTATTAATTTGTTGTATAGAGGAGCCCTAGTTGTCAAATACAATTGTACACCACATTACTTATTTTATTTAGTCTTATGTCAAAACAAAATGTACATGGTAAAGATTTGTGATCTGTAGATACAGTAACTTTAACAGGGGTCCTCTGAGACCTGAAAGTTATTTCAGAGTTCCTCTGTGTTAATATACCAAACATAAGCAACTAGGAAATCCTGCCTCCAATCCAAAGAGTAGTACTCACCGACTTAATAGCAGGGGGTGTAATCAAAAATATATATTACCCAAAAGAAAAAACAAAAAAAATATGATACTAACACACATATATTTATTAGCTATGAACAGTAAAAAATACAAAAAAAGCATATAAAACCCCTTAATCCCCAATACTAACCCCATATAAAAAACAGCATGCAAAAAATCCCTGTACAAAAGTTTTTATTATACTAACCAATTCCCCAATAAGCCATACCTTTACAAAAGTACATTTAAAAATATCCCTCCTCTCAAAAGAGAGGGGTATGTTGATGCAGTGGATGACTCCCTCCCCTAATATATGACACCCCCTATCTTACACCTATAAGTACCCCCAACCTAACCAAGGTGAGAGCTAACCTGGACAATTTCTAAAGACAACAGCGTAATTCCATGCCATGGAAATAATAGTACACTGTTCCCTTCCGAGATGGTCCAGAAGGTACAATCGGTATACAATCAATCTGTCAGTCAGTCATGAAGGAAAAGTGGTGATAAATTTCTCCAGCTGGAAGATAAAAAATATGCACAAAACCAGAAATAATTGTTGGTATTCTCCTTTATATTCTTCCTTGTGATAGTCCTCCAATGATCCAAGGAAGGGGAAAAAAAACAGACAAGAAGATGTAATTATCCGTAACTGATTTCTAGTAGTTACATATAACTGAATAAATAGAAACAGGTACTGGGTGGTTTAGATGAATCATCGGGATCTCTGCTGTTTGTGTATGACAATAGTAAGGACAAAAAACTCTATCATCATAGTAACTGTATGCCAAGGTTCCCACAGCTGCAGGTATATTGTCTAAGCAATACAAGAAAAATATTTTCTCGGTTACTTACTAGATGTTGATCTCGCAGGTTATTTTTCCCAGTCCGGGATAGATTTTAATTGTCCGTCTATGTAAAACAGCCTTGGGTCTCCGATCACCAATTTGGCAATCCAAGAAATAGAATTGCGGCTTTCCACCAGTTGCTAACCAGTCTCAGTGCCTGTTTGTAGTGTTTAATGATTGCATATATCTTGTTCCACAGTCATCTTCTGCTGCTCACCCCAGATAGATCATAAATTGTCCAATGTAGTCTCTCAAACCAATAACCAGTGGTCTTGACTGGGGAGAGGTGAATTCAATTTCTTGGATTGGCAAATTGGTGATTGGAGACCCAAGGCTGTTTTACATAGTACAGTACTGAGCTAACTGTGCTCACCAGTAACACCAGGTGTCTGGAATTGAACTCTGTAGGTAGTTGTTGATTTCCAACCCTGCAGGCAGTTTACTTGCTCCAAGGAAGGTTTACTTTAACACAATGTACCATACAGAATAATACAGTATATCTTCAGGAAATGTTAGTGGTTTCCTGTAAAAGGGAGCCTGGCATGTTTTGGAGATCATGCTGGGTTTTGTTTAATTATATTCCTGTCAGATTATTTCCTTAATGAGCAAGTGAATGCAAGCGAGGACTGTGCCAACATGCAGCAAAACCTGCCCAATTGCTTTTATCTACATAGCCAAATAATGTTGTGTGTCTGCCAGGGCTTCCCAATTAAATCTTCTGTAAAGATTGCTAGTAGAATTGCGTTTTTACTTGGCCCAAGGCCTTGTCTGTTCTGCTTTCTCTTGTCACCATTGCTGTATACAGAGCACATTGTTACCTGTAGTCACACAACACTGATATCTGTGTTGGCCGCCTTCTAGGTTGCACGTTTTTACTGTTCTTTGAAAGGATATGACATAATGTTTTCATGTTTGGTTTATTGATTTCTTGTATAGTGAATAATGATATGGGGCACAGTGCATGCTGTATTTTCTAGTTGACATGCAGATGAATGCAGAAGCCTAGCAACCTTATATGGCTCTTTAGCAACATCAACAGAGTCCAGTGCCATTCTAAAGCAATAACACTGCAGCAGACAAATTGCCTTCACAATAGGCTTAAAGGCGTGCCTGAACTAAATTTTATCTAAGATTACTTGTCAAATGCAAAAAGGGCAGACAGTACTGGGTCATGTATTCTGCTGGAACCTTGTAGTAGTTGTATGCTTGCAGTGGCTGCATTTAAACCATTGGGTGGATGTGTGGCAGGCTCACAATAAGACCCCTTTCACACTGAGGCATTTTTCATGAGCTACAGCGCTAAAAATAGCGTCTGTAAGCGCCTGAAAAAAGCCTCAGCTGCAAACCCAGTGTGAAAGTATGAGTGCTTTCACACTGGGGCACTGCGCTGGTAGGGCGTCACAAAAAGTCCTGCCAGCAGCTTCTTTGCAGCGGTGGAGAAGCAGTGAATTCACCACTCCTCCACTGCTCCTCACCAGGGAAAACAGTGACACAGAGCTGCTAAACCGCCGGCAAACCGCCGCTGCAGCGGCGCTAAAAATATCACCATTTTACCACTATCACCCGGGGCGGCTCTGTGTGAAAGGGGTCTAACTCCGCAGAACCTTTTATAGAGTAAAATGTCTCATATGCTGCACAGACTCTTCCAGATGTGTTTAACCACTTTCAGACCGGACCATTTTGCTGGCTTAAGACCAGACCACTTTTTGCGATTCGGCACTGCGTCACTTTAACTGAGCGGCTCCCAAACAAAATTGACGGCCTTTTTTTCCCACAAATAGAGCTTTCTTTTGGTGGTATTTGATCACCCCTGTAGCTTTTATTTTTTGTGCTATAAACAAAAAAAGAGCGAGAATTTAAAAAAAAAAACACATTATTTTTTACTTTTTGCTATAATAAATATCCCCCAAAAATATATTTAAAAAACACTTTTTTCCTCAGTTTAGATATTATTCTACATATTTTTGGTAAAAAAAATCACAATAAGCCATTATTGATTGGTTTGCGCAAAATTTATAGCGTTTACAAAATAGGGGATAGTTTTATGGCAGTTTATTCATAATTTTTTTTTTTACTAGTAATGGCGGCGATCAGCGATTTCTTTTATTGTGACTGCGACATTATGGCGGACACATCGGACATTTTTGACACATATTTGGGACCATTGTCATTTATACAGCAATCTGTGCTATACAAATGCACTGATTCCTGTGTAAATGACACTGGCAGTGAAGGGGTTAACCAGGGGGTGGCAGTGTAGGGAATAAGTGTGTCCTAGGGGCGTATGAACACTGATCTCTACTCCAATCACAGGGAGCAGAGATCAGTGTCACTTGTTGCTAGGCAGAATGGGGAGATGCTTTTTACTTCCGCATCTCCCCATTCAGCCTCCTCCTGAGACGAACGCGGATATCCCCGCTGCGACCCGCGACCGGACTCACGGGGGTCCCGACCGGCAAGTGATGGCAGGTCGGCAATTTCAAATGGACGTACCTGTACGCTAATTTGCCTGCCCGTGCCATTCTGCCAATGTACATCATCGTGCGCCAGTCGGGAAGTGGTTAAAATCACACAGTGAATATTGCTTTGGGTTCCAGTGAGCAGAATAACCTGACAGCTTTGTATGGCGCCTAATAATTCCTGATCCCTGTATTGTATTTTGTATTTCCTTCCCCTGCCATGAACCTGTCATTTTCTTGCTGATGTATTCACTAATTATTTTGTCTATAATATAGAGTGTGACATCCCCTTTTGGTGTTGTAATGGCATCTGTAGTTGGGTGGATGAATATGTGATTTACACTGTAACAAAACTTCCCAAACGCCACTTGAGTGCTTTCATCATAAACCGCTTCCTCCGCATATTAAAACCAGGAACAAGGCAGGACTCTTTGGCTGTAAGCTGGAACATGTTTCATGAAACACCGGTACACAGAGATATTCAAAATTCTCATCAGTAAACTGTCCAATCAGCAGGAAGAGCTGTTGGAGGAATTACCCCCCCCCCCCCCCCACAGCAAATACACATACACATGTACAAGAGAATATAGTCACACCTAACAAACACATAGCAATCCCCACCTCAAACCATCCAGCAATGGTCTCTGGTGGATGGTGGACTTTATCTTCATATATTCTTGAGTTCAGACTGGGGTTCCCGGTCACCCTGTCCCCTCATAGACACAGGGTAACTTAGACATAGGAGAGGCTGGGGGAGCTGGACAAGGAGCTTCTAGTGCTCTCCAAGGTATCATGGGTTCCCCAAGCTCCCCTGCCAAAGTGACTCCCGTCACATACACTTTCTATTTAGTGATTGTTCATAGAGTTACTGAGGTGCAGTACACCACTTAATGAGCAATCCTGATGTAGTTATAGAGCCATACCTGTTATCTTTTCTGGTCAAATGTGCTGCATATGTGTAAGACCCTGGATTTTGTTTTATGCCTGTAAACGGCTCTGCCTCTAAACTCCTGTAAGCGCCTATGTTTGCATTGCCACATAGGCTAACATGGAGGGGCGTTTAGAGGCAGAAAAATAAAACACTAAACACCCTTAATATTAAAAAATATTGTATAGGTACAGAATAACCATGTTTTTAAGAAGATTTAAAAGGTAAACATGGTACAGTATGTGTGTTTTACTTCTCAATGTCCACTGTATCCATGGCCTTACATACCTGTCCATCATTGGCCTTTTTCCTTATAGCGTTGCTGTAAATAATGACATATTGCAACACAATTGTGGAAAGAGAAGAGGGAGGCTTCAGAAAGACACAGCAGTCTGTAAAATGAGAAACAGATTAGCAGTCTCCAAGATGAGATCACCTGTTGCCTGTCTTTAAATATTTTGGTTATGATTTTGTTCACTACTTGGGTCCTGTTTATTTGTGCCATTATACTAACACTTAGGCCTCATGCACACGAGACGCAGATGAAACCTCTGTTAAAAAAAAGCTGAAACGCGCGTTTAGAAACGCGCGTTTTGCCGCGTTTGCATGTCGCGTTTAGACGCGTTTGCGTTTAGACGCGTTTATAAAGATAACATCATGTAGACCCTCCCCAAGCTCTCAAAGCATTTTTTTTTAACTATTTCTGCTATTTTGATCAGAGTGAGCAGCAGCAGCATAGAGAGCAGTTGTACACTTGCATTTGCCGTGTCACTTGCCACGGCACCTGCCACAAGTTGTGGATTGTCCACTTGCCACGTCACTTGCCACAAGTTGGGGATTGTCCACTTGCCACATCACCTGCCACGTCACCTGCCACAAATTGTGGATTGTCCACTTGCCACGTCACTTGCCACATCACCTGCCACGTCACTTGCCACGAGATGTGGATTGTCCACTTTCCACATCATCTGCCATGCCACCTGCCACAAGCTGTGGATTGTCCACTTGCCACGTCACCAGCCACATCACCTGCCACAAGTTGTGGATTGTCTACTTGCCGCGTCACTTGCCACATCACCTGCCACGTCACTTGCCACGTCACCTGCCACAAGTTGTGGATTGTTCACTTGCCACGTCACCTGCCACGTCACCTGCCACAAGTTGTGGATTGTCCACTTGCCACGTCACTTGCCACAAGCTGTGGATTGTCCACTTGCCACATCACTTGCCACGTCACCTGCCACATCACTTGCCACGTCACCTGCCACAAGTTTTGGATTGTCCACTTGCCACGTCAGCTGCCACGTCACTTGCCACGAGATGTGGATTGTCCACTTTCCACGTCATCTGCCATGCCACCTGCCACAAGCTGTGGATTGTCCACTTGACACGTCACCAGCCACATCACCTGCCACAAGTTGTGGATTGTCCACTTGCCACGTGACTTGCCACATCACCTGCCACGTCACTTGCCACATCACCTGCCACAAGTTGTGGATTGTCTACTTGCCGCGTCACTTGCCACTTCACCTGCCACGTCACTTGCCACATCACCTGCCACGTCACTTGCCACGAGATGTGGATTGTTCACTTGCCATGTCACTTGCCACGTCACCTGCCACGTCACTTGCCACGTCAGCTGCCACGTCACTTGCCACAAGATGTGGATTGTCCACTTGTCACATCACCTGCCACATCACTTGCCACATCACCTGCCACAAGTTGTGGATTGTCCACTTGCCACGTCACTTGCCACAAGCTGTGGATTGTCCAATTGCCACATCACTTGCCACGTCACCTGCCACGTCACTTGCCACGTCACCTGCCACAAGTTTTGGATTGTCCACTTGCCACGTCACTTGCCACGTCAGCTGCCACGTCAGCTGCCACGAGATGTGGATTGTCCACTTTCCACGTCATCTGCCATGCCACCTGCCACAAGCTGTGGATTGTCCACTTGACACGTCACCAGCCACATCACCTGCCACAAGTTGTGGATTGTCCACTTGCCACGTGACTTGCCACATCACCTGCCACGTCACTTGCCACATCACCTGCCACAAGTTGTGGATTGTCTACTTGCCACGTCACTTGCCACGTCCCCTGCCACAAGTGGATTGTCCACTTGCCACGTCACTTGCCACGTCACCTGCCACAAGTTATGGATTTTCCACTTGCCACGTCACCTGCCAAGTCACTTGCCGCGTCACCTGCCAGGTCACTTGCCACGTCACCTGCCACAAGTTGTCTATTGTCCACTTTCCACGTCACTTGCCACTTCACCTGCCACGTCACTTGCCACAAGTTGTGGATTGTCCACTTGCCACATCACTTGCCACCTGCCATGCCACTTGCCACAAGTTGTGGATTGTCCACTTGCCACGTCACTTGCCACAAGTTGTGGATTGTCCACTTGCAATTGCAATTGTTTAAAATATTTTTCTAATGGTTTTTCATCATTTGCAATCATTTTTGAGATTTTTAATGTAAAAAAAAAAGGTCACCTTTAAAAACGCATATAAACGCAAACGCGGCTAAACGCGGTAGCGGCGTTTTGCCGCGTTTTGCGTCTGAAACGCAGAAATTTTTGTTTCTGAACGCATTTTTTTGCTTCTGGAAAAACGAGATTAAACGCAACTGCATATAAACGGAAAAAAACGAGACTGTGTGCATGGACACATAGGATAACATTGAATGAGTTCAGGTGCAGTTGAAAAAACTGTCCAACTGCATCTGAACGCGCGTTTAACTGCGTCTCGTGTGCATGAGGCTTTACAAGACAGAATGCTGCAGTCCATCTGTTTTAACCACTTTAAACGTGTTAAAAAAAAGTGCAACCCATGTTACACTGACTGTCGCTGGCTTATACTTGCCTAGATCCATGTGCCCGACTTGTGGTCTTAGGGTCACATGCGTCTCTTTTGTACTTGTTGTGTGGCCTGAGGAATCTAGCAGCCTGGGAGCATTGATTTGTAAAGAAGCTGCCATAGCAGTGATCCCTTGTATCCTCATGTGCCATGTCCCAATTTTCTAAAGGTGAACAGCAAGCTGATTAAAAAAATAAAAATAACAGATTCTTCCATGCACAGCGAGGTGAGATAGAGGAATTCTCCTTGCTGAACCATTGTATTCTGATAGCAGGACTCCTCTGCTGTCAGAATACAGGGATCAGTGGCTGCAGCTGCTGATTGTTGAATAAGGGTGACCATACATGGATCAAAATTTGTCTGAACCCTGCTGAACCGGCCAAATTTGAATCCATCTATGGCCAGTTTACCTGCCTCTTGCATTATAGCTCTAGTTTCCAACCACACCTGTAGCACATCTTCAGACTCTAATCATCTCTTGCGGTAGGTCAGCAGACTCTCACAATGTTTTATCAAATAACCTTTACTAAATATTATGTGCAACCTCCTGGGAATGACCTCGGTTAAGGCCCATTTTATCTAGTAAGCTAGCTATTATTGATCTCAATCAGGGGTCTCAAACTGGCGGCCCTCCAGATTTTGTGAAACTACAAGTCCCATCATGCCTGTGGGAGTCATGCTTGTAACTGTCAGCCTTGCAATGTGTCATGGAACTTGTAGTTTCCCAACAGGAGGGCTGCCAGTTTGAGATCCCTGATCTAGATGCTTATATACTGGTATTGCAAATGCTCACGCTAAGAGTCACAGAACATGCCATATCACTGCATACCCAAGGAAATCGGGGAGAACGTTCATATGTTTCACATGGAAGAAATGTGCAACAGTGACTATACATTGCAATATCAACATTATTAACCACTTGCTTACTGGGCACTTAAACCCCCTCAGTCCCAGACCAATTTTCAGCTTTCAGCGCTGATGCACTTTGAATGACAATTGCGCGGGCATACAACACTGTACCCAAATGAAATTTTTATCATTTTTTTCCCACAAATAGAGCTTTCCTTTGGTGGTATTTAATTACAGCTCGGAGTTTTATTTTTTGCTAAACAAACAAAAAAAGATGCAAAAAAAAAAATCATGTTTAATAGTTTTTTATAAAATTTTGCAAACGGGTCATTTTTCTCCTTCATTGAAGTGCGCTGATGAGGCGGCACTAATAGGCTGCACTGGTGGGCACTGATGGGCTGCATTGATGGGCACTGATAGGCTGCATTGGTGGGCACTGATAGGCTGCACTGGTGGGCACTGATAGGCATAGTTAAGGCGGCACAGATAAGGCAGCACCGATGGGCACAGATAAGGCGGCACTGATGGGCAAAGATGGGCACATAAGATGGCACGGATGGGTGGCACGGATGGGCACTGATAGGTACCACTGATAGATGGGCACTGATAGGTGGCACTGATAGGTGGCTCTGATAGGTGGCACTGCTGGGCAGTGATGGGCGGCACTGCTGGGCACTGGTAGATGACACTGATGGGCACGGATATGTGGCACTGGGGTGCAGCACCTTTGTTAAGTCAGATTGTGGGCACTGCTGGGTGGCACTGTGGGCACTGCTGGGTGGCACTGTGGGCACTGACGGGGGGCACTTACTTTTTTTAATGTGGCACTTGTAGGGGGCAGGTGGGCACTGGCAGGGGGCAGGTGGGCACTAGCAGGGCTGGCCGTGATCGGGACTGATGTCCCGATCACGGCCGCCGGTGATCGTCTTTTCTTTTTTCTGACAGCGCGAGGAGGAATAATAGCCGATTACCGGCTCCGTTATATCACATGATCAGCTGTCATTGGCTGACAGCTGATCACGTGATAAGGGGTCGGGATCGACCCCTTGCACAGATCGGTGATCAGGCGAGTCTCGTAGACTCGCCGATCACAGAGCGCGCCGCGCGCCCCTCAGGGGGCGCGCAGGCCGCTCGTGCACGGGACGACGTCAATAGACGTAGTCCCGGAAAAGGAGATCCACTCTGTAGCCGTCATTTGACTATAGCGCGGATCTCAAGTGGTTAAACATTTTTAGATTTAATTACACCTGAACTTTGAATATGTTTGTTTCTCCAATCTAATAATTTAAAAGTAGATTTGAGCAAATTTTGACAATCACATCTTTTTCAGATTAAAAAGAAATAAAGAGAATTGGATATACATTTTTAGCATTGTTTGATTGTTATTTCCACAGATTCAAAATGGAGAGGACAAGAATGGTGGGACTTTGTGTCCTTAACCACTTGACCACTGGGCACTTAACCACTACAATACAGGGCACTTTCGCCCCCTTCCTTCCCAGCCCAATTTTCAGCTTTCAGCGCTCTAGCGCTTTCAGTGACAATTGCGCAGTCATGCTACACTGTACCCAAATTAAATTTTTATCATTTTGTTCGCACAAATAGAGATTTATTTTGGTGGTATTTATTAACGACTCCGTTTTTTATTTTTTGCGATATAAGCGCAAAACAGCGGAAATTTGGAAAAAAAACAATATTTTCTATTTTAAAAGAAATCCAATAAAATCAAATTTTGTTATAAATTTAAGCCAAAATGTATTCTGCTACATGTTTTTGGTAAAAAAAAATTCGGTTAAGTGTATAATAATTGGTTTGTGTGATCACGGACATATGTACGCAAATGATCATGTACATATGTGTGCAGGTGATCACGTACATATGTGTGCAGATAATCATTGGGACATGTGATTTTAGTGGGACATAAGTGGGGGACATGTTTTTATTATTAGTGACATGTGTTTTTATTATTTGGGGACATGTATGTTTTGGGGACATGTGTGGGGACATTGTGTTTATACTGTGTGGTGTGTTTACTGTGTGGTGATTTGTGTGTACACTAGACTAGTGATCAGTGAGTAAAAAGCTGTAAAAAACAGCTCATACTCACTGATCATCAGCCGGCTGCAGCGATCTGCTCTCCTCTCCTCAGCGATGACTTCTGTGTGAGGAGAGGAGGAGCCGATTGCCTAGCAACCGGCTGTTTGTTTACATCACATGACGGCCGTGATTGGACACGGCCGTCATGTGATCAGGAGGGCCAATCACAGAGCCCTCCTGCCGATCTGAGATGCGCCGTGTCCGGGTGACACGGGCGCATCGGGATCGCGCCGCTGCGCGGGCACGCGATCCCGCTCCTCCTGATGGACATTCCTGAACGTCCTATCAGGAGTAGACGGCTCCCACCCGGCCGTATATGTGCATTGGCCGGGTGGGAAGTGGTTAAACACCCTTAATAACCAGACCAATTTTCAGCTTTCGGTGCTCTCACATTTTGAATGACAATTACTCAGTCATGCAACACTGGACCTATATGAAATTTTTGTCCTTTTTTTCACACAAATGGAGCTTTCCTTTGGTGGTATTTAATCACCGCTCGTTTTTTTATTTTTTGTGCTATAAAAGAAAAAATACAGAAAATTCTGTAAAAAAATGAATTTTTCTTTGTTTCTGTTATAAAATTTAGCAGATTAGTAATTTTTCTTCATAAATTTTGGCCAAAATTTATACTACTACATATCTTTGGTAAAAATAAGTACAAATTGGTGGATATTATTTGGTCTTTGTGAAAGTTATAGAGTCCACAAGCTATGGTGCCAATATCTGAAAATTGATCACACCTGAAGGACCGACGGCCTGTTTCAATTCTTGAGACCCTAACATGCCATAAAATTACAAATACCCCCCAAATTACCCCTTTTTGGAAAGAAGACATTCCAAAGTATTTAGTAAGAGGCATGATGAGTTTTTTGAAGTTGTCATTTTTTCCCACAATTCTTTGCAAAATCAAGATTTTTTTTACTTTTTTTTTTTCACAAAATTGTCATATTATCAGTTTATTTCTCACACACAGCATATGCATACCACAAATGACACCCCAAAACACATTCTGCTATTACTCCCGAGTACGGCGATACCACATGTGTGAGACTTTTACACAGCGTGGCCACATACAGAGGCCCAACATACAGGGAGCGCCATCAGGCGTTCTGGAGCACCCAGGACAATTCTGACATTTCTCTCCTACATGTAAAAATCATAATTTATTTGCTAGAAAATTACATAGAATCCCAAAACATTATATATGTTTTTTTAGCAAACACCCTGGAGAATACAATGGTGGTCGTGCAACTTTTTATCTCGCATGGTATTTGCGCAGCAATTTTTCGAATTCTTTTTTTTGGAAAAAAAAACAGTTTTGTGCTTAAAAAAAAAAAACACAGTAAAGTTAGCCCAATTTTTGCATAATGTGAAAGATGAAGTTACGCTGAGTAAATAGATACCTAACATGTCACTCTTCAAAATTGCACACGCTCGTGGAATGGCGCCAAACGTCGCTACTTAAAAATCCCCATAGGCGACGATTTAATTTTTTTTTACTGGTTATATGTTTTGAGTTACAGAGGAGGTCTAGGGCTAGAATTATTGCTCTCGCTCTAACGTTCGCAGCGATACCTCACATGTGTGGTTTGAACACTGTTTTCATATGTGGGCGGGACTTATGTATGCGTTCGCTTCTGCATGCGAGCACATGGGGACAGGGGCGCTTTAAAGAAAAAAAAATTTTATTGTTCATTTTACTTTATTTTAGTTTGACATTTTTTTCCCCAAAAATACATTTTTTGATCACTTTTATTCCTATTACAAGGAATGTAAACATCCCTTGTAATAGGAATATGGCAAGACAGGTCCTCTTTACAGTGAGATATGGGGTCAATAAGACCCCACATCTCACCTCTAAGCTGGGAAGCCTGAATAAAAAAAAAAAAAGATTCTGGCTTTGATCGTATTGGCGAGTCGGTAGAAGCACCGGAGGGCGGCGGGGGGGGGTGTCTATGGCTGGGTATTGCAGGGTATCACCGACTATGGCTGGGTATCTCCGAGTATGGCGTTGCAGAGTATTGCGTTGCAGAGCATTGCAGGATATTGGCGGGTGTTGCAGAGCATTGCAGAGTGTTGCAGGGTATTGGCGGGTGTTGCAGAGCATTGCAGAGTGTTGCAGGGTATTGGCGGGTGTTGCAGAGCATTGCAGAGTGTTGCAGGGTATTGGCGGGTGTTGCAGAGCATTGCAGTGTTGCAGGGTATTGGCGGGTGTTGCAGAGCATTGCAGAGTGTTGCAGGGTATTGGCGGGTGTTGCAGGGTATTGGCGGGTGTTGCAGGGTATTGGCGAGTGTTGCAGGGTATTGGCGAGTGTTGCAGAGTGTTGCAGAGTGTTGCAGAGTGTTGCAGGGTGTTGCAGGGTGTTGCAGGGTGTTGCAGAGTAATGCAGGGTATTGGCAGGGTATTGCAGGGGTTAATTTTCGGTGAGCAGCGATGTGGGCACTGCAGATGCAGCCCACAGCACTGCTGACACTGATCTCTTCCCCCTCTGCTGTACCGATCGGTACAGAGGGGGTGAGGGAGGAACCGGCGTCATAACATGAAGCCGGTTTGTTTACAAGTGATCACTCCGTCATTTGACGGAGCGATCATGTGGTAAACGACCGCGATGAGCGGCCGTTTACCGTGATCCGTGATGCGCCGGGTCCTGTGGACCCGGCGGTCACGGATGCTCTCGAGTGAGCGCCATTCTGGGAGGACGTCATATGACGGCCTCCCAGAGTTAAACAACCGCCCTGTAGCCGTCATTCGGCTATGGGCCGGTTGTTAAGTGGTTAAAGTCGCTAAGAATTTTTTTTTCCTATTCAACATAATTAGGAATGGAAGCACATGATCTAACTTTATCGGTTTACCCTTATTATATTCCTTGCATTTAATGACCTCATGTTTAGCCTCTCTGCCCTTCATATTTTTTGTATCTTTTTATTAATAAGTATCCATTTAATCCAATTTGTATACAATAACTTAGGAGTGCTGGCACTGGTATGTGCATTGTGGTTGCCATGGTGCCTGTTCCTTTGTCCTCTTCCAGGGGCCGTGATGCGAACTACGGGCCTACACCCTTCCCCCGCCCTTTACGCCTGGGGGGGCGGATTTACCATACTGGGTGTCAACGTCACGATCTCTACGCAACACGTGTGGCGTCTCTCGTGCCGTTGCACACTTGTTATGGATGTTCCACGCTCGTGGGCAACAGGGGAGTGATTTTGGTGCCGTTTTTTCTCTTCACTGGCACAGGTCCCTTCTTCCACATTGTCACTATCAGTCACCTCAAGTGACTCCTAAGTTCAATCTTGATCTTTTTTTCACTCTTAACAGTGATTCCTTGTGGTCCCAAGCCCGTCCTGTTGACTACCTGTTTGGGTCACCCGCGTTGGGCTGCCTGCCACGGCCTCCGGTTGGAGGTTATACCGGATGCTTCTGGCGCCTCACCGCTGCATCATTAGCTAGCCAATTCTAATCAGTAAGTCTGCACTTTGGTGCCGTCAGGGGTGTCACCTTACCCCTGCTCATGCCTTCAATGATTATTGATCATTTTCATATTATTTTTTACTTTTAGATTTTCACATGCATGCTTCTGATGAGTGACGTATCAGCCACGAAATATGTAGAGCTACTTGATGCCATGTTTTCACCAATTTACACCTATTTTTAAACTACTATATGATACCTACCTCTCCAGGTCCAGTGAGGCCATAGGTCCTGCAAGCATTATCTCGTAATTATGATTTTACCATTGTTATTAAATTGTTTATTGTCCATCTTTATGTTTATCATTCTACCATTGCTGCCAGTGGATATACCTTGAGATATCTCTGTTATCATTATGGTTATTGTTGTTACCATGTTCACAATTTATGTAGGTTAGCAATTTATGTATGTATGTGTACATTGCTATATGAATAAAATTCCTTTTGTTCAACTAAATTACTCCTTCACTATCATGTGCTTCACACAAAGTCCCACCTTTCCTGTCCTCTCCATTTTGATTCCAAAGGGATGGAAATACACGACCCTACCGGTTCAAGTCTTGGCTTCCTTAAAGTCCCTAAGAATCTTCTTTTTCCTATTTCCACAGATTGAAATTTTAAAATTGGCGCTGGAGTCTGCCATTTTGGGTGAGACAGAAAAAGTTGCATCTGAAAATGATGAAGTTTCAGAAGATACTTCAATGTGCCCTGAGGACTTGGATAAGACAGAAGCAGAGATGCTGCCAGAATATCTTAGTAGATTTCAGGTAAAATGAAATTGAATAGCGGAGTCTTTAATATGTAAATAAATAGTTTTCATTCACAGGCTGCTGACATTCTATTCTTTCCACATCACTGCTTCTGCAGCTGCACAGAAGACATCAGAATTATATTCAAATCATCTTTAGCAGCAAATTGCTCTGAAAAAATCTTATAGTCAAGGTCACGTGTCCAGTGTTTGATTGTCTACTGGGATCCTTACCATCCCATTTCTTTCTAACAATGCACAAACCTATTAGCTAAACTAGTATGTCACTGCAGATCCATCGCTCAGCCTTGAAAGCGGTCTTATGTTAGCACAAATCACAATGTGAGTTCTAGTTACATAATAGTAATAATAGTTACAGCATCGCTGTACTAAATAATGACAGCAGTGGAGCTCAGTATATTTCAAATGACACCCCTTTTCTCATATCAAGGCTCTTATTGAGGATTAGAACAGGGGTGAGCAATCCTGGAGCAGCAGAAACCTACTTTAAGAATGCACAAGCTTGTAACATTCTTCCATGATAAAAATGGTGACTAATTTAAGGTTCGAGATTTGTAGTTTTAAGCAGGGAATGGGGGCAAGACATACATTTAGGAAATATTTCTACTCACAAAATTGCTTTAAATAGTCCTATTATAAAACTTAAATTAGGCTACCTAACTTTGGTGAAAAATTTGGCTAACAAGAGAAGTAAACCAGATGCTCATCGACGATAAGAAAAGGTAAAACATCCTATGCAAAATTGAATAAATCATATTTCAGGCAGGGACCGGCAGCAGAAGGACAGTCAAGGTTTATACTTCAGCAGACCACAGATGCAAACAAGTTATAAGGTGGGGATTGCCAGCAAAAGGGCAGTCAGCATGTACACTTCAGTAGTCAGTAGATGTGAACCACATACCAATCAAGGATTGCCAGCAAAAGGACAGTGGGTATACTTCAGCAGTCAGTAGATGTAAACCCACATACCAATCAAGGATAGGCAACAGAAGGGCAGTTAGCATGTAAAGCTTGGCAGACAGTAGATGTGATTAAATACCAGGCAAGGATAGGCAACAGAAGGGTAGTTAGCATGTATACTTCAGCAGACAGTAGATGCAAACAGTTATCTTGTTTTCCCGAAGTATCCATGCTAACTACTTTTCTACCGATGCATGCCTGGTATCTTGTTCACATCTTCTGTCTGCTGAAGTATATAAGCTACCAGTCAAGGATTGGCAGCAGAAGGGCAGAGTGTGTATATTTGGACAGGCATTCGATGTGAATCAGATATCAAGCAGAGATCGCAGCAGAAGGTCAATCAGCATGTAAACTTCAGCAAACAGTAGTTGTGAACAGGGATGGGTAGCAGACCGACAGTTACAATTTATACTTCGGCAGACAGTAGATGCGAGCCAGATACCAGGCAAGGACACGGAGCAGGGCAGTTAGTATCTTTACTTCATCAGACAATAGATGCATGTATACTTTGGCAGACAGAAGATTTAAGACAGAAGCTGTCCAGGTAGGTAGCCTGCAGGACTTTGCAGACCCAGGCCTCTGTTTTAGGTGTAGGAACAAAAGTTTAACTCTTCAACAGGCTTCCAGCACATGGTATTTTAATACTTGCTCCAGCATATAGAAAATAAAAGAAAAAAATAAATAAGTGGAGCATGTTTATTACTGTACATGCAGCCTGACTGTATTACAGTAATAGATTTAGATGTTTCAATTGAGCTTTAATAATTGTCCTGGTTCCACACCCTAAAAGGCCATCGTTCACCATCCCACAACCATCAATCTCTTGATTGCTATTTTAATTTCATTGGTGGGTAACTGATTTTTAGCAGTGCAAGTAATACAATTTAGAGTCATAAAAATAAATACTAATGCATACAACCAGCTATTATGAACATTCACTGGCAAATTTGGTCCGGATTGTTGTGTGCTTTTCATTGAATTGTGTTTAACAATACACAAATACACACTGGGGCTTATGGCAATTTTGGACATGCTCTGACAATACATTTCTTTCTACTGCTAAGATGTTTGTTTGGTGGCTCAAGCAGTAAGAATAACAATGAAGCAATATGTTCTCAGAAAAGCAATTGTCTGTGGCTTCATTAAAAATACTTAACTGGCTGCAGTCCTTGCCATTTCTGCTGCAAATAAATTATCTGACATTTGAGCCTGCAAAAATGTATGCCTTTACAGGACGTGCGCAGTACTGAACAAGACTTACATATTGTTTCAATAATTGATGATAATACACATAAGTGTTTATAGAACATGTACAGTGCAGAACAAGACTGTGCTTTATATTATTAATGACAATGCAAATTGCATGTGACATTTGATTGGCCATTAGCTTTAATAGGCCTTGAACATGCAAAGAAATTAGAGGAAATATAGGATCGATTACTACAAAAGATAATGCTGTGGCGCCTACACTGTGCACTTATTATTAGGCAAGTTGTATTTTTGAGGATTCATTTCATTATTGAACAACCACAGTGCTCTCTGTCAATCCAAAATGTTAATAAATCTTAAACCTGAATATTTAAGAAAGTAAAAGTGAGGTTTGGCTTTCTTAGGAGAATGTCTACTGTGAGAGAAAAAAGTATTTGATCCTCTGCGGATTTTGTACGTTTGCCCACTGACAAAGAAATAATCAGTCTATAATTTTAATAGTAGGTTTATTTTAACAACAAGACACAGAATAACAACAAAAATATCCAGAAAAACGCATTTTAAAAAAAAGTTACATTAATTTACATTTTAATGAGCAAAATAAATATTTGATCCTCCATCAATCGGCTCCCAGGTGTCTTCTATGCAGGTAATGAGCTGACATTAGGAGCATTCCCTTAACCACTTGCCTACTGGGCACTTAAACCCCCTCCTGCCCAGACCAATTTTCAGCTTTCAGTGCTCTCACACTTTGGATGACAATTACTCAGCCATGTAATACTGTACCCAAATTAATTTTTTGTCCTTTTTTTATACAAATAGAACTTTCTTTTGCGCTATAAATGAAAAAAGACCAAAAATTTTGAAGAATAAAATGCATTTTTCTTTGTTTCTGTGATAAAATTTTGCAAATTATTAATTTTTCTTCATACATTTTGGCCACACTTTATTTTACAAATAAATTACACATCTAACTTGTTGATTACCTATTACACTTTTGAAGGCCCTGGAGCACCAGGACAATGACACATGGCACTGATGACACGTGACACTGATGTGGCACTGATGACACATGACACTGACAGATGGCACTGATACATGGTACTGATGACACGTGACACTGATAATAGTTGGCACGTGACACTGACAGGTGGCACGTGACACTGACAGGTGGCACTAGGGACAGTTGACACTGATAGGTGGCACTGGGGACAGTTGACTCTGATAGGTGGCACTGGGGACAGATGGCACTGACAGGTGGCACTGGGGACAGATGGCACTGGGGACAGGTGGGCATGTGTGTTTTGTGTTAGTGTGGCACTGTGTTTGAACACTAACACTCACGCTGCAGCCGCAGGTCGCTCTCCTTCCTCACATGCGGTCTCTGTGTGAGGAGGGAGAGCTGGCAATGTAAACATATGAGATCATCTCTCATTGGACACTCAGATTGTTGACAGTGGCTGCTGTCACTGGCTGTGTCCAAAAGACACAGCCAACACAGATTTTCCCCGATGTGCGCAATTGAGTGCCGTGCTGTAGCCGTCTTTCAGCTGTAACGCAGGTGCATAGTGGTTAAGTTATGTGTAATAAAATGGAATGACACATGGAAAAAAATGAACATGGAAAGCCAAGACACCAACTGAAATCTATCAGTAATTAGAAAACAATCCTGCCCCTTATCAGTGCAAATTAATATCAGCTGGTTCAGTCTCAACTGATGAGCAATAAATAGGATTCTGATTACCAAGGTGTCCAATAAGAAACATCTCATGATGGGTAAAACCAAAGAGCTCTCTCAAGACCTTTGCAACCTTATTGTTGCAAAACATACTGATGGCATTGGTTACATAAGGATTTCTAAACTTCTGAATGTTTCCAGTGAGCACTGTTGGGGCCAAAATCCAGAAAAAAAAGAGTGGAAAAAAATTATCACCATAAACCGGCCACAACCAGGTGAAAAGAATTATCGGAAGAGTTGTCCAAGAGCCAAGGACCACTTATGGAGAGCTTGAGAAAGACCTGGAATTAGCAGGTACAATTGTCTCAAAGAAAACAAATAATTAATGCTTTCATGGCCTGTATACATGCTCTCGCTCTCCACGCAAGACTCCATTGCTGAAGAAAAAGCATGTTGACGCTCGTTTAAAGTTTGCTGCACATTTAGACGAGACTGTGAAATACTGGGAGAATATAGTCTGGTCAGATGAGACCAAAATTGAACTCTTTGGATTACATAATACACACCATGTTTGGAGGTCAAATGGCACAGCACATCACCCCAAAAACACCCCCATACCAACAGTGAAGTTTGAAGATGGGAACATCATGGTGTGGGGCTGTTTTTCAGCATATGGTACTGGAAAACTTTGTCATTGAAGGAAAGATGAATGGAAAAATGTACCAAGATGTTCTTGATAAAAATCTGTTGCCATCTACCAGGATGATGAAGATGAAACAAGGGTGGACGTTTCACCAAGACAGTGATCCCAAACACAAAGCCAAGGAAACTGTCAATTGGTTTCAAGGAAAGAAAATAAAGCTGCTAGAATGGCCCAGCCAATCACCTGACTTAAATCCAATAGCAAATCTATGGAAAGAACTAAAGATCCGAGTTCATAGAAGAGGCCCATGAAACCCTAAAGATTTGAAGACTGTGTGAAAGAATATGCCAGAATCATACCTGAGAAATGCATGCGACTAGTTTCTTCATAAAGGAAGCGCCTTGAAGCTGTCATTACCAGCAAAGGATTTTGTATGAAGTATTAAATACATTTCAGTTAGCGTGTTCAATACTTTTTCCCTGTGTAATTCCATTTTTTACACATAACTTATTTTTCTGAAATTATTTGTTTTGGTTTCCTTGTAGGTATGGATTGCATGGGTTGTTTCTGACGTGGTAAAAATGTCATGTCGGTAGCACCTTTAGAAATAGATTTTCCTAGAAAAATGGTAACGTGTTCAATACTTTTTTTTACCTGTTGTATGTCTCTTCTGCAATAAAGTACTGTATGCATTTTCTGCATTAAAACCTTCCTTCTAGCATTTTTTCTTTAAAGCAAAGTTCTACTTTAGCTTGTGTTTCCCAAGTTTGTGAAAGGTTAAACACATGATCAGAAAAGACATAAGCAGAGGTTGTTTTAAGTTTTGTCACCACAATCATAAGAGCAGCTGAAGTCATGTGGAAACTCGCTTTCCCTCCCTTCCCTGTATCCCAAGCCTCCCTATTAGTCACCCTGATCAGTGTTTACTGCCCAAGTTTTTTATAGGCTTAAATGGTTATTAGACTATAGTGGTCCTTTGGATTAGCGTTATACAAGACTTTGTCCGATAAGAAATTTCCCAAAAAGCTTTATATGCCCAACAGGATCAGAGTAATTCTTCTTAGCTGCCATACTGAAATGACAAAGTGATCATCAGGTCTTCCACCAGATTTTGATTGCACTGTTTGCATTTAAAAATAATAGTCTTGAAAAGTTCTTGAGTGTCACTGGCTAATATCTCCTTATTAGCCTGTAGCCATTGCAGTAGATTTGTAAAAGAAATTCTAAATGAATATGTAATGTTTGATACACATTTAATTTGTATTAATTGGTCATGTTTTCCAATCTTTCCACCAGGAACTTCACGGAAAGCTTGAATCTCTTGGTAAAATTGAGACTACTGACCTACTGAACCTGACCACACAAATAGTCCTTGAGATGCTGCCTGAATGTGAGAAGCCAGACATTGAAAAATATGAGGCACAACTCAGGGAATGGCAAAATGATGAGGCGGGTATGATAGCAAGAGAGAAAGAGATGAGAGAGAAAGCAAAGGAGGAGTATGAGGCCAGACAGGCAGCCAAGTCCACTGCCCAATAAACTGTTTTAAGCTGACTTGTGTGATTCGATTTACTCTATGGATCATCTCCCCATATTAGCTGCCATTGTACTCTGTCATTACCCTTAGCTTTGTTATACTATTCAGTAGTCTTATTGGGTTAGTGAAACCTCGGGCATTGTCTGGTTCATCCAGATGTTGGACCAAGACTTTCCTAAAGCTGATTCGTGTTCATATAAGATAAAGAAACTTTCTAAACAACAAATTGATATTTTTTCAGATAATTATATTGATTTTTGAGGTCATTACATCCAGACTCCAGGTATGCCAGAAGGCATGTAACTAAACACAGAGCTACGACCAGTTCTGTATTTTTTATTTTTATTTATCTGGACTTATTTTACTGACTTAAGTTGTTGGTCCAGTCGGTTGCCATTGTCCTTTCCCAAACTAGACTCTACTGTGATACACAATACATCTTCTTTATAAGGCTGACAAAAGGAATATTTTTACCTGGCAGTAACAGACCAAGCTGGCACCATTGTTCAGTGGTGTAATTAAAAAATAGTTGTGGCCACAATGCCCCATCAGGGTATCAATCTAATTTTTTCAGTATGTGAAAAAAATGTTTTCACTATTTTAAAAATCATGGCATGGACTTGTTCTGTGATAAGCTATAGTGATTTGTGGGGATATGTTCAACTTTAAAGTTTAGCTAAAATTTATTTTTAGCCCCACATTGACCTAACTTACCTGTAGTGAAATATGTCCCATGTTGCGGAGGCATCTGGATTCTGTAGAAAATCTTCACTGCAGCGATGCCCTGCCCTCTTCTTGTCTCTGTTCTTCTGGTGCACAGGTGGTTTAACAGCTTCGGGTCTCTGGGCTGATTTCAACAGTTAAAGTTCCTTATGGGGACCTGTCACTCTTTCCCTTTCATCCATTGAGAAAAGTTAAGCAGGCCATAGATTGTGCGAATTTCTTTCCTGCAATTCACACAATTCCCTCATCAACATAGACAGTGCTGACATGGGAATTCCTCCTGCCAAGCAGTTGTCTTCTCCCGATAGGGAAGGGCGGAGGAAGCCATCCCCACCAGAAGACAGTGATTATCGCTAGCGGCTATAGCAGCCGCTTGCGGTAATCGCAAGCGGATTCGGCAGGCTGATTGTACCCAAGTTGATAGATCAGTCAACTTGGTACATTCAGCCTGCCCACTAATGGTTTGAATCTTGGCTGGTTCCTGCTGGACTGGCCGCGATTCGAACCATGTATGGCCGGCCTTATTTCATTGCTTTTACTGCACTGCATGTTACAGGCAATGAAAGCATTTAAAGAACTTTTGTCCTCGTTGAGAGTCTTTTTTTGTATTGAATTCAGCCCAGAGACCCAAAGCTAACCTCATGCTTGCTGGAAGTTCAGAAACGGAAAGAGAATGGGTCATCCCTGCAGTGAAGACTCCTACAGGATCCAGCTGCCCGCACAATGTGGGACATACTCCATTACAAGTAAGAAAGTTCACTGAAGCTGTAGGGCTAAGAATATTTTTAAGCTAAACTTTGCTTTAAAGGAAATTTTTGTTCTCTTTTTCTACTGAAAGTTACTGTTGTTTTTGATCACTTATGAGCCTAACAGAAAATGAGGCATTTCTTTTTTTGTACAGGTATTCACAACTTGTGTATTATATGATAATAAATGCTTGTTTTGATTTTGGAAAGCTTTGTTCTTCTTATGTTTGTGTGTCTGTTTCTTAAACTAAATGTGGAGTGGTGCACAATGATATAATGCTTGCTGGACTTCTGCTTCTTGCTGAAGAGAAGCAGTAGGACAGCGCAAGCAATGATAATATGCAAGGTGCAATTACCCATAGCAATAAGAAATCGCGTAGCTGATACCTCTAAACCCAAATCCCCTTTGATGTTCTAGGTAACCACCACCTGCATACACACACCCACGACAGTTGCCCTTTTTTTTAAAACATTTCACCACCTCTATATGCAAAATAAGTATAACTAAAGGCAAAACTTTTTATTTTGGACAGAGTGGAGAGGGATTAGAACACGTCAGTTGCTGTTTGTGTCCCCGTTAGGGAGATTCACACTCTTTATTTGTCTTGTTTACCACTGCCATTGAAAGTAAACGAAAATGGATGACCCCAAGGGATTTCCTCTCACTTCCTGTTTTGGCTATGGGTCAGGAAGTCGAGGTAAATCTTTCCACTTTCAGTTTCAAAATGTTTGTGGGTTTCCTTGAATGAACTGCTCATTTCAAAATAAGAGCTTTAACCAGGGCAATCGATAACCCTCCTATTTTATTTTTTGAACCATATTGAATGCTTATTATGCTTAAAAACTAATTTCTGGTTCAACTTCCATGTTTGTAAAGAGGTCTCACATTCTCATCAAGCATACTATGATATGGTGCAGAATGTATAGTTGACTCAATGAATGGCAGTTGCTTAGGCCCTGAAGCAAAGCAACCCCAAGCCATAACGTTTCCACCACCATGTTTCACAGTTGCAATGAGGTTCTTCTCCTGCAACACTTCAGTTTACGGCAAACATGACTCCTGTTGGTTTAACCAAGCCACTTTATCTTTGAACTATCAATCGTTGGCACACTTCTAGTTCCAGAAGGTCTAGTATTTGCCTTTAGGTTTAATTGCAAACTACAATCTTGCTCTAATGTTCTTTTTTGGACAGCAAACACTTTCCCTTAACACACTTCTGCAGGTGGAATTGATGTAACCTCTTTCTGATTGTAGATGCATAGAAATATGCTGCACTGTTGCAGGAGTTACCTGAACACCCCACAATGAAAATGTGGGGTTTTCAGAGAAATTTTAAGCATCCAACAAGTCAGTTCTTGGGTTGAATTGGACAAATTAGCAGTTGTTTGAAATCTATGCAATTGTTACAGAAAGCAGCTTGCTATGGGGGCACCCGAGCCAAGCCACAGCTCCCCGTGTCCATTCAGACACAGAGCCGCAGCCTTGCCCCTTTCTCTCCTCAGTGGCTGTCTGACTTTGACAGCAGTGGGAGCCAATGGCACTTTGCACTGTCTCAGCCAATAAGGAGGGGAGTCCTAGGCAGCCGAGACACTCCTGCACCAATACTGGATCTAGATGGGGCTCAGGTAAGTATTAGAGGAGCTGCTGCACACAGAAGGTTTTTTATCTTAATGCATAGAATGCATTAAGATAAAACAAAAAAAAACCTTCTGCCTTTACAGCAGCATACTTTCTAAGGATGTTCTAATCTCTGGCATCCAATCTGAAACACAGGATTCCAATTTCATGGATGTGAAGTGGTGGTAAACGTAGGGGTGCATTTACTTTTTCCATATGACAAATCTGCATTTCGTATTCATATATCACAGGACACAGTAGGGTTATTTCTTATGACATTGCATTATGCTTCTCCTCCAGGTTATTGGAAACTGGCAAATAGCAAAGCTTAACCCAGCTCTGAATAACCACTCCCACTTCCAACATTGCCTGTGTTTTTTTTGCTAGTGTCTGTAGGTGATGGACATGTCTTTCTACTGAGAGAATCTCAGCATTATGTTTGTTTACTGAACATTGGTGCTCTATAGCCCTACAAATTACTATTTCCAGGGGTACTATACCAGGGCTCGACAAACCCCAGGTGCCAGGTCGCCAATGCGACCAGAAATCGCAACCTGGCGCCTAAGCTGCCACCAGCCCACTCACTATTGATGCCCCAGACATGCAGAGCATTAACACTGACTGCCGTCCCCCTCCCTCCTCTACACTCAGCGGCTCTGGCAAGCATCAAGCGCTGTCCTAAGTGTGTGGAGGAAAGAGGAGGATCTGTCAGATTTCAGCTTGATGTCAGGGGTGGACGGGAGTGGGCGGGACCCAGCAGCTATCAAACACCAGCCAATGGGATCTGGGCAGGCCGCTACTTGTATGTGGCCCGCCCCTTTTCTTAAGCAGCCCAATCGTTGGCTGATGTTTGATAGCTGCTGAGTCCCGCCCACCCCGGCCGGTCCCGCCCACCCCGACATCAAGCTCAAATCTGACAGATCTGCCTCTCTGTCACTTGTCAGTTTCACACCCCGGCTGGGTCTTGCCCACCCTGACATTAAGCTCAATTCTGACAGCTCCTCTGTTACTTTTCATTAAGAGTGCTCAGTGTGCCACCTGCCAGTGCCACCGCCAACCAGTGCCACCTGCCAGTGCCGAGTGTCACCACCAACCAGTGCCACCGCCAATCAGTGCCACCTGCCAGTGCCACCGCAAATCAGTGCCACCTGCCAGTGCCGAGTGTCACTGCCAATCAGTGTCACCGCCAATCAGTGCCATCTGCCACTACCAATCAGTGCCACCTGCCAGTGCCACCACCAATCAGTGCCACCTGCCAGTGCCACCCAGTGTCACCGCCAATCAGTGCCACCTGCCAGTGACAACCAGTGCCACTGCCAATCAGTGCCACCGCCAATTAGTGCCACCTGCCACCGCCAATCAGTGCCACCTACCAGTGCCACCACCAATCAATGCCACCTGCAGCAACCAACCAGTGCCACCGCCAATCAGTGCCACCTGCCAGTGACAATCGGTGCTACCGCCAATCAGTGCCACCTGTCACTGCCAATCAGTGCCATCTGCCAGTGCCATCCAGTGTCACCGCCAATCAGTGCCACCTGCCAGTGACAACCAGTGCCACCGCCAATCAGTGCCACCTGCCAGTGACAACCAGTGCCACCGCCAATCAGTGCCACCTACCAGTGCCACCGCCAATCAGTGCCACCTGACACCACCTACCAGTGCCACCTGCCAGTGCCACCACCAATCAGTGCCAACCAGTGCCACCACCAACCAGTGCCACCTGCCAACACCAACCAGTGCCACCCGCCAACACCAACCAGTGCCACCCGCTAACGACAATCAGTGCCACCTGCCAGTGACAACTAGTGCCACCGCCAACCAGGGCCACCTGCCAGTTCCAAACCAGTGCCACCTGCCAATCTCCTGCCAGTGCCACTGCCAATCAGTGCCACCTGCCAGTGCCAATCAGTGCTATGTGCCAGTGCCACCGCCAATCAGTGCCACCTGCCAGTGCCAACTGCCAATGCCAACAAGTGTCACCTGCCAGTGCCAATCAATGTCACCTGCCAGTGCCATCTGGCAGTTCCACGTGCCTGCCAGTGGCAACCAGTACCATCTGTCAGTCCCAAACCAGTGCCGCCTGCCTAAGCCAACCAGTTCCATCTGTTGCCAGCCTTACTCTTTCTGGTCAGCCCATAACCCTGATGTAACAGCGTTACATTGGAGTTATTGACTGGGTGCTCCGTTGTGAGTTAGGGATAGGGCGTGAAAATGACTGGCCTTATCCCAGGAACTGGCAATCCATACCACTGTTAAAAAAAACAAAAAACTGGCTCCTAACTTTTTCAGCTGGCTCCTAAATTCAAAGCAAATTTGTCAACCCCTGTTACCTGGACTCTTGCAGGAAGAACAGGGGGAATGCCTGTAAGCTGCAACTGTCGCTGTATCTCACATGTGCCAGTCACCCTGGCAGGCGGCTTCAATGCACTAGTTAGCTGGTGGGGTGCTATGCAAGTCTAGCGCTGTGGTCTCCTGAGGCAGAGCCCTATTCCCGAAGAGCCTGCAGGGTATGCCTGACCAGGAGCAGGTGAAGATTTAGCCATTTGTTGGCTCTGCTGCTTTCACGTAAGATGCCCCTAGTGATCTTTCCTTGCCTTTGGCCTGTATGAGGGATTTGGGCACGGTCAGCCATTTTTGAGCTGTGGTTTCCAGGTTGGTTGGCGCCACTAGAGGGCAAAATTATCCAGGACTTTGAACAAACTGCCTCCTACTACAGCCAAATATAAAAAAATTTGACTCATACTTGCTGATGTTCTTGCCCCACATTTGGTGGCCATGTATAATTCGGTAAATTCATTCACTCCAAACTTGCTGACTGCCAACATCGTAATGATCCCTAAGCCAGATAAGGGCCAACCATTCTTGTTTCACGCTGGCGGTGGTGTGTTCAGGGTAATGTGCAGTGTTAGATTTCCTGACACACATAGCATTTTGCTTTTGGGTTAAAAAGTAAAATTTTGTTCTCATCTGACCAGAGCACCTGCTTCCACGTGTTTGCTGTGTCCCCTACATGGCGTCTCGCAAACTGCAAACGGGACTTCTAAAGGATGTCTTTCAAAAATGGCTTTCTTCTTGCCACTCTTCCATAAGGACAGATTTGTGGAGTGCGCAACTAATAGTTGTCCTGTGGACAGATTCTCCCACCTGATCTGTGGATCTCTGAAGCTTCTCCATAGTTACCATGGGCTGCTTCTCTGATTAACGCTCTCCTTGCCTGGCCTGTCAGTGTAGATGGACGACCATGTCTTGCTAAGTTTACGCCATGCTCTTTTCATTTTTGGATGATGGATTGAACAGTGCTCCGTGAGCTGTTCAAAGCTTGGGATTTTTTTTTATAACCTAACCCTGCTTTAAACTTGTCAACAACTTTATCCCTGATCTGTCTGGTGTGTTCCTTGGCCTTCAGGATGGTGTTTGTTCACTAAGGTTCTCTAACAAACCTCCAAGGACGCAGAACAGCTGTATTTATACAAGATTAGATTACACACAGGTGGACTCTATTTACTAATTAGGTGACGTCTGAAGACAATTTGATTGCACTAGATTTTAGTTAGTGGAATCAAAGTAAAGGAGTCTGAAAACAAATGCATGCCACACTTTTCAGATATTTATTTGTAACAAATTCCACATGACAAAATGTGGAAAATGTCAAGGGGTATGAATACTTTTTCAAGGCACTGTAGGTACTTAATTGAAACAAATCAATGAAAGAATGCTAATATCCCTGAAATATAAGAAGATAGTGATCTAGATCCAAATATCCTGCATAATTAAATTGAAATAAGCCTGCCCGTTAACTAAAATCCCTTCCTACAGGAGGAGAATACAAGATTCCTTCTAATACTATTGTTAGCTGGAAACCCCTTCTATTTGTGCCTAGTTTTACTTTGTTACTGGTGATCTGACTTCTTTGAGCCATTCACCACCAACTGCCATTACCCCATCAAATGAGAGCACCTTGATGGCATTCAGGCTCACATATACAGTAAGGGAAAGAAAAAAGTAGAAGTAGACAGAAGGGCTAGGAAACTGTTGACAGACAAGCCCAGCTTCCTAAAGTTCATAAAGAACACAATTACACTATGTTGTATTTGATGGCCAAATGAGGAATCATAATTGTCATGATTATTTTATTTAAAAAAAAAACTTTTCTGTGATTTGGCTTTGATGGAAATGTGTGGCACTTGCTATTTGTTGGCAGAGAAGTTAAACCTATTTTCTGGTCAGCACCCTGGAGCCAGCATGTGGCACGCAAATAAGAGACCTAGTTAAACAAAAAGCGCCTCTCCAAGCCCCGCAACATTCATTCCAGTGATTCCAAACACTGCCGGGTGCTGGCTTCAAAGGAGTTAATCTCAGCTAATAGACCATCTAAAATAAGGAAAAACAGAAGCATGCACCTGGAGACTGCTTGGCCCAATAAGTGTCAAGTAGGCTTCAGCTCTGTCTCCTCCAAAGCCACACCCCTCTAATGCATTTTACCCCTTCAGGGCTTAGTATAGAGGTGCACCTCCACAATTAAGCCTGCGAGCGGGTAAATCACCTTAAGGGACGTGGCTTGGCAGGAGAAGCCTACTTGACACATATTGGACCGATTGCTCTCCCAGTGTACACTTCTGTTTTTCATTTTGTACATAAATCATTGAGTTGCTAAATGGCTGTCTCTGTCAGAGCTTGATCACACAGATGTTACACTCTGTGATGCAATACATTTTAAGCCAATACTAGTCAATCTATTTGATATATGGAGCCCCAACTGGGGCTCCAGGTATTACCCAGGGGTCGAACAGTATATTCTGTATATGTAATACTGCAGGAAACTGTCAAAGACTGCAGGCATGATACTTTTCTAATTCTAGAAACTTTGCAGAAGATACTGGGAATATGTTAAGTGAGACTGCTAGAGATCACTGTCATTACAGCCCCTTTACAAAGCAATTCTATCACTATCACTACCAACAGCTGGGGCTCAGGACCACACAAAAAATTCAAAAGGACCATATGCGGCCCTCATGCTAGCGGTTGGGCACAAGGCTCTAACTATAGGCTGCTTACTATTTACTGATCACAAGAGCACAAAACTGACATCCTATATTAACTTCTCTATTTTGTAATTATGAGAGAAATAAGCATACTTATGTGCAGCGTCTGTTTTCTATTCTTAGCCCAGGCAAGAATGTGCAAGGAAAGACTGGTTTTCAGAAAAAAAACACTGGCTGTTCCTAAGACAAACAAGCGTTACATAAGGCCTTTTAAACATTATGTAACAAAGATGACAAGATATACAGTAGCTTGGGGTGGTCAATCAATACAGATAGGAAGAGGATGGAAAATATTCTTTCAAGCTAGCATATCACTATGCAGAATGGAGGCCTAAAAGAAGGATGGAAACATGTCATAAGGTATTGAACCTGTGTCAGCTATTACGAAGAGTAGTTGAAAAAATATACCGGTATATTGGCATGTGAAAAAAGGAATTTGTATTATTCATTTATATATATATATATATATATATATATATATATATATATATATATATATAGTATCTCATAAAAGTGACATTTTTGTAAATATTTTATTATATCTTTTCATGTGACACCACTGAAGAAATGACACTTTGCTACAATGTAAAGTAGTGAGCATACAGCTTGTATAACAGTGTAAGTTTGCTGTTCCCTCAAAATAACTCGGCATATAGCCATTAATGTCTAAACTGCTGGCAACAAAAGTGAGTACACCCCCAAGTAAAAATGTCCAACTTGGGCACAAAGTGTCAATATTTTGTGTGGCCTCCATTATTTTCCAGCACTGCCTTAACCCTCTTGAGCATGGAGTTTACCAGAGCTTCACAGGTTGCCACTGGAGTCCTCTTCTACTCCTCCATGACGACATCACAGAGCTGGTGGATGTTAGAGACTTTGCGCTCCTCCACCTTCGGTCTGGAGACATGCTTGGCCAGTCCATCACCTTTATCCTCCTCTTCTTTAGCAAGGCAGTGGTCGTCTTGGAGGTGTGTTTGTGGTCATGGGCATTGTCATGTTGGAATACTGCCCTGCGGCTCAGTCACCAAAGGGAGGGGATCATGCTCTGCTTCAGTATGTCACAGTACATGTTGGCATTCATGGTTCCCTCAATGAAATGTAGCTTCCCAGGCCCAGAAGCACTCATGCAGCCCCAGACCATGACACTCCCACCACCATGCTTGACTGTAGGCTAGACACAATTGTCTTTGTACTCCTCACCTGGGTGCCGTTCCACACATGTTTAACATCATCAGACCACAGGACATGATTCCAGTCACCCATGTCCTTTGTCTGCTTGTCTTCAGCAAACTGTTTGCGGGCTTTCTTGTGCATCATATTTAGAAGAGGCTTCCTTCTGGAATGACAGCCATGCAGACCAATTTGATGCAGTGTGCAGTCTGAGTACTGACAGGCTGACTCCCACCCCTTCAATCTCTGCAGCAATGCTGGCAGCACTCATACGTCTATTTCCCAAAGACAACACAGCCATGTCTCTGGGTACCCCATGAGGAAGTCAGTGTATGACGAAGCGTCGGGGGCGTGGCTGTGTGGCAATCATCACCAGCAATGTGCAGTGTTTGGAGCTGAACAGGGAAGTGGTGATTCACATCTCTGTCTGGGCACAGAGGAGATGGTGAGAACAACACTTAAAAGCTCGCACACCCCCGGTTCGCCGTGGCCACAGTCCAAAGTTTTTGCTGTTCAGGAGTGAGGCTTGCTGTGACTTTGATATCTATTTGCTGGCTTTTGAACTGTGAAATGTGAGTGTAAAGGTTGAAGTGTTTTTGTGTTTTAATAAATTGATTCGTACGGTTTTACACTATTGGAGCACCTTTATTATTTTACATGTGGAATATTTGAATTTGCACAATGGATGATTGTAGCAACGGTTCACTACTTGCTGTTTGGCTGATATGAAAGTGCAAGCATTGGGAGTCGCGGAGTGCATTTCTTGGGAGTGGAATCATTGATCACTTTGGTGTGGTGAATGGAATAAGAAGAGACATTACTTCAAAGGATACTTTTGGACACTCTCATGAATTTTATTTTAATTTTGTTTGTTCTGTGACACATTTATTTGGTTCACATATCACAGGGTGATACAATTGTTGTTCTCGCACATGTTGTTCATACCATTTAATTGCTGTCACGTTTCTTGGAGGTAGTTATAATTTATAGTTAAGCGTCACTATTTTTCCTTTTTTCTGATTTTAGTTTTAAAAGGTAAAATACGATTTGCACTTTACATTTTTTTAAGTGGCAGCTCTAGTTGAGGGAGCAGGCTTTGTCTAGGTGCAGCGGTGGGTATTTAGGTAAAGGGTGGAAATTTTTGGAATACCTGCAGTTTTTGTAATAATATTTATGAGTCTCCTAGCGTTATCTACTAACTGACTATTGGGAATTAAGCCACACTGATCTCAAGAGAGCAAAAAGAAGATTGCAATGATCTAGTTAAATATCTTCTTAACGATAGCAAGGACTGACATGGGCCACATATTGCTCAGAAGCATAGGGCCCTTCCAGGTTTGGGAACCATTGTAATTTGTGTGTGTAAATATTCATCTGCATAATCAGCATTTTTGGTAATATAGCTATATAGACCCTTAATATAGTTAGTTGAAAAAAGGGCAAATTTATTATAGTATAGAGCTATATACCCACCAGGACATGGCAGCTTTTGACACCTTAAGAGATTTAATAGCTAATGTAATTTCTGTGTTTGTAATATTATCATTCAGAGAGGTAAACTGAGGCCCTGGCAGCTTATTTGTCTCTGGCCAGTTTTTCACATTTTGAGAGCATATGGAGGACCCAGGGCAATATAAGTGTCCATAAAATTGAGGCTGTAAGAATAAAATATATTGTGGGTTAGCTGTCAGTTGAATTATGCATCTGATAAACAGGAGGGCTGGGAAGAGAGATGCAAGGTTTCTTAGCATTCTCAAAGCATTAGCTTGATTAACATTTTGGTAAAATTTTGTTTTGTTTTTTTCTGTGTTGTCTACAGAAGGCGATAATCTTTCCCTGCATGTAAGCCATATAGGCACACCAAAGTGCCTCCCTGAAGACGTGTGGCATATTATTAGTGAGAATAAGTCAATTTATTCTGCATGGGATATTGTAATTAAAGAATAAGTTCACCTTTCATAACATGTTACATGTTATATCCATATGCACCCTCCACATATCCCCTGTTGTGACAGAGAGTGGGGGGATCTTATCTCTGTCAAAATTTTTTTTAAAAAAACATGGCCTTACAGGGCTCTACCCACCTGACCACGTCATTCATTTACAGAGTTTTGTAAATATACGAACTACAAGTACCAACAGCCTTTGCGGCTGTCAGCTTCTAGCTCTCAATGAATTACCGGGGCGCTATTGAGTGCTCTTGGTAGTCTATTGTTTTTTCCTATTAGTGTATAACTGCCTGCCCACACAAGGTACGAGCAGACAGCTTACATAAGACAGTCTGCTGAAGTGCTGCATTGCTCCAGGGATGTGCTTTTTTTTACCTGCAAAGCGATGTGCATTTATTCTTTTTGTTTTACAAAGATGAACTTATCCTTTAAGTCTGGGAAAGTAAGGCATTGTTTTGTCTCCAGAGAACAGTTTGAAGAATTTTATGGTCTGACTATATGCAAGGATCAGTTTTGGAATCTGACAAGCTAGTGTACAGTGAGGAACTTAGAAATCAATCCATAAAGAGAAATGAGGTACTGAAGGATTACATGCATTCAAGATAATACAGTAATCACAGATTGTAACATTCCTCTGGAACAGAAGTTGTCAACCCCCGGGCCGCAGCACAAACCTGGGCCATACCACCTCTCTAGCCTAACGTGAAGGACACTGTCCTGGCCGTACAGCCTCTCTAGCCGGGCCACGGTCAGTGCAGCTGCCCGAACAGAGAGATGACATCATCTCTCTGCACTACACAGAGGCGTGGGGCTGCAAGGCTACGCTACACAGAGGCGCGGCCGGCCTAGTGAGAGAGAGAATGACCTCATCGCTCTCCGCCTACCCTCCCTATGTACCGTTTACTTTCCTGCAATCTCTATCGGCTCCTCCCCCCTCACTTTCCCGTGCTGGGACCGTAAGTGTACTCTGCACTGCAGAGGAACTTGTATATTTTTAATAATAATTTCTATACTTGGACATTTAATAATATTTTTATACTGGGACTTTGATAATATTTTTATATTGGGACTTTTAATAATACTTTTATACTGGGACTTTGATAATACTTTTATACTGGGACTTTTATACTTTTAATAATACCTTTATACGGGGACTTTTATAATAAAATCAATTAGTGACAATCTGTTATGCTTTGGTGGCAGGTGACAGTGACAATCCACATCTGAGGGCAGAAAAGTGGTAATCCACATCTGGTGACAGGCTGCAGCAGTGGCCATCCACATCTGGTGACAGGCTGCAGCAGTGGCAATCCACATCTGGTGACAGGCTGCAGCAGTGGCAATCCACGTCTGGTGACTAGCCAAAATGAGTAAAAAACAAACATCATTGGAGAGCTTTTTTGAAAAGGGGGAAAGACCCAATGATGAGAACAGAAGACTCTTCTAAGACTGCAAACAAAAACACAGCTGCATTTAAAAGAAAATACCAAGAGTCCTATTTAAATTACTGGTTCATTGCATCAGGTGATTCATATTCTCTAAACCCGCTTTGTATAATATGTGGTGAGCAGCTATCCAATGAAGCCATGAAACCTTCAAAACTGCTTCGCCACATGGAGACCAAGCACCCTTCATTAAAAGACAAGTCTGTTAATTTTTTCGACAGAAAAAAACGTGCACACGAAGGACAGATCAATTATTGAAGACCACCTCTTTGATAAATGTGTCTGCATTGAGAGCCACATTCTTAGTTGCTAACCGTATTGCTAAATCTAAGAAACCCTTTACAATCGGAGAACAGTTGATCCTGCCTGTTGCAAAGGATATTTGCCGTGAATTTTTAGGAGAGGCTGCGGTTGAAAAGGGTGACACGTGTTCCTCTTTTGGCTAACACTGTAGCTAGACGAATTAATGAAGGGGAGAGGATATTGAAGCACAATTGATAGAGAGATTTAAGGAGTCACGATGGTATGCCATACAGGTTGACAAATCTACTGATGTTGACAACAAGGCAACAATGCTTGTTTTTGTGTGATATGTTTTCCAAGAGGATGTCCATGAGGATATGCTATGTGCACTCTTCTTGCCAACCAACACCACAGCTGCAGAATTGTTAAAGTTTTTAAATGATTATATGTCAGGAAAACTGAATTGGTCATTTTGTGTTGGTATATGCACAGACGGAGCTGCTGCCATGACTGGATGGCTTTCTGGTTTTACTACTCAGGTCAAGGAGGTTGCTTCCGAATGTGAGTCTACGCACTGTGTCCTCCCTAGAGAAATGCTGCCGAAAAATGTCACCTGACCTGAACAACGTTTTGCAGGCTGTGATTAAAATGATCAACCACATTAAAGTACATGCCCTTAACTCACGTCTGAACAGCTCTGTGAGGAGATGAATGCAGAGCACACACATCTTCTCTTATACACAGAAGTGAGATGGCTTTCTATAGGTAGATCACTGAGCAGAGTGTTTGAGTTACGTGAGCCGATCCAGGGATTTCTTTCTGAAAAACAGTCACCACATTTCAGTGTCACAGAATGGGTCACAAAACTTGCTTACTTGTGTGACATATTTAACCTGCTCAACAAACTCAATCGGTCACTTCAGGGGAGAATGAGAACTGTGTTCAAGTCGGCAGATAAAGTGGCTGAATTCAAAGCCAAACTGGAATTATGGGGGCGACGTGTGAACAATGGGATTTTTGACATGTTTCCAACATTATCAGAGCTTTTGAAAGAGACTGAGCCAGAACCTTCTTTCACCCAGCTGGTGCATGATCACCTCTCTCAGCTTTCAAAAGAATTTGAGCATTACTTTCCAACCACAAAAAACCCCAGAACTGGGAACGAATGAATCCGTGACCCATTTGTAAATAAGCCAGGTGAATCCACTCTGTCCATGCTAGATGGGGATCAAGTGCTTGAGATCGAAAATGATGGTGGCCTTAAAAGTGTGTTTGAGATGACTTCAAACCTCCATACATTCTGGATTAAAGTCAAGGCAGAATATCCTGCAATTGCCACAAAAGCACTGAAAAGCCCGATGCCATTTCCAACATCCTATCTTTGTGAAGCTAGGTTTTCTGCAGTGACAGCAACCAAAACAAGATTACAGAGTAGACTGGACCTAAGCAACACACTTCGACTCTCACTGTCTCCTATCATCCCAAGATGGGACCGCCTAGTTGCAATAAAACAAGCTCAGGGCTCCCACTGATTCTGCATTATGGTGAGTTGAACTATTTCATTTTATATTCCAATGTAATAGAAATAACGTGCTTCAGTTATCCTGACACCATAACACTGTCTAGTTGCAGGGAAACAAGATCGGAGCTCCCACTGATTCTACATTACAGTGAGTTAAACTAATATAATTATTGTATTATAATGTAGTAATATAAATAATGCCCTATATATTCTTTGCAGCTTAATGCTCTAAAGGTAAACTTCAGTATGATGAACAAAAACAAGTAACAAACTTGAGTGACCGGTAGATATAAAGGTTGTGTGAGTTTTATTTTTATTACCCAATCAAGTAAAAAGAAAAAATACCTGTTTTCCCATGTGATCTGCACATCATGGGTTAATTGACATGAACATTCACACATTTCTGTGTGTGTGTGATGGTTCTCTGTTCCTTTAGCAAATCAGCCCAACAGAATTATAGGTAGCTGAAGTTACGTGTAAATCTTACCTTTTTCTGTAGAAATACAGCTTGTTCTTCACCTCCTGACTTTCAACTCTTCCTATTGTTTTTTTTTTTAATACAATGAGCAGTGCAACCAATAGGAGACTCAGGAATTGGGCATGGCAGGATGAGCTTAAGTTTCACAAGGACAGTGAGCTTTTCACCTTTGGCTACATAGGTTTCTAACAGATGTTCTTTAACTATTCCTTAATGTTCAACTAATAAATTAGGGGGGAAAAACTTTAAAAAAACTGACTCGTTGGTTGAACTAATTGGACTTGTGTCTTTTTTCAACCTATGTAACTTGGTAATCAAAAATACTGCAATTTCAAAAAGAATGTCAAATGAGCCAAATATTGTTGGTGTCAGAGCTAATGCTAATAAATAACCAGAAAGCTTTCAAGACTCTGCTGTCACTTTTTCAGACTAATGCCCCGTACACACGGTCAGATTTTCTAAAAGAAAATGTTCGATGTGAGTTTTTTGGAAATTCCGACCATGTGTAGGCTCTATCGGACATTTTCCATCGGAATTTCCGACACACAAAATTTGAGATCTGGATCTCAAATTTTCTGACAACAAAATCCGTTGCCGGATATACCAATCGTGTGTACAAAGTTCCACGCATGCTTAAAATCAAGCAGAAGAGCCGCACTGGCTATTGAACTTCATTTTTCTCAGCTCGTCGTATGTGTTGTAAGTCCCCACGTTCTTGACGTTCGCAATTTTCGACCAACTTTGTGTGACCATATGTATGCAAGACAAGTTTGAGCCAACATCCATCGTAAAAAATCCATGGATTTTGTTATCATAATGTCCGATCGTGTGTACCAGGCATAACACAAATGATGCTGAAATACTGAACATATTTATACACAGAAATTATAGAGTTGCATTCCATGATTTGCAAAAGGCAAAATTAAAGTTATCTGAACAAACTTTCCAAAGAATAAAGCAAAGTATTTACATTTAAGGAATGTGAATAAATAGATAAAGTGACAAGTGGTGGCACCAAAAATTCATTCAACATAAGTGACAAATTCATAAAGAAATACATATAGTAGTAAAATTTATCATCAATCCATAAAAAGTGTATATATTGATGATACATTTTACTACTATATATATTTCTTTATGAATTTGTCACTTATATTCAATGATTAAGGTTTAACTAATATATGAGTTAGCTCTACACTTTTTATTTTAATCTCTTAATTTAAATTTAAGGCAAGTAAAATGTTTATGGACTTTTACATGTAACCTGGTCTTGAGAAATAATGAATATTTGCAGATAACTGGTTGCAAAGAGTACTTATGAGTAAAAAAAAAAAAAAAAAAAAAACGACATAATACCATTTATCATGCTCATTTCTGTTTTCGGACCTCTAAATTGTATTATGTAGATATATTTTTGCACCCTTCTCTTTTATTGTGTTTTAAAGTTCATGCTATTTAGAACTGTAGAATCGTGCAGAATGCAACAGGGGTCACTGGAATACACAAAGCTGGGTGTAAAGTCCCAAGTAGTCATGAACAAAGTTGGGATTTATGGCAGACAAAATGTCCCTAATCAAGTATCAGACATAGAAGAACCTGCCTCAGCCCACCTCTTACAAATGACAAATAACTTTTGGTTGGCTTGATCTTTTAAATAGTGAACTGTATTATGTATGTGGCTGTGATCTAGGCTATTACGGTGGTTTACAGCAACTGCTTACTTTTGTCCATGCTTAACATCCCTATATAAAATTAAAAAGATGTGAAAACTGCCCTTAAAGTCTGAGCACAAAAAGGATTAATACATCTAACAGTCAACAAAATTATAAGATTTTGGGGACTTTCACTGAGAGCTCATCCCTCTGCTGCGTGAAATTTAAAAATCCCTATAAAGACTTATAAATGAAGGGGACAAAAAACATTCATTATTAATCAATGTACTAGGTATTTTGCAACAGTTTTTAGCCCCAGTTCACACTATAAAACTCTTATGTGAATCGCACAGGTACCGCACTGCATTTCGGTGCAATTACATGTGATTCAGTGCAGTGCAATTTGAGCCCATTCATTTTTAGCCGCATTGCACCAAAAAAGTGCAGGCATTGCGCCTCACATCATCACATGGACATTTTTTACAATGTAATCCAGTGCGGGCAAACTGCACTGCATTTGCGATTCTTTTGGAGTGTTGTTAACTCTGTATTGACACCCGCAGTGGATCCCAAACACAGTGTGATTGCAATGCGGTACGGGAAATGCACAGGGATTGCTACGTTTCCCACAGAGCATATGTGTGAACCTAGGCTTAGGGTATTCTAGCATCTGGAAGCTGGGAATGCCTGCTGAACATCCAACACTCACAGATATAGACAAAAACATTTATGGGTAAATCTGTTGCAGATCTGGCCCCCTAATGCTTGCGTAAAGAACCATGTGTAACAACATGTATGCTTGTTTTACTGGGTTTCCATTGCTAGTGGAAATATGATTGCTTCTACAATGTGCACTTTAACCCCTTCATGCCGACCATGCACAAATATGTTTCCCCACTGGACTGGGCTTTTTGCCGTGGGGCCGCATATTTGCGTGTCTAATGATCGGAACTTGAAAAGGCCAATTCCGGGTCACCTCACAACTGCAATAGCCTCTGAATAGCTATGACAGTGAAGCTGTTTATTTTACCTCTTCGTGCCTAAGGGTAAAACAAATCTAAATGCCACTGTGAAGCTGTTTTTTGTTTCTGTGAATGGATGAGAGAGATGCATTGTATCACCCTCTGTCCTTGCAGAGAGAAAAACAAAAAGTGTGTGTAGAAAACAAAACAAAAATTATAATGAAAAAAATAGCTAGATCAAGGTTTGAACTAGGTCAGTTGACAGGGTTAGTGTTTGGGTCAAGGTCAGGTTAGTATTTTTTTTAACAGGATTTAAGACGGTATAATCCACCTGCATGCACCACGTAGTTGTGATGATATACGGTTTTACTAACACATGTCAAAATTGGGCATTTAGATTTGTTTTACCCTTAGGCACGAAGAGGTAAAATAAAGTTGTCACAAATCTAGCCTATTAAAACTGAGCACACAACAAAAATTATACAGAAGTAGAAGTTACCTTCACTGAATATGCTCACTAAAACTAGAATTACAGGCAGCTGAAATTCCATACTAACTATGAGAAAGGCCGTCCTAACCCTCTTGAATGGTATTGTGTTGGAACTGTACTGTCTCTCTTTATATTGTAAAGTGCTGGGCAAACTGGTGCTATATAAATCCTGTATTATGATAATAATAATTTGAGCTTTGCACTGTACCTTTCAGGACTCTATTGGTCAATAAGGTTGCCCATCACAGTACAGGACCAATAAGAAGCTTGGGAGATGCATTTTTTTCCATCAGCTAAAAAATTTTGTGGCAGATTAAAGCATACATGCACATAAATACAATAATATAAGAAAAACACAACAGATAAATACTACTACATTTGTATTTTATTGTGGAACCAAGTTTGTTTCCTTTACATCAAATATCCTCAGTGGAAGTGGGGTATTGCACACAAATATCATAAAAGCACTACATATTACTTCACTGTAAACTAATGTTCTACATTAGATATGAACTGGTAGAGTAGAAGTGATGTGGGATTGATTATAAGACAATACCATACACAGCTGTAGACTGACACAAACACCATTCAGAACGAGAGAGGAGTGTAAGGACCTTCCCTGCCAGCCACAAGTTCCTGTCAGACAATTGGGAGATAGACGGCGGCATGCATACATATTGAAGCATAGTTCAGTGCTGCCATTGTATCTTGGTTAGTGCAGCCCAGTCTTGGGGGGAATGTTACTTGCGGCTCCATAGCATCCAGAGCCCAGAAGCTAGAGTAGTACAGAGAAGCTTGAGAAAATCCTTTTCTTTCAAGTCTTTTTTTTCCAAAACTACAACACCTGTCAATCATCACTTATCCCACTTGTAAATTTGCACATGAATAAAGTCTATTTTAAAGTTTCCTTTTTTTTTGTTTGGCTGCTTCTGAAATAAGTAAATGTATGATTTATGTTGGCTTTACCGAGTCCTGAACAGTTTTACAGGTACATCCAATGTGTAACAGCTCTGATCACCAATTCAATGTAAAAGGGTGGAAATATTGGCTTGCAAATACATAAAGGTAATGTCTACATATATTACAAATAAATATAAAAAATAGGAAGTTGCCTTCTGAAGAATTCCCAGCACCGTGAAATCGTAAAGTGTGTCAGGAATACAACTGGACATTCTTTTTGGACATCACATTGTAGGTATCAATGTGCTCTGAAGCTGAAAACAGTACAAAATCAGTGCAAGAACATAGTCCATAGCAGCCAATCTTGGTTATTGTTTATCGAACCTGAGAAAATTAAATAGCAAAAACATTTTAAGGTTCTCTATAATAATAAACTGGAGGAAAGATAAATGCCTGGGCTGCCTATACCAACAAATCAGTTACTGGCTGTTATTCCTCAGAAGCAGAAGAGAAAATAACAGCAAAAATGTGATTTGTTGTTTTGGGCTACAAAGACACTTTCCTTCTCAGATGGTTTTCAGCTTATGGCTCTCCATGTCATGGAAAGCATGGGTCACCCCAACCATGCTCACCTAGATAGGTTTTGTATACTATCATATTTAACACAGGGGCTCAGTAAGTTAGAGATTTACTTTATAAGCGGGTTGATGCTAACGTTTATAGCAAATGCTTAATTTACTATCAACCTTTAAGGTTGGGCAACTGTTAAAATTAGTATGTGCAGATGAGCATGTCACCCCTGAGACTGCAGGCAGTTATTGTCACAAACATGTACCCCTTCCTCATGAAATTTTTTGAATAGTTATCATTTGATAAAGTAAAATTTAATGTGTAACTGATGCAGTTGGTACATGGGTTTGTTTGATATCTTTTGATAGGCTTTGATATCCATGCATTTGGCAGCTGGGGAACCAGCACTGCTCTCCCCATGTATTCCATTCCTGGACAGACCACAGATGGCGAATACCCACCAACCAGGGTAAGCTCATTCTCATTATGGTAAATAATAGACAAGCAGAATTACAATCTGGACTTTGTTCTGATTTTACTTCAAAGCACACTAGTACATACAACCCAACTCTCATTTACCAAATTACTGCAGTTTGAAAATGAAAGAGGACTCAACATACAATAGAGACAGCCATTTTGGGTGCCTAATAAGTATTCAGTCCTCCTGGAAACTACCAAATTTACTTGGCCATAAGTCAGAAATTGTAATTGATTTATGCCCTCACTGCACGTGGAAATGTGCTCCACTTACAGATTATTGGGCCACTTGCATGAAAACTGAGGGGAAGGCCCAGTAAGGGTATTGGTCACGGAAGCCAATCAGTTTCTTTATTGTTCCGCAATATAAAAAATGCAGCTTTTATTAGATTGATTACTTTGGGCAGTAGTAGTGTTGGGGATATTATGTTTCCTACAATTTATGACTACTTTTCCAATATAACCACCTGTTCATCACAGGAAAGACCAATCGTCATAAGCAAGAACCTGCATACAGTTTACATCACTTGTTGGATCTTCTGTAACATTTTATAAACTGTAGAAAGTACAGTTTTACTTATAACCTGGACAAACACCAGTGGATGTGTTGCCCATAGCAGCCAGATAGTTCCTGTAAATTTTAGACCTTGCATTGTATTGGTCTCTATGGACAACAGCCTATATTCCCATTGCACACGTTCCTGGAATAAGCTCTTAAGGTACTGGGCGCTGTAGCGATCACCAGCTGGATGCTGAAACCTATACGATATGTAGATATTCGCCAGCAAACCAGGGATCATCTATTTTGTCCAAAGTTTTTTTTATTCAAGAAAGATCACATCACAAAATGGCATAGTGAAATGTTTCGGAGCCACACAGGACCCCTTTGTCAGGCTTGTGAAGATCACATGCCTGACGAAGGGGTCTTTTATGGCTCTGAAAAATTGCACTACACTGTTTTGTGATGTGATCTTTCTTGAATAAAAAAACGTTTGGATGAAACTGATGATCTGCGGTGTGCTGGTGAATATCTAAGGGCAACAGGCCTACTGGTCACCCTTCCAGGTTGTATACATGGGACTCAAAAGCAGGAACAGATCCCTGATCCAATTTATATCAACTCTTCTATATCCCTTCATAGCACAATTACAAAGAATAAAATCTACTCTCTCCACTTGAAATGCAATCTATACATAGTACTCCTTGTCCTGCAATTACTAAATATTCCTATAAAACAAATTCATTTTGATGGTTTCCAGAAATAAAACTATGGTATGAACCCTAATATTTATTTGCAACGAATACTGTCAATATTTACATTCTTTCCCGTTTGATAAGATCCGTCTGCAGATTTCTATGAAGTGTTATCCCACCAGTCGTGGGCAAGTTGTAAAGCCTGGCTTCTGGTTGTGATTTTGTAGTAGCTGAATGAATCTTCCCTTTAATTTGCTAATGTTGGGAAGTATGTAATCAATACAGGATGAAGACAAATTTGATGAGAACTCAGTCTCCATGGATCAGTATGTGACGTCATGTAACTAACTATAGTTTGAGAGTTTATTACCTCTACTATGAGATGCTTGAAATTTGTTTAGCTTGGCAGGTTTAAAAGTATGCCTTTTCAACAGTGAATAAATATTTTCACAGAGTTCATAGTTACTCCTGAAAAGCTGTCAGTTGGAAAACAGGGAGAATTACTTTCACTGCCTTATCTCCAGTATATAAAAGATATCAATCTATTTAATAAGGTTGAGCAAAGTGCCATGCAATAACCCATAGTAACCAATAGGAATTTTGTTTATTGTAGAGATCACTAAATGTTAAGCACAGTCACTGCACTCAGAACTACCTTATTAATGAATACATGCATTGCACTGGTCTGTTTATAGCTAGATATTCAGTGAGAAAACATTTTTTTTAATTAACAGTGAAATATAATAAGTTAATTTGCCATCTTAGGGAAGACCATAAAAACATTTTCTATGATTTTTGTACCCCTTTTAGCATACATATTTATGGGCCTTAGATTTGAACAGACATAAGTAGTACCAGAACACAGGCTGAATTTTAGTTCGTACTGTTTTGTAGCAATCCACTTTCATAATAAGCATAACTATTTATTAGAAAAGAACAAAATAAAACTAGTGCAAAGGAAACTGAAGGCAAACATCGCTAAGGGCGTAACCACAGGTTTTTGGAACGCTTAGCTCAGCGTCATAGATGCTAATGCTATACATACAGTTCTATGGTCCTGTGTTAGGATCGCAGCACTGTATTTTTCAGGATCTTTTGAATCTCTTGTGTAAACTGATAGAACAAGTGCCCATGGGTATAAAGGCAATACCAAGCAAGCTAGGCAAATTAAATACTGGCAGAAAAAAATTAATCTTTATGTCAAAAATGGCATAATGTTGTGTAATTTTACACCAACAAAAAATAAATATAATTGTCTACAAAAAAAATAATAATTTGTTTGTCCTAATTCACAGCATTAAGTGGACTACATGAGTCCAAAAAACAGTACCAAAACAGTGCAAATAATACCGTATTAAATAAATATACAACACATTAAAAGTAATAAAACAGTGGCATAGCAGATCAAATTTACATCTTACATATATCACATAGGGCAGTGCATTTGGTTTATGCAATAAAATCTTTAGATTCTCCTACTCTCACAGTTACCAACACTGATCTATGTACTGTGCACCTGTACAGTGACAGTTGGTACATCCAATATGTACCCCTGTTCTGTGGATTTTCATTGTGAATGTCTCAGGGGAAGCCAGTTCTGGCACCAACTAGCTTGTGTCTCCTTCCTACCTGACTGTCCTGCAGACACCTAGTGGATGGAGACAAAAGTTTCCAGTACCAGAATTTATTTAGAGTTGGGCTTACAGCATAACGGATGACAAAATAGAGTGTTATTTATACACTATGCTTCCTCTCCCAGGTCAGTCAATCCCCTTTTAGATGTAACTGTCACCATCTCACAATGTAGTATGCCATTTTGTGAGTGCAACCTAATAACACTACCCACAACTCTCTAGGAGTAGAGGTCAACTCAAACAGTATTCTTGAACATAGGCTCAGGACACACAATGGCTTATTATAAAAGTCCATTTTGCAGTAGAGCTAGTTTAATTAAGGACATCATGATTTATGATACATGAGTGAATCACAGGTAAACACTCGCCATCCATAAGTCTAGAAACGACTTGATTATTAAGGATACTGGAAAAAAAAAAGTTATAAATAGATCCAAATACTAATCTTGCCCATCCCACTCTTGAAACATGGATCATATATTACCATAATCATTAGACAACAATTGCAAGATAACTTTTGCTTATAAAATGAAAAACCTAAACTGCATTGTATGTTACATACAATAAAAAAGGGGATCTGTACAGCTATTAGTGATTATAATAAATAAGAAACCAAAAAAAAAAAAAAAGAACAACTAGAATATGACAAAGAGTGGGCAATCGGTAACCTTTAAAATAAAAATTCAACTCGACTTTCAAAATGCTTTGCAAACTAGTCATCGGCCACTCATTTCAAATCAAAACTGCTTTGGTCAATTGAATTCTGTTGTATCCCATCAGTTTAGCTCTTAAATCCCCCACAAGCATGCACACACCTCTGCAGTTACGCCCTTGCATACTGCTGTCAATTTTATACTTGCCATCGTACATTTAAAAATAAGTGCATTAGGTATCTTTGTACATTCAAGTCACTTTCTAAGGCAAATTTTCAAACCGAATGTACTCCCCGACGCTTTGGTATTTTGCTTTCTGTGTACCAACCGTGAATTGTAATGTAAGGAGATCTGTCAGGATGAATTTAGCAGAAGAATGCCTTAGACACAATGCTTTTTTTTTGCGCCCATGTTTTGTGGCTTTTGCTAGCATGACTTGATCTACAGCAGGTAAAATATTCATATGAAGCAATCTATCACATATCTAAAAGTGGCAGGCTTGACATTTGCTACATTTTGTCAAATATGATTGAATAGAAAACAATTCCCTCGCCTTTAACTTGCAAGGAAGGAGAAAGGCTCAGACCCTGTAATTCTAGTAATAGATGGTATTAACTGACTGTCCAATGCAATCCTTAATGAAGATCACATGTTGGCAAGACCATAGTGAGGTTGTTGTTTGCAGTACATCTGCAAAGTGTGTGTGTGTATAAATAAATATATGTATATATATATATATATATATATATATATATATATATATATATTCTATACACAACACAACATGCTGTAGACGTTAACCTAATAAAGTGATGCTACAAAATGTCCAATTGCAAAGGTCCTTCTTCTCTCTCATTGTCTTTCAATCAAGAGGAAAGTTCCCATCGTGGGCTAAGGTGAACTGATGTGTACAAGAGCAAGTCCTACAAACCTGTATAGTAAACCTGGATAGTTGAGCTTGCAATGACGTGAATGTTGTAGTTTGCCATGGAGATGATAAATATGTATTTATATATATATATATATATATATATATATATATATATATATAAACTGACATCTGTGTTGGCAAGACACAGGATAGCGTTGGGCAATATATAGCTCTGCAGTTATTTGTAATCTCTAGGTGACATTTCCATTAATCAGCTGTGTTAAGGTGCAGCAGTTAGTAGCGGTTTCCTCACAGTTCAATCTTGCATGCTGGGAAGGATTCGTCTTGCATAACAACAGTGCTGCTGCTGGCCAACACCATTATATTGAGGTCCTGCTGTTTCTCATGTGTCTCCTGGTACCACTCTCGCATGACTTCTGAATCATGAGTAGGAATTAACGTTACCTGAAAATGAGAAAAGAAAAGTTGTACGTTTTCAAAAAATTGATAATCTGTATACCATCATTGTGACATTTCAAACTTAACCAAAATTATTCTGTGAAGCCACTCATTATGTAAGTGATGCATAACAGTGATTGACAGCTCTGTTTTTTAATGGATTCTGCAATTTACTTTACAGTTACTCAGTGTGTAATTCTGTCTGACTACTGAAAGTGACATCATTTAGAATAGCATTATAAATAAAGGGAACCTCTTATGAGCAGAAGCACCTCCACCAAACTCCCTTCCCTTAGCAAGAGTTGCAATTTCACTGTCTGCATGTTTATTCTGGGCCAGTATCTTCACTTGTGAATAAACTGAAGGATCAGAGGGACAGCCCCCCAGGATGTAGTGTATCATGCTACAAAGAATGTGTGTGGTTATTTAATCTTGTGAAAAACTCACCTTGAGGCTGGGTTCACACTATTGCAAATTGGATGCAGAATTCCACATCCAATTCGCATGTCAGGAGATTATGACTGGCTCTCTATGGAGCCAGTTCACACATCTCCGGAGCTTCTCCAGTGCAAATTGCACAGGAGTCCTGTGCATCTTCTGGTCCATTTCAGGTTTGAATTCAGCCAAAAATTTGGACTGAAATCAGACCTAAAACGGTGAACAGGGACGCACCAGACCCCTGCTGTGAGCCACTCAGTGCTTCGGTGTGAACCCAGCCTGAAAAATATATTTCAACAGAAGTCCCCACCTTTTTTTTTGCTATCCATGTGTTATTGGAGATATTTTCCCTTCACTTACTTTATTGTTTTTTATTATTATACAGGTTTTATATAGCGCCAACAGTTTGCTCAGCGCTTTACAACATGAGGGCAGACATTACAGTTACATTACAATTTGGTACAAGAGGAATCAGAGGGCCCTGCTCGTTAGAGCTCACAATCTAAAAAGGAAGGGGCAATTGATACAAAAGGTAATGGCTGTGGGGGATGAGCTGATGGAGGAAGTAAGTTAGTGTTAGTTAGAAGCAGGATAGGCTTCTTTGAAGAGAAGGGTTTTCAGGGATCGTCTAAAGATGGATAGATTAGGGGACAGTCGGACAGATTGGGGTAGGGAGTTCTAAAGGATGGGAGAAGCTCTGGATAAATCCTGGAGGCAAGCATGGGAGGAGGTGACAAGGGAGCTAGGGAGCAGGAGGTCTTGGGATGACTGAAGAGAGTGGCTTGGTTGGTATTTTGGGACTAAGTTAGTGATGTAACTAGGGGCAGAGTTATGGATGGCTTTGTAAATTATTGTTAGTACTTTGAATTTTATTAGTTGGGTGAGTGGAAGCCAGTGGCGGGATTGGCAGAGAGGGGTGGAGGACACTGAATGGCTGGTAAGGTGGATGAGTCTGGCAGCGGCATTCATTATGGACTGACGGGGGGATAGTCTATGTAAAGGTAATCCAATGATGAGGGAATTGCAGTAGTCAAGGCGAGAGATGACCAGGGAGTAAATTAGAAGCTTGGTGGTGTCATTAGTTAAAAAGGGGCGTATTCTGGAAATGTTGCGGAGGCTAAGGCGGCGTGATTTGGACAGGGCTTGTATGTGGGCCTGAAAGGACAGTTCGGAGTCTAAGGTTACCCCTAGAACCCTGGCATGTGGGGACGGACTGATAGATGTGCCATTGATCTTGACAGACTTACTTTGCTGGAGACACAACAGAAAGTGAGAGCAAATCTCCAGAGTAAGGGGAAATCCCCTCTGACAGCAGGCACTATAGGAGGTGTCTACACTGAAAGATTTCTCCCCACCTTCTGTACTAGTTTTTTACTTTCCAATCACTTTCTGACCCAGCAACATGGTCATTAGAACAAATACAAAGAGTGAAACGTCTCAGCAGGGTCGTAGACAGCAATTAAAACCTGACGAATGGTCTAATGGATATTATTAGTATCAATAAAATGACAAGAGAGATTCTTGAGAAGCTAAGAGTGATCAGTAGTGACCATCATAACATAAATGTTAAATGAAAATATAAAAAATAGGGCATAAGAAGCAGGACATTGCACATATTTACCTGCATATTACTTCCCCATTGAGCTTTGCCTTCTAGAAGAGCATCCAGCACATTCCGACTAGGTTCCCCAGCTGCTGAATCATTTCCACTCACTACATAGTATGATGATCGTACCCGCTTGAAAAACTCCACATCAACATTCTTGCTGCTGCTGTGATTGGGTATATAGACCAGATCTAGGTATACTGGTGGACCTGGGGGCACAACTGCAGACTTTGATGATTTTGCAGATCCACCTCCTAAAATCAAACATTAATAAATGATTATTACCACACCACATTTTCATGTTTTATCTTTTTTTTGCTTTTATGTTGGTTTAGTGTTTTTTACCGGCAATGACCCACAATTTGGAAATGCATGCCAAACCCAAGTATGACGTAACATTATGCAGAGATAGCATCCCTACAACTATCTAATGTTTTATTTGTTATGTCCACCAGCTGAAGCTCTATTGTAGACTCCATCTATTCGCTCATCAGATTCCTATTCTCCCTCCATTAATCACTGTGGGATTGATTTAATAAAGGCAAATAGACTGTGCACTTTGCAAGTGCAGTTGCACTGATTTTCTCCAGAACTTAGTTAACGTGGTGAAGCTTTACTTTGTAAAGAATATCCAATTAGGTGCAAAGAAAATAAAAGAAAACAGTATTTTTGCTTGCAAATGATTGGATGATGGAATTGAGCAGAGCTTCAACACATTCACTAAGCTCTGGGGAAATTTAATGCACATTGAAAAGATTATTTACACCCAGCTTATCTCTTCTACATTGAAGGGTGAATGGTTGAATATAAAGTGGAACTAAAGGTAAAAATCCTTACCTTTGTTCCAACAGGCTAATGTCTCGGAAGTTCCTGACATCTTCTCCCTGGCTTCTGGGTGCTCGTCTTTGGCTGTTTTTATTGGCCAGGGTGGGATGACATAATTTCAATGTAAGCACAGGAGTGGAGTCATACTGGCACACAGGCATTGTGCTGGAATGTATACTGAGTTGCGTATGCACAGCTCAGTGTACAGTCACAAGGGGGTTGCAAACAGGCAGGTAAGTGTATTTGACGCTATTTGTTTGCAATTTTTTTTTTTAAGACAAACATGACAGCTACACAGTAACAGAATATACACCAATGGTGGAAGTAACAGAGCACTGAATATTATCAAGAGATTCATTCAAAGAAAATATGCATAGGTCGGTACATATAGACTTCTTGTACAGCCAATTACAGCCAGGAAAACCAGAGTGCAGTACCACTACAACAAATCCATAAAAGGCTCAATTACAGCTATTATATACTGTACATCACTAGTTACAAATTATAAGTCTAAGCCATCCCCAAGTAAACAAAAATACAAGTAAGTGCATAGTTACGAATGAAAATACCATATACTACATTAACTCTAAGGATTAATGCATCCCAATATCTATCTAGTTTTGGATATCACCAGAGAAGATGAGCTAGGTCATGGGGGGGGGAACACTTAGTGCTGGGGTTCTGTAGGCCCGGTGCAAAATTAAAAATTGCGTCAACCTATGGGAGGGAGAGACTGAAGGTAAGACACTGCAAAACCTCTTCACAAAGCTCCCCAGGGATCTCCCCCAAACCCTCCTTCCTTATTTTGTAACTTTAGTAGCACTTTAATCAGTTGATCCTAACACTTGGGCAAAAGGAAAAAAACAACTTATTTTAAGCAGCTACAACTTTGGATCAAGATCTGTATATGGTCACCCTGCAAGTCATTCCTTTTTTATTTATTGTTCAAAATACAATATTCTGCCACTTTCTATGTGTGCACAATTGATGCTGGAACCCAGTGGGCTGTTGGATTTTTGTTATTATCTAATTTCAGTGGGATAAGTTTGATCATGTGAAACTGAGTGAGTGAACCACAAGGGAGCATGAAGAGCTAACTCTGGCAGATTGTTTGAAAGGAGCATGGTGCCGCCTACGATAAGCTTCTGAGTTAAATTCCCCATGTGACACTTATTATTATTATTATCACTGAGTGATAGTGCATTAGTTAGGGCTGGACTCTTGTTAAAGCTAAGCAGTTTTTGGATTTAAAGTAAACTGGATTCTTTGCCTTTAACAGACTAGACCCTTTATCCCTTTATAAATATGGTAAAACGCCATAAATATCAAGTGGCTGAAATCCTTTACTTTCTTGCTTGTTAATAGTTACATAGTTAGTCAGGTTGAAAAAAGACACAAGTCCATCCAGTTCAACCTTAAAAACAAATAAATAAAATAAAAAAATAATCGTACAATCCAAATACCCAATTTTATGCCCACAATTGATCCAGAGGAAGGCGAAAAAAAACCCCAGCCAGAGCATGCTCCAATTTGCTACAGCAGGGGAAAAAAATTCCTTCCTGATCCCCCAAGAGGTGATCGAATTTTCCCTGGATCAACTTTACCTATGTTAGTACCTAATAGTTAATAATACAGTTCTAGTAAAATATTGATGCCATTTTGGTATATACCTGTCAGAGACTGTTGGGAATATTTCTTACATTACTTTATTTTTACAGCATAATTAATAAAAAATGCCACCAAAGATTTACTGATTCCAGACCTGGCTGTGCTGATTTGTACAACCCTAATTCCAAAAAAGTTGAAACACTTTGTAAAATCTACATAAACAAAGAATGCAATAGATTTCAAATCTCATAAATCCATATCGTATTCACAATGGAAATAGAAAACATATCAAATGTTTAATTAAACTGAAAAAATATATAATTTTTTTAGAAAAATAACATCATTTTGACATTGATGTCAGCAACATGTCTCAAGAAATATGGGACAGGGAAATAAAAATCCGTCAAAGTAAAGCCTGGTACACACAGGATTTTTCAAAAATTCAACACAGTGGGCTAAATGAAAAAAAAAATCACATTGGTATAGCAATTTCCCCCGCTGTGTTCTGACAGTGTTCCCCCCTCACCAGATTACAATTCAATGGCTGCAAGTGCTAATCAGAGGCCGATCGGTCAACAGACCAGTAACTCCCGAACCCACCATTTTTGGCTGCTTTTTGGACCATGTGTACCTAACATAAATGGTACTAACAAGAAAGAGCTGAAAGAACATTTTGCAACTAATTAGGTTAATTGGCAACAGGTCAGTATCCTGACTGGGTATAAAAACAGCATCTTAGAAAGCCAATGTCTCAGAAATAAAGATGGGCAGATGTCCACCAATCTGTGAAAAGCTGCATCTAGAAATTGTAAACTTTTTCAGAATAATGTTCCGCAACATAAAATTGAAAAGATTTTAAATATGTCATCATCTACAGTGCATTATATTATCAAAATATTTTGAGAATCTGGAGAAATCTCTGTCAAAGGCCAAAAAGCAATACTGGATGCCCATGATCTTTGGGCTCTCAGATGGCACTGCATTAAAGACAGGCATGATATGGTGGACATCACTGCGTGGGCTCAGGAATACTTTAAAGAAAACACTGTCTGTGCAAGATAAAGCTCTATCATGCAAAAGATGAAGCCATATCTGAACATATCCAGAAACCCTGCAGTCTTCTCTGGGCCAAAGTGCATTTAAAAAGGTCATCAGGCAAATTTTGAAGAACATTCTTTTGGCATTCTTTTTGGCATCCGTGGGCGCCGTATCCTCCAGACTTAAGAGGAGAGGGACCTTCCAACTTGTTGCATCTCTGATGGTATAGGGGTGTATTAGTGGGTATATAATGAGCAGCTTACACATCTGGAAAGGCACCATCAGTGCCGAAAAATATATACATGTTTTAGAGCAGCATATGCTCCCATTTAGGCAACGTATTTTTCATGGAAGGCTTTGAATATTTCAGCAGGACAATGCTAAACTGCATACTACGTCTATGAAAACAGCATGGCTTTTTAGTGTAAGAGTCCAGGTGCATAACTGGCCTGCCCACAGTCCAGACCTTTCACCAATATTCTTAAAATGAAAAAATACAACAAAGACGGACTGTTGCGCAGTTACAACCCTATTTCAGGCAAGAATGGGACAACGTTACACTCCCAAAACTCCAGCAACGGGTTTCCTCACATTCACAGAGTGTTGATAAAAGAAGAGGGGATGCTACACCTTGCTAAAGATTGCCTCGTCTCAACTTTTTTGAGATGTGTTTCTGCCATTAATTTCAAAATTACCTTACTTTTTTCTCATCATGGTATATTTTCTCAGTTTAAATATTTGATGTTTGATTGTGAATAAAATATGGGTTTATGAGATTTGCAAATCATTGCATTCTGTTTTTATGTAGACCTTTTTGGAATTAGGATTGTATTTGCTCTTTATAGAACCGCTTATAAAATGAATTATGATTTTTTTTTTTTTTATGTGTACCATGGCAAAACATTTAAATAATTAAAACCTACTAGCATAAGAGGCAAATGAAATAGATACACACAGAAGTGCAGAAGGCCTGAACATGGTGGGTAGATTTACTAAAGGAGTAGTGCAAGTTCACTGTCAAACTGCATTTTCACTTATCTTAGTGCATTAGGTGATACAAGGGAAAACTCACTTTTAAAAAAAATACCAAATCACATGCAAGGAAAATAAAAAAAACACTTAACCACTAGCCGACCAGCCATCATCATTCTACTGCGGCAAGTCGGCTCTCTCCCTCAAATCGCTGTAGCTGTACGTGGGCCTATTAAACAGCTAGAGAAGGAGCGTGCGTGCCCGCTGCACTGTGGGGGAGACTACTGGCGTGGCCAGCAGTCGCGATGGCCATGCGCGATCGCAGGCACGAGGGACAGAACAGGGATTTTTGTGTGTACACACACAAATCCCTGTTCTGTCAGGAGAAGAGAGACAGATCGTCTGATCCTACTAGCTAGGAACAATGATCTGGCTTCTCCTTTAGTCAGACACATCCCCCCACAGTAAGAAACACACTGAGGGGACACATTTAACCCCTTGATCGCCCCCTAGTTTTAACCCCTCCCCTGCCAGTGCATTTTTATAGCTCTGATCGCTGTATAAATGTCAATGGTCCCAAAAATGTGTCAAAAGTGTCCGATCTGTCTGCCGCAATGATGCAGCCCCGATAAAAATCGCTGATCGCCAGCATTACTGGTAAAAAATAATAATACAATGCCATAAATCTTTCCCATAGTTTGTAGACTCTATAACTTTTGCGCAAACTAATCAATATACCCTTATTGCAATTTTCTTTACCAAAAATATGTAGAAGAATATATATGGGCCTTTTCAAATTGTCGCAATGTTTTTGTTTATAGCACAAAAAATAAAAACCGCAGAGGTGATCAAATACCACCAAAAGAAAGCTCTATTCATGGGGAAAAAAACAGGACATCAATTTTGTACAGCATTGCACGACTGTGCAATTGTCAGTTAACTACTTGCCGACTGACGCACGCCGATGTACGTCGGCAGAATGGCACAGACAGGCAAATGGGCGTACAGGTACATCCCTTTACATTTGCCGCCGTGCCATCAGGACCTCCGTGAGTCTGATCACGGTTCCTGCAGACTCAATCTCTGCGGGGATACCCGCGATCATCTCACGGGAACAAGGAGGGAGCTAATGTAAACAAGCACCTCCCCGTTCTGCCTAGTGACAGTGCCACTGATCTCTGCTCCCTGTGATTGCAGAGATCAGTGATGTGTCGTACATATATATATCTGCCCTGTCAATTTTGTAAGAAAAGGAAGCCCTGTGACAAAATCTTAATGACGAAGCATGTTGTGTGGAGCTTGATGATGTCAATACATTGCAACTGGGAAGTGCTGTGAGTACTGCTGACTACATTGAGGGATACGGAGGCAGGCTCTGGTTGAGTTTTTATTCTAGCACACGGGTGAGTGTATCTATTATATTTTTATCCTAAAGATACATTTTAAATGAAGAGCACTATTAGTTTTCATTTTATCTTTGGAGCATATATCTGTGCCCACCTGTGGTGTGAAGGAGATGGAGTGGTGATATTGCAGCCGTCTTTTAAAGGGAAGGGGAATAGGACCTTCTGTGGCATGGAGGAGGAAGAGTATGGACCTATGAAAACCAGATCCCACCATTTAAAGTGAGAATTCATCTTGTTTATAAATTAGAACAAGGAACACTGAGTGGTGGTATGTGTCTATACTTTCCATGCAGGATTTGTGTAGAACAACCTATGGAGACTGAGCACTGAAGAGAATGTTGAGGACTTTTATGAATTTCATTTATTATTGTGGTGTGATGGCACCGATCTATGTTTTTCACTAAGGTGATTATTGGTTTATTACGTAAATATTAAATTTTCAACACTAGTGAACACTGCATTTAATTTTTATTTGGTTGATTTATTTGTGTTAGAATAACACAAAAAGTATTGGTGCAACTCACACTCATTGAGCTCAAATATTTTGGATTTTAGTGCAGGAGGATATTTTTATATATAAAAAAAGAAGAGAATGCCTCTAAATAATGCATAATATACCATTTAATTACTGTACCTGTAGTTCCCGTTTTAGATGATTTTGTAGTATTTATATTTGTAGCATTCTTGGTCTCTTTATCTTTTTCTTCTACCTTTGATGACTTGAGATCTTGGTTTGGGGTAACCTTTGGACCTTTCTCTATAGAGTCTTTCTTTCTGGGAGCTGCAGTCTTTGCACTCTTCTCCATGGTTTCCTTGATAGGCCCAGGTTTCGGAGAGGCTGCTGCAGTTTTTGATTTACTATCACTTTTCCTAGCTGGAGAAGATGACTTTGTTTTGCTTCCCACTTTCTTGGTTTTTCCTTTTTCCTTAATGTCCTTCTTCATAGGCTTGCCTAAGTTCTGGTCTACAGGAAGAGTCTCTGGGTCCATCATTGAGACATCAGGGTGCCTTGGAGATGGGCTTGGATCTTGCATTGGAATAGGAGGAGGATCCATGTGTTTATAAGTTACCGTTTTATCAGTAGGAATAGTCTCAGATTCATCTTCAGAATCTATGTTTGCATCTGCTGTTATAGACGGACATTCTTCTGTTTCAGGTGGGACATCAGAATCTGTCTGGGATGGGGCTGACTCACTTACAGATGTTGGGGGTGTTTCGTCACACTGGCGGGATTTCTGTTTTCCTCCTGAAGGAGGCTGCCCTCCTCCAAGTTGAGTTAAGGGTTTTTCCTGTTCTTGTTCCTCACTTGCAAACCATTCTAAAGGGTTTGGGTTAATGAAAGAAGGTGACAGTTCTGTTTTTGGGTGCTTATATTCACAGGCAGTCACAAGACAAAGGTCAACCTCTTGCCTGTGTTCAGCAAAAGGTGATTTGTCTGAAGCAGAAAATCGGTCATTTGCTTCACTGGAATAACCATAAGCATCACTTAAATTGTCTTTGCCATCAAGTCCTGCTGCACAAGCAAAGGGGTTTGTATTATATAGAATTGTGGGTTCCTTAACTACTGAATTTAACGCTCTCATTTGAAAGCTTTCTTGTTCATCAGCCCCAGCTTCTAATAATAGGGCCTCTGAACTATGATCACTCAAATGTGTCTTCTGTGTAGGATCTGTTGAGCCTGGGGACTGTCTTAGTAAAGATGGTGTTGGAGTTAATGGAGAAACATCTGCTCCAGGGGAGAACTGATCATCCTTAAAATAATCTTGCTCAAGTATTGGTGGAGAATACAAGGGCATATCACAATTTTGAATCACATCTTTTAAAGAATCATCTTCTTTTAAAGGAGAAGAAGTTTGTGAGTGTTCAGAGGTTGTAGATGGAGAGCGCTCCACATGAGCTTCAGCGGCTGGTTGATGATTTTTTTCTACAGCATAAAAATCATTGTCCACTGAAATCCTTTTGCCAAAATAAGTGTCATGATGATCAGAGGGACTGTACTCAACTTCCGTTGGTCCATTTTCTGATATGTGAAGCATGCTGGAGGCAACTGCAGGATGCTCTGGTGATTGTCTGCTAAAATCCATAGCAAATGATTGCTCTGGTGATTCCTGACTGAATTCCATAGTTGACTGTTCTGGGGAGCGCTGCTCTTGCAGTGATGCTGAGGATTTTCCCGTTCTAGGTGAAAAATCTGGGGGAGATATTGACATTGGTCGGGGACATTCCTCTCGAGATGGTGATATTTCCGTTTCTTGAAATGTTGTGGGAGTCTGAACAACTGAAACTGATAGGGAGTCATCTACTTCAGTGGAATGAGGTGATCCGACTTCAGCGTGAAGTGAAGGCGATACATCATCAGTGGTTGGTTCTGGGAATGAACTAGTAGCAACAGAGGCTGTGGAAACTGAAGCAACACCTTCAATGTGGGAATATGTATCTTCTGCCACAACTTCATCTACAGGTGTAGCAGACTTATCAGACGCAGTGCCCTCAGAAATTGACATTTTTGTGTCCTCCTTAAATGAGATAAATGGATTGGTGTTTATTTGAGTGGGGGAAACATCTCCTGAAAGCTTTCCACCATCCAGTACATGGGATGCTGCATGCTTTCCATTATAAGTATTTGTTTCTACACCAAATAATTTACTAGAGAAAAGTTCACTCTTTTCACCATGTTCCTGAGAAATGGCATCAGACAGCATTTCAGATACAGGACTAATCTGAGAAGAGGAATGCTCATCAACAGTGCTTCCATGACCAGAAGATGATTTAGTATTAGTAGTTAAAAATCTGTCATAAGTTATCTCTGATCCTATCAATGGTGGGCTGCGCAATGGAGATAATACTTTCTCTATTGGGGATTCTGAATCTGGCACTGGCTCATCCATAGGACTTATTTGGGGACTTTCACTCCTTTCTTTGGTATCAGAAAATTCAAAGACAATAGGAACAGATGTCTTTTCCACTGTTTCTGGTGGTAGGTTTGAAGATTTTTCATCGGTCGGTGACTGATAGTAAGGTGTGTGCCCAGCACTTCCAGCGGCAGATTGAGAAGGAGAAGCTACTTCAACAGTTTTATCATCTGGGGAAGGACACTGTTCAGTTATATCTTGTTCAAGGTCCTGTAAAGGTGGTAAAATACCAAGATCTGATGTTTTTATTTCATTAGGTGTAAGATCAAAATTAACACTTCGCTCACTTAAAGGTGTTTTAGATATTGGTGAAGGAGGAGCAGGACTTTTACTTGGACTTAATTTTTCTTCCAGATCATAATCATCCTGAATTTCCAGATTTGTGGAACCTTTCACATCAAGATGTCCATAAGTATATGCATCCCTCAGTGATGACTTGGAAAATTTGTCTTCCTCCAAAGAGGATGGAGGTGAGATAGTAGAAGCTGAAGCATTGTATTCTTTGCCATCGGTAGCATCTGTTTTAGACACATCAGATAACCCATTCAAACCTTCAAGCAGTGGTGACACTCTGGTTCTGTCATACTCCTGGGAATACAAGCTGGCCTCATATTTAGTTATATTAACATATTCCTGAGATGGAGACTCACTTTCTTCATTATTTGTCTCATCACTCATTACATCTCTGGGTGTTGACATGTCATCCATTGGTGTTGGTTCGCTAGATATTTCAATAGTTGAATGAGTAAATCCAGAGGTCGCAGTAAATTCCTCTGGCTGATCTTCTCGGTTTTCTTCATCGGATGCAGTTGCTTCACTTTCAGAGCCACCAGGTAAAGTTTCATCATGAATTGAAGCCCCAGGTTCAACAGCTGGGGACTGGGGCTCAGAGGTCTTGGATGGTGTTGAAGACAGAATATACTTATCTTCAGAGTCACTAACCATTTCTAACTTGTCTTTTATAGCTGTTAGATAATGGTCTTCAGCTTCCAGCTTTTCTGTTTCTTCATCATCCTTTGCATCGTCTGTTTTGTCTTCCTCCACCTCTTCCTCTGTTTCATCAGCTTCAACCTTTTCAGCACTTTCATCAATGTCTTCTTCAGCTTGTTCTTCTGCTGTCTCAGAATCAATTATGTCTTCATGTTTACTCTTCAAATGCTTAACCACATCAATTTCAACCTCTTCCTCAGTTTCATCAGTTTCGGCAAACTCACCAGTATGATGTTCTACCAGTGAGGCTCTTTCTTCAATATCTTCCATTTGTTCTTCAACTTCTTCTGTCTCAGCTTTTTCTTCATAATCACCAGCTTCTGATGATTCCTCCAAACCAGTTCCTTCGTCTTCAAACTTGTCAATTTCACCCACCCTGTGTTTCTCGATTACCTCCAGTTCTTCTGGAGTCTGCTCACATTCACCTTCCATTGTAGTTATCCCTTCATCTGGTGAGTCTGCGGGTTGTTCACTGCTAGTGTTTTCATTCTTGATGGTGTAAGATTCAGTCTGTACTATAACAGGTTCATCTGTGGGTGAAAGAGCCTGGAGGTGGGATTTCAGTTCTTCATTTATGGTGCCTTCATTCTGAAGCTCTTCAAAGTCTTTTGTTAAATCTTCAGGAGATGACATGAGGGATCTTTCTGCCACCATATTATCTATATTTCCAGTTGCTATAGCTAAAGCAGCAACAGAGGCTGTTGCTGCAACAGCTGCAGTGACAGCAGCTGCCCCAGCAGTTGCCAATGACTTCTTCTCAGCTACTTTCTTATTTACCTTTGTTTTGTCCTTTGACTTGACTGGAGCTGCTGATTCTTTAGTCACAGATTCTTCTTTCTTTTGAGCCTTTGCCTTAACAGCAGGCTTTTTAGCATCTGATGGAGTTGCTGCTATTTTCTTTGACTCTTTAGCAGGCCTTTTAACCTCTTTTTTAGCATCTTTCTCTTCCTTTTTTTCCTTATCCTCTTTTTTTACCTCTTTTTTCACTTCTTTCTGAGGTGCTTCTTTTTTCACTTCTTTTTTTATTTCATGTTTTTCTTCCTTCTTGATCTCTTTTTTGGCCTCTTTTTTAGGTTTATCCTCTTTTTTTGATTTATCTTCTTTAACCTCTTTTTTGGGTTTCTCTTCCTTTACATCTTTCTTAGGTTTATCTTCTTTAATTTCCTTTTTGTGTTTAACTGGCATTTTTTCATCTTTCTTTGTGGTTTCTTTTTTCACTTCTTCGGGTTTTGCCTTTACTTCTTTTTTCACTGCTTTTTCTTTAACAGCTTTGGGTTTCACATCTGTTTTCTGTTTCTCTGCCGCTTCTGGCTTAATTATTGATTCTTCTTTATTCACAGCATTTTTCTCTGATGAGGTCTTTGCTTCAATTTTCTGAGCCTTTTTCACTAAAGTTTTGTCCTTGCTCTCCACTTTTTCTGATTGATCAGGTTGGCTTTTGACTACGTCAGCTGGCTCTTCTTTAGATTCTTTTTTATTAGGTTTACTGGATGTTGCTTTTGAGGACATTTTTAAGCTCTCCTTGCTTTCTGCTCTCTGCTTAATCTTTGTCTGTTTTACAGCAGGGCTTGATATATAGTCACTTAGATCCTTCTGTGTTATCACAGGCTGTTTCAGAAAGTCTAGATGTTTAAGCTTTTCAAGTCCTTCCAGTATCTGGTATTGAGTTGTATTTCCTGGAAACAAAACTCTAACTATTTTTTCTAAAGGATTTGATGGATGCCATACTATAAGGGAAGAAATTGATGTTAAGTAATTAACTGGAATCTCAACTTCCTGACCATTAGGAAGTACTAAGCCAGCTTTATCGTTATTGCTACCTGACCACTGCTGCATGAAATACTGGGTTTCTTTACTACCTTTTACTGGGTTCAGCACATACATCTCAAGTTTTCCTACACCCATTTTCTGAAATAAAATAATGGGCTCAATTGTGTTTCCTACATTTCTGAATAGAGGTTCTGGCCTCATGGAGAGTTTATTTAAGTACTGAAGAGTAGAGCAAGCTTCCTCTATGCTTCTTCTAACTTTAAAATTTGGTTCTGGGTTTTTCAGATTATCTGGTACATTGAGAAACACAACTCCAAGGTCTGGAGAGATTAGGTTTTTCATCCAGTCACTGTTAGTTGTTGACCCCTGAGACTGTTCCTCTTCCAGTTCAGCCATCTTTCTTTGAAGCATACTGTTAATACCTGGCAGGTTGTCATCTCCAATATGAGTAAGCAATATAGAATCCACTCTGTCTAAATGTCTAATGAGTTTCCAGAAGCAAGATTTTCTTTCAGATCCACCATTAACAAGCATATTAAATCCGTTCACTGCAAACAAAGCAGAATCTCCCCTACCACCAGGGAATATATAACAGCATGGCTTTGAGAGCTTTAAGAAGCCTCCGGATGTGGGTGGTTCTAAGATATCAAAAGGTGATGGTATTTCTACTGACTCTGAAAGGTATTCTGTGAATTCAGAAAGTCCTTCCATTTCAGGCAAAACTGATGAGGAATTAAGTTTGATGTTTATGAAGTCTTGAAGATTGTGTCGGTCCAAATTGGAATCCTTCCAATGTCCTTCTTCAGGGCAGTAGAGTGTAAGACTTGCTTTGTTTGCAGGGTGTGTATTGCTCAATAGTTCACCAATCTGGTTTTAGGGGAAAATATATAGGAAATGTTAGGTAAGTTTAACTCACTTTCTACCATTAGACTATTCGGCTCAGTACTAAGAAAGTAAAAATTACAATGGGTCATAGGGAAGGCAAGTGGGACAATTAAGTAAATACCCCCTTTGACTATTAAATAATGCAGGCTGGCTGTGAACTCTCTTTCTAATGAATAAACCACAGCATTTGTTCAGATTTCATGCATTTTAGTCTGGGCAGGAAATGATTAATTAACTATACTGCTAAACAACAAAACATTTGAACCATAATGGCTGTTGTTTCTACATGTTCCTATAATTCAACCTAGGATTCTATTGTAACAGTAATACTGTACCATAAGTGGTATAAACAACTAACCAGCCACCTAAAATCTCATAAAGAAGGAAAAGTGCCCATCTTAGCAGTATTTAGATTCTTCCTTCTGTTTTAATCATAACTAAAACAACCTCAGCTGGTATCTAGGTGGTTTCTCTAAGTGGAATATACACTCGCCTGTAAGGCAGTTTTGCTATATAAGGCCTAAGCTAAGCTTTTACATTAATGCATACAATAAAATATAAAATAATTTATTTAGGTTTATTTGCTAAGGCAATGCAAAGAGCATTGGAAATGAAAACAGTATTCCATAGTAAATGAACAAATGTATAATTATTGCTGTCAGTTAAGAGATTCTTTGTTATTGGTTGTGTTGTTGGGTGCTGTAGCTTGCACATGCTCTTTGTCATGCTATTGATTTACTTCTGGCTCACAATAAAGCTAAAGAAAAAGGAAAGGATCCCATGAACTAGTCTGATGATATGTCATACCTCTTGATCTGTGAAGATCTCAATGAAATTTTGGAAAGAAAAAGATCCAGACTGAAGGATAAGTTCGCCGGTGTTTTCAAAACACTGTCCAGTTAATACTAAAAGTTTGTGTCTTGCAGCATCTGTGATCATCAATCGCACCTGTGAGGAAAGGTAAAAGTGAATGTTACTGTAGTATCATAGAAAGAATGTGTGTTTCCTCACCATGTCACTAACATCCGCTGCACAGATAATATGTAATGCGATCATGTATCATTGCTACAACTTTTAAATTAGATCTAAATATACAGTGATTGGTTTATTAATTTAAGATATTTAATAGAACACATAATAACAAAAGTATAGGATACAGCACAGAGGCCCAGGGTTAGAACCTCTGCTTGACTACAATAGAGTCATCTGCTTGAATCCCAATCACTATGCTACCTACTTGGCTTTTGCATGCTCTCCCTATGTCTGTGTGGGTTTCCTATATGCTTTTGTCTAAATTTGCCCTAGTATGTGTATATATCCATGTGTTAGGGACCTTAGATTGTAAGCTCATTGAGGCCAAGGACTGATGTGAATGCAAAATATATATATATATATATATATATATATAATATAATATATGTAAAGTGCTGCATAAATTGTCATACTCAAGTACATCAAATAAATAGTTACAGTGCCTTGCAAAAGTATTCACCCCCTTGACATTTTTCGTGTTTTGTTGTCTCACAACCTGGAATTAACATGGATTGTTTGAGGATATGCATCATTTAATTTACAGAACATGCCCACAAATTTGAAGCTGTTTTTTTTTTATTGTGAAGCAAACAACAAATAGGACAAAATAACAGAAAAGATCAATGTGCATAACTATTCACCCCCCTAAAGTCAATACTTTGTACAGCCACCTTTTACGGCTATCACAGCTCCAAGTCGCTTTGGATAAGTCTCTATGAGCTTGCCACATCTTATCAATGGGATTTTTGCCCATTCCTCCTTGCAAAACTGCTCCAGCTCCTTCAAGTTGGATGGTTTGCGTTTGTGAACAGCAATCTTTAAGTCTGATCACAGATTTTCTATTGGATTGAGGTCTGGGATTTGACTTGGCCATTCCAACACATTTACATGTTTCCCCTTAAACCACTCAAGTGTTGCTTTAGCAGTGTGTTTGGGGTCATTGTCCTGCTGGAAGGTGAACCTCCATCCTAGCCTCAAAACACACACAGATTGGTACAGATTTTGCTCAAGAATATCCCTGTATTTAGCACCATCCATCTTTCTCCAGCTCTGACCAGTTTCGCAGTCCCAACTTCTGAAAAACATCCCCACAGCATGATGCTGCCACCACTATATTTCACTGTGGGGATGGTGTTCTTTGGGTGATGTGATGTGTTGGGTTTGTGCCAGACACAGCATTTTCTTTAATGGCCAAAAAGTAAAATTTTTGTCTCATCAGACCAGAGCACCTTCCTCCATACATTTTGGGAGTCTCCCACATGCCTTTTCGCAAACTCAAAATGTGTCATTTTGTTTTTGCTGAAAGTAATGGCTTTCTTCTGGCCACTCTTCCATAAAGCCCAACTCTATGGAGCGTATGGCTTATTGTCGTCCTATGTACAGATACTCCAGTCTCTGCTGTGGAACTCTGCAGCTCCTCCAGGGTTACCTTAGGTCTCTGTGCTGACTCTCTGATTAATGCCCTCATTGCCCAGTCCGTGAGCTTTGGTGTGCGGCCGTCTTTTGGCAGATTTGCTGTTGTGCCATGTTCTTTCTATTTGGTTATGATAGATTTTATGGTGCTCCTAGGGATCATCAAAGATTTGAATATTTTTTTATAACCTAACCCTGACTTGCACTTCTCAACAACATTGTCCCTTACTTGTGTGGAGAGTTCCTTGGTCTTTATGGCAGTATTTGGTTAGTGGTGCCTCTTGCTTAGGTGTTACAGCCTTTTGGGTCTTTCAAAGAGGCATGCATATGTAATGACAGATCATATGACACTTAGATTGCACACAGGTGGACATCATTTCACTAATTATGTGACTTCTGAAGGTAACTGGTTGCACCAAAGCTTTCTATGGGCTTCATAACAAAGGGGAGTGAATAGATACGCACATGCCAATTATCAGTTTTTTATTTCTGAAAACTAAGTTTATGTATATATTTTTGTAATTTTACTTCACCAACTTAGACTTTAGTGTTCTGATCCATCACAAATAATTCAGATTAAAAAAAACATTGAACTAAAGGCTGTAATATAACAAAATAGGTAAAAAGCCAAGGGGGTGAATACTTTTGCAAGGCACTGTACATACTGTGCTCAGCATAAATGAGTACACCCAACAGATTTGTCAGAAAAATTTACTTTACTTTCAGAATCAACATTTTCTATGGGATACCATACTACAATATACTCCCACAAATGCGGACCTTTAAATGCAACCAAGATTTGTTAATTTGCACACACAAAAAAGTATTTTTCCTAACAAATTCAGGGCTGGTTCACACCACAAAAATGCACTCCAGATCCGTTCCAGATGTGTTTCTGCATGCGTGTTTTTAGTGCGTTTCCAGATCCCTTTTTCTTCTTTTTTTCCAGTTTTTTTGTGAACAGGCCCTCATTCAAGATCATGTTGCAAAAATGAATACACCCCAATGAAAGTCTTAAGAGCAAAGCTAAAGTGTGAACAGGCCCTCATTCAAGATAATGTTGCAAAAATTAATACACCCCAATGAAAGTCTTAAGAGCAAAACTAAATTTTAGAAAACAAAATCCTAATTAAGAAGAATTCAATTACAGGTGAGTCTAATTATTCATTAAACAGTTGTCCAGCAGACAGTTCATTGTAAAAGAACGTTACTTAACAAAGAAACCCCCTTCCCATTTCATGCTGTCAGCATTGGCACCACATGGAAGAGAAATATCTCAAGGCATGAGAAAGAAAATAATTTCTTCGCACAAGAAAGGTGAAGGCTACAAGAAGATCAACAAAGCTTTACTTATCAGTCAGAATACTGTAGTAAAAGTGATATAAAAATTCAACAAAGATGGAACTGCAACCATCTCACAGAGACGTCCAGGCCATCTCTGGTAGTTAGCATCTCGAAAGGAGCATCTTCTGATGAGAAGGGCTGAAGAAAATTGCCATGCAAGTTTACTGTAGTTAGCTAAAGAAGTAGGAAGCCAAACTGGGGTGAATGGTTCCTGTGACACAACACACAATGACACAATCCATGACACAAAACACAATGACACAATCCATGAAGGCAACCTCTCCTAAAGCCCATGCACAAAAAAGCCCACCTGGAATTTGCCATGGCTGATGCTGAAAAATAAGAAGACTACTGGGACTCTGTACTCTGGAGTGATAAAACCAAGATAAATGTTTTTGGAACTGATGACTTCAAATCTGTATTGCATTGCAAAGGTGAGGAGTACAAAAACGATGCATGGTGCCTACAGTGAAACATGGTGGTGGTAGTGTCCTTCTGTGGGGCTGCATGAGTGCTGCTGGTGTTGGGGAGCTGCATTTTGTTGATGGTATCATGAATTCACAGATGTACTGCTCTATATTGAAAGAGAAGATGCTACCATCACTCCGTCTCCTTGGTCTTCGTGCACTTTTCCAACATGACAATGATCAAAAACACACATCTTAGACCACTGTTGCATTTCTGAAGAAGAACGGGGTGAAAGTGATTCAGTGGCCAAGTATGTCTCCTGATCTAAACCCAAACACCTATGGGGAATTCTGAAGAGACAAGCCAAGCATTTCCATCCAGCATCCAGGCTCTAAAAGAAGTCGTTCTTGAAGAATGAAAAAAGATAGATGTTGCAATATGTCATCAACTTGTTCATTCCATGCCTAGAAGACTTGGTGCTGTCCTTAAAAATCAAGGAAGTCATACAAAATACTAGATGGAGTAGGTTTTGTTGTGGGGTGTATTCATTTTTGCATCGACTAGTTTGAGTAAAACTGAAGATTTTGTAATCTAAGTTATAGTATTAACCTCACTTTTATGTAATGAGCTAAACAAATGTTCTATAAAACTCAGTTTTATCAAATTTTGGAAATTGTTCTTGTGTTCACTGACCTATTTATTAAAATCTTATTTTTCAAAAGGGGTGTACTCATTTATGTTAAACACTGTACATTATATTCAGATTTTAACACTGTTTGTGTGATGGTAACCAAATTTATAGATATTAAAGTTTCATTACATTTTCTTAGCACAGGCTATTCAAAGCAGATCTATTCTAACATGTTGACTTTAAAGCTAACCAGTGCTTTACAAACCAAAAGTTTTTTTCTGTAATATCCCCTGCCAAGTAGCACATATTCACTATTTGTTTTAGCTGCTGGAAGAGCAGAAAATTCTGAGTATGCTGTCACATGGGGACACAGAGACACCCTGTGTACGCTCCAACTAGATTGATTGGGAACATACACATGTCTGCCTTTCTGCACAGTGGGCGAAGTAAAGATGACTATGTGTAGATCAGTAGGGGGGCATTAAAGTGAAACCATTGTTTTGCCCTGCATGGATAAAGAACAGACTTGCTTTTAAAGTGCAGCCCATTCTGCACTCCTGCGACTCTTTTTCAGCAGACAGCAGGCTGAAGTCCACTGTCAGCTGATGTCCCAGAGCCCGTCCAGGCTGGGGAAAGATCACATGGTCAGGATCCACTCAGATGCACCAGAGAGCACTGGAGGGAAGGGCAGAGCAGAGAGCCGGTGACTGATAGTCACCAGCTCTCTGGTCATGCAACACTGAGAACTAAGTGATCAGCTGTGTTTGATCGCTCAGTTCAAAGTCTTAGAACCAGTGAGGGACAGATGCAGCATTGGACCAATGCTGCATCCACCTAGATAAGTATGATTTAAAAAACAAAAACAAACGTTTTTTTAAACAAATATTTTACTGACTGAAAATCGCATAGGAAAAATAATAAAGCCAAGCTAATGGGGAAAGGAAGGGTGATGTCATGATATTAGATCAGATTTCACTGGCATAAAACTACTGAAGGTAAAGTTGATTTTTTACGTAAGGTAAAGTTGATTTTTTACACAAAGTTTTTACAGCTGCTGTCTAGAAATTGCTAGAGAGCTGTGAAATAGGAGAGGGAGCAACAAAGAGCTTACAACTGCTATGCACAGGCACTATTAGATAGGACAGCAAGAGAAATGGCATGGGTTACTTTAAAACAGAACTGAAGACAAAACTTTTTTTCCTTTTGGATGGAGTAAGGGGGGGGGTAAAAAAAACTGTTCTTTTTTTTCTTTGCTCGTCCATTGAAGAGATTTACCTTCACTTCCTGTCTCATAAGCACAACAGGAACTGAGAGGAAATCTCTCCAATATGAGAAACATCTCTGTTTGTCACCAAAACCAGTGTCCCCATTGGAAGATTTTTTCTCTATTCCTGTTCTGGTGACATTTGGGATTTTCTTTCACTTAGAAACGGAACATAAACAGAAATAAAAACTTGACAGGTGTTTTAGTCCCTATCCACTCCACATCTTCAAAAAAAAAAAAAAAAAGTCATCACTTCAAATTAGATCTGTCACACTGCTGCAAAAATGATATGCTCAAAGAAGAAAATGGATGAAACAATGTATCACCCAAGCCTTTCATTCCTTTTTTCTTTCTCTCTCCCACTCCTTCAGCCTCTTTATGGCACAGGGCTCTGAAGACTGCACAGGGCTCTGAAGAAATGGCACGGGTGGCCGTTCCTCCAGAGCTCATGTGCCAGTGATGTCACTGGCTGCATGTACAGTAAATATCTCCTAATCCATGCACGTTTAGGAGATATTTACATTACCTATAGGTAAGTCTTATTATAGACTTACTTATAGGTAAAAGCCATGCATGGAAGTCTACTTCCACTTTAAAGTAGCCTTTGCTATTCAGTTGCATCCTCCTGTTACATATACTTATTGATGTCTCAAAAGAATCTTGACAGCAGTTCGTTCTGCACTCCTGTGACCTAGGGTTTAGCCCACTGTCGGCTGACATCACTCAACCAGTTCAGGCTCGGGAAAGTGCCCATTTGGATCTACCCAGATGCCTCTCAGCAAGCTGTTGAGAGTCTGAGCCAGCTACTCCCATCACTCCTGTCACAGCAGAGCAGACTGAGTCACCGCTCTCTGCTCAGAGAGGAGGGGGAGAACTAAGCAATCAGAGGTTTTTGATTGCTCAATTATCAGGGAAGAGACAGCGGGGCACAGCTTCAGCTGGGATAGGGGCTGCAGCAATCTAGATGAGTATGTTTTTTATTTTTCTGTATTCCCATGCTTCTTTTTAAAGAGTATGGTGTAAATAGGCATGCTCTTTGCTTGCCGTATGACGATGCTCCAAGCCTGTATAAACTGTTGGGCATACCTAATCTTGGCATCAGATTTAAAAATGTTTGCAGTTGCACAAAAGCTCCAGTGTGGTCAGATGGCACCGCAAAAAGGAGGACAGCTTACATAATAGGACAATTTGGCATCTTTTGGTGCCTCCTATACAGTAAGAAAATTATATATAGGGTTGCTTTAACCACTTGCTTACTGGGCACTTAAACCCCCCTCAGTCCCAGACCAATTTTCAGCTTTCAGCGCTGATGCACTTTGAGTGACAATTACGCGGTCATACAACACTGTACCCAAATGAAATTTTTATCATTTTTTTCCCACAAATAGAGCTTTCTTTTGGTGGTATTTAGTTACAGCTCGGAGTTTTATTTTTTGCTAAACAAACAAAAAAAGATGCAAAAAAAAAAAAATCATGTTTTAATAGTTTGTTATAAAATTTTGCAAACGGGTCATTTTTCTCCTTCATTGAAGTGCGCTGATTAGGCGGCACTGATAGGCTGCATTGGTGGGCACTGATGGGCTGCATTGGTGGGCACTGATGGGCTGCATTGGTGGGCACTGATAGGCTGCACTGGTGGGCACTGATAGGCATAGTTAAGGCGGCACTAATAGGCACAGATAAGGCGGCACCGATGGGCACAGATAAGGCGGCACTGATGGGCAAAGATGGGCACAGATAAGATGGCACGGATGGGTGGCACGGATAAGTGGCACGGATGGGTGGCACGGATGGGCACTGATAGGTACCACAGATAGATGGGACTGATGGGCACTGATAGGTGGCACTGATAGGTGGCTCTGATAGGTGGCACTGCTGGGCACTGATGGGCGGCACTGCTGGGCACTGATGGGCGGCACTGCTGGGCACTGATGGGCGGCACTGGGGTGCAGCACCTTTGAGGCAGATTTTGGGTGGCACTGTGGGTGGCACTGCTGGGTGGCACTGTGGGTGGCACTGTGGGCACTGCTGGGTGGCACTGTGGGCACTGCTGGGTGGCACTGTGGGCACTATGGGCACTGCTGGGTGGCACTGACAGGGGGGCACTTACTTTATTTCAGGATGGCACTGCGGGTGGCAGGTGGGCACTGGCAGGGGGCAGGTGTCCGTTTAAATTGCTGGCCGTGATCGGGACTGATGTCCCGAACACGGCCGCCGGCGATCGGCTTTTTTTTTTTCTCCTCGCGCTGTCAGCGCGAGGAGGAATACTAGCCGATTACCGGCTCCGTTTTATCACATGATCAGCTGTCATTGGCTGACAGCTGATCACGTGATAAGGGGTCGGGATCGACCCCTTACACGGATCGGTGATCAGGCGAGTCTCACGGACTCGCCGATCACAGAGCGCGCCGCGCGCGCCCCTCAGGGGGCGCGCAGGCCGCTCGTAACCGGGACTACGTCAATAGACGTAGTCCCGAAAATGTGGGTCCGCGCTATTGCCGTCATTTTGCAATAGCGCGGATCCCAAGTGGTTAAAGAAGAACTCCACTAAGCAGTATTTTACTTTAACTGATCAAACAATATATTGCAATGTCATTTAAGAAAAAGCAACAGCCCCTTGCTGTGAATTGGGTACAGAAGACAAAAGTTAAGACCTTTGTGTGGCTACTTCCACAGTATGTACCAACTATGTTCATTTGAACTAGGGTCCAGCAAGTTTGGGACTTGCAAAATATCCAACATAATAAAATATATGATACAGCAAACCAGTTTCGGGAAATCTCTCAATGGGAACAAATGTCTTGGTGACAACTGTATTAGATGAGAATTAAATTCACTTTAAATACATTTCCTTTTTTTTTCTAAACTAAAGAAATCTCCCTAGCTGGACACAGGCAGTGAAAAATATCCTTTTAGGAGTTAAACAAAGGTAGTAATAATGTGCAATACTTTCAACAAGAAAACAGAAGCTTTTTTGGTAGGGATGCAAGGGATGGAGGACAAACAATGTCAAAAGCAGACAGAGTAGATGGTCATAGGGAAATGGTGCCAGGGTCTATAGAAGCAGAACACAAGGCATAAAAGAGCTTTGCTCCAATGATGCAACAAGCCCTTAGGCTGGTATGTGGATAGAAAAAAATCCAACATATTTCTTAATCTATGCTATATAGTGAAGAAGGACAGATCGCCCTGCTGGGCTATTGTATTCTGACAGCCAGCAACCGTGGTATCCATCAAAATACCCAACTAGTGGCTGCATCTGAATGTCGATTGGCTGTCAGTTTTCTGCCCAGCTCTTTAAATTTCCTTCAAAACATGTCAAGCAGAAAGGGGCTGGCAGGACATACTACAAAGCAAGTTCCTGATAAACTGGCCAAAATTCACACAGTATATGCCCAGCTTTACTGTTTTCCTAAATAAACATTATCAAAGAGAATGATGCAGGAGTTTGAGTGCAGACACATCATGTCCTGAACGCATATCAAGGAATGTAATCACTTTAAAACAATATAATTTTTTTTTAATTAAACCGAAGTGCTTGTCTAAATAATAAACAGGCAATTATAAAAAGGCAAATAACTTACTTCTGTACTGACAGCTTCATCTGAAGGATTAATTAAAACTACAGTTTCTAAGACATCGCTTCTGTGGTGAAGAATTTTTTGACCTGTCAAAAACAAAAAAGAAAGATTAATTATAAAATGCAAACTCATGTGTAATGATATTGGTATGCATTTCATATTTAGTACTCCTAATATAGAAATATTACAATGTTAGAAACAAGTAAAGAACCCAAAACAAGTTAAATAGAACCTGTAATAGTCTCGGATTTAGGGTTACCTAAACACAAAGTGAAAAAACTTACAGCAATAATCAGCATTCATCTTTATTTGTCTTACTTGAAGAAACTTAAATCCTATAGAAGAGTAAGTGAAGACCAGTAGTTGGAGCTAACCAGAGTTGTCTGTGCAGGATTATTCCCCATTTCAGTACATTTCATTTGTGAACAAAAAAGTAAACAATGAAATCAGAGCACACAAAAAAGTGCACAGAGAGCACAGAAATGGCCAAACCTCTGAAAAGAAAGGGCCTCTAACTCTGAAACCCCTACTTGGGTGCAAGGTTCCTCACAGGGGCAAGCTATCATCTATTTAGGCCAAAGTCAAGTGGAGCCAGCTCCTTAGGGACTAGCCAAAGTCGGTGTTTCACTGAAGAGAGACCCCTTTGGTTGGGGAGAGGCAAAAGACACGAAGGCCACAGAACCTCACCCCCCCAGACATCAGGCAGGCCCCAATTACCTGCACCCTCCATCTTTGTGTAAAAAAAAAAAAAAAAAAGCGCAGGTACACAAGGCAGGCCTTACAGCTTGTATAAAAATTAACCATAGACTAGCCACAAGGCTTGCCCAAAAGATGTGTGTAAGATGATCACTGAAAGCATAGTGGAGTCCCATACCCATAGTGATTTTCATCTCTGGAATGCCAGCCCTAGGGGACACATCACTGGGAGCTCTTTGTGCTTCCCAGGCCCCGGCCAAACAAATTCAGCCCAGATTCAAACTGGGAGGAAAAGAACTGTCCCACCATTTCCACCTTATTACACCAAGAAAATATTAACCAGTGCCCCCTCTCTCCCAAGAAGTACCAGCATTATCCCTCCTGAAAACTGATAAGAACAGACACTTTATCTAACTACATTTTATCTTGGACAAAACAACTGTTGCAAGCTATTTAGCCATCATCAGCATAATCTATGGAAACCATGGCTTTGATGGCAATTGACTTGGGGCACAGTGGAAAAAAAAAAAAACTATACAGGTTATGGTGAGAAGGGATTTGAGTAATCAAAAATCCCTCACTCTAATGAGTTTTTAGCACAGTAAACTCTTTTTAACCACTTAAAGAGGGATTCCACCAAAAAAAAAAATATTAAAAGCCAGCAGCTATAAATACTACAGCTGCTGACTTTTAATAAATAGACACTCACCTGTCCCGGGTTCCAGCGATGCCGGCAGCCGAGGCCGATCGATCGCTCGGCTCTCGGCTGCTGCCGCCACCATTCTAGGTGAGGGAATCAGGAAGTGAAGCTAATCGGCTTCACTTCCCGGTTCCCTACTGCACATGCTCGAGTCGCGCAGCGCAATAGGAAATCTCCGCGCTGTCACTGGGACCCGTGTGTGTCCCAGCAGACAGCGCGGCAGGGCAGGAAATGGCGTAGACTCCCACGGGAGTCTATGCCCGGAAGTGGGTGTAAATACCTGTCTTTGACAGGTATCTCCACCCCCCTCCCCCCTGAAAGGTGTCAATTGTGACACCGGAGGGGGGGGAGGGATCCGATCAGCGGAGGTTCCACTTTAGGGTGGAATCCCGCTTTAAGGACCAGCCTCGTTTTGAGAATTTGGTGTTTACATGTTTAAAACATTTTTATTTGCTAGAAAATTACTTAGAACCCCCAAGCATTATATATTGTTCTTTTTCTAACACTCTAGAGAATAAAATGGCGGTCATTGCAATACTTTTTTCACACCGTATTTGCGCAGCGGTCTTACAAGCGCACTTTTTTTGGAAAAAATTTACTTTTTTGAATAAAAAAATAAGACAACAGTAAAATTAGCCCAATAATGGGCTATGCTGATTAAATTGATACCCAACATGTCACGCTTCAAAATTGCGCCTGCTTATGGAATGGCAACAAACTTTTACCCTTAAAAATCTCCATAGGCGACGTTTAAAGAATTCTACAGGTTGCATGTTTTGTGTTACACTGGAGGTCTATGGCTAGAATTATTGCTCTCACTCTACCGATCATGGCGATACCTCACATGTGTGGTTTGAACACCGTTTTCATATGCGTTCGCTTCTGCACGCAAGCTCGGTGGGACGGGCATGTTTAAAATATTTTTTTTATTATTATTAGTTTTACCTTTTATTTTTTATTTTTACACTGTTTAAAAAAAAAAATGTCACATTTATTCCAATTACAAGGAATGTAAACATCCCTTGTAATAGAAAAAAGCATGACAGGTCCTCTTAAATATGAGATCTGGGGTCAAAAAGTCCCCAGATCTCATATTTAGACTAAAATGCAATTTAAAAAAATAAAAAAAATTGTAATTTAAAAAAATGATTTAAAAAAAATGGCCCTTTTATGCCGTTCGACTACAAAATTTATTATTACGGATTTTTTCCGATGGATTTTGGCCCAAACTTTTCTTGCATACACAAGGTCGCACAAAGTTGTTGGAAAATCTGATCGTTCAGAACACGGTGACGTAGAAAACATACGACGGGACTATAAAGACGACAGTAGCCAATAGCTTTCGTTTCGTAATTTATTCTGAGCATGCGTGGCACTTTGTCGGAAAATTTTAGATCCTGCTCTCAAACTTTGTGTGGAATTTCCGACAACAAGATCCGATCGCACATTCTCCGTCGGAAAGTTCAACCGTGTGTACAGGGCATAAGAGCTGTGGGTGGAAATTACGTTTTGATGTCGCTTCCACCCAGCAATTGTATGGGGATAGGTGGGGCTCCATCTTCCCCTCACTTGTCTCCATACCAAGCAGGAGACAACACGGGATGGCTCCGGAGATCACCGAATCACGGCGGGAGGGGTGTCCCTCTTTCCCACCACCGATAAAAGTGATCTCGCAGCGAATCCACCACAGGGACCACTTTTATCTTGTAGCGGACCGCCAGTTGAAGAAGGGGATACCGGGGTTATGGCAGCTAGCTGCTGCCATAACAATGATATCCTCCTTCAAACAGCCGCTGTAAAACTGCAGCGGGCGGTCCATAAGTGGTTAAAGTAGAAGGGTATTCAATTGTCTTATTCCATCATATCTTCCAAAAATAAGTTTGGATGTGCAGTTATATGCGTACAGCTGCAGCATTTGTCAGGCTGTCACTGATTTATACATGCTGCTGGCCATGGATGAACACATAGATTGAGGCCTATAGATCAAATGAAAAGCTCTTTTTATAAGCAGAATCCCCCCACACTCCTAATGACAATAGGTTAATTACTAGTTAATTACTGTCAGAGACAGCTTGGTTTTGCAGTCACCGCTCCCTTAAAAGTACTATTTAACTTAACTAGAGCCCAGATGACTAACAATCTTGTTTTCTTTTTTCAACATACTGTATGTCCCCTAAAAATTAATGCATTTTTCTGAGAGTTCACTGCATTCACTGCCCGAGTTTTTTTCCTTGGGCCTATTGGGTTGAACAAACAAAAACTGTATGTGTGTACCCAGCATAAAACTGACTAAAAACGAACAAACATTGCAATTACTGGGGAGACTAAACCCGTTCTCTGTGTTTGAACGTAAAACGACTCACCAAACCTAAAATAGTTAAATAAATTCAACCAACCAAATAATAATAACAGTAAGGATCTCATGGTGGTATAAATGGGGGAATTGCAGGAGAATATTAAAAAAACACAAAATAAAACCGTTATGCATTTAGTAAAAAAAAAAAAGATTACATTTGTACTGGTTTGGTATAGCCTCCTTTTATTTCTGTACAGATGAACTGATAAAGAAAGGGTATTATTAGCCAGTCAAGTGTTTGACATGACCAGGTACCAACAAGGACCATGCTTGAAGGCAGGCAGGTGAGTGGTACCTCTTCCATGTTCCTCCCCTCATTGGGCGCCAAGTGTGGGTCACATGAAATGCCTACCCTGGGGTAGGTTGTTGTGGGCTAGGCTAGGCACCTGTACAGGATCACTTTACTACACATGGGGTACCTTTACTTCTGTGCCATTTTTATGAATTCCCTGGGACCAGGTTGAGGCTTCCGTAGGGAGTACTTGACCTTAGGGCGAGCCTCTGCTTTCAGAAATTAACGAACACCATGTACACTTGCACCATAATTGTTCTCCAGTTAACTCTTGGGTCCTAGTGTCAATTTACACCTTCACTGTAACTTGCATTTAGGAAGGACACGCTGAGCTTGGTCCACATCCATGTATCACTACCTCACTCCTAGTAACGGTATGGAGTCTTGCTCACAAAGATAGTGTCGACGACAACTTCCTTGCTGCAAGAGGCTATCCCGCCAGTCACAGGAATGCGCTTCAGGACAGGCTGCTTGGTAAACCTCGCTTACCCTTTTTGACAGGAGGCACTTTGGGTGGGTGGTTTGTGGAACTCAGCTTACCTTGGAGAGCTCTGGAGACTCCATGTATGGTTCCCCTGGCCCTCCATTGGGGACACAAGGTGACAGAGAACCCCACTATGATCTGTGCTATTTAGACACACTGTACAGCCACACTGGAATGTTGTATATATGTATATATTGTGTGTTGTCTCATGCTGTTGTGGACTCTGCTGTGATCGTTTGGGGTGGGATTGTATTCCAATGTTCTATTGTGTCTGTCTGCCTTGGATATTATGAGATGTGTATGTAAATTAGCTGTGAGATTGGTGGCGGCGAATTCCTCCAACAGCTCTCCCTGCTGATAAGACTGTTTACTGATGAGAAATTTGAATACACCTGACCTGTGTGTCTATTGTGATTGGGCAGTTTACCCTGCCCTGAATCCAAGGGTGGGGTTGAGTGTCTCTGAGTTGTATATCTGTTGTAACATGTGCTTGAATAAAGGAGTTTTGATGCTGTTGCTCACCCTACACTGTGTTACAACTGGTGACTGGGCGAGCTAAGGGGTCTTGGAAGTGTTTTATTGACCTGTGCAGAGTAACTTCAGACCAGGCAGGAATAAGGGTTCAAAAGCTTTACGTGAAAAAGTGCGAAATATTACAAAGTTCAAAATGCAAGAACAATCTTTCCTCCTACATCCCTAATCGTAACTCAGGCTACCTGGTACCTGGGCATACTTGCAAAGGTAGAATCCTTGTAAGAAAAGGGGTCTATCAGTGGCATTTCCCAGTGGCTGGTGTCTTCAGGGATAAATCCCAGGTCTCGATGATCGCTACTACATCATAAGCGTGGCTTGGGTGTTTCATTTTCTAATGGAAAAAGATAAACTATAACATTTTTGCAGACTTTGCTTATGCCCCGAGTCTGAGAGATGTAAAATATATGCTAAATTTCAAGAAGATTGGATAATATTTAGAGGTTTCACACTTTGATCTGTTTTGTAAAAGTAGGCAAAAAATATGATTTTTCAATGTTAATTACTTTTATTGGAAAAACTAGAAATCACAAACTTAAAATACTATTAAAACTATACAAGATTAATAGGTAATATGATAGGCAAAACATATGTTATATTAATCAACTTTAAACAATGTAATCCCTTGTATTCTGTCACGTCGTGGATCCCAAACAATTCAAAGAACATCTTTGTTTTATTAGTAATGAAATGGCTCAGGTCTTTTCCTTTGAAAAACATGTTTTTACCCTCTAATCGTTTCACTTCCTTTTTCTTTGCAGGTTTGGTTTCTAAATTTTTTGTCATATTTTCATAAACAGCCTGAGTAATATGTTCATCCAAAAAAGCCAATCCTACAGTTGTTTCTGGCAGATACCAAAGGTGTCTCTTAGCAACTATGAGAGCACATTTTTTGACGTCTGCATCTGGGTAAGTGTTCAAAAGCTGTAGCATATCCAAATCATTCTTTGGAGCCCAACTTTCAATTGCCTCATGCCAAAAGCGAACATGTATGAGGCTGACAAAATGTGTAACCCGTTTCATTCCTTCCAATTGTCGTTGAGGAATGTTCAACTGTTTGGGAAAGATGACAATTTTAAGTGCATATATTGCCTTTCCCATCTACCTTGCTTGATGCAGTGCCCCTGGGATCCTGAAACTGAAGTTGTTTTTAGACCAACCTCCTAGGTACAGGAGTTAGAGTTGTAATAACTCTTTGTTCTTCTAGAAAGCCTTGAATGGGATTTTCTTCATCCAGCATTGTTGTATATGACTTCTTATCAAGTGAAGCCCACAGACTTTACTTTGATAAAAGTGATCAAACCAAAGAACCATGAAAATATTAACCCTAATCTTCCCGTCCGGGGCAGAACCTAAGTAGCTTAATTGCAACCCACTTACAAGAGGGGAGAGCAGAATAAGCTTAGGGTTGGCCCTATCAGTCTGCTGCTCCTTTGCTGTCCAGTTACTGAATTGGGACAGGGAGATGACAAAGGTGTGAAATGGACTAGAGAAAATTCAGGTCTCCAATCTTGCAATGCTTTCTGGCAAAGCTACAGTATGTGTATCTTAAGAATTGATAGACTGAAAATCCTTCAGCATGTATAACGTTTGCCACATACGTATTTCAACCTTGTATTTAGCCTTTTTTTCTAGGGTTCAACTTCCAATAACAGTACTTTCACATCAGTCAGCTAGCTAACATTACATAATTGATTTGCACAGATAAGAGTTTTTGGAAAGAAATCAATTCAGGAACTATCATGTTTAAATGAACCTTTGTGAGCAAAGATTTGGGCTGTAAAATTGGGAAAGAAAAATCAATGTTTTCTTCCATGTATTATTAAGTAAATGGCACACATTATCTGATTCAACTATATCCTTGCAGGCAACTACTTTAAATAGCAGGATTGATCTTCTGTTACAGATGGAAGCATAATACATGGTGTCCTTTCATACGTACTACAGCATAAAATGTGTACATGACCCATACACACAGCTTTGTTCAGCTGGGGGTTATAGAAAAAAAAAGGATAAGAATAATAAGCTCTTTATTAGTTTTTAAATTGTCCAGCAGATCATCATGGGATAGCACCCAAACCTGAATAAATTCTTGCTAGACATTTATACTTCCTTGTCTTCCTCATTCATCATTGTCGTAGTAAACATTCATATTTATCAGTTGAAGTATTGCTTACACTTTGCACAATCCATATATACATCTGAAATGTCCTAAAATGGCCATACTTTTAGTTTTTTTTTGCTTATTATATGCAGATATGTATATACAGAATAATAGTATTTATAGTACAGGCTGGGACAGGAAATTACCTTTTCGGCCCCTGCATTCCCAAAAGTGGTATTGCTGTAATTTTTTTAATTCTTTGGTTTGCAGAGGGATATGCATTTTTAAATATAGCATTGGAACATATTTATTTAGCATTGATCTATAGGCAATACTTTTCAGAAGACATGCTGCTCTATACATTTACCATGGCACTCTACTGAGAATAATCAGTGGAGTTACAGTCAGACCAAAAAAGTGCCATTCCTACCTTCTGTGAACATAAAAGCTAGTTTTTTTTACTTTGCCCTCATGTGTGTTTTGGGAGGACCTAGCCCTATACTTGGTTTTAACCTTGGAAAAGAGGCAGAGCTTAACAATAAAGTATTCAGAGCTTTGACGCTTGGCAGATATATGAAAAATATCACCTGAAGCATGCAACATTTCGAATAATAGGAAATCTCCTAGAAAGGTTGAGACATGAATAGACTGCTGAGAAACATTTCTAGGGGTGCTCATATCGACCAATTATAAAGCATTGAAAAAGCCTGGGACTAGGTTACAACTTCCTAGTAAAACTTGGTTTTGCATATTAGTGAACCCACAGATTGCTGTCTCCCACTGGAAGATTAATAAAATGTGCAGACATCCATGGGCGATGCTACTTTACCTACCAGCGACTTAACCTGAATGTCCAGCCAAAACCTTTTTTCCTAGTTTCGGATTGAGCAAGGAAAAATTAGAACCCCTGTCAGGATTTCACAGCTATCCAGGGTCCATTAAATGAATTTTCCCTCAAATCCTATCCTGCTGAAAATATTCTAACAGACAGGAAGTGAGGGGAACTCTCCAACAGCCACAAAAAAAATAAAGTATGGGAAGGCTAGAACCTCCATCAGATTTGTATTTCTGTGTATGTCCCTGTTACGGACAGTACCTTATTTCCTGTCTGGGGAAGCCGCTGTCAGCAAAACAGAGTCCCGGATAGCAGTAAAAATCCAACAGGAGTTTTATTCCTTTAGAATTATTTCAAAATTTGTAAATGACTGGCCCTTAGTACCAGTGAAGGGAACTCTTAAGGCATAAGCATATCAAGATATTTTGGACAATTTTATGCTCCCAACTTTGTGGGGATGGCCCTTTCCTGTTCCACCATGACTGCACACCAGTGCACAAACAAGGTTTATTAAGACATGGATGAGCGAGTTTGGGGTGGTTGGACTTGACTGGCCTGTAGAGTCTTGACCACAACACGACAGAACATCTTTAGGATGAATTAGAGTGCGAGCCAGGCCTTCTTGTCCAACATCAGTGCCTAACCTCACAAATGCACTTCTGAAAGAACGGTCAAACATTCCCATAGACACCTAAACCTTGTGGACAGGGTGGACCAACTCAATATTGAACCCCTCAGATGAAGACTGGGATGACATTAAAATTCATGTGCGTGTAAAGGCAGGTGTCTCAATACTTTTGAGAATATAGTGTATTATGTACAAATGGGGTTACTTTTTTTTAACAATGCTACATCAACTTTGCGGACGTATCGTCATGGCAGCACACACTGGGTTGTGACCACCCCCACAACCTGACAAGATTGGTTAAGTATAAAATTTAAATGGAGGCACCCTGTTTCATTTTCTTTTTTATCTCCACCTGATTGGATGCACATCGCACACTTCTTACCGCATTTGCCCCAGCAGGAGCTTTATGGAAAGAGCCCCGATCTGGTGGTCTCAGGGGCATTACAGAAATTTTCTGGCATTTTTACAAGCTTTAAAGAAGCTTCATATTTCGCAGTGGTCTCTTACCTCCCCTCCTGCACAGGTGTCGTTCTCTTCTTCAATTCCTTCTTATTTTTTTCTATTTTTTTAAGGCTTTCCTGAGCTTTGTAGTCCCACAGACAGTCGGATCAGAGCAAACATGGCTGCCGCATCTGTCACCACGCTTTGTGCATGCGCGGGAGAAAGTGATGTAGCTAGTCTTCATCTTTGCCCTGTTCCAGGATGGCGTGAGTGTGGCCAGAGCGCTTCTGCTCATGCGCAACGGCATCAGATTTGCCTATCAGTACTCGCTGGCTGCTTCTACTGCACAGGAAGCTGCCGTTTGTTATATCTTCCAGGTTCTTTTCTCCTGATATGATCTCTCCCTGTATATAGCCTTGGATTAACTTTTTTTTTCTTACTGGCTAAACCTTTTCTTTTACCATCCTGTTTCAGGCTGCCTTTCCTCTCTGCCATTACTCATGGAGACCACTGCCCACGCAGACCACCATCAGCATATTAGGTAAGAGGCTGTCCACCTTTTATGGGCAAGTATTGAAGAGAGAAAAAAAACAAAGCATAACCACTAACGCTGCGATTTCTGGCAGCCCTACCAGGTCAAGATCTGCAAACTCCAGGCGTGAGGCCTGATCAAGCCATGCCTCAAGCCACAGAAGGTCTAGGAGAAACCAATAAAGATCCTCATCCCATCATCGCCACTCACGCCATAGGAGGTCACCCTCATCCCATCGCAATAGGAGTTATCACACCCGTCCTGCAGAAAATGCTTGCTGGGTATGCGGTACTCCAGCTTTGCCAGAAAAAAATTGCTGCTTGAGAGGTTACTGACCTCAGGGAGTCAGTGTGGGAATCTATACTGGTGACATCAGCACCTAAAACAGACATTCTGGTTCCAAGCACATCATCAGCACCTCCTCTTCATACCATAGAGCCAGAATCTTCTTCCGAAAATGAAGATCCGGAAGTGTCAGCCGAATTTGACTTTAGCTTAGTCGAGCCTTTTGCGAAGTCAGTTAAGGAGGTTATAGGTTGGGAGGAAGCTAAGTAAGTACTTCCCGAACTTAAAGAAAGAACCAGAACCCTTTCCTTTCATTGGGGAGTTAAAAGATCTTATTAAAGACGAGTGGGAAGCATCTTTGCTGGAGGATGTGCCCCACATACAGGTGGTTTAGTCCTTTAAGTACTTGGGAATAACGGTGACTGGGGAAACACGGGACTACATAGCCCTAAACCTCAAACCTTTTTGCAAAAATTCTAGCAGAAACAAGCGAGTTGGAGTAAGCTGCTGCTGTCAGTGACCGGCCGTATTAATCTCATAAAAATGATTTGGGCGCCATAGCTGCTATATATCTTGCACAATGCTCCTCTCTGGATACCACAATACTGGTTCTGGTGCATGGACTCACAGTTCAGGGCTCTTATATGGAGAGGTGGAGTGGCGAGAATTAAACTGGCCACTCTACAGCTCCCTAAGGATCAGGCGGTTCCACACCCCCAAATGTACTACTTGTCTTGGGACGGTGCTAGATCCTTCTAAAGGTCTCCTCTTGGGCAATGACATGAACTACACTGCATTATCCAATATGGAGATGGGTTTCCCTAGAGCTCCTATCACTTGCCCTACAGTTCGGTTACTAATGAAAATTTGGAAGAGGGTCAAGTCCATACTGGGTGTGACGGGCTATCTCCGTCAGACTCCTATATGGCGGAACCGATTTTATGCAGAACTGAATAGAGTGCCTGATCCATTGGTGTGGGAAAGAGCAGGGGTTAGATTTCTCACCCAAATATTGGAAGGCTCTGTTCTAAAGCCTTTTACTCAGTTGCTAAATGAATTTCCTGCACTTAAAGGACATCAATTTCAGTATATACAATTACAACATGCTATTAGGTATCAGAGCAGAAACTCTAACTTGCAACTAGATTCCTTGAATCTATATACTCTGACCCTGAGAAAAGGGGAATCATCTCTAGAATTTATATCCATCTTCTATCGCACATACAGTCCCCAGACTTGGTACCATGTAGAGGGGTGGGAGAGAGATGTAGGCACCATTGATGGTGAGCAGTGGAATCAAATCCTGGGGGTGGGTCCAGTGGTGTCAGTGTCAGCAGCACAAAGACTCTTTAAACTGTTTATACTACACAGGGTATACCGCACATCTATTCAATTACATAGATGGGGTAGACGTGACTCAGGTGATCACATTCATATACTTTGGAGGTGCCCCAAACTAGTGAGGTATTGGAGCGATGTTATTGCTAGAATAAATTATGTTTTTCAGGTCCAGCTTGGGCTGGAGCCACTGGTGTGCTTACTGGGCAGCCTAGATGAGGACCTTCCACCAATATACATTGCCCTTACGAGACTTCTATACTTGGCCAGGAAACGTATTGTCTGTTTGTGGCTGTTGGCATGTATACCAAAGGAGGCGCAATGGATACAAATGGTTAATACCACTATGTAAATGAAGGTATATCTCATATGCTACCATACCATAGGGAGAGTCATACATAATTGATGGGTCTGAGCCATAGTGAAACGTCAATGGTTGGTTTATTTATTATTAATATTTAATTATTATTTAATGTTTTGTTTATCTCTTATTTTGGTTTTTACTACTACTTTCTCTATAATTAGAGTGAGCACTTGGATGCGACATTATCCTATCTATAAAGGAGTATGATAACAGTATTGACTGTACAATTATAATAGAGTGAAAAATTAAGACTGCTGGTACTCTAGATACATGTATTTAAAGTGGCATATATTTGTCGTGTATAAGTTGTAATGCCTTGTGCTCCCATCAATAAACACCTTTTTGTTGATTAAAAAAAAAAGACGAGTGGGAAAGATCTGATAAAAAAAATCCAGCTTTAATAACAGGCTAGCAAAGTTGTACTCCTTAAAAGAACCCAGGGTAAATCCCCTTATTTACGCTCCAGTTGTTGATGCCTCTTTAATGCGACTTGCCAAACATGTCACCCTGCCAATCGAGGATGCAGTTACCTTTTGAGACGTACTTGACCGAACGATCAATCTATATTTAAAAAAAGCATATTCCACGGCAGGTGGTGCTTGTAGACCAGCAATTACCACAGCAGTGGTTGGTATGGCGATTTCCGGATGGACCACCCATATAGAAAAGTCTATACAGGAAAGAGCCGAACAGGAGAAGATCATTACTTCCCTTCAGGAGCTGAAATGGTCAGTCGATTTTGTAGTGGAGGCTTCTGTGAACATCATCAGGTCATCTGCCCAAGCAATGTCAAGTATCAAGTAATGGCAAGAAGGACCAAATGGCTAAAACCTTGGGTAGCCGACGCAGCATCAAAGATGAACTGGTGCAAAATTCCATATGATGGGACAAACTTCTTCGGTTCCAAATTGGACTCTGCCATTTCTAAAGTAACAGGAGGCAAGTCAGGCTTGATCCTCACCAACAGAAGATCGAAGCCACAGAAAGGTCCTTCCTTCCGGAGAGGTACAGGGAGGCGAAAGACCTATAGACCAGGAAGAGAATTTAAAAGAAACTGGAGAACTACACAGTCTTCCTTTTGAGAATGCAAAAATCCAAGACCGCTCCGACTGGGGAACAGCAGAAATCCGTTGGAAGGTGCGTCCGTCCATCCTGTACAGGTGGGCACCAGACTCAAGAAGTTTATACAGGTTTGGAGGGAACATATTGAAGATTCCTGGACACTTTCCACAATAAAGTTTGGTCACAGATGGAGGTTCATAGGCAGATATCCCAGAAACCACTTTCAGCCAACCAGACTCCCTTCCTCGTCAGACAAAAGAAAATTAATGGAAGTAACATGGAAGGGGAAGGACAGTGGGAACAGATGGGACTTTATATAAAGCATGCAGTCTCAAGGGCAAATGACCTAAATGGTCTTTACCTCATATACTGTCCCAAAAAAATCGTTTTGTTTTCAATTCAAGGATGGAAGCATGCAGTCTTACTATGTTAAGCCATTCATCATGTTTACTGACGGTGTTTATTTTAATGTTTTTTCTATATGGATTATTTATCCTCCTGCCTTCCTTCTCTGGCTACATGTATCAGAAGTATGATTCTAATTGGGTTGTGCTGGCTTACCCTTTCTTGCAGATTTTCTGGTCAGCTATTTTGGCTGTGTTTTTGAAGGTTGGGTGCTCAGGATTGGTGGCCCTTCTGGGTTTCTATGTCTGTGCTGGGAAATGCGACACGCACTGTTGGCCAACCCCCCCTTCACGTTGGGGTGGGCAGGTGCCGCGCACTGCGTGTCAACACCACGTTTTTCTTCCCACATGTGCGCTTCCTATCTAGGGCGCCAGTACACGTGTGGCTTTTCTCCATCTACATGCTTCATGGGGGGATGGTGCCAAATGCAGGGAGCTTTACTGTGCCCGGGTGATGTAGTATGCACGTTGCGTGATGTTGGGGGCATGTCCTGGCTGTGCCCTTATAATCCTGTCGTCAGTGGCCTCCTGTCCTGGTCTGATTTACCTGCGCACACTGCATTGTTCAAGTGGAATTGGATTTCTTCACTCCCTGCCTGAGGTATTATCATTAATTTTGGACCATACTTTATGGTTTCATTGCACCCATTTTCCCCTCCTTCCTCACATGCCATTTTAATTACTTATTTTTACCCACTCACTTCCCAATCCCTTGCTGTGAAGGTTTTACTATGCTTATTAACCAATCACTAATTCCTCATCCTCATTGTCATTATGAGACACTCCTTTATTATGGTATTTTTTTTATAATTGTTGTCATTGCCACTGTTTACACTGTTTCTCAATAGGCAATATTATTTACATTTATTCCCAGCCCTACACGGATTTGTTGTCCATGGATGTCTGTCCACTTTGGGTGGGGTTGTGGTTTGGGTCACTTCTCTCTACACACTCCCTCACTTCCCGTGCCTGACATTACCGGTGGGCCCCCGATATCCAGTGCCTCAACATGCCTTCTATACACAGCAGACCTGTTTGTAAGTACTACCATGGGACTAGTCCCATCCCAATATGTATATCATCTCTTCTGCTATATGTCAACTATTGGACAATTATCAATTTTGTTTCAGATTATTATGACGTGCTTTCTCCTGATGAGTGGCACTACCAAACCATGAAACGCATCGAGATAGTTGAAGCCGTGTCTGGATTTACATATTATCCACTTTCAGACCGGACCATTTTGCTGGTAAATGACCAGAGGTCTTTTTACACTTTGGCACTGCGCTGCTTTAACTGGTAATTGCGCGGTCATGCAATGTTGTACCCAAACAAAATTTGCGTCCTTTTCTTCCCACAAATAGAGCTTTCTTTTGATGGTATTTGATTGCCTCTGCGATTTTTATTTTTTGCGATATAAACGTAAAAAGACCGCAAATTTTGAAAAAAAATGATATTTTCTACTTTTTGTTATTAGAAAAATCCAATAAACTCAATTTTAGTCATACATTTAGGCCAAAATGTATTCAGCCACATGTCTTTGGTAAAAAAAAAGTCAATAATTGTATATTTATTGGTTTGCGCAAAAGTTGTCACATCTACAAACTAAGGTACGTTTTCTGGAATTTACGCAGCTTTTAGTTTACGACTGCCTATCTCATTTCTTGAGGTGCTAAAATGGCAGGGCAGTACAAAACCCCCCCAAATGACCCCATTTTGGAAAGTAGACCCCCTAAGGAAATTGATAAGAGGCATGTTGAGCCCATTGAATATTTTATTTTTTTGCCTCAAGCGATTGAATAATGACAAAAAAAAATATTTTTTTTTTTTACACAAAGTTGTCACTAAATGATATATTGCTCACACATGCTATGGGCGTATGTGAAATGACACCCCAAAATAAATTCTGCTGCTTCTCCTGAGTACGGGGATACCACATATGTGGGACTTTTTGGGAGCCTAGCCGCGTACGGGGCCCCGAAAACCAAGCACCGCCTTCAGGCTTTCTAAGGGCGTAAATTTTTGAGTTCACTTCTCACTACCTATTACAGTTTTGAAGGCCATAAAATGCCAAGATGGCACAAAACCCCCACAAATGACCCCATTTTAGAAAGTAGACACCCCAAGCTATTTGCTGAGAGGCATGTTGAGTCCATGGAATATTTTATATTTTGCCACAAGTTGCGGGAAAATTACAAACTTTTTTTTTTTTTTCACAAAGTTGTCACTAAATGATATATTGCTCACACATGCCATGGGCATATGTGAAATGACACCCCAAAATAAATTCTGCTGCTTCTCCTGAGTACGGGGATACCACATATGTGGGACTTTTTGGGAGCCTAGCCGCGTACGGGGCCCCGAAAACCAAGCACCGCCTTCAGGCTTTCTAAGGGCGTTACAGTTTTGAAGGCCATAAAATGCCAAGATGGCACAAACCCCCCCCAAATGACCCCATTTTGGAAAGTAGACACCCCTAAATTTAGGGGTACACTAGTGAGACTAGGTAATAAATGGCGGGTGCCCTGAAACTATAAAAAAATAACTAACCAACCAGCGTCACCTGTAACAGTTATATGGTGATCACTGGTGAAAGGGTTAACTAGGGGGCAATCAGGGGGCTTTATGCGGTAGTATATGGGGGTCCCTGGCGCTATAAAAAGCTGCGGCGAACCTAAATACCTACCTGCCTAACTAGCGTCACCTGTGACACTAATACAGCGATCAGAAAAAAACGATCGCTTATTAGGCTGGGTTCACACTGGAGCGATGCGGGAACGCCACGAATGCGCGGCGGGTTCCCGCATCGCATGCCTCCCGGCGGCAGTTCACACTGCCCTATGCGAACTGCTGGGAGTGTCAGTGAAATGTTACTGACACCCCCAGATCAGTTCGCATATCGCAGTGCGATCTGCAAACTCGGATCGCATGGTGTGAACACCCATGCGATCCGATTCTGCTGCGGGCCAAAAAAAGGGTCCCGTGCGAATTTGCGGCGGGTGCGGCGGGTGCGGCGAATGGCTGAACTCGAATCGCACAGAGATCGGATGTGATTTGCACTGCAGTGCGGTGCGAATCACATCCGTTCTCAAACCGCTGCAATGTGAACCCAGCCTTAGTGACACTGGCGACGGGGGGTGATCACGGGGTTAAACCTTTATTGGGGGGGTTAGGGGGGTACCTTAGAACTAAAGGGGGCTAACCCTAACTGCCCTAACAGTTATTAGTCACAAATGACACCCGCCGGGTGATCAGGGGGTTAAACCTTTATTAGGTAATAAATGGCGGGTGCCCTGAAACTATAAAAAAAGGGCAATCAGGGGGCTTTATGCGGTAGTATATGGGGGTCCCTGGCGCTATAAAAAGCTGTGGCGAACCTAAATACCTACCTGCCTAACTAGCGTCACCTGTGACACTAATACGGCGATCAGAAAAATGATCGCTTATTAGGCTGGGTTCACACTGGAGCGATGCGGAAACGCAGCGAATCCGCGGCGGGTTCCCGCATCGCATGCCTCCCGGCGGCAGTTCACACTGCCCTATGCGAACTGCTGGGAGTGTCAGTGAAATGTTACTGACACCCCCAGATCAGTTCGCATATCGCAGTGCGATCTGCAAACTCGGATCGCATGGTGTGAACACCCATGCGATCCGATTCTGCTGCGGGCCAAAAAAAGGGTCCCGTGCGAATTTGCGGCGGGTGTGGCGGGTGCGGCGGGTGCGGCGAATGGCTGAACTCGAATCGCACAGAGATCGGATGTGATTTGCACTGCAGTGCGGTGCGAATCACATCCGTTCTCAAACCGCTGCAATGTGAACCCAGCCTTAGTGACACTGGCGACGGGGGGTGATCACGGGGTTAAACCTTTATTGGGGGGGTTAGGGGGGTACATTAGAACTAAAGGGGGCTAACTCTAACTGCCCTAACAGTTATTACAGTCACAAATGACACCAATGCAAAAAAAAAAAAAAAAAAAATGACATTGGTGTCACTGTGACTGGGGGGCAGGGGTAATTGGGGGGGTGATCGGGGGGTAAAGGGGGGTGTGAGTGTGCCTGGCATGTTCTACTGTGTGTGTAGAGTGTTGGTGCAACTCACCGATCCGCTCTCCTCCGTGTCGGAACGAAAAATACCGACACGGAGGAGAGAATACATCACTTCCTCTCCTGTGTTTACATTACAGGAGAGGAAGTGATGTCACGGGGGATTTCCATTCGTCGAGAGCGATCGCGAGGGGGTGGCCATGAATGAATGGCCGCCCCCTCATCCCGGATCGCTCTCGAAGGAATGCCGACCGCCGCAGGCACCGGGGGGGGGCCCGATCGGGCCCCCCACCCGCGGGCAGGCAGGGACTTATATATACGCCCATATGCCTGCCCGTGCCATTCTGCCGACGTATATCGTCGTGCGGCGGTCGGCAAGTGGTTAAACTCTACATTTTTATGTGTTCTACATTTTATACCTAATTTGTGGTATAGGATCCATACCTAGGGTCTCCTTCCTAATACCCCTGATGGACTAGAAAGTTTGGAGGTTACTTCCATCACTGCAAATACTGTTCTGATATGTAAACAATTAACATGTATGTGTATATAGATGAAATTATTGGTTATATTACCACTATTAATTATTGTTTTTATCCTACTAATAATGGTCCTATTGCATTTTAATAAACAGATTTATATCTTTACTATTGATAGTTGGTTGTCCCTGAAACTGTGTATTTTATGCATGTTTAGATGTATTTTAGACCCTATCCAGGGGGTACAGTAGCACTGTCACTCATTGATCTTATTTTTCTGACTATGGTCCTACTGAATCTATATAAGCAATTAAACCATTGATAGTTGGTTGCCCTTGAGACTGCATGCTTCTACTTCCATTAGATAGGGATGGAGATATATGACCTAAATGGTCTTTACCTCATATAAAGTCCCAAACAATCGTTTCGTTTTCAAAAGAAAATTACTACTGAAGTGTGTAACGGAGCTGAGACAAAAGAAAGTGATTATGGAAGTCCCAACATGTCAAAAAGGAAGGGGATTTTATTCTTCACTATTCCTAGTAAAAAAGAAAACAGGAGATCTACAACCAGTGTTGGATTTAAAGAATCTCAACAAAAAAAATCGAGATTGAAGCCTTCAAGATGGAAAGCCTCCAGTCGATACTGATGGCAATAAACTTAGAAGACTGGATGCTGTCCGTAGATTTATTGGAAGCTTATCTACACATTCCGATACATCCTGCCTTTCAAAAATGTCTGTTTCTCAGTCAACCACCATCACTTCCAGTTCCAGTGGCTACCATTCGGCATCTCTTCTGCCATCAGAACCTTTACCAAAGTTCTTCTACCTGTAATCGCATTCCTCATAAAAAAGAGGTTAAGGATACACCTTATCTAGACTACATTCCACTTCTAGCAGAAAGTCGGGAAACCTTACTCCAACATCAGTGTATATTGGTCGCAACTCTTCAGAACTTCGGGTTGTTAATTTGGAGAAAAGCAACCTTCAGCCCACACAAAATATGATATTCCTATGGGCAGAACTGAATACGAAGTAGAACAAGGTACAGCTTACCTAATAGCTGCTAATAGCAGCGAGGCATTTTCCTGCCAAAGCTTATATGAACATTCTAGGCTCCATGTCTGCGACGCTGCCAATGATCCAGTGGGCCCAATGGCACATGCGAGTGTTACAAAATGAATTTCGGATGCAGTGGGATGGAGCATCAATGCTTCAGACAATTTCTATCCACAGCTGGGTGAAGCAGTCAATATGGTGGTGGACACATTCAGGCAACCTCAGGAGACACAGACCTACAGTCCCTCTAAACCTGGAAGTAATCACATCGGATACCAGTCAGGAAGGATGGGGAGCTCATTACCAAGATCAAGCAGCTCAGGGTCAATGGCAGTTCCAGGCACAGGGAATGGTATCAAATATACTAGAGCACAGAGCAGTTTTTCAGGCTCTCCTAGTCTTCTGCTCATCCTTGAAGGGGAAAAACTTCCTAATATTCCTAATACGGATGGACAACAAGGTGGTGGTGGTGGCATACATCCAGAAGCAAGGAGTTAACAGGAGCTGCACACTGATGGAGGAAGTTTGCCCCATCTTGGATTTGGCTCAAATATATCTAACAGACCTGAGAGCAGTATATGTTTCGGTAGCACAAAACATGTTGGCCGACTATTTGAGCAGGGAACTTCTCTCAAACAACAAAAGAGTTAAACTCTTTAGGACGTGTGTTAGTATAATTTTTTTTTTGTTTTTCTGTTTTGGGTAATAGATTTTTTTGATTACACCCCCCCCCCCCCCGCTAATAAGTCGGTGAGTACTACTTTTAGGATTAGAGGCAGGATTCCCTAGTTGCTTATATTTTGTATATCTAAGCTCAAGTATGCTGAAGGTACAGATTTCCACCATATCTGCAAATACAGGCATTAGCTGGGCATTACATCCACTCGTAGTTCAGTTTATGAGGGCATGCTTGAAGATCAGACCTCCTAAGAAACCAACGTTTCCAGCATGGGACCTTTCAATAGTACTAGACGCTCCTTCAATTCCTCTTTTTCACCAGGCTGAGTCAATCTCATTATGGGAACTTGCACTAAAACTAACCTTCCTCATTGCCATTACGTCGGCCAAAAGAGTTTCAGAAATGCAAGCACTGATGATAACAGAACCCTACCTGGTCTTTACCCAGAGTAGTACTAAGGCCGTTTCATTCATTCATTCCATTATAATCAAGACATCATCCTTCCATCTTTTACAATTATCAAGGTGAACCTCATACATTGAATATAAAATCAGCTATCGCCAATTATTTTACGGCTACAACTTCCTTTAAGAAAACAGACAGTCTTTTGGTAATTCCTCATGGGATCAAAAAAAGGTCAGCCAGCAATTCCATGCATGCCATCACATCTTGGCTAGTCAAGTCCATCAGGAAGGCATACTCCATTCGTCAGATTCTAGTTGCTGAGGGCATTAAAGCTCACTCAACTAGGGCAGTGGCAACTTCATGGGCAGCATACTGCAGGGTTTCACCGGAGACAATGTGTAAGGCAGCTACCTGGTCATCCAGACATACGTTTGTGTCCCACTATAGAGTAGACTCTGCACAATTGACAACGGTAGACTTTGGGAGAACCAATATAAGAGCCAATTCTTCACCTTTATGAGGAATAAACATTATTTTCTTGCACCCACCCAACTGGTAAGTTATTTTCCAGTGTGTGCTGCCATGATGCGTCAGGAAAAAGGAAAATTGTATACTCACCTTTCTGTAATTTTTCTTTCCTAACGCATCTTCATGGCAGCACACAGCAACCCGCCCGTTCTTTAGATGATAGATACAGAGAATGAAGAGGGGTGCCTCTCTTTCAATTTTATAGTTAACCAATCCTGTAAGGTTGTGGGGGTGGAGTCACAACCCAGTGTGTGCTGCCAAGATGTGTCAGAATGGAAAATTTACGGAAAGGTAAGTATACAATTTTCCATTTTTGTGTAGCTTAAACTTCTGAGTTTTTTCTCATTATGCCCAAAATTGGGATACAAATTAGAAATGCACTTCCTTGTGCTTTTCCCCTCAGTGTTGTTTAAATTTACCACAATGATGTGGGAAGCTTGTAAAGCAAATTAGCGTAGATAGATTTAGTGGGGAGATAGAGAAATTCTCTTCTTGTCTTGACAAAAGTAGCCCTAAATATAATTTGTCTGCACCTCCTGTGCAGTGACAATCATTAGATGAGATTCAGAGCAGAAAACCAGCAAACAAAAGGAAAGCCAGTGGACAAACACAATGTCAGAGCAGCCAGCAATTATCAGAGGTCAGGATACATAGCAACGTCAGCAACAACTTATCCATCAAATTAAATGGACTCAGCTCAGAGAATACTAAATCTATAGCAAGTGCTTAAAAAATACTGTGATAAATGGAGGTTATACTTCAATGGAGACATAAACAGTAAGTAAACAATTCTGGTCTAGAAGAACTGCAAGTGATGTCAAAGCCAATAAAATTATTTTTTTATATTGTGTATGCTTGAGTATACACATACATATACACATACATCAGTAAGTGTGAAGTTATGTTTCTTTTCAATTACATTTTTTTGCTATTCTTACAATTTCCTCAGCAGAAGAATGCATTTAAACACTGCATTTATTTGTTTAAACTGTCAATGAATAAATCCTTCATGTACAGGAAAATGCTACAGATTGTCTCAACTTTAAATTATGTCATTTCAAAAATCCTTTTCATAATTTTTAGGTTTGCAGCTTTCATTAAAATTATACCTAGTAATCCTGCTATGAAAGTCAATGTTCAGGTTCTTCCTCTTATAGGATAGCAATGCTCTGTCCGTGTCTTCCAATACTGCTCATGCACCCTATCACAATTTTATGGAGAGAACTTTTGGCCATTTCAACACACAATAATCAAGCACACTAAAATAAAATTAAATAAAAGGTTGGACTAAGTGTGGTACCTGTATAAGGGGCTATATTACATCTTTTCTAGGGCCACACCTACCTTGCTGTGCTTTTTAAATAAAAAATGTTATAACACTAACAATAATATTAGAAACAATACATACTGAAAGTAATGTGATTCCTACAATATTTTTTCTCCATTTTAAAGTTGCCAGAAACATTTTGAAATATTATATAGTAAATATTAAATTATGAAATATTTAAATGCAAAATTATGAAATGACACATTGGCTCAAGTACAACCAGTTAAGATTCTCAAAGCTGAACACCAGACATATAAAATACACAGATCAATTCAGCTCTGTTATCATTAAAGTGTAGCTAAAATTAAAAACAGAAAAATCAGCACAAGGGACCTAACTTACAGTAAGTAGGATGTGTCCCTTGTGCTGATTCCTCTTCTTTTAGTAGAAGTTCTCTTTTGTCTATGCCCCCCACCCCTTCCATCATAACCATCCAGTGTGACATGGGTTAATATAACTAGGGGGCTATCATAGGTGCTGATCAAGAGAACCCAACTATGCCCACCCTTTCTGCTTAGCTGCTCTATTCATACAGTATTACAGTTTGTATGAATAAGACAGATCTAAGAATGGAGGATGGGTGGATGATTTCTAGGTCCACCCATCCTCCATTCATAGAAGCTGTACTGAGCACACAATTTAAAACAGCAAATACTGATGCTGAAAAAGCGTTTGACAGGGTGGACTCTCATTTGGGAATTGGCCGCACTCTCTTAACTCACATCTCAGCATTATACCAATCCCCAACGGCCCAAATCCGTGTTAATGGTTCCCTAAGTGACTCTTTTACGCTCCATAATGGCACGCGTCAGGGATGCCCCCTCTCTCCGATTCTTTTCGCCCTCTCCCTAGAACCCTTCCTCTCCACAATTAGAAACAACCCGAACATCCATGGTGTCACAGTTGCTACCACCGAACATAAATACGCGGCGTATGCAGATGACATTCTGTTTTACATCCAACAACCCCTGATTACCCTCCCTAATTTGATGTCTGCCTTCTCACAATTCGGCCTTATATCTAATTTTAAAATTAACATGTCCAAATCTGAAATTTTAAATGTCACCGTCCCCATGGAAATTGTTCATCTTCTCAAAGCCTCCTTCCCATTTAACTGGCAAGCCCACAAAATGAAGTATTTAGGCATATATCTCACATCCAAGCCCCAGGCCCTTTTTGGTGCTAATTACCTTCCCCTTATTAATGCCATTAGATTAGATCTACAATGCTGGTCCCAGGTTGCTCATTCGTGGCTAGGTAAGATCGGGGTGATTAAGATGAATGTCATGCCCAGGGTGTTGTTCCTCCTCCAGATGGTCCCAGTGGGTATCCCGGCGAGTTTTTTCGCGCTTATGGAGTCCCTGATTGGCAAATACGTATGGAACAGAAAGCGTCCGAGATTGTCCAGAGCCCTCTTATTTAGGCCCAAACGGCTGGGGGGTTTGGCTCTACCGAACATTAAACTGTATTTTTTGGCAGCTGTTCTAAGCAGGATATCGGATTGGAAATACCACAAACATTCAAAACGTTGGGTTGCCCTTGACCAGGCGCTCAGCGGCACAGATTTATACACCCAAATTTGGATCCCTCGGAAATATAGGTCGCTGGCACCCAACACCTCCCTCCTCACCCACTCTACCCTACAGAACTGGGACTTGATATGTAAAAAACACAAGTGGCTTTCCAACTCCCCCATCATGCCTTTGACCGGCCATAATTACTTCCCTCCGGGAAACATTGATCCTAGAATATATTCTTGGAAACTGGACAATTCACCCCTTTTACACCATGTCGCCAATCAAGCTGGCATTTCACCCTTGTCTCACCTTATACCTCCTTCGCAGGTGACTCCCATGGATCACTGGACTTACCGGCAACTGGTGGACTTTGTACACTCCCTCCCGAAACCTCTTCGCTCCCTAGCTGACCTAACACCAATTGAATCTGCTTTCCTAGACGACCAACCGATGGAGCGGCCCTTGTCCTTTTTTTATCACACCCTACAGCTTCTTTTGATTAAAGGCAACCCCATCTTTTTGTCCAATTAGGAAGAAAGATCTGCACAGCACGGTTTCGGAGGCACAAAAATCTACTATGTTGTCCATGGCCCACTTATCTTCTACAGCTTCTAGGACGGCAGAAGTGAACTATAAGTTGTTGACGAGATGGCATTATACCCCGGTTATCCTAAATAAACTCTTCCCGCAAACATCATCTCTCTGTTGGAGAGGATGTGGGGAATGTGCCTCACACGCCCATATTTGGTGGTACTGCCCCTTTATCAGGCCTTACTGGTTAACTATTTTATATTGGTTGAAAATTATTCTGGGTTATGAGATTCCAAATGATCCATGGGTCATATTGTTTCACTGCACAGGCTCCCCAGCAGGACCCTATAAAAAGTCTGTGACCCCACACTTGCTTAACGCTGCAAAAGCGCTTACTCCACGTCATTGGAAGCAACCCACGATCCCATCTCTACGTCACTGGCTTGTGGAGGTTGACCGCACATATCAACTGGAGGACCTTACGTACTCCCTCCGGAAAAAGGCAGACTTGGGGAAACGGATTTGGTCCTGCTGGGTAGCCTTTAAATATACCTCAGATTATGCGGAAATTATGGCGCAAACTGGTTAAGTTCATGTGACTTTCTGTGTGTTATTTATTTTTTTGGTCAGAGACAGGACCGGGCAGATCCCTATTTTTTCTCCTCCTTCCCCCCTCCCTTTCTCCCTTTTCTTTCTTTGACTTTCCCCTCTCTACCCTCTTTTACTGTGGTCTTTTTCTTTTTCCTTTTTCTTCTCTCTTCTTTTTCTTAGTGACTTGGTTTACTGCGCTTTGGATGGTACATCAGGGGTTGCATGGTTATGCATTTGCTATCCCAATCTTTGGTTGGGGAATATTTCTGTCATACAGAATGGGCGGGCTTCACTTATCCTCAGAAGTTTCCTCTTAGTATTGCGTTGTTAGCGACTTACTGTTACAAGTCCCGTCCTATGTCTTCTGTAACTCTGGCGCCACTATGTATGGTATATTGTATGTAATACGCTGTCTGTCACTATCTCTTTCTCCTTCATTCTTTAATAAACACAAATGAAACAAAAAAAAACAGCAAATACTACAGTTTTTCATTTGCACTCCTAAAACAGTTCCATTGCCAGCTGACTTTTCCATCTACACTCCCAGAAATGTAAGATTGTTTTATATTGATTTTCTCTGATGCATGCATAAGGGAAATTGGATCATCAAATGCATTTCATGATGCTGAAAGCAGTTTACACTACATGTAGTACTATTATTGTTATGTCTTATTAGAAAGGGGGGGGGGGTGGAGGTAATTATCAGCAAATGTAATATTATCCACTTCCTTTTAATGGGATGATATAGTATATTTTTTTATCATGCACACTTTGAAGTTTTTATAGCAGTAATCCACTTAATATAATTACTCATGTGTCTTTCATAATTCAAGCTTCTTTTTCAATATTTTGCTTATTATATTAAATATATAGTTTTGTAAATTAACCACTAGTGGGAGCTTTAAACCTTAATTCAACCGGAATAGGAGAGCAGCCAGGAATAGGAGAACAGCCACTCAGGGAATGCATTGATTTCCTTGTCATCTTACTTGGCTTGCACTCTAAAGTGCACAGTAAAGTGTTGTTTAGCAGACTTTGAGTTTCACCTAAAGCAAAGCTCCAGCTGCTTAACAATTAATATTCAGCTTCAATCCATAGATGTTCCCTACTGTACTTCTTTTCCACCACTATTATTCTGAATCAGATGGCCAGCCTAATTCAGTCCACTTCCTCTGAGCCCAGAGTGCCCTATGCTTGCTCAAACCTGTAAATGGACAGTGAATGGAGAAGCAGTGCAGTCATGTTCCTTGTCAGCACACTGAACTGACTGGCTACCTGTGCCGCTTCTTCCTTTTTGCAACTGATCACTGCTATACAGGGACTGCAAAGGGCTGATACAAAGTCACAATATGGTACTAACACTTACTGTGACTTGTAAGAACTTTTTTGGAGTGCTGCTATATGTGCCGAAAGATGCTGTTCAAATGATCCACAACCAAAGTGGTGAAGGCCTCTAAAATGCTCATCTCAGAAGACCCTGCCCTTTTTCCCCAGACTGTCTCTGACACGCACTGGGATTTGGCATGGCCGTAGATCCTCAATGTTACCCCATCATTTCAAATTCCTGATATGTGTCTGTACCATGTACTTGTGTTAGAAAGTATCCTTTTCTTTCTTTGTATTGCTTCCTCTGCATTAAATACCTGGTAATCCAGTTTCCTGGCTGTGCTGGGAGAACAACCTGCCTGTCTTCCAATGGCCAAGACATGCCCCACTGCACAGCCATTCACTGGGAAGATTGGTGTGCTGTTTTTTCTCTGCCTCCTGCTGACATGATCCCCTGCAGTCTCCACCCCCACCTCTACACCCTTATGCAGCAACAAAGATTATTTAATCACTTATAAAACAAAAAAATAGTAAAAAGAAAAAAAGTAGTATTTATAATATCTATCTATCTATCTATATATATATATATATATATATATATATATATATATATATATATATATATATATATATATATATATATATATATATATATATATATATATATATATATATGTATATATATATATATGTATATATATATATATACACACATATACAAGGTGCATCTCAAAAAATTGAATATCATCAAAAATGTAATGTATTTCAGTAATTCAATTCAAAAAGTGAAACTTATATATTTCAAGCACTTTCTTTTAATTTTGATGATTATGGCTTACAGCTAGTGAAAACCCCAAATTTAGTATCTCAGAAAATTTTATTACATAAGATCAATAAAATAAAAAAAGGTTTTTAATACAGACATATGTTGGCTTACTGAAATGTATGTCCATGTACAGGATAGTATGCACTGAATACTTGGTCAGTGCTCCTTCTGCAGTGACACCATGATTATTAAACCAGGTATTGTTACTTTTGGAAGTGTGGGCAGGTGCCAAGGCCTGCTGGAAAATTAAGCTGGCATCTCCACAAAACTGGTCAGCAGAGGGAAACATGAAGTGCTCTAGAGTTTCCTGGTAGAGGGCTGCACGAACTTTGGACTTGATAAAACACAGTGGACCAACACCAGCAGATGATATGGCTCCCCAAATCATCACTGACTATGGAAACTTCACAATGAACCTCATGCAACTTGGATTCTGTGCCTCTCCACTCTTCCTCCGGACTCTGGGACCTTGATTTCCAAATGAAATGCTAAATTTTCCACAGTCCTTGATGATTTGGGGAGCCAATCCCAATCCGCAGTTTAGTTTGGAAACCCTAATAAAACTGTCACCCTTGCAAACTTGAGCAATCTAAAGAATTAACAGATACCAGTTGTAAATAACTCAGTTGAAGGGGATGGCCAATACACATCTCTGCAGACGGGTTAGCAGTTATAACTCTGAAACTTCAGCATGTTTCATAACTCATGAAATAATAATAATAATAATAGCACAGACAAAATATAGACATATTTACCTTCCTCATATAATTTTCAGACTTTTGAGCCCAAACATCATTAACCTAGGACAGTGATGGCGAACCTTGGCACTCCAGATGTTTTAGAACTACATTTCCCATGATGCTCATGCACTCTGCAGTGCAGTGGAGCATCATGGGAAATGTAGTTCCAAAACATCTGGGGTGCCAAGGTTCGCCATCACTGACCTAGGAGTACTGGGAGCAGAGCCAGCCCAATTCATCTCCTAGGTGAACTGAGCATCCAAACCCTGTCAAGTTTATATTCATTCCAAAGCTAAATTCAGACGGAACAAAGAGATATGAGTACCTAAATAAAACTGTATTTGGAACATATTTATGAACAGAATGACATTTAAGAAACCACTTCTCAGACTCTTAATTGGTCAGATGGCCTCTGTCAACACATCTTTGGTACCAGAGAAAAAGGGAATGCCAGGACAGTTTGTCAGCTTTAGTTAACATCAAACCAAGGAACACCTAACAGGACTTGTGAGAGCCACTGTGCCATCTTTGCTTATTTGCAGGACTCTGCTAAAACCAGGATTTGCAAGTATTCTTCATTTTTGACTCAACTTTTTATTTCTCTGTTGTTTTGTTCTCTCTTTATTTCTTTGTAACACCCCTTTTCAGTTAATATTTTATTTGTACCATTTAGACCTTTTCATTATTAAATTATTTTGAAAAGTGTTAAAACTGTGTCTATAGGCTTTTAATGCAAAATTACAGAATTCCTGTCTCTTGAAGAGCTGCTGGTACCTAGATTGTGGACCCGCGTGCTGGAAAATCTTTGTTCAATAGTGGAATTGTTATGTAAGTGACAGAGCGGTGTAAGACTGGCCAATCCTTTGTCATGAGTTGGTAAGAAGGGCAGGGGTTTGAAACCACATTTCATCACAGGCCCTATTCACTTGAATGAGTCATGTTTGGCGGTGGTACCACCTGCTGAATGCGACATGGCATTTTATTTTTGCGGCAGTTTGCGAAGCCCTTAGAGATGTGAAAAATTCAATGTAATGGGTGCATAATTTTTAACCTTGCTAACTACAGTATGTTATTATGGCCAGAGTAATATTTACAACAAAGCACATGCAGTCTGTGATATGGATAGCAAAGTAAGCAGAAATTTGGCCAGTGCCAAAACTCAAAAACATCCTTTCCCATTTTATTTTCCTCTGTCTTGCAACAACTGGATACCTGTAGGTAGACGATAATATAAAGGGGAATTGTGCAGCATGAATATGAGCTACAGGACTGTAACCTTCATGAAAGGATATCTTTCTTCACATGAGCATAAAGTGTCATGAATGATAAATAGATGCAATAGAGAAATGTTTTCACTTATCAATATGACTGTTTTACAGGCACTCTTCATTGCACACTGGGGATTCATATAGCACTTCTCTACACTGCATGCATTCAAAAGTTATTGGAAAGCTTTACTGCCAATCTCTCCTAGCTGAACAACACGGGCGGTATTAAAGACATCACTACATAGAGATTGGTCATTGCCCCTGAGCTTTTTCACAGTCAGCAAAATGATTTATTTTTATGTCTATTGACTTTTGCCACCATCTAATCATGGCCCCTAGACATGGTTATATACCTTAATTAATTCTCAAGGTCACATCTGAATGAATGTTTTCCTGGCACTCAGTGAAATATATTGATAAAGGAATTTGAAAAATCCTAAGTACAGCAAAGTTTTGTATATATAATGCTAACAAAAGGCCAGATAAATCCATCAGATTTAGCAAAAGAGTTTTAAAATGCAGGTAACAGCCCAGCAGGATTGATATTTAAAAAATGTGGACAACGGGTAATAAACATCTTTATATTCCCAATCTCAAATTGTCCCTCTTGTTTCAGTGACTGTTGTAAAATTTGGGATTTCTTATTACTTTCTGTCCCAGTGACAATGGTCAGCTTGTCACCTTGATAAAGAGGGCTGCTGTGCTCTTGAAACATTGGTGGTGTTCTGGCTAATATAGGATTCAGGGAATATTTTATTTTATAGGTACTTATATAGCTCTGTGAATTTACGCAGCGCTTTACACCTATATTGTGCAATCACATCTACCCTTGCCCTCAAGCAGCTTACAATCTAAGGTCCCAAACTCACATTCATACATACACATACTAGGCCCAAATTAGACAGAAGTTACTTAACCTACCAGCATGTTTTTGGAGTGTGGGAGGAAACTGGAGTACCCATGCAGGCACAGGGAGAACATGCAAACTTAAAGCAGTTAGTGCCATGGTTGGGATTCGAACCAATGACCTATTTTTTATCTTGATATATTGTGTGGCATGCTGTTTTTTTTTTTGTTTTTTTTGCAATAGTGATAATAAAATAACCTAGGGAAGGTTCTAACCCCTTTCACAATAGAAAAATAAGTTTTTAGCTTTAAATCAGCCTTTCTCGTTTTTTTTTTAATGCGTGAACCCATGAAATAAGTTTCTGAGCTCAGGTAACCCTTTCAAATATTTACTACATTTTATCTACAGCTTACAGTACATTAGTGTGATGATCAGGTAGAAGAATGCCCCTTAAATTTGTGCTTCTCTAAAGATAGCTAAAAAGACCATTGGTGTCAGTCCTTGGCAGAAGTTGCTTATTGCTCAAGGAACCCCTAATAATCTCTGGATGAACCTTTGTTGAGAAATACTGCTTTAAATTTTATATCAATATATTGAGGACACCACATTTGATTATGGGACTATCTTGTTTCCCTACCCGCAGATTGCACTTCATGCGGCTAGATCATAATCTGGCAGGTCTAATGCATTAGAAATTGAAAAATTGGAAAATTTTAATTAGGTACTTATAATAATTCAGAACTTCCCACTGGTAAATTTCAATGACAATTATTGGTAAACACAGCCTAGGCCATGATCTGTGTACCACCGTTCCACTGATGTAGTGTAAACATTTTCAGCACTCAACATATAGGATATGCATGAATTTGAGGCTCTACATGCAACAATGTAATTAAAGTGAATGTACAGCCAAAACTTTTTTGTTTTTGATAGCGTTCGAAAGGGTAAAACTCATGCTAAGCTATTTTATACTGTCTGTGTAACATTGGGAAAAAATTCTCTTTACTCCTTGTCCCACAAGATGCTACAGGAAGTTAGGTGAAATCTCCCAAAGTGAGGGGTGTTCCCATTTTAGACAGTTGTCCTCAGAACAGGAGTCCTCATTAGAGGATTTCTCCTTATTCTAGGGACTATGCTAACATGCTGCTTTTCCCCTGACTTTCTTTCCCAGTGACAATGGTCACCAGTGCAAATAGAGGGGGTGAATTTCCCCATGGGGACACAGTCAGAGGATTTTACCCTTTCCTACACTAGCCAAAAGTGAAAAAAGGTTTTACTTAAAGCATGGGTGTTCAACCTGTGGCCATCCAGCTGTTGCAGAACTACAAGTCCCATCATGCCTCTGCCTTTGAGAGTCATGCTTGTAACTGCCCATGGATTGCAATGCCTTGTGGGACTTGTAGTTCCGCAACAGCTGGAGGGCCACAGGTTGAGCACCCATGAAAGAGACACTTTAAAAAGTCAGTCATATGAAGGACCTTATGAGAATGCATAATCCCTATATTTATCCTAAAATGTAGAGATGCAAAAACACAAGGCGTTCTTTTGCTATTGTAATAATTAATAACAAGCTGGGAAACATTAACCTTTTACCTTAAAAAAACCTACTAAAAGCTTTGATGGAATGAAAATCTGCACAGAATATGTGTTCCCACAGCTTGTAAAGAAGGAAAAAAAATGCCATAAACCCATGTGCGCAGGTCCCAGTCAGTCATGTGTTCACTTCATTGCCCTCATTTTATTACCTATAACACATGCACTTTTTGTGTTTTTCTTTCTATAAAAATAAAACAATAAACTGAACTCTTATCTGCATATCATAAATCTTTATTTTATTTCAAATACTCCCTGCTGTGCTATTTTCTGTTTTCTTGGCTCTCTTTGCAAATGACATAAGCTCAGGCTGTTTATGGTTGGCATTAGGCCACTCCGAGCCAATATTCTTGCTCATTTATGGTTCGATGCTTCGGAATTTGAAGTGATGAATTTGAGAGTCACAAAATGTCTTATTTTGGCGGTTTTGAATAACATTTTTGCATTTGATCGATTTATGGAGTGCTACTCTACCAGGAATACATCCAATGATGTTGACCCACCTCCAAACAAAAATGTGCTTGCAGATGTTTACTGACATCCTTCTGGCCATCTTTCACAGCCCAACCTCAGTCATCAGCTGTATTTAGACAGTGATTTCCGCGTACCTATGACCTATTTGCAGAAACCTATACATGTGACTGCAATCATAGTTAAACATCATATAGTGCTATGCAAGGGTTAGCTCTAAGGAAGACAGAACTGCCAAACCACATGTGCACTCTGCAATTTTAGAAGACTGCAGGGTTAATTTATTAACAATAGTGTGAAGGAAAAAATATGGTGTTGCCTTCAGCAGCCAATAATATGATTGGAATATTTTTTATCTGCACTGTTAGAGTCTCCCTGGTCTCTTACATTAAGGGGGAGAGTCACCAAAACTGGTGCACTCAGAATCTGGTGTAGCCGTGCATGGTAGCCAATCAGCTTCTAACTTCAGCTTGTTCAATTAAGCTTTGGCAATAAAACCTGGAAGCTGATTGGTTTTTATGCAGAGCTGCACCAGATTTTGCACTCTCCACGTGCAGTAACTTATAAAAACCCATAAGACCTAACATTTTATCATTTAGACTAAGTTCACATCAATGTGGCAACTCATGTGCATAGAGATGCTTTTTATACGTATTTTCCATGCACTGCATTGGGTGGCCCATTAATGTAAATAGGTTGCCCAACACAAAGAAGTCAAAAGAAGTGATGTACCTTTTCTTTAGAATGCATTGCACCAAAGCGCATGGTAATAGGTTACCATGCATTGTGGTGCAATAAATTGCACATGCATTTATAAAGTTTGTTGAAGGGCTGTTAAGAATGTAAAAAAAAAACACTTACAACACTCACGCGGAAGGGTGACTGCGGTATTGTTAATACAAGTTTCTACAGTCTTCTTTAAAAACATACTGGTGACTTCATTGTCCTTCAGCAAACCTGGCATCTACAGTATGTGTATGTGACTATGGCAGTGACGATAGATTATAATCTATTTCTGGGACACAAATTGACATGTGAGGTTTAATATGCTTTGAAAAGTGCTGTACAGTACATAAAATTAGTGAGATAATAGACCTGCTGGGAGAGCTGGGAAAGCAAGTTTTATTTATCATAAATCAAGAGTGAACCTGCTTTAGTTATAATGAACACACAGAACCAGCATGAAATATAAAGCCAGGTGTCCCAAGACTGTCAGCCAAAGAGCCAAATGCTAAACAATATGTCAGCTCTAGAGTGGCTTGGACTACCTGATTATACTTCTGTAATTATTACAACACAGCTCCAGCTACAGTAGGGAAGCAGGAAGCAATGAGCGCCATCTGGGTTCCTATTTTTTTACTTTGCAAATGAACCTTCCATAAAATAAATGCTTTTATTGTGTGACATACTGTGTTTGCCATTGTTCAAAGAATATCTGAACTGTCAAATGAAAATTTGAAGCTCCATCCTTACCTTCAGTCTTGCACAGGCTCCACTTCTGTACTGAAATTGCTTACTATATTGTCAAAAGTATAGGCACACCTGCCTTTATATGCACATGAACTTTAATGGCATCCCAGTCTTAGTCCGTAGGGTTCCATATTGATTGGCCCACCTTTTTCAGCTATAACAGCTTCAAACCAGGAGAGATAAAACTGTTATTGCTGCAAAGGGAGGCCAACTCAATATTGAACCCTACGGACTGGGATGCCATTAAAGTTCATGTGCATGAAAAGACAGGCGTCCCAATTATACTTTTGACAATATAGTGTAAGTGTAATAAACATTAGCTTTTATTTAGCTTAAATAAATTGCAGCTTATCAGTCCTTAGATGTAATAGCTGCTTTTGTTTCTTTTTTGACCGACTTTTCTGATTTGTTACACATCTATTGGATAATTAAGTAGGTCCTTACATATTTTGGTAAATGTTAAGGAGATTCTAAAATCAGAATGTAAGAACATTGGCTCTCCAGGTCAATGTTTCCATGTGGGAGGCTCTTTTCAAGGCAGTTTCTCCAGGCTCTCGCTATAGATGTCTCTCCATAAAACAGGCACTATTCAGATGGTGTCTCCATAAGGCAGGCACTATTCACAGATGGTCTCTCCACAAGGCAGGCATTATTTAGACGGTTTGTAACAAACAGATGGCCCCTGCCCCCATCTATAACTGGCCCTCACAGCAAGAAGCACACGGAAGGGCAACACACAAAAGACAAAACAAGGGATAATCTTGGATTTTTCTCTGGTTTTGACTACTCAGATGGTCTCCCACAAGGCAGGCAGTATTCAGATGGTCTCTTCACAAGGCAGGCACTATTCAGATGGTCTCTTCACAAGGCAGGCACTATTCAGGTGGTCTCTCTACAAGGTAGGCACTATTCAGATTTTATCTCCACAAGGCAGGCACTATTCAGATGGTGTCTCCACAGGGCAGGCACTATTCAGATGGTATCTCCACAAGGCATGCACTATTCGGGTGGTCTCTCCACAAGCCAGACACTCTCTAGGTGGTCTCTGCACATGGTGGATTCACCACACTTGAATCTCTCTAACAGGGGTAGCTCTCCACTTGGCTGTCGTTCACTGGAGCATTTTTTCACAGGATCCTTTCAATACAGTACAGTAAGTCAGATAGTCAGGCACTACATAATTATGTGTTGCGAATCACACCTTTAATTTGACCATTCATACCACAAACCTTGCAAAAAAAATGATGCCCATAAGAGTCCCAGGTCTTTGAGTACCCTAGCATTGCCCCTGACTGCTTACCAGCTTTTAACTGGCAATTATGAGAGGATGAATAGTCCAGAACGACAATGTATATTTTCAGAACAGGAATGGGTTTTATAATGCTTATGCATAAAATCTTACTATATATTTCTTCAACCAAAGATATAATGTGGCATACAAATCTAGCATAAAAAATGATTTTGTCACAAAGCTGGCACTGCTGTTAAAAAAAGGCAAACTGCATAACCATTCTGACCACCTGCAGTGTACCGAATAAGCTCAAGATCAATTACATAAGCAAGCCTATTATACAGCATTTATTTTTAGTTCAGTCGAATCAGAATGTATAGCTTCTTCCTGATGCCTAGAGCTGCTATTGATCATATCAGCACGTTGGCTAGAAATGTAGTTAATTATCAATTGTTAAACGGTGCAGATATGGTTAAGTAAAACCAGCCCAAAGGGCACAGGAAATCTGTGTTAAAGTGCAAAATTGCCTTTGAGTCAGCAAGCACTTTAAAGCAGACTGAGTGCTAATAGCCTCCATTAGATTGTAATCCAAGAGGATAAATTTAAATCGTTCTCCACATTTTGGATTAAAGGGGATCTAATTAAGCTTTCCCTTTGAGATACATTTTCTGTATGTGTGTGGCAGAGATTATAAGACAGGATAGGAAAACACAGAGTAATGTAGTATTTTTTGGTTTCTTATTAATTAAAAAGTACCCTAACTACGGGCAAATAAACCACTTTATATGCTGAACCCAAGTAGCTAACATGAAGCAGCATTGATATGCAAATACTGTCCCTACTAGGGGTTTGTCAACTATAGATGACTCCTACCTGTCTCTAATCATTCCTTGAGGAAGCCTCTTAGCTCTATAATTTCTATAGTCATTTTATGCCTGTTGAGTTTTACCCCATCTACATAAAGGATACAACGCTTGGCTTCAGATTCAAAGAGATAGGGAATATCCTGCACCTGTCTTTTCTTACCCCAGAACCCCACAAATGGATTCATGGAATGTGGTAACAAAATGTGTTCCACTGGATATAAGTACTTTGCACAGAACTCATGCCTATATTGAATGAGACAACGATTTGACCACTCATATGCTAATTGCTACTGAATTCTCTTAGAAAATTGTGCAGTAGTTTTTCACTAGTAAAACAAAACATTCCTGGCATATACAGTACAGCACTCCATTTTCTGAATAGAGCACAAAGACCATAACCAAGGGTGTCAGTCTTGTTCATAGGCACCCTTGAGTGTGTATGTGAAGTGCAAAGCTTAGCACAGATTTATTTTATATATATTTTAGTGCAGCCTCTGGTGGTACAAAAAAAAAGTGGAATCCTCCTGTTATATTATAATAATTAATGCTTTAACTGGCTTTAAATGTCTTTAAAATAAATTATTGATTTTTTTTAAATTTAAACTGAAAAAAGAAAAAACAAACTTCTTTGATCGCTGACATTCATCACTGAATGGACACTTCTGTAGCACTTAGTGTACAGATAAAATGCATAAATAATTCACATGAATTTACATTTTTAAAAGGCTATTAATAATAAATGAGTCTACATCCGCTTACTGCACAGTATGTGAAGGAAAACAGCCTATAAAGTACTGTAGCCCCAGATGTATTTGGACACAATACAGTGCATCCAGAAAGTATTCACAAAGCTTCACTTTTTCCACATTTTGTTATGTTACAGACTTATTCCAAAATGGATTAAATTCATTATTTTCCCCAAAAATTCTACAAACAATAACCCATAATGACAATGTGAAAGAAGTTTCTTTGAAATCTTTGCAAAATTATTTAAAATAAAAAACAAAAAAATAACATGTACATAAGTATTCACAGCCTTTGCCTTGACACTTAAAATTGAGCTGAGATGCATCCTGTTTCCACTGATCATCCTTGAGATGTTTCTACAACTTGATTGGTGTCCACCTGTGGAAAATTCAGTTAATTGGACATGATTTGGAAAGGCATGCACCTGTCTATATAAGGTCCCACAGTTACCAGTGCATGTCAGAGCACAAACCAAGCTTCCGAAGCATGATTGTATCAAGGCACAGATCTGGGGAAGGGAAAGAAAAATGTCTGCAGCATTGAAGGTTCCAATGAGCACAGTGGCCTCCATCATCCATAAATGAAAGAAATTCAGAACCACTATGACTCTTTCCAGAGTGATCAGGAGAGAAGGGCCTTATTCAGGGATGTGACCAAGAACCCGATGGTCACTCTGACAGAGCTCCAGCGCTTTTCTATGGAAAGAGGAGAACCTTCCAGAAGAACAACCATCTGCAGCAGCACTCCACCAATCAGGCCTGTATGGTATAGTGGCCAGACGGAAGCCATCCTCAGTAAAAGGCACATGACAGCCTGCCATAAGACATCTGAAGGACTCTGACCATGAGAAACAAAATTCTGATGAAACAAAGATGAAACTAGATATAATTTGGCCTGAATGACAAGCGTTATGTCTGGAGGAAACCAGGCACCTCTCATTACCTTGCCATTACCATCCCTACAGTGAAGCATGGTGGTGGCACCAGGATGTTTTTCAGTGGCAGGAAATGAGAGACTAGTCAGGATCAAGGGAAAGATGAATGTAGCAATGTACAAAGACATCCTTGATGAAAACCTGCTCCAAAGCTCTCTAGACCTCATACTTGGGCGAAGGTTCATTTTCCAACAGGGCAACAACCCTAAGCACACAGTCAAGATAACAAAGGAGTGGCTATGGGACAACTTTGTGAATGTTCTTGAGTGGCCCAGCCAGAGCCCAGACTTGAACCCAATTAAACATCTCTGGAGAGATCTGAAAATGGCTGTGCACCAAGACTCCCCATCCAACCTGATGGAGCTTGAGAGGTCCTGCAAAGAAGAATTAGAGAAACTGCACAAAGATAGGTGTGCCAAGCTTGTAGCATCGAACTTAAAAAGACTTGAAGCTGTAATTGGTGCTAAAGGTGCTTCAACAAAGTGTTGAGCAAAGGCTGAGAGTACTTATGTACATGGGATTTTTTTATAGGTTTTTATTTTGAATAAATTAGCAAAGATTTCAAACAAACTTATTTCACGTTGTCATTAAAGGGTATTGTTTGTAGAATTGAGGAAAATAATGAGTTTGATCCATTTTGGAATAAGGCTGTAAACAAAATGTGGAAAACTTGAATCTCTGTGAACACTTTACAGATGCACTGTAATACCTAAATTCTATACATTATTTTCACAAAATCAGATTTTGACGCCGATCGTCAAATCCCAAGGCTTGTGAGAACCAAAATCTTTGTGAAAACCAGCAGGATTTTGGCAGTCACACTTATTTTCAGTAATAACATAGCAAAACAAAAACAAAAGATAAAAACAGCTTTAATTTGTTCATGAGCACATTGTAATAAGCATGAAGCAATAGAAAATACTGTATAATTGCAGCCCTCAAATTACATTCTTAGGGAATATTAGGCAAACACATACTAACAAGATTTGCAATGTTAACTGAAATATGACATAGTAAACAAACAAGACAAATCAAAGACTGGCAGACGTTTGACAGCTGCAGATGTGCCTTGCATTTTCCTCTGAGCAGTAGAAAGTCTGGAAAAGGGCTGCTTAGTGTCTGCTCAGCAAATAATAGACCATCCAGTGAGTTATGAGGGTTTTGCATGCAGGATCTGACTACACTCAGACATGAACCATGTTAAATATTTCTTCACTTGTGTATAGATAGGATGGGGGGAGGACATCAGCACTGATGGGGATAATAATAAGTATGGCTGGCTTTCTCGCACCCCAACTAATTAATTCCCAGAAAGCAACTGGCTGGTGTATTGGCTTGGGAACCTCTCATGGATTGGAGGTCACCACCTAACTGGGATGACTGGGATCACAATTGGGTGATTGCCATCTCCTACCCATCTGGGTATCTTTAGTCTGATATTCAGAAACAATACCACTCCAGACGAGGGAGGATATTACTGCAGAGTAATCTCCATGGTAAGTCCACACCACAGCTGGCTGCTGTGAAACAGTCATATGAAGATAAATTGGTGGCACACCAAAATATGGAGATGCTAAATCCCTTATTCCTCATGTCAAAGGAAGACAGCACAAAGACAGAGTTGCTGGAGCTGTTGTTAACACTCATGAGCTAATGCTTAATCATAGCAGCTGTTGGCATCTCCATATCGTGATGGTATGCTGCCAATTTTTCTTCATATGGGTATCTTTAGGCCTTTATTATAGAAACTTTAACTTGCAAATGCTATCCTGAGGAGCAATGTGCACAGCAAGAATTTATAAAGGTTTCAGTAAAGGTAGGTTCACACTAGCTGCAGAGAAGAACATCGTTTTCTGCAGGTAGTGATTGAAGTGCCAGCAAAGGGGGCCATGACTTGCATTTTTACAACACAGGGCACTGTATCCCCCTTTTTTCCCCAAACTTTATTGGAATGTCACAAAGTGACATTAATTTCTTAGCATGGCAACTCAGCATAAAAACGCAGGGTGGCACAGAGACAGAGACCTGCGGAACGGTGCAAAAAAAAAATGCAGATGTGTTGCATTTTTCTGCACAACTCTGCCCCGCAGCTGACAGCTGCGAGGAAGTGCCAGCGAGGCACAAACAAAACCACTGCTTTCTTCGTGCCCTTGTGGGGAGTTGTGTTTTTCTTATGCAGAAAAACAGAGCTCTCCACTGAAGCAGGAATCAACCCTTAGGTTTTAGCTGCTTTATTAAATCTCCTAAAGCACCCTTCAGCTCATCTGGCAGTTTTAAACACAGATCTTAAAGGCTAACACCAGCCAAAACTTTTTCTAGTTCTGGATAGAGCAATAGAGAGTTTAAACTTTTTATTTCTGTGCCTGTGACAGAACAGGAATTTAATATAAATGTCCCTAAGGATGCAATAAGAACATAGTGAGGAATGGGTTTTATTGCTATTTGTGCCAGATGAGTAAGATTTTCCCTCACTTCCTGTTTGTGGGCGATTATTAGGGACATTAAGGTTGTATGCACTTTGATGCCAAAAACAAAGTGATAAAAAGTGAATCCCAACTCCAATTTATAATAAAATGTCCAAAATCTATTGCCCGTAGCTTTTATTTTATTTTTAAATTAGCTCTCACTGTAATATTCCCCCTATCTCTGGTTCTGGCCCCTTGCACACTCACCAATTCAAATTTAAAGTGCTGGTCCACTTCTGGGCCCAATGGTGCCCTACGTCATTCAACCCACCCCGGGATTACTGCCCTAATTTTAGAAAGAGAATGGAGCCATGTTGAGTTGTTTTCTCCAAAGACCAGAACAGGAAAAGGACCTGTATACGTTTAATCCTTATAGGTTTAATAAAGTAAAGGCAGCAGGAGTTGCTACAAGAGTGGTGTGATAGTAAACAGAAGGAAGGGTTACCTGTAATTGGGTTGTAATCTACCAACTGCATGGGAGGTTCAGTTTTACAGCCTCAGTCAGAAATCATTTTACCTTGAAAAGGTTACTTTACCCAAAATAGTTTAGTCCTTTATACAGTAAGAAGACGCATGTACATTCACAAAGCTACTATATGCATAATCCTAAACATACAGATAAAAATAAACCAAAATTTTGATAGCTCACCTCTAACTTCCGGAGAAAATCTAGCAGAGTGTCGGGATACAAACAGTTTCAATTCTTGGTCTAAGTTGCATTCAGTGAGCTTTGTGTCCCATGATCGGATACCTGCAAAATGAAATGCATTATGGTAAATCAATAGCTAAAAAATATATTTCAGTAGGTCAAGCTATGTTTTCAAAAGAACAATTCAAACATATCCTTTAAATCATAAAGATTAACACATGCCGGAACGGGTACTTCTAAAGCAATTGCTTTTTAGTATCAATTAATAAAGTTGTGCTTGTCTATCAGCTAGGATTTGTTGTGGAACGTGATGATGGCGGCCATAAGTGGACCAGGCAATCCACTGACATTTGGATATGCACAGTATAAAGCCAAACATTTTCTTTTTTTGTTTGAGAGTTGAGGGGGGTTATAACCCATCTAAGGTTTTTTTTATGCCTCCACTGGTTAGATTCACCCTCTCTTAATGTACTAGTGACCATTATCATTAAAACAGAAAGTGAGAGAAAAATCCAGATTTTGTGTTGTGTGTCTATGGAAAAGGAAGTGAAGGAAAATCTCCCCAATGGGATGCAAAATACATACATAAATAAATACCCATAAAAAATAAATATCCATTCCCTACTTAATCCAATTTTAAAAACACATAGATTTTACATACACATTAACTCTTCCCATATAAGAGAGACAGATAGGCCTTAATCAAAGGGAGATTTTCCAACGCTCAGAAAATCTTACTGTGCAATAATGAGTGCCCCTGGCTGTTCGGGAGCCTCATTATCACTCTCTATTACATCAGAAATGGCTTGCTAATTGATTTAATATCTATGTCTCCTTAACTCAGTCATTCATCCTTATGGTTAGTTAGCACTTGATAACAACAAATGTCTGTATATTCTGTACTTCTGGTGTCCTCTAGTCCACAGCAGCATGTAAAACTCAAATGAAACAGTGGGATAACCTGAGGTGAATTGATCTCCAAGAGGCTACGTGGGTCTGCTGAGGGCCACACCTGCTTAATTTTATATTATACTAAAGCAACCCTTAAAGTGGTTGTAAAGGCTAAAGGTTTTTTTACCTTCATGCATTCTATTCATAAAGGTAAAAAAAAACCTCCTGTGTGCTTGCTCCCCACAGCCTCCTTAATACTCACCTGAGCCCCATCTCAATAACAGCCAGTGAGTCAATGAGGAGAGAGTGGGGGCGGAGCCAAGCTGAAGCTCTTTGCAGGGGCGGCCCATGCATTGTGGGTGCATGGGCGCCGCCCCCCACAATCCATGCTGTCGCCTCCCTATCCATGCATAGACTCCTATGGCAGCGTGGGAGGGGGTGTTTTTTTTAAGCACCTGATTAGAGCCTGAGTGAGACTCTAATAGGTTTGAAAAAAGGGTGGATTTGGGGTGCCCTGATCCCACCCTGTTACATACAATCCACTGAAGTGTCTGGCCTCAGGTAATACACAGAGATGAAACAAACGCTCCTATATAAGTTGCACCTGTTTATCTGCAGTCTTCTTTTCTATGCATCCAATTAAAGTTCTGCATTTAAAAAGCTTGTCTGAGCAGTCAGAAAAAATGAGTAGAGAGCTAAAGTTACACTCTGCAGAGGAGAGACTGGAGGGAAGGGACGCACACACCCTTCACGCAGAACACAAGAACAGAACTGAGACTGTCAATCAGCTGGAGCTCCCTCCCGTCATCATTTTTCTCTTGGTATCAGGAAAATTTGTCAGGAGTGACTCATGCTGATAGCAGAGGAAGGAAGCAGCAGACAGAAATTACACATAGGGGGTTATTTACAAAAGGCAAATCCACTTTGCACTGCAAGTGCACTTGGAAGTGCAGTCTCTCTAAATCTGAGGGGTAGATCTGAAATGAGGGGAAGCTCTGCTGATTTTATCATCCAGTCATGTGCAAGCTAAAATGCTGTTTTTTATTTTCCTTGCATGTCCCCCTCGAATCTACAGCGACGTTACTTCCAAGTGCACTTTCAGTGCAAAGTGGATTTTCCTTTAGTAAATAACCCCCATAGTGCTCTTAATTGAGACACTCAATTACAATTGTACAGTTGTCACTTAAAGTGGAATGCCACTGCCATTTTTTTTTTCTTTTTTTGAATGCACCTGTTTTGATGTTCTTAGTCTCATTTTCGAATCAATATTTTCAGTAGAACTGCCGCTGTATTTCTTTTTTTTTTTAACTAACCTTTTAAAAATGTTTTTTTTCTTTGTTGCAAGCTTCCATTTTGCTTGTGGGCATGTGAAGCCCACTTGGATTCTTTTATGGGATAAGTTGCTGCTGGCTACCCAGAATGCACTTACCGATCTCACGCATGCGCATCAAACACATAGCGCAGCGCAGGAAACGTCTCTGGTTACCATCACAATGGGTGGCGTAGTAGGAAGTGCACCCCCATTGTTATGGCAACCAAGTTAATCATCTCACTATGCCCACCGACTCCTGGGAATCATCACACACATCTCCCAGGAGCCAGTGCGCCACAGGAAATTATGTACTTTGCCACGGAGGGGGGAAGCAGGAAGAGATGAAGAAAGCCTTGGAAACAAGGTAAGCAATGTGAAAAAAAAATGCCCAATGCAGTTATTATGGTCAGTTCAGGAGCAAATGATGTGCAGATAAAAAAGTGGGTGGAACTCTGCTTTAAGTACACACTATAGAAGAATATTCTTTGTTCATATTTCATGTCTGAGGTTTACAACCACTTAAATGTCTTATGCCAGAAGGTTTCCGGCTGCACACTGGTTCTTTTGTGCAGAACTCAGCAGTGACAATTGGGGTCAGAGGTAGAAACCAGCATATAGCAGGGGACACAGTCTTCCAACCCTTCCGGAAGTGTGAAATACTTAAGAGGAAAATCATGTTGCTGGAAAGGTGAGTATCTTCTGCCTTTTATTGCAGGAGCTTTCTGGCTTAATACATTTTGAGATCTGACAATGCCTCTATAAAAGTGTTAAAATGATTAAACATTAGGAGAAAATAAGGATAAATACTACCTAACATCCAACGCTTCCAGTGTGCTCACAAAGGCGGTGATGACATCACAAGAAGATGCTATGACAATGTCCAGGAATGTGTTCTGGGTGGGATCCTTAGCTGAAGCTGAGGATCACATTGGAAGTTGGGGTATAATGTGAGTATGTTTTCCTTTTCTCCTAATGTATAATACTTTCAATGTTTTGACTGACATTTTTTTTTTAGGTGGTGGAACGGGCATAAGCCCATGTTGCAAGTGTCATGCAGGGCTTTATAATATTATGAATTGCAGTCTAGAACTTTTTATTCCAGAGATAAACATTTCCTGAAGTATTAATCGCAAAATGATGGAAGAGTGTGTAGCGCTAGAGAACTGAGGCCCTTTTCAAATGAAAGCTTAACTCAAAGAATGATATATATATATATATATATATATATATATATATATATATATTATTATTATTCAGGATTTATATAGCGCCAACAGTTTGCGCAGTGCTTTACAATATGAGGGCAGACAGTACACTTACAATACAAATCAATACAGGAGGGATCAGAGGGCCCTGCTCGTTAGAGCTTACAATCTAGAAGGGAGGGTCAAGTTGAAACAAAAGGTAATAACTGTGGGGGGTGAGCTGATGGAGAAGATGAAAATACAGTTAGGTGTGGGTGGGGTAGGCTTCTCTGAAGAGAAGGGTTTTCAGGGATCGTCTAAAAGCTAATAAAGTAGGAGATAAGCGGACAGATTGGGGTAGGGCATTCCATAGGATTGGGGAGGCTTTGGAAAAGTCCTGGAGGCGAGTATGGGAGGAGGTGATGAGGGAGCTAGAGAGCAGGAGGTCTTGAGAGGAACGAAGAGGACGAGTAGGTTGGTATTTAGAGACTAAGCTGGTGATGTGATATGTGATGTGATATATATATATATATATATATATATATATATATATATACACACACACACGCACACATACACATACTGTATGTTTGCCTTGCATTCCTTTTTTAAACAGAATAGGTGGTTTTGCAAAGTAAGGGTCCATGTATACCTTGAGGGGGGATATGATCCCTTTGCATAAATACATGGGTGGTCCATATAGTTAACTTTGTGTAGAGTTATTCACTTTAAAGTAATGTTAAAGTCCCTCTAAAAAAAGTTTTGAACAGAACTTGCTCTTGGGTCCCTCGCTGGTGCTCCTGGCCCCTCCCTCCTGCTGAGTGCCCCTAGAGCAGGCAGCTTGCAATGGGGCACCCAAGCAGGCTCGCTCACAAGCTGTAGCTCTGTGTGTCCACTAACACAGGGCCATGACTTGGCCCTGCCTCCTCTCTCTCTTATTGGCTCAGTGACTGTGAATGACAGCAGTGGGAGCCAATCGCTCCCACTGCTATCTCAGCTGATGAGTAAGCAAAGTCCCTGGAGATCACAGTAACTGTGAAAATGTAGAATAGGCTCTTTCAGTAACTATTTGTGGCCAGCTCAGTAGATTGTTTTGAAAAAAAGTCGGACACATTCCTAAATGAACAATATATAACATTTATAGCTAATAACATCAGGGATTGTTGATCCAGGGAAAATGTGATTGCCTTTGGGGAATCAGGAAGAATTTTCCCACTGGCGCAAATTGGATCATGCGTCAACGGGGTTTTTGCCTTCTTCTGAATCACCTGTGTGTAGGATTGCGCACATGGAGGTTTTCTGTTTATTTATTATTTTCTATTGGTTGAAATAGATGGACTTTTTTCAACCTAACTATGTAACTATGTAATAACTACATGCATTTATCAAGACACAATATTTTTGAATGTGTAGAGTCATATAAAATAAATGTTTGCATTACTTTAAATTTACTAATGAAGCTGATGTTAGTAATTCACCCAAGACTGTTTTTACTACAAGACTTATATGCATGTTCCTAAGAAACCTGTTCAATTCCCCATGGATGTACCATGATGTCAGTGTATGGCAATTAGGTTGTGTACAGAAATTAGGTTTATATTCAGTACTTAACACTCATCAGTGAAAATTAAGCCTTTGCTTCCTTAAGCATTTTTTCTAGTTAAAGAATACCTTTACGTTACAAATTCCAGCTTAGACCAATGTAACAAAGTATATGACATACCTGGCCAATGTCCCTGAAAGTTGGAAATCACTGAAGTAGAGACTGCTACTCCAATCATCTCTATTTGCTTCTGGGTTCTGCGCCAAGCAGCTGCCCTGCTGCATTGTTATCATATGGTGTCAGATTAAATGCAAAGGGTTTCCTGATTGGATGAGGTGGAGAGGCGGGGTGGCAATGTCACACTCTCCACTTTTTCCAGTCAGAAAACAATTTACATTCATTTAGAAAATGCAAAGCATTCTCTAATAGAGGCTGTAGAATTAAGCTTTAGGCTAGGTTCACATTGCTGCGATGCGGGAACGCCGCAAATCCGCGGCGTTTTCCCGCATCGCATACCTCCCGCCGGCAGTTCACACTGCCCTATGCGGACGGCTGGGGGTGTCAATGTTATGTTAATGACACCCCCAGATCCGTCGGCATATCGCAGTGCGATCTGCCGACTCGCACAGGAATCGGATCGCATGGTGTGAACCCCCATGCGATCCGATTCCGTTGCGGACCCAAAAAAGGGTCCCGTGCGAGTTTGCTGCGGGACCGCTGCGAGTTCAGCCATACTATCTGTATGGCTGAACTCGCAGCGCTACGGAGATCGGATGTGATTTGCTGTGCGAATCACATCCGGTTCTCCCCCCGCAGCGGTGTGAACCCAGCCTTAAAGGCAAAGTAGGGTTTAGTGAGCACAAATATTTTCCTTAAAGCGACGGTCCACCCAGAAGTGGAAGCTTCACTTATCTGTCTCCTCCGGTGGAGGTAGTGGGTACCTGTTTTTGACAGGTAACCCTCCCCACTTCCGTCGGACCTCACCATGGTGAGGTACATTAGAAGTTCCGCCCCCTCCTCCTTCCTGGCCACCCGGCCATTCAGAAAGCGCAGCTCGCTTCGTACATGCACAGTAGGGAATCGGCTGTGAAACTGGAAGGCAGAATTAAATCATTGGCTGGGGTGCCAATATCGCTGGATTCCAGGACAGGTAAGTGTCCTAATATTAAAAGTCAGCAGCTACAATGTGCAGCTGCTGACCTTTAATTTTCCAGTGGGTGGGCTGGAGCTCCTTTTTAAAGTAATTTAGAAAGTGACCTTTTCAAATATTTGTTATTTTAGATTTTTGCTATGGTAGGAGTATATTTTTAAAGCAGTAAATGTGACATTCACCAAACATTCCCAGGTGGTTAATCCTTCTCTGCACACATGCATTAGAACAATTTACCTGGACAGAATATATTGTACATGTCAAATTCACTGCTTTATAAATTTGCCCCATATGGAGATTTTTAATTATATCACTGGAGGGAGAAAATTAAAAAAAGAAACCCTCTAGGTCAGACTTTGGAAGCAGATTGGAACAACAATGTATTATTTAAAAAAATATTATTTTATTGAACATAGATACGCTGGCATAGACAATCTAAAATTATAAAAAAGATATTGTCCATTGATGGCCATGCAATAGCCAGAAGAGACGGACGTTACATACTCCCAAGAAAAGGAATGATTCTTCAACAGTATGGCATCAAAAAACATGCGTGAGCCCCTGTACGTCAATGCATTTTGCAGGATCGCTTTTCCTCGGTACACACATTGGGGGGTATTGAAACAGGTCTCACTACATCGAATAGAAGAACACATGATTCCACAACATATTTATCCATATGCCATCCATTGGAGGGTAAGTATGCACCCTATACATACACACATCTGTGTGTGTCCTAATTGGTGCCATTGCAAGCTGCTGCCCACAAGTGATGATGTCACAACACAATCACATGATGTCATAAAGACACTAGTCCATCCAGTTCCACCTGAGTGAGTGTCTACCCCTATCCTTGTACATTGCACACTCACATTGGTCCCTACCCTCAAGGAGCCCACAATCCAAGGTCCCCATTCATATACTAGGGCCAATTTTGGACAGAAGCCAATTAACCTACCTGCATGTCTTTGGAGTGTGGGAGGAAACCCATGCAGGCATAGGGAGAACATGCAAACTCCAGGCAGGTAGTGTCATGGTTGGGATTTGAACCAGCTACCCTTTTTACTGCTAGGTGAGAGTGCTAACCACTACACCACTATGCCGCCCTTAAGGTGTTTACTAGGCAGCCGTACAAATCTTCCTACTTCAATGATGTGGCACTATATGTCGCATGCGCCCATTGGCATTACAGGGAAAACCATTCCAATAGAGGCAGCCCACACAGTGGCACTATAGGGCATGGCCACCTTTCATATGTATGCCTGCAAAGCCCTGGTCGAGGGATAGGCCCCCATCAATCCCAGGCCCATAATCACATCACTATCTCCCCATAAGGGGAGACAAAACAGGGGGAAACAATAGATGACCATTTCCCCCTACAGGCCAGCAGCTGCCATCACATATACGATGCGTGCAATTCAACAACATAAGCCAGATCCACAAGAATCATTAAATAAAAATCTGAAAAAAGGGAATAACAACGTAAAAACATGTCCATATTTCTCAATATAGCTCTGATTGCATTGGGATTCATTTTGTATATTGACCTTTATCTTCCAAACAGAAACATATTAACCAGAATAGACAAATATAAACGCAAACCAATGAACTATCATATTGTAATTATTTTACCTCACTGTACATTTGAGGTTAACATTATCAGTAGAGGCTTATCAATATACTTCGATCCACCATAGTGGTTAAGCCTCTATAGACAGGACCTGCATAGAAAAGGGAAAGGAGGGTAATAAAATATGCAAATAAATAAACAAAAGAAAAAGGAAACAAAATATTTCAAAGAAAAAATAATAATAATGTAAAAACTGAAAATACAGAAAGAGAAAAGTGGAATGCCACAGAGTGTCACCCATACGGTCCTCCACCGTTCAGCCCAGGGACCCTGCTCAGCAAATCAGCGCCATCTAGTTACAGGTAGAAATTTCATAGAAAAGATCTAAAGCTTAGAACATCATTCAAACCAGGTATTTCTGTATCCTTCAAGTCAAAGATCCATTTAGCCTCCCTACACAGAACCCTCTGATCAAAATTCCCCCTCGGGGGTCCTCATGGACCCTATCCAATGCTGCAATTTGAAAGACATAGGGATAATAATTGTGCTTAAATGCTATATGATGTCCTATGGGGGTATTTAAAATCCCAGCTTTGGCATAGTACATGTGGTCCTTCATACGCTTCCAAAACGGCCTTATGGTCTTGCCAACGTAGAAGGCACCACATTGGTACAAAATAATATATATAATCCCTTTAGTGACATGATGTTTTAATGAGTGAACGTGTCCACTGGGAAGCCAAATCACAATAATTACATAAGCCACATCTAAATTTCCTCATTCTGTCCTCTTGTTGGTCTGTATGTCTAGTGTAGTAGCTTTTAACCAGGTCATCCCTAATGGACCCTAATTTTTTAAAAGAAATTTCTGGATGGTCCTTGATATACTTGCAAAGGGTTGGGTCGCTAGTCAACAAGTGCCAGTCTTCTGGCCATTGCATGGTCGTTAATGGACGATAACTTTTTTTTATCATTTTAAATTGTCTATTCCTAGGTATCGATGTTCAATAAAATCAATTTTTTTAAGATAAGGTTAAGGTTTCTTTTATTCTTTTCTAATGAATTTTACAGAGGTGGCACCTGAGTGATTCACTTTAAAGTGTTTGACTCTTATGAATTCAACGTTTTTGCTTAAAAGTTGACTCTACATTTTGCAACATGTTACTCTGTACTTAGGGTGTAACATCTAATATGTTGCTAAGCAACCTCCCCACCAGGGACAGTGGGAAGGAGTTCTTCTCCCTCATCGCAGCTGTAACTTTTGTAACCGTTTTGTAACCGTTGTGACTCTTCTAAACTCGGCCCATACAGAGATCTGTGAATGATTGAGCTACAAGTTAATCTTCCAGCTCAGCAGATGGCCTTATATTTCTCAGTGGAATACAAATGCAGGGATCACCACTCTCATAGTCCAATGACTCTTCCTCCAAGTCTCTAACTTAAAGTAAGGAGATATAGAGTTGGTGGTCCATTTATTGTGGTTGCAATGCTTTACAGACTTATTTGTAAAAAATAATAAATGACGATTTTTTTTCCTGCAAAAATATGTGCATTTATTCTTTTTTTTTTAAAGAGAACTTAGCCTTTAAAGAGGAAGTAAACCCTGATGGGTTTACTTCCTCCTTCATTCCCTGCAAAGGCAAAGCATAATGGGCTACTATGCATCACATAGTAGCCCATTATGTGTCACTTACCTGACACAGGAGCCAGCGATGTCACCGCTGTCCCCTGTAGTCCGGGGGATCCATCTTTTCAGTGGGGTCTCGCAGCTCCGCCGCTGTCATTCGGTGGAGCCGCGATGACGTCACTCCCGCGCATGCGCACGGGAGCCGACACGCGCGGCAGCTCCATTGTTGGAAATGCCGCGCTCAGTGCGCCTGCGCGTCGCTGTCTACGGCGCATGCGCCGTGGACAGCGGTGCCTGTCTTCGGGCAAATATCTCCTAAACCGTATAGGTTTAGGAGATATATTTCTTGGACCTACAGGTAAGCCTAGATTAAGGCTTACCTGTAGGTCAAAGTGGTTTGTAAGGGTTTACAACCACTTTAACAAGTGCTTATCTATCAGCTGCAGAGTGAGTACATTGTATTTAGTGAGAAAGCCAGCCTATTAGATTGGCATTGTGAGAAGGAGCAGTAGAGCACAACCACTGTGTCGGACTTCAAAGCAGGAAACAGAGTCCCAGCATGTAATGAACAATATGACTTCTCCCGTAAAGCTCAAAAAAGCATTAATACACACTGGTAATACTTGATAATATTTTTTACATCGAGAACATTTTTTACATGTTCATCTCAACACATAATTTGAACGATTTACATTCCTTTTCAATGGAAAATAGATATAGTTCTGAATGTGGTCAGTTTTTTAAATTGGAAAACACAACATTATTACAAGAACGTATATGGTACAAGTATCCAGTGCAGAAATATAAGGAAACTGAAAAAATAAAGTGAGCGCTAAACAGAAAAATATAATGAAACAACAGCTGCTAGCAAAAAAAGGCAATATATCCAATCCTCAATAAACATAAAATATGCAGCGATGTGATGATTATAAACGTAAGTTACATAAACGTAAACAATATAAAAAAAGTCCTTCTGTGTTAAACAAAAAAGTCCAATGCTCCCACTCAGTAAGTGCAAAAGAAGGTGTCTGACCACCATAAGGATTGAAAGCGTACCAAAATTTTTACATAGTTACATAGTAGGTGAGGTTGAAAAAAGTCCATTAAGTCCAAACAATATGTGTGATTATATGTCAGCATTACATTGTATATCCCTGTATGTTGCAGTCGTTCAGGTGCTTATCTAATAGCTTTTTGAAACTATCGATGCTCCCGTTGAGGCTACCACCAGTGGAAGGGCATTCCACATCCTTGCAGTAAAGAACCCTCTACATAGTTTAAGGTTAAACCTCTTTTCTTTTAAATTTAATGAGTGGCCACATGTCTTGTTAAACTCCATTCCACAAAAAAGTTTTATCCCTATTGTGGGGTCACCAGTATGGTATTTGTAAAATTAAGTCATATCTCCTCTCAAGCGTCTCTTCTCCAGAGAGAAAAAGTTCAGTGCTCGCAACCTTTCTTCATAACCAATGTCCTCCAGACCCTTTATTAGCTTTGCTGCCCTTCTTTGTACTTGCTCCATTTCCAGTACATCCTTCCTGAGGACTGGTGCCCAGAACTGGACAGCATACTCCAGATGCGGCTGGGCCAGAGTCTTGTAGAGTGGAAGAATTATCGCTTTATCCATGGAGTTAATCCCTTCTTTAATGCATGCCAATATTCTGTTTGCTTTGTTAGCCATTGCTGAGTCTATGATCTACCAGGACCCCCATGTCCTTTTCCATCCTAGATTTCCCCAGAGGTTCTCCCCCTAGTGCAGTGATGGCAAACATTGGCACCGATTCGACTGTTTTGGAACTAATGTTTTGGAAACTAAACATTTCCCTTGATGCTCATGCACTGTACAGTGTAGTTTTGCATCATGGGAAATGTAGTTCCAAAACATCTGGGGTGCCAAGGTTTGCCATCACTGCCCTAGTGTATCGATTGCATTCATATTTTTGCTACCCAAATGCATTATTTTACATTTTTCTACATTAAACATAATTTGCTATGTATCCCATTCATTTGTTCAGATCTTCTTGCAAGGTTTCCGCATCCTGCGGAGAAGTTATTGCCCTGCTTAGCTTAGTATTGTCTGCAAATACAGAGATTGAACTGTTTACCCCATCCTTCAGGTCATTTATGAACAAATTAAATAGGATTGGTCCCAGCACAGAACCCTGGAGGACCCCACTACCCACCCCTGAGCATTCTGAGTATTCCCCATTTACACCACCCTCTGAAGCCCTTGTAGCCAGTTTTATTTTGCACAGTAAATGTTTATGGGCACTGTGTAAAATGCTTTTGCAAAATCCAGATACACCAAGTCTACGGGCCTTCTTTTATCTAAATGGCAACTTACCTCCTCATAGAAGGTTAATAGATTGGTTTGGCAAGAACCATTCTTCATGAATAGATGCAGATTACTGCTAAAGATACTGTTTTCATTACTAAAATCTTGTATATAATCCCTTATCATCCCCCCTAAGCCCTTGTACACACGGTCGGAGATTCCGACAACCAAATCCATCGGATTTTGTCCGAAACTGTTGCATACACACGGTCGGACAAAGTTGTCGGAAAATCTGACGTGATGACGTTAATTCGTTATGACGGGACTATGTTCACGCTAGCAGCCAATAGCTTTGGTGTAGGAATTTGATCTGAGCATACGTGGCACTTTGTCCGATCGGAATTCTCTACACATGATCGGAGTATGTCTGATCGGAGCATTTTGTCGGAAAATTTTACCAACAAGTTGGAAAACTTGGTCCGTCGGATACTCCGACGGAAACAGTCCGATGGAGACCACACACAGTCGGAATATCCGACAAAACGCTCCGATCGGACACATTCCGTCGGGATCTCCGACCGTGTGTACAAGGGCTTAGAGTTTACATACTATTGATGTTAGGCTAACTGGTCTGTAATTCTCAGGGATGTATTTTGGGCCCTTTTTGAATATTGTCTGTCCTCTTTTAGCCATGAGGGTGCTTCCTGTGATGTGTCACAAGGATAAACACTGCAGTTTTGGTTACGGAAGCCCCCTGATTCCCTTGTGAAGACTGAGGAGAAGAATACATTTAATACATTCACCATCTCCCCATCCTTTGTAACCAGATGTCCTTCCTCATTCTTTATGGGGCAAAAATGGTCTGTCCTCCCTTTTTTACTGTTTACATACTTAAAGAATTTCTTGGGATTTTTTTGCTCTCCTCCGATATGTGTCTTTCGTGTTCTATCTTAGCTGCCCTAATTGCACCCTTACATTGCTTGTTGCATTCTTTATAAAGTTTGAATGCTGATGATGATCCCTCAACCTTGAATTTTTTTGAAGGCCTTTTGCTTTTATTTGCATTTTTACATTGGCATTAAGCCATCCAGGACTTTTGTTCGCTCTTATAAATTTATTACCCAATGGAATGCACTGGCTGATTCCCCTGTTTATTATGTTCTTAAAGCCAACCCATCTCTCCTCCATGTTCTTTGTTCCTTAGATTTTATCCCAATTTATATCTTCTAGTAAGGTTCATAGTTTAGGGAAGTTGGCTCTTTTGAAATTCAGTGTCTTTGTATTTCCCTTATGTTTCCTATTTGTGTGATTTATACTGAAGCCAATTGACCTGTGATTACTGTTTCCTAAATTGCTCCGTATTTCCACATCCATGATCAGGTCTGTATTGTTGGTAAATGGTAATCAGTAGATCTAGCAACGCTTTATTTCTAGTTGGTGCATCTATCATCTGACCCATGAAATTGTCTTGCAAGACTTGTAGGAACTAGTGTGCCTTAGACGAATGTGTGGTTCTCTCCGAAATTGTGATTGGAGGTCCACCTCCCCCTCTTTCCTCAGGTTCGGGGGCCTATAGCATACTCCCAGTATTTTCCCCTTAGCTTCATCCTTTTGGAGCTCTACCCAAAAGGATTCCAGCTCCTCCCTAGCTCCCTTAGTGATGTCATCTTTCACATTCACTTGTACATTATTCTTGATATATAGGCATACCTCTCCCCCTTTTTACCCTCTTTATCCCTGCGATAAAGGGTGTACCCTTGAATGGTTGCCAGACAATCACGAGAGCTAAAATTCCCATAAAAATTCCCACAAAATCCGAATCTCCTCATGGCTACACAAATAAGTGCAGCAACCATACTTTAAAAATTCCACTTATGTGGAGTATGATGAATCCTCTCCTTTTATCCTTATTTCGGGAACTCCAGAAAAAGAAAAACAAATGAATATGGTGTAATATTGTTACCACTCTGATAAATTACACCCAGGTGAGTAACGCTCCATGCATAAATTATAAGTGCAACTGCTGATCACCAGCCTCCACCAGCTTTCACCCCAATGCAGTCCACAGGTTTTAGTGCAAGGATTTCCTCTCATATTATCTCACTTCATAGGGTAGAGCTCCATTCTTATGTCCCAAAATACCAAAGGCCATAAACAAGGGATATGCCCCATAGTGTAGTATTTATTAAAAGGACATACAATGAAACAGGTACAATTGCATAAAAACAATATGTAGCAGGCATGTTGTTATGCAATGTCTCCTTTTGGCCGCAAGCTGTAGACAGAGAGATGCTGACTTGTCCTCCCAGAAAACTCAGAGACACAAAGCACACTGGGAAAAAGGGGAGTTTCAGTAAATGCTGAGCTAAATGAGGAGAGGGAACTGCTGAGGTGAGAGAAAAGCGAGTGACAGGTTTTCCACACAGCACTACAGAGAAAATGCTGACAGAAGATCTGAGGAGGGCTGTTTGAGGAGAGCGGTCTGAAGTACCAGCATATGATTGAGGGGAGAGACACACACTGACACCAAGGACTGTGTGATCCAACAGAGGGAGAGAAAGCCATGTTTCTCTTGAGACTACTGGGGAGAGTTACCGTGAGGGAAGGGGATAGAGGACAGGAGTGGTGAGGTGACGAGACTGTGTAGTAGAACTCCACTTGAGAGAGAGAGACACACTGTCTGCCAGCATCTGAGAGAGAGACACACACACACTTTCCTGAGACTGCTGTCAAGTGACTGAGGATAAAGGAGCCAGGAACAGTGTCACGCATACGGTCCTCCACCGTTCAGCCCAGGGACCCGGCTCAGCAACTCAGCTCCATCTAGCCCAGCGGAGACAGCCCACACACTGATTCAGGGATCACAAGACCCACCCAGGTGTCCTGTTAGCCGTTGTCCCATCACCCTGCCAGTTCAGCTACCAGCCATCCTGACTGGCCAACAGGAAGTGATCCAGTGCCTTACAACTTTGCCAGAAACCTGAACCACCATTTGGGACTTGCGTTGTGTTACCACCCAGAGGATTGGTGAGTGGGTGTAAACCCAACATCTTTCTTAGCACAGTACAGACACTGCATGCAGACACCTATTCTCCTTTCTACTGTCAGAGGATGCTTGTTTGGAGCTGCCACTTTTAGCCATTCTGATCTTACAAACCACTACCTAACAGGATTCCCTAGAGGATTACTCACTTTTGATTGAATAAACCTACTCTCTTTACAAAGGGCCCCAATGTTTGCTAGCATAAGACACTAGTACCCTTAAACTCAGGACCTGTAACATTACAGAACTGTGCTTATTGTACCTGCTAACCCATTTCTTCTTTTTGTATTGTTACTTTCAATGGTGTTTGTGGCCCAGAAGGAGCTGAGAAGTTGATAGATCTTTCCTCCCTCTCAGCGTCTATGTAATGGGCATATAGATTACTGATCTTTTCTAAATTTACAGTTGCTAAGTATTGAAGGTTGTCTTTTCTAATGTATTTATTCTTTGCAGAAAGGTTTAACAGTGCTGTAAGCTTCCATATGCTTTAAACCGTGATAATATATTAAATTTGTTTATCACTACCAGGTGTGTGTCTGTTTTTGGTGATTATCCACAGCCAGGATAACAGTATTTTCCACATGTGTCTTTAAATGTGTTTGCAGTAATTTAATTTAACCAGGTGTGCCGGAGAGGCTGCAGTCATTTTTGGGGTTGAGGCGGAGATCAGAGAACCCAAATTTACCAAGCAGCTCCTTCGGGGGGGGGTGGCGCTACAAATATATCATGCCACTAAACTCACACTGTGGCGGCGTGGTGTTCTGGCTCTGAAATCCTACCCTTCTCAATTCACATGAAAATGCATGTTTGCTGCACTTAATTGTGTAGCCACAAATTCTGGTAAGCCTTCAATCCTTATGATGGTCGGACACCTTTTTATGCACTGAGTGAGAACATTGGACTTTTTTGTTTAACACGGAGGGACTTTTGTATAATTTTTATATTTTCGTAACTCGCATTTTTAATCATCACAGCGCTGCATATTTTATGTTTATTGCTTTGGAGAAATATAAGGAAAACACATACACAGTGTAAATTAAAGCAGAAGTACTCTAAGCATAACACATTGAAGCTCATACTTTATCATATGGCAAATATACTATTGTGGAAGTCACACATAATTATGGAGTATAAGAACAGGCTAAATACCTAGGGGTAGTTAGTTAACAGCTATATGACTTGTAATAAAAGGCTTAAGTGCAAGTTTCACCATTGGATAACCGTCTGTCCCATATCTTGGTATACTTGAGTGGGCATCCTCTATGTGTATAAATCAGCTTCTTATATGGGAGTGTATTGTTAATCTCTTTCTTACAGTTTTGTATCATGGAAGGCAATACTGGGAGCAGCTAGGTGCGGCCGCTGGTCCCATTCACTATAATGTGAAGTCACTGGCTGCCCGCACAGCCAGCAATTACCTACAGAGGTCACTGCTGGATGCCCTTGTGGGCAGGAAGGTCTGCCTAGTCATGTGATCACTGTAGTCGGCTATAACAATGGTCACATGATCAGGAACTGGTCCCACCAGTTCCTAAACATTAGTCTTTGACAACTTGATTTCTGTGCTGGGAGGATGCAGTGAGCACACTCTCAGCACAGACAGGTCTGCCACCCATAGAAACATATGTGTGGCATGTGGGTATTAAAGCTCATCCTCTTTGCCACTGCACATATGCAGTATGTGGATGGTAGGAAAGTTAATGAATGATTTACATTTATGTGTTGTGGCAAAAAATAAAGATCAGGGCTCTGGTGCCCACAGAAAACCCAAACCTTGTAGATGGTATTTCACCCTTGTAGTATTGCTTTTCTGTGTACTCCTGTAAGAGTATACTGGGGTCCTATTGTAAAAATGAGTACATTGTATGAGTCTTTACCAAAAAAACAGAACATTTCCTTTTTTTGGCAAACACTTATATGTTGTACTTATGACAGGCTGTACACTGAACCTGGGCTGTCTGGGTGGAGGAAATAAGCTGGGCATTGCACTAAACATGCTCAGGTGGCTCATATGCTTTTATAGGGCTTTTAAGAATTTACTATGCTTGTAAGTTTTCAAATAATTATTTTTTTGGGCTACATTTGTAGCTAGATAACTAATGTGAGATATATTGTAACTGAATACAAAATGTATCATTCTTATATGGCTAAGATGTTTTTATATTACTTTTTTACATAGTGATAATAAAGAGCACCTGAAATAGGAGACTGATAGCCTGAACCAATCTGAGCTATCCTGCCAGGAAGCTGTAACTGGAGATTCCCCACCCAGCAGCGTGCCCCCTGTATAAGTGTGGCTGTGGGGCTATTGATTGGCTGTCTACAGTGACAGCTTCCTGGTGGGAAAGCTCAGGCGGGTTCAGAATCATGTCCAAAGTTCATCTCTAGAGACTGGTAATAGACATGTTAACTCACATGCATTGGTATACAAGTGTTTTTAATCAGTCTTTAAGATGTGTCTGTTTATAAGGCTTTATTCAAAGGCTGTATGAAAACTGGCCAAAAAGATATGTCCAGTTTGTGTGGGGCAAGAAACACCAAACTGTCTGCATCCAGGGCAAGTTAGAGGCTCTTTTCACACAGCAGTGCAGTCGCTTAGCAGTTTTCACTTCTGCGTTAAAGCACTGGGGTCTTTAGTTTGAATCCCACTACCTGCATAGAGCTTGCATGTTCCCCTGTGCAGGCATGGGGTTTCCTTGAAAGTAATAAAAAAAAAGCTATTTGCTTAAGAAAAATGTATAGATTGAGGCATGATACTAAAATATACATTTTAGACTTTCCTACACTTAAGTATATAACTATTCATCATAACAGTTGTGTTATATAGTTTCATCAGTTAAACCACAAAGTCCAAATTCATACAGCCAGTGTTCATATTTTTTATTCTACTTGGCACAAACAAAGACTAAAATAATCATTGACTGCTCAGAAGCATAGTGCCAGTGCATACAAGTCCCCTGGTAAGTTAAATAATATAAAAAAAAAACGATAGCTCTTTTAAACCTATACTGGCAATGGAGGGAAGTAGAACTCTGAAGATGGGATAAACCCTAGACATCAGCACCATTAAAATATGCACTGCGAACAGCCCCTGAGCCATTAGTAGAAATTCAGCTTGGGCCACTTAGCAAAGCAAAACTGCCACCCCCCCCCCCATCCAACATGCTGCAGCCACAGTGCAGTATAGACTCAGGGTGGAAGAAGACCAAGCCTCAGTTACTCATAAAACGCAGACAACTAGTGGCAGGTGAGGAACAGATGGCTGGAGGTGACCTGAGACAATGTAGGAGAACAGCAGGAATGGATTGAAGATCAAGGATACACATGGCTCTTTAGGCAGGAGCAGTAGAGGGAGATGCTTCTGCTCAGCTGTATGGTGGGAAAAACAGCACAGAAAACACATAACACTCCACCCAGCAGGTGACATCAGCACCCACATCATTAATCCCTTCCACGTCATAACCGCAATGAAATGATGAATAATGGTGTCTGGCCACTAATAAAATGAAGACCCTCCTGGTGTTCAGCCCAACCAGCCTACTCACCGAGTCTTCAGAGGCAGGGCAAGCGCTGAGCAATGCCAGCACTCAACATGGAAAGCACTCTGCAGCTAAAGTTTACAAGAACTGAGTCTGGAAAGTGCCTAGTGGATCCCAGTGTCTGAAGGTCATTTCCAGGCTTACCCCACAATGTCCAGAGGTGGTACAATCCAAAAGCCAGACTGAGGTAGACTAAACCTGAAGAACTGCAAACTGCAGGGGAAACCTCCAGCAGCTGTGACAAAAGAGATCTTGAGTAAAGAAAAAAAAAGTCAAAGAAATAAAATTGCTAGCAAAAAAAAAAAAGAGTTATGCCGCGTACACACGAGCGGACTGTATGGCGTACTTAGTCCGTCGAAACACATTTCAGCGGACAATCCGCTCGTGTGTGGGCTTCAGCGGACTTTTTCAGCGTGCAGTCTGGCGTACTAAGTATTTCGGTTTTTTCGAAATTCTGTCCGTCGTACTTTGGTTTCAGCGGACAGTACGGTCGTCAGTATGCTAGTTCGACGGACTAAGAATGGCGCATGCCCAGAAAGGATTTACACGGCGGAAGGGTGCTTTGCTGTGTCTTGGACTTCCTATTTCTAGTCCCGTCGTACGTGCTGTACACGTCATCGCGCAAGCTTTCGACGGACTGTTTGTGCATCCGTGTGTGGTCAAGTCCGTTCAGTGGAAAGTACGACGGACTGTCCGTCGGATTGTATGACGAACTAAGTATGCCATACAGTCCGCTCGCGTGTACGCGACATTAGTCTTTACAGGAGCAAAGCTGATAACAGAAAGTCCATACTCCTAGGACACTATATAAAAAGTGAGACATGCTGGTATTGGGGGGTGAATGGGGTTGTATCCTGGGCTAGCCTACATTTTTTTGTTGCCAGTGTCCAATTAGGCGGCAGTTGTATAAGCTGAGGTCACTGTGCCAATAGATGAAAAACACTGTAGTAAAAACCTGCAAAATTATGACACAATTTTCTGTTACCCTTGATACATACATAATTCATTGACACTAACATAGCTGATGCCCAAAATTGAGTAAATGCAACTAGCATTTTTTGTCACACGATCACTGGCCAACTAGAGTGCTCTGTAAGTATAAGTCACTTTAAATGGTACCTGCCATGATCTCAAGATTTGGTACCCAGTAGGCATAACAATACGTGAGCTGCCATAACCAGCTGATTTAAAAGATACAGGATTTGTTCTTCTTATCCTGATCAGGGTCTCACCAATTAGTGAGTGACTAACCTGGAAGAAGCATGCACCCAGTAAAGTGTGAAAAGTCACAATGTTCACTTTTCCTGCTTGTAAAAGACCTGGAGCCTGTAAAAAAATGTCAACAAAAGTAGAACGCATATTTCTATCCTCAGAGGTTTCCTTTAATGGCTAAACCACGCAGGCAATTGTATTCTCTTGTTCTTGAGATGCTTAACCACTTACTGGCAGTCACATCATACACAGGGTATTTTAACAGCTTAATTGTGCTATAAAATTGCCAGCACTAAATTATTAGGAATAGTAATTGTTAGCTAGACAGACAAACAAATGGCTCCTTGTAAGGTAAGCTACATATTTGCATGATGATACTTCAATCATGTGCCGTTGATGGTATGTAGATTAGCCCCTAAGGTTTTCTATACTTTTTACAAAGCCTGATTTAGCAGGGCTTTCAGGAAGTGGGACTATAGTCTCCTACTAGGCATTTTGTACAACCTCCTTCATATTTCTAAATGAAGAGGACTACCTTCTGTGTTACTGATCCATGCTTGCCTAAAGCAAGCGCTCATTTAAACAATTACATGCACATCTGCTATTCATTTGGAATGTCACACCAAGGTACCAAAAAAATGCATATGCATTGCAGCACACTGTAATGTATGGCAAATCACCATAGAGCATTAAGTAAGCATTAAGCATGAAGTAAACCCATCGATTCAATGGTGTCATAATTGATCACATGTGCAGCATCAAGACAGTTGAAGATTAAACAGAGGCCAATATGGCAGCTTCCTTGGCTGAAAAATATAGGGTGGTTTACTTCCACTTTAAATGTTCCTTTTACCCTCTTTGAGTGGCATCCACCCAACTCTTTTACTCTCTTTGAGTGGCATCCGCCCAACTTCAGCCCTGTTCTGAGTCCTTCACTGTGTGGTCATACCTGGCGCCACACAACCCTTGCAGAGACAGGTCCATACCATGTCCAGCTCTTACTATGGATGTGTTCTGATCAGCCCATACATTTTTACATCTGAAACTCCCCTCATCTGGATGGCTGGCTATTTGCCATGAGTATGGACCAGCCATTGAAATGCATGGGCCGAGTAGCACGTATGTTCAATAGGAAAAGAATGCATCTGGAACTTTTGTATGGCGTTGTGCAAGACCACACAGTAAATACATCAGGATAGAGGCTAAGGGTAAGTCATTAGGGGAGTGGGAGTAACATTTAAAGGATAACTTCAATAGAAATAAGGTTTAACTGGATGATGAGACAGTTATCAAGTTCAGTATCAAACTGACCATCAACACAACTATTATTAGTTGTACTATGTTGGCCACCAATGTTGAAGGGCTTCATTATGGGTAATATGGTTAAGTATACTTAAGCGTGCTGGCCTCCGCATTACAAGGGACTGTTATAAGGTGTTTAATATAGCCTGGATGCCACAAAGAAGAGTAACTAACAGGCCATAAAGTTTTACAATGAGGATCTGTGTTTTATGAGTAAGTCCCTGACTGTAAGCTCCTCTCCAGAGTTGCCAACTGTCAGTATTTTTACTGGCAGCCAGTAAAAAATGGCCACTTTTCTCCTGCCAGTAAATGCCAGTGACAGGAAAAGGTCGCCAGTAAAAAGATATGGTTGTGACGCCCGTTCCGGAGTCGGCCAAGACCATCCGAGTGCCTGCTACAAAATGTTAAGGTGGCGGGGGTGGGGTCAGGTGGTGCCTGAGTGTGTCGTTTGATGTCAAGGTGCAAGTGAGCAGGCCAGAGCCTCGTGTGTGGGTCTGCGGGATGGGAGCAAGACAATTCGGGAGCGTGACTGTCAGTGCTGTTTGGACCAGAGTGGACTGAAGGGACCAAATGGCGTGGAGAGATACTGTTAGCCCTTGTATACACGGTCGGACATTCCGACAACCAAATCCGTCGGATTTTGTCCGAAACTGGTGTTGCATACACACGGTCGGACAAAGTTGTCGGAAAATACGATCATTCAGAACGTGATGATGTTATTTTGTTATGATGGGACTACGTTCGGGCTAGTAGCCAATAGCTTTGGTCTAGGAATTTGATCTGAGCATGCGTGGCACTTTTTCTGATCGGAATTCTCTACAAACGATCGGACAAAGTCTGATCGGATCATGTTGTCGGAAAATTTTATAGCCCAGCTCTAAAACTTTGTCGGTCGGATATTCCAACGGAAACGGTCCGATGGAGCCCAAACACGGTTGGATTATCCGACAACACGGTCCGATCGGACATTTTCCATCTGAATGTCCGACCGTGTGTACAAGGGCTTACTGTGACTCAGGAGGGGACGTGTCCTGTCGGTGAGGTGTCATCATCATCTGTGCTGCTGCCCACTGCTGTCGGTGTCACTGTGAATCAATTTCATGTTTTTATCTGCCCCCCCCCATTCTAATTTCTTGCCCTCCAGAGTCCTTTCCCTGAGCTAATTATTTACTATATCGAAAATAAAAAAGAAATATGTTTTTTATCTACCTTCAATCACATTGTATTTGTTTGTAGCCTAAATGCTAAAAATTACCACTTAAAACTATAATTTTGTAACTTTTGGAAATGCCAGTAAATTTTGGGTGTCGTGTCAGTAAATTTCAATCTGGTAGATTGGCAACACTGCTCCTCTCTGGGACAGGGCTGGTGTAGATAGTGAAAACATACTCTGAAACATACTGTGTGATATAAACAGGAGGAAAAAAAAGAAATAATCCTTATGTATGGATCTTGTAGCCTTCCCTATTTATGTAACTGTGATTTATTACAGCCATTCATCAAACAAGATCGTGAACAAGTGACTTTAAGAATGATATAAATATTTAAAAGCTATAAAGTTCTCATATTTTGTGCAAGTTCAAATTTCTAATTGCATTAAAAGATGATCATACTGAGATACAGAAAGACAACCCAGTTAAATACAAAAATGACATGCAATTTCCTACTGCTCTTTTTTAATGAAGCTTAGTCATATTTCTGGAGCTCCTTTCATCGCAGCTTTGCCAGACTGTCTTACTAACAAGCTAGTAATGTTTAATTTCTGCTGCCTCCAAAGAGATGGTCAGAGGGTATAAAGGAAATCAGATAATGTCACACAGCATTAGAAGGATATTACAGGAACCTAACAAGCTATTACTGGCACGTATCTGGCAATATGTCAGCTTGCACTCGTGCCTGACCACAAAGTAAGAAGAACAGATATAAGGCTCATGTATAAAGATAAGTAGAACCGTAGTAATTGGTTTTTATTCCATAGCCCAGTTATACAAGCCAAACAATATTCAAGGGTGTTATTCCTACTGGTGTTCATGTGTTGTACTACCGGTATTTATTGTATACTATTGGTATATTGTACATGTGTTGTACTACTGGCATTCATTTGTATGCTACTGGTATACATGTGTTGCATTATTGGTATTTATGTATTGTATCTGGACTGTTTAGACGGAAATACACAAAAGAAAGTTATCTAATATAACTAGAAATTAGCCTATTCAAGGTGTATTTGCAGTCACATACACTTTAAACAGTTTTTTGTGTGTGTCAAAAAAAGAGTGGGCAATGGTTACAACCTTTGTCAGAATTTACTGCTATCTGGGACTCCATTAGAAAAATTTCCCTCACTTCCTGTTTTGCTGACAACAGTTTCCCAGACAGCAAGTAAGAGGAAATCTCCAACAGCAACACAGGAAAAATGCTTTAATTTAGAAGCATAGGGGAAAGCTAGAACACCTGCCAGAGTTTTGTTGCTGTCTGTGTCCCTCTTGCAGATTTTCCCTCACTTATGCCGTGTACACATGATTTGATTGGTGGAAAAAGCTGTGATGGTTTTCCTGATGGAATTCCAATGGGATTTCGCTCAAGCTGTCTTGCATACAAACGGTCAAACCAAATTCCGACCATCAAGAACGTGGTAACGTTCAAAATGTACGACGGGACTAGAAAAAGGAAGTTCAATAGCCAGTAGCCAATAGCTTGTAGTTAAATCTGAGCATGCATGAGTTTTTGCGTGTCGGAATTTCATACGCACGAACGCATTTTTGGATAGGAACTTTTTCCGACCGAAAAATTGAGAACATGCTCTCAATCTTTTGCTGGCCAAAATTCGGCCAGCAAAAGTCAGATGGAGCATACACACGATCTTATTTTCCAACCAAAAGCTCTCATCGGTCTTTTGCTGGCCGAATTTGTGATCGTGTGTATGTGGCATTAATGTTTGCAAGCCATTGTCGGAGAAGAAATCTCTCTCTATCCAAAAATAAAATAAAAGGGTTTTAACTGAAAATACATTTTGAATAGACTGGGAAAGGGTTAGAGCCTCTGTGACGTTTTTACTGCTGACTGTCTCACTATTGGGAAATTTCCCTTAATTTCCTTGTAAAACAGAAGTGATAAAAAAATTCTCCTACAGAGTTGTAGGCAAAATACAATTGTTTAGTAAAGTAAAGAAGTGTTAGAACTTCTGACAACAAACTGGCTGGACATGGGATGTATTTTGGTGATGTAGTCCTAATGTTCAGACCTAGAGAGGGGAAAATTTAGGAAGAATAAAAGTGTTTTTTTTTTTAGGGTATGGGCACATATAGGATGGCATTAGGATGTATTACTTTACAGTTTAAATGCACAAACCCCTCAATTTCAATTAATGTTCTACAGATTATGATACACCCTTAAACACTTCTAGCAAACTTTTTATATATAAATATGATATATGCTATATATGCCTGTGCTGTTTATAATTAAGTACAGTTTAATCCCTTTGCAGCTGCCCCACACAAAGGGAATCATAACTTATTTAATTATTACAAGTAGTTATATAGCATTGTTAATTTACACAGTGTTTTACATATATATTCACATCTGTTTCTGCCCTCAAGGAGCTCACAATCTAAGGCCCCTAACTCAAATTCATACATACTAGGGCCAATTTAGACATTATCCAATTAATGCCAGCATGGGGTGTGGGAGGAATTTAGAGTACCCAAAGGAAACCCACTCAGGCGCAGGGATAATGTGAAAACTCCATGCAGTCAGTGTCATCGTTGGGATTTGAACCAACAACCCAAGTGCTGCTAGACAGAAGTAGGAACCACCTAGCCACTGTGCTGCTCACATTCTGTCTTTGATAGCTAGCAGGCATGCATAGCTTCTGGCTGCCAGATTCAGCCATCACTGACAACAATGTTCACACTAACAATCAGGAATCAATCAGAATAATTTTTGGTCATGTGATGACATTGGGTATCTTATGCAGGCTGGAAGTTAATTTACAGAAAATGGCTTTTTCGATCTGCAGATGGCACTGCAAACCGAATATAGCAGTTGTCTTTGTTTAATACTGTAGTTGTATTATGCAATTACAGTCATTACAGTATTAAAAAGGATATAAAATCATTTTAGAATAAAAAATAAATTTGTATATTTTTTTTACATGTTTATCCATTTTCTAGGGAATTTAGTAAAACAGTATACCAAACAAAAATCTTTTTGTGTCTTAAAAAAAAAAAAGTAAAATATTTATAGGTAGGTTGTATGCTTGCTGTAGAAGTTTGCTTATACATCAAGGATTCAATAACCTCTAGACACAAAAGGGATAAGCACATATTTCCTTTAGTTCTAGAGGTTAAATATAAAAAAAATTAGTTTTGTTATAATACTAGCTTCACATTCCACAGACTAAAACTTTTCCAACCACTAATATAATGTTCCCTTTTGGCTATGAAACCCATGGCTTTCTACCAACTACAACAGTAAGCATGAGTGCTCCCAGTTCTCTCACAGTAAAAGTTTCCATAACTGTCCAGAAGCCTCGGTACCGTAATACAAGCTGTAAACATATTGTATGACTAGATGGATAGATTGAGAAGGAAACATACCATGCAGAATATGGCCCTTCCTGACATGTGGCTCATCGATTCAGATTTCCAGATTGAAAAAAAATCTGCTATTAAAACTGTAGAAACATTACTTAGACTGGCTAACTTGATATCTCTGCACTGAAATTTTTTCATGTGATTTTCATGTGTTCACATGTATTTTCAATGTGAATCTTCTTGAATGTTGTGCTCAGCACATAATTATGTGGTCTAGCTTATGTAGCTAGACCAAGAGCTACCAGTACAGTCTCCCATCAAGCCATAGGCCCAGATAGGAATCCACACTTTAACTCAAGAGGCCTTGTTTACTACAGTGGTCCAGACACAATTAACATATAGTCAGGAATACAGCTGGGTCCAGTGAGACAGAGGTGTCCATGTGTTTCAGCCAGTGCCTCCAGAAAATCTACCCGGTCACTGTTTTCAATGGACCCAATAGTTCAATACCATTCCTACTCATTCCCCTACTACAGACCAGGCCCAAGTGTCAGAAAATCAATATGGGCTTTACTGCTGTACTAGACTGACCTTTAGCCAGTGGTTGCCAACCTTTTGGACCTCATGGACCACTAAACTCATGATATTGAATCCCGCGGATCACTAGCAAGAAGTTTACATGCTTTATAGGCACAATTCTCTGGCTCTCTGCTCCCTTCCCCCTTCCCCATAACCTGCATCACACTGCTGCCTTAGCCCCTCGTACCCACGGTCGGACATTCCGACCACAAAATCCGTCAGATTTTTTTAGATGGATTTTGTCCGAAACTGGTGTTGCATACACACGGTCGGACAAAGTTGTCAGAAAATTCGATCGTTCGGAACGCGGTGACGTTCGTTCATTACGACGGGACTACATCAGGGCTAGTAGCCAATAGCTTTGGTCTCGTAATTTGATCTGAGCATGCGTGGCACTTTGTCCAATTGGAATTCTCTACAAACGATTTGAAAAAATCCGATCGGATTTTGTTGTCAGAAAATTTGAGATCCTGCTCTCAAATTTTTTCCATCTGAATTTCCGGCGGGAATAGTCCGATAGAGCCCACACACATTTTCTGACGATATAATCCGATCTGACCTTTTCCATCGTAATTTCCTTCCGTGTGTACAAGACATAACACCGACTCATCATTGGATCTCACCTTCTTATCCACCCATGTGCTCAAGCTTGGTGCGCCCTCCTACAGTCTGTGATCAGCGCTGCTATTGGAAGCCCCCTCTTTCTTCACCTCCTGCTCTGTGCACTACTCCTGGCACCTCCTTCACAGTTCACAGGGGCCAGGACTACAGAGGAGGCATTGGGTATCAATGCATATTGACTGTAAGCATGCATTGAGAACAACACTGGAAACAACATTGGGCAATATACGTACCCCCACAATGTTGATTTGTGGCAGAACCCCTGGGGCCTCCAAACTTTTCTTGTGGACCATCAGTGGTCCACAGACACTGCTTGACAGCAACTGCTTTAAGCAATAGTAACACTCAGTATTACATGGAGACAAAGTAATTTCGTTTAACTCTTCCATGTTGCGTCAAACTAAACTGAATGTAGACTGTATACTACATAGACCTCTTTCTAACTAATGCTTCTAACAAGCAAAGCATTCTGCTTGGGTGAACAATGACAACAAATTCCACACAAAAAAATGTAAAACAATGCATTGTTTAGCCCCTACAAACTTCAACAGGTTAATGGGTTAGAGCTTGATTTCACCAGTTTTTCATTTTTTACCAATCCGTTTTTTTCAACATTTGTATATGTATTTTTAAATTTTATATTTCTATAGCCTGTTTACCCTGGGTACTAAAGTGCCTAGGAGGTGAGGCAGCCATCTTGGGCGCACTCAATTCAGCCAGTTAACCTACCAGCATGTGTTTGAAGTGTGGGAGGGAGTACTCAGAGGAAACCCACGCAAGATCCATGGGGAACATGTGAACATGATCCAGATAGCGTCTTGGGTGGAATTTGAGTAAAACCACTTTGTGTACCTTCACATGATAACCTTTGATAGAAACTTTTATAAATTTCAAGATAAAATCTGGTCAAATCAGGCCCATGTGTGTTCAAAGAGAACCATGGAAAGGTTATTTTCGGAACCTGGTGGTCATCTTAACTTCCTAATAGGTTACATGAAATTATATTATAATTCAAAGAGCACATTCAAACTTTGGAAGTTGGCATGTCTGAATCAGTTTGGTGGAAGCCTCTTAGTACTGAGATAAACCATTTATTTTTATAAGGCATTCTGTTTTAAAAGAGCCAGGAGTACGCAATAGGTGTGTTTTGGAATTCCTGTTCCACATTGCAGGTGGGTGTTCTCAGATTACTGATAACAGGGAGAGGGGGTAAGCTAGTATACTGCAATTATGCCTGGACAGAAATGTACTTAGCCGATAGGCTGTGCTTCCTGTAAACATGTTAATTTTTAATGCTGACCAAAATTTACTTTTAAAAGCAAGAAATAAGTATATATACTAAGTAGTATGGACAAACCTGAGTGCATCTAATTTAATATGTATATACTAATGCTGAGAGAGGCATACTGGATTTTGCATAAGTAACTTTTACATAGACACACTGACAAAAAATGTCAGTGAGTATGAAAAGCTGTCTTAAGTAAGTATGTGAACAATGTTACTGTATAATACTGCAAAGGTGCTGTATGTCATCTCCGTGTGTGTGTGTGTATATATATATATATATATATATATATATATATATATATATATATATATGTTTTTTTTTTTTTTTTCGCCCTTTTTCCTTCTTGTTAGTCTTGCAAAATAACATGCTTGCAAGTTGCAAATATTAAATATTACACCTCCTCTGTAGGTGACTACACTCATGTCTCCACTGTATATATGGAGGGAGCCATGATTGACACCCAGGCTGAACTTTAAATTTGTCTACATTTGTTCACCTGCATTGCATGTTGGATTGATGGGATTAGTAGTTTACAGAAGAAATAAGGACATCTGTGCTTTCTTTTCAGCTTTCAGGAAGTAAAAAGAACACTGAAATTCTGGCAAGACCAACAGTTATTTTCTGTACTGACTGTAAAAAAACAAATGCAACCACCACATCTAAGACCTTATAAAGTAGAATATATATTTTTATATATGCTTTATTGATAGTTACCTCTCCTTTGTACATTTTCTTTATTTTATTTCAATAACAGAACTAAGGGCCTTATGAGCTTGAATGAGTTGATTTGTCTAGTAAGTGACCCGTGTTGCTCTTATGAATTAGAAAATGTACTGCTCAGCTGGCCCATGCTGTGTTTGCATAAAGCAAGTATCTACCACCAGGGTCCATCAGCGGGTAGATACAGTACATATACACAAACCAGCAAGAAGAATGAATGGTTAGGAAAAATACAAGCAAATAGCAGGTTCTGGGCTTCTCACATTACACCCCACCCTTGTATGTAATAGAGATGACAAGAGAAAGACCTGTAAAAAAAAGAATACAACCGCCACATCTAAGAATTGGTAAACTGCGATATATACATTTTATTTTTGAGTTTAGATATGCGTTCAGCATAAGGCATACAGTTTCGTATATTTTTTATAATTATTAGAAAGGGAGGTTAATAAGCTCATTGTTTTAAGTAGTTGTGAACATACCATGTTATAGACAATTCTAATACAGTTAAAACTTTGCCAAAGGTACCAAAGGTGCTTCTGTATTTGTCTGAACTTGAAGGTGTGCAAGTTTTTTTTCACTATAGAATGGATCCATAAATTCTTGACAGTGACCTTCATAAATTCTCTTTTCCATAAATAGTATAGAAGAGTGGGGTTTTCAAACTTACTGTGGAATTTGTTTATGACAATTTGTTGCTTTTTTTAGCCCATTTAAATTCTTTGTTGAAGATGTTTGTTGAAGTATTGTTGAAGATGTTGCCTTTTTATATAAATGTATATTATTTTTATTAAATTTAGTAGATACATAGTAGGTGAGGTTTAAAAAAGTCCATCAATTCCAACCTATGTGTGTGATCATATGTCAGTATTATATTGCATATCCCTGTATGTTGCGGGTGTTCAGGTGCTTATCTAATAGTTTTTTAAAACTATCAATGCCCCCTGCGGAGACCACCGCCTGTGTAAGGGAATTCCACATCCTTGCCACACTTACAGTAAAGAAGCCTCTACGTAGTTTAAAGTTAAACCTCTTTTCTTCTAATTTTAATGAGTGGCCCTGTGTCTTGTTAAACTCCCTTCCGCGAAAATGTTTTATCCCTATTGTGGGGTCACCAGTACGGTATTTGTAAATTGAAATCATATCCCCTCTCAAGCGTCTCTTCTCCTGAGAGAATAAGTTCAGTGCTCACAACCTTTCCTCATAGCTAATATCGTTCAGACACTTTATTAGCTTTGCCCTTCTTTGTATTCGTTCCATTTCCAGTAAATTCTTCCTGAGGACTGGTGCCCAGAACTGGACAGCATACTCTAGGTGTGGCCGGACCAGTCCAGTAGTACTTTGAAAAATATGAATAAAGTTAGCTGTGATCATAATAATAAATGATCTTAAGAAATTATGATCGCATTCCACATATTGTGTCAACCCGTACAGAAAAGATTAAATTATTAACACTAGAAATAAGCTCACAAATTAATGTATTTATTGTGTGTGATATGACTGGGCATTTTCTATTCCTGTAATCCAGTTGTTAAAGGATTCATATCATCAGCTGTTATTCTAAGCCCTAAGGCATCTCCTATCACTGGTTCTTTATCAGATTTAAAGTTAAATGACGGCCTGCTCTTCGAGGCTCAATCTATTAGTTAGATATGAATATATGTGCATATATTATAAATATATATGTCAAGTAAAATAAAGTTAGGAGTAAACAGAATTAAATCTAGTTGCAATGAACATAATGATACTGGTGGTCTGTTTGTCCAGCAGAAAGGAGAAAGGTCTGCATATTGCAAGTCATGACCTTCAGAGGACAAATGAGTTATTTATATAGCAGCATTTACTGTCTGATCATTTCCCAAGAGCTGCAAAGCTTTGCACTTATCAAGAATACTACATCCTTCTACACAGCGTGTGAATGTATAACTAGGTCATCTCCCACCTGTATGGGCCGAACAACGCTTTACTGGAATGAAATATGCATGGGCAGCAATATGGTCTTCACATCACTACCAAACATTATAGCATGCATATAATGGGGAAAAATGAAAAGACATCTTGGATGTGCTCAACCAAGTAGAAATATAGAGATAGATTGACACAATCAGGAATACATTTACCATAAAGCAACTGTGCACTAAATCTTAAGTCCTAGTGCGGAGGGGGGCTGGGGCAAGAGCCAAAACCCAAACGATACATATATGAGGTTATTTAATAGGATAAAAAAAACTACTATAATCCATCTTTTATGGATCTTGTTTTACCAAACAAGATCTACATATATTGTTGCTGTGAATTCCTGCTTTTGACATTGTTTGCAGCTAAAGCCTGTTTGTCATTTTGATGTATGAAGGGCTGTATGAACTGTAAGATCAGCCTAGATGACAAGTTAGACATAGTTATAGATAAAGTGAAAGAGATATCCAAATGAATCTCAAGTGCCTATAATATTATTTTTATTACTAGGAAACATTTAGACATTACAGTAATCTATTAAAATTTTATTTGACTTTAACTGTCTATAAATGTCCAAGCAGGGACATGAACAAGGCCCTGGTGCCAATCCAAGCTTTGTATTCAAAGCGTAATTAAAAGATACTACATTCCTTAACAGCCCGTGTACTGAATCAAGAAAGAAAGCGGCCTCAGCCTAGGCTCATCCCAGGCCTTGCCCCCTGACACCTTTGACCACCCACCCACAGAGTTTATTCATAGTGGTGATGCATGCAAGTGTAGTAAGTCACTGGAGAACCGAAGGGCCGCTTGGAGTGAAGCTCTAAGTAATTAGATGGGGTCACAAGGCCCTGGTGCCAGATTGAAACAGAACCCTTATTTCCTGGGACAGGCCCCTTAAAACATGGATCATACTCAGGAAATTGGGACGTATGGTAACCATATTCTAGAGCAGTGGTCTCCAAACTGCAGCCTTTTGCTTGCCTTTATCTGGCCCTTGAGGCATTATTGTTGCCACTGACACCAAAAGTGAGGCATTATTCCTCCCACTGACACCAACGATGGGGTACTTACTATTCCTTCCACTGACACCAGCGATGAGGCACTATTCCTCCCACTGATACCAACGATGAGGCACTGTTTCTCCCACTGACACCAACAATGAGGCACTATTCCTCCCACTGACACCAACGATGGGGCACTGTTCCTTCCAGTGACACCAACAATGGGGAACTATTCCTTTCACTGACACCAACAATTTCTCCCCCTAATACCAAATATGGGACATTGTTTTCTCCCACTGGGCAGAGTCTGACTGACAGTAAACTGGCCCTTTGTTTAGAAAGCTTAAAAAAATGAGTTAAAAAAAGGGAAATGCAACTGTATAGGGTAAAGAATAGGCTGTGAGCACAAGGCTGTTAATTAAGTAAAGGGGATGTCATGGTTGGCCTTTATGCCCATATACACCCATGGAAATGTATCAGCTAACTTAAAGAATAACTAAACACAAGAACAAAATTGTAATATATTGCATATAGATGTGGTGGCTGCATTAGCTTTCATTTCAGACTAAGAACATTTTAGCAAGTACAGAAAATAACTGTATATATTGCCAGAAATGCAGTGTTCTTGTCTTGTGTGAGATGAACTGGAAGCAAAAACAATGATATCTTTCTATTGTAAACTACCTGTCCCATCAACTTTACTGGAAATAAAAAAATGAGCAATGGCAGACAAGTTTGAAGTGGAGCCTGATTGCCAATCAACGCTTTTCTTCATAGATACCTTCATAGATATCTTCATAGATACAAAACATTTATTGGTGTCTGTGCCCCTGTTAGGGAGATTCACCTTCTCCTTTTGTCCTGTTTACCCTTAATATCGAATGTGAAAGTAAAATCCAACATTTTGAGGTGGCATCAGTAGAAGAATAGAGGGGAAATCTTACAATGGGGACACTAGATCTGGTGACATGCCAGGATTCCTTCACTTTGGAGGGATTTCCTCTCATTTCCTGCTTTGGCTATGGGACGGAACGTGAAGGGAAATCTCCCCAATGGGACACAGATGGTGGTTTATAACCCTCCCTTACTCTATCCAAAATGTAAAAAAAAGTGTTGCCTTTAGTGACACTTTAATTTTTGTGAAAAATCTTCTCCACAACATACTAAATAATAGATCTCTACCAATGACTCTTCACCCTGTAGGTAGCAACTTTAGGGATTCCTTATTATATTTGACTTCTCCGAGGGCTGGGAACCACTGTCCCACAAAAAAAACATATTAAAGTATTATGGTGGCTTGTACATTCAAATTTGAAGTGATCATATTCTATTAGGAACTTTAACATACACCCGTCATGAAAAAACATGTGGTCTGCCATTTCTAGCCTTCTCATAAAAATGGCTGTTCCCAAAAATTAACATCTATCTTTCATAACAGATATAGTTTAAATACAACATTGAGTTACTGTAATTTACAGAAATAAGTAATATAAATATCTCTTTCTTTTGTTTAATTAAAAAATTATCGCTATAATGATAACACTTAAAGTGTAATAATGGATTCGGTATGCTGAAGCATAATAAAGAAGTGTTAGCGGCAGGCCTTCCCCTAATAGTGCCTGGAGGGAGTATAAACCTGTAGCCTAATGATTGATTTCAATCAACCTGTAAGTTGACAGAAGAGGCAGAAATTAATTACAGCTTAGGGACTGCATTGCGCATGCGCCAAGCTCAGGATGACATCTCAACGCTGTCTCTATGGAAACCCCTGACTTGCCAGGAAGCCTACAGCTGAGTTATTTTTTACTAATAAAAGAGGCAGAGAACATATTTTTTTTGTCTAATCATGCACTTATCCTTAAAAGTAGCATTATCCTGTATTTAAGTATTCCATGCCACATATTTTAGAGTTTTCTAGTTAACCAGTAACAGATATAAATCAATTCAGTCAACTACAAGATGGATTCTAATTGGATGTTGCAGATCCTGACTTCCCCGTAGTGCTTACATCATTCTTGTGAGTGGGAGAGAAATTTCTAGGAGAAAAAACTCACTTGATCATCATGTTATTACTCATCCGAAAGCAATACCTCATTCCAGATTCCCTGGCAAATTACTTTTATAGCTTTAGAATTATTGTTATATTAGGGACACGCACCCACACCCGCACCCGCACGGATGTGAAATGAGGAGCAGTGGCTGTGTCTGTGCAATTTCTGTGTCCCAATTGACATCAATGTGATGGCCTGCACGGGATGCATGGAACACCTGTACATCCCCATGTGGGTAAACATGGCTTTGCATTAGTGTATGCTATAGTACAACCTGTGTGAACGAGGCTTTAGGAATAAATGTATATTCAGAGTATACTCAGTACCAAGACTGAGGGCTCTCTGGCATCACCGACCCATTTTTTTTACGAACGCTTTCCAGACAGTTTACAAATGTATAGTGAAGCATTTAGTAATACAATGGGCCCATAAAAAAATGATAAAGTGTGTGATTGAGGATAAAAACTAAGAAACAGCAAATGGGATAACAGCAGAATGCTTTACATGTATCTAAACTCAAAACCAAATAAAGCCGGGCCACACAGGGGTCGTATTTCAGCCAGTCCAGCATGTTGGGTTTTTCCTGATCGATCAGTACCACGGGCTATAGCCGGCAGCACTGATCAGTGCATTCTGATGGAACGGAAGTCTCCCCACTGTCAGAATACAATACTTCAGCAGGAATGATTCCCCCATCGACATCAACTGTGTGGAAGAGGGAATTGGGTCATTTTTTTTTGTTCATACAGGGTTGCTCTTTGTATATATGTATATACCCATAGTCAAAAAAAAAAACATTGACACTTAGCTAACTATTAGGTCCACAGTATTTCTGTAGTATATGTAATATTTTATCACAGACGAGAGTGTAATATTGTTTAGATTTAGGGATTAATTTGTAGTTTTAAAGGTGGTAATGGCATTTGAATAACCCAATGATCAAGTAAGTGTTAATAATTAGAGGAAGAATGATTTTAGGAGGTATGTACAGTGAGGGAAAAAGTATTTGATCCCCTGCTGATTTTGTATGTTTGCCCACTGGAAAATAAATGATCAGTCTATCATTTTAATGGTAAGATTATTTTAACAGTGAGAAATAGAATAACAACAAACAAGTCCAGAAAAAGACATTTCAAAAAAGTTATAAATTGATTTGCATTTTAATGAATGAAGAAGGTATTTGATCCCCTATCAATCAGCAGGATTTCTGGCTCCCGGGTGTCTTTTATACAGGTAACGAGCTGATATTAGGAGCACTCTCTTAACCACTTGCCGACCGCCTCACGCCGATGTACGTCGGCAGAATGGCACGGGCAGGCATAAGCACGTACATGTACGTGATTTGCCTCCCGCGGGTCGGGGGCCCGATCGGGCCCCCGCCCGGTGCCTGCGGCGGTCGGTTTTCGTTCGGGAGCGATCCCGGACGAGGGGACGGCCATTCATTCATGGCCACCCCCTCGCGATCGCTCCCGACGAATGGAAATCCCCGGTGACATCACTTCCTCTCCTGTAATGTAAACACAGGAGAGGAAGTGATGTATTCTCTCCTCCGTGTCGGTATTTTTCGTTCCGACACGGAGGAGAGCGGATCAGTGAGTTGCACCAACACATCCCACACACAGTAGAACATGCCAGGCACACTCACACCCCCCCTTTACCCCCCGATCACCCCCCCAATTACCCCTGCCCCCCCAGTCACAGTGACACCAATGTCATTTTTTTTTTTTTTTTTTTTTTTTTGCATTGGTGTCATTTGTGACTGTAATAACTGTTAGGGCAGTTAGGGTTAGCCCCCTTTAGTTCTAATGTACCCCCCTAACCCCCCCAATAAAGGTTTAACCCCGTGATCACCCCCCGTCGCCAGTGTCACTAAGGCTGGGTTCACATTGCAGCGGTTTATGAGAACGAATGTGATTCGCACCGCACTGCAGTGCAAATCACATCCGATCTCTGTGCGATTCGAGTTCAGCCATTCGCCGCACCCGCCGCACCCGCCACACCCGCCGCACCCGCCGCAAATTCGCACGGGACCCTTTTTTTGGCCCGCAGCAGAATCGGATCGCATGGGTGTTCACACCATGCGATCCGAGTTTGCAGATCGCACTGCGATATGCGAACTGATCTGGGGGTGTCAGTAACATTTCACTGACACTCCCAGCAGTTCGCATAGGGCAGTGTGAACTGCCGCCGGGAGGCATGCGATGCGGGAACCCGCCGCGGATTCGCGGCGTTTCCGCATCGCTCCAGTGTGAACCCAGCCTAATAAGCGATCATTTTTCTGATCGCCGTATTAGTGTCACAGGTGACGCTAGTTAGGCAGGTAGGTATTTAGGTTCGCCGCAGCTTTTTATAGCGCTAGGGACCCCCATATACTACCGCATAAAGCCCCCTGATTGCCCCCTAGTTAACCCTTTCACCAGTGATCACCATATAACTGTTACAGGTGACGCTGGTTGGTTAGTTATTTTTTTATAGTTTCAGGGCACCCGCCATTTATTACCTAATAAAGGTTTAACCCCCTGATCACCCGGCAGGTGTCATTTGTGACTAATAACTGTTAGGGCAGTTAGGGTTAGCCCCCTTTAGTTCTAAGGTACCCCCCTAACCCCCCCAATAAAGGTTTAACCCCGTGATCACCCCCCGTCGCCAGTGTCACTAAGGCTGGGTTCACATTGCAGCGGTTTATGAGAACGGATGTGATTCGCACCGCACTGCAGTGCAAATCACATCCGATCTCTGTGCGATTCGAGTTCAGCTATACAGATAGTATGGCTGAATTCGTGTCGCACCCGCCGCACCCGCCGCAAACTCGCACGGGACCCTTTTTTTGGTCCGCAGCAGAATCGGATCGCATGGGTGTTCACACCATGCGATCCAAGTTTGCAGATCGCACTGCGATATGCGAACTGATCTGGGGGTGTCATTAACATTTCACTGACACTCCCAGCAGTTCGCATAGGGCAGTGTGAACTGCCGCCGGGAGGCATGCGATGCGGGAACCCGCCGCGCATTCGTGGCGTTCCCGCATCGCTCCAGTGTGAACCCAGCCTAATAAGCGATCGTTTTTCTGATCGCTGTATTAGTGTCACAGGTGACGCTAGTTAGGCAGGTAGGTATTTAGGTTCGCCGCAGCTTTTTATAGCGCCAGGGACCCCCATATACTACCGCATAAAGCCCCCTGATTGCCCCCTAGTTAACCCTTTCACCAGTGATCACCATATAACTGTTACAGGTGACGCTGGTTGGTTAGTTATTTTTTTATAGTTTCAGGGCACCCGCCATTTATTACCTAGTCTCACTAGTGTACCCCTAAATTTAGGGGTGTCTACTTTCTAAAATGGGGTCATTTGGGGGGGGGGGTTTGTGCCATCTTGGCATTTTATGGCCTTCAAAACTGTAACGCCCTTAGAAAGCCTGAAGGCGGTGCTTGGTTTTTGGGGCCCCGTACGCGGCTAGGCTCCCAAAAAGTCCCACATATGTGGTATCCCCGTACTCAGGAGAAGCAGCAGAATTTATTTTGGGGTGTCATTTCACATATGCCCATGGCATGCGTGAGCAATATATCATTTAGTGACAACTTTGTGAAAAAAAAAAAAAGTTTGTAATTTTCCCGCAACTTGTGGCAAAATATAAAATATTCCATGGACTCAACATGCCTCTCAGCAAATAGCTTGGGGTGTCTACTTTCTAAAATGGGGTCATTTGTGGGGGTTTTGTGCCATCTTGGCATTTTATGGCCTTCAAAACTGTAATAGGTAGTGAGAAGTGAACTCAAAAAATTACGCCCTTAGAAAGCCTGAAGGCGGTGCTTGGTTTTCGGGGCCCCGTACGCGGCTAGGCTCCCAAAAAGTCCCACATATGTGGTATCCCCGTACTCAGGAGAAGCAGCAGAATTTATTTTGGGGTGTCATTTCACATATGCCCATGGCATGCATGAGCAATATATCATTTAGTGACAACTTTGTGAAAAAAAAAAAAAAAAAAAAAAAGTTTGTAATTTTCCCGCAACTTGTGGCAAAATATAAAATATTCCATGGACTCAACATGCCTCTCAGCAAATAGCTTGGGGTGTCTACTTTCTAAAATGGGGTCATTTGTGGGGGTTTTGTGCCATCTTGGCATTTTATGGCCTTCAAAACTGTAATAGGTAGTGAGGCGTGAAATCAAAAATTTACGCCCTTAGAAAGCCTGAAGGCGGTGCTTGGTTTTCGGGGCCCTGTACGCGGCTAGGCTCCCAAAAAGTCCCACATATGTGGTATCCCCGTACTCAGGAGAAGCAGCAGAATTTATTTTGGGGTGTCATTTCACATACGCCCATAGCATGTGTGAGCAATATATCATTTAGTGACAACTTTGTGTAAAAAAAAAAAAAAAATTTTTTTTTTGTCATTATTCAATCGCTTGAGGCAAAAAAATAAAATATTCAATGGGCTCAACATGCCTCTTATCAATTTCCTTAGGGGGTCTACTTTCCAAAATGGGGTCATTTGGGGGGGGTTTTGTACTGCCCTGTCATTTTAGCACCTCAAGAAATGAGATAGGCAGTCGTAAACTAAAAGCTGCGTAAATTCCAGAAAACGTACCTTAGTTTGTAGATGTGACAACTTTTGCGCAAACCAATAAATATACAATTATTGACTTTTTTTTTACCAAAGACATGTGGCTGAATACATTTTGGCCTAAATGTATGACTAAAATTGAGTTTATTGGATTTTTCTAATAACAAAAAGTAGAAAATATCATTTTTTTTCAAAATTTGCGGTCTTTTTACGTTTATATCGCAAAAAATAAAAATCGCAGAGGCAATCAAATACCATCAAAAGAAAGCTCTATTTGTGGGAAGAAAAGGACGCAAATTTTGTTTGGGTACAACATTGCATGACCGCGCAATTACCAGTTAAAGCAGCGCAGTGCCAAAGTGTAAAAAGACCTCTGGTCATTTACCAGCAAAATGGTCCGGTCTGAAAGTGGTTAAAGAGAGTTCTTATAGTCTCAACGTGTTACCTCTATAAAAGACACCAGTTCATAGAAGCAATCAATCAGATTCCAATCTCTCCACCATGGCCAAGACCAAAGAGCTGTTCAAGGATGTCAGGGACAAGATTGACCTACACAAGGCTGGAATGGGATGACATAACCCTTGGCACCTGCAGCCCCTGGATATCACAATCCACATCCCTGAAGGTTTTGAGACAATCGCCCTACAGTCCGCCAGTCTTGCGCATGCGCAGAAGTGCCTCAGCGGGGGGGGGCTAGATTTGAAATATTAGAAGTAAAAGCCGGATCCCTGTTCAAGAACACAGAAAGCTGCAAAGACTTTGGATGCTTCGATGACGTTGTGGGTAGGTAAGTAGTTTTTAAAGTCAGTAGCTAAAACATGTGTGTAGCTTCTGTCATTTATTTTTGGATGTCAGGTGAAGTTCCTCTTTTAGTATCCTTCAGTCAAACAATATAATTCTGCTTTTAAACTAATACAGGGGGTATAGAATACTTTGCCAAAATGGCTCCAATTTTCAGCCTGCCATGAATCCTTTTCAATGGGGTAACTTTGTATACTTTTTCTCCAGATTGCAAGCCAAAATATCTGTGATTGCTTACAGTTCTCTCTAGCTAAAGCTGCCTTTACACCAGAAAAGACTGCACTCGGCACTCTGCATTACCATTTGTTGACATATGCTGATGCGCAGTAAGTGAATGACTTCAATCCACTCGAAAGGTGTAGCTCAATGCACCACAAATGACTTTTTTTTTTTTAAACTGAATGCCTTTCCAATAACAAGTTCTATTAAAAACAACATGCTCATAATTGTTCAGGCATTTTGATGGAAAAGCAACAAAATAAATAGTGAAACAACCATAGCTCCCAACTGTCTCTGATTTCGAGGGACTGTCCCTGATTTGGAGCAATGTCCCTCTGTCCCTCTTTCCTCCTAATTTGTCCCTCATTTTGGTCTGATCTCTATAGTTGTATATAAAATGCACTTTTTATCTTTCTAAACCTTTCATCCAATTTCAAAATTGCTGCAATTTACATTTTAAAAAGCCAATATAAAGGAATGGTAGTGGTAAAAAAAAGTCCTTGTGGATTTAATTAACCTTATTTTTTGGTTAATTCTCCTTTAAGGGGGTGTGGCAGGGGGCGTTCCCTATGCCTACATACATTTGTTAGTAGGTGTCCCTCATTTCCCTCTCAAATTTTTGGGAGGTGTGACACAACTGGTGCGACTAACCCAGGAGAGGCCCTTACACACTGAAAATATTAGCTCCTATATATATACTAAATGTGCTTATAATGTGTTATGTATATGGAGCAACATTGACTGCATTAGAGCAGGACAGATATGGCAGGAAGGAAAGCCTGGTTATTTGATGACCGCACCTACTTTTGTATGGAATCACTGATCATTTACAGCAGGGATATGCAATTAGTAAACCTGAATGTTTGGACTGGGCACCTAATGCACAGATCTATCAGACTGCGCATACGCAGGATTCATAAAATTCAAAATGAAAACCTTTATACACACACACACACACACACACACACACACACACACACACACACACCTATATATGAAAGTCCAGCAGAGAAATACAAGCAAACCCACCCTGGGTTAGAATAAAATTTAGAAAAAAAAAGCATAACCCTACCTTCATCCTATAGAAATTCCACTCTGCATTGCTCAGCCTGTACAGGACTGGCCTACTGCTTCCATCTGCTGCAGCTCTTGTACAATGAAGACAGGGAGCAGGCTCTGTGCCCAGATAGCCATTAGTTGTTATGAACCATACTGGACCCCACCCTGCAATCCATCCCTACAGAGATGTCCGCCCATATTGGACGTCGAGGGCTTACGGCCAATGTAAACACTGTACCAGCCCTGTACAGGCCAGGCAACGCAATAGTGGACTTCTGATTTTTTTTTTTATATTTAAAAGGCAGATCATGTCCAATGCTGGAGTTTCCTATAATGCGTTAATGCTCTTGCCCTTGGAAGGTCAGCTACTATACATTTACAGCAGTTATAATGAAAGTACTCGCTTTTGGAAATAATAAAGGCAATTATTTGTTGTTTGGTTGAAAGGTTTAAGGCCCTTTTGCACGCATGCATTGCAACCCTTTAAAACGCATGTGTCCAGCTTCCCCATAAAAAATAAATAAAAAATAGTCCCTTATCAGCACTGCAGAGCATCTTTTAATAATACATGTCCATTTTTCTACGTTTTGGTGCATTGGGAGGCCCATAAAAATCAATGACAGAGCATCAAAATACATTTAACAATGCTTTGCATCACCTGTTGAAGTAGTGCAGTGCTAAAGAGCAGAAAATGGCCTAGTCATGAAGGGGGAAATCTTCTAGAGCTGAAGTAGTTAAAGTGCTTGTAGAGGATTTTTTTACCTTAAAATGTAAGCCCACCCTAACACCCACAATCTAACACTAACCTATCTAGCCCTGTAAAGAGGAACTCAGTATACATGTCTTTTTTAAGCCGATCCAGTCCGATCTCCAGTGGTGGAAGCTGTACAGAGGACATGGCAGACAACGGCTGTGAAATGAATGGAGAGTGATGTCACCCATAGACTTACTATGGGGCTTCCATTGTTGGATGTGCCCTCTGCACCCACCTCCACAGCGAAGCCGCAGCTGACAGCTCAGCGTGGGATCGGGTCGGATCTGCTTAAAAAAAGGTATGTATTGCGATTTATTCTTTACAGAGTAAAATAGGTTAGTGTTAGATCATGGATGTCTGTAGATGCAGGGATTTTAGTGTTAGGGTGAACTTCTACTTTAATGCATTCTAAAATGCAGAGCAACACTGTGCAGGTCCATGTGCACACATAGCGCAGCTTGGAATGGAGCCCACACGAATGCCCCCATTGCATGCAGCTTCCTATGGGGGGCAATTGGCAGGGGAGAGGAGCCAAGAGCGTTGGCGTGGGATGCCAGAAGAGGAAGATTGAGGCTGCTTTGTGCAAAACTATTGCACGGAGCAAGTAAGTATAACGTGTGTCATTTAAAAAAAAAAATAATTAAAATCACTTTAACTTTATTTAAAATTCTAAATTGAAAAAATATGGAAACTTGTGTCAAAGAAAACGCCGACTCATCTGCCTAAAATTAAAAAAATAACACATTTGGTGGTCTTTTTTTATAACACACCTCTATGCACACATATGGATCTCAATGAGCCTTCAGGCCTGGTTCACACTAGTGCGATGTGAGAACCCTGCGAATCCAGTGTGGGTTCCTGCATCGCACCTGAATCACACAGTGGTTCACACTAAGGTCTGCGAACCCGCTGCGGTGTCAATGTAAAGTTAACGACACCTCCAGACCGGTTCGCAAATTGCAGTGCGAACTGTGAAATGGTGCAGGAATCAGATTGCATAGGTGTGAACACCTACGTGGTCCGATTCCAGAGTGGACCAAAAAATAGCGTCCTGCACCGTTTGGTGTGCATGCGATGCGATTTCAGCCATGCAGTTTGTATGGCTGAAATCGCATCACACAGACATCACCTGTAATCTGAACAGCAATGCGGTGCAAATCACATACGATGTCTGACATCGCGCTTGTGTGAACTGGGCCTTGGTGTAGTTTCACACAGTTTTGCAAAAAATGCCACAGTTCCTAAATGGAGAACAGTTGGATGCTATGGTGTGTGCCGAATCATCCATGTTTATAAATAGATATTTATTACAAAGCAAATATGTTCCTTGTCAAGTTTAAATATTTTATATGTTCACTCTACAAGTAGGCCAGCACTACTTCTGATCAAATTATTTTTAATAAATCTGCATCAACTTCCAACAGTTGATTCTGCTGGGAAATAAACGTGGTTCATCCTGATGATGTGTGCCATACACACTGTACAATGCACATCACAGCAGATACAAGCAGACATACTAATCAATTCACAAAGCTTCAACACAGGATCTTTATTTTCAGCCACGTGGCTTTAAATTTAAAATCTCATTGATAAAAAAAATCCTATTGGCCTGAAAAGAACCAATTCTCCAAACCAAAGATCCTTATTCTAATAGGTTGCCTTTGTGAATTGGACCTAAAGGCACATATAACCACCATTAATGTCATTGTCCATTCTCCCACGAGACACAACAAAGGTGTGGCCTGGCCATCTGCTCAGCTGAAGTCATGGTTTCTTTCTGCGACAGAGATGGCATGCAGGTAATGTTTTACATCACATCAATATAATGTTTTATACAAAAATCATCTACTAGACCACCCAGCATGACATGCTGCTACTTGTAGTTCCTCAGTTGACATAGGCTGCCCCTGACTGACCTAGGCCCAACATTAGAATGGTGACTACAAAGGCTGTGACTATAGAAATTTAAATAATAAAATATGAAATTTGACTAAAAATGTTGCTTTCCCCCTGAAAAGTAAGCACCATCATTCCTGAAACCGAGACAAATACCACTACCAAAAACTTCATGGGATTCTAAAGGTACTACATATAGATTCCAAACATAAAATAAAATAACAATATTTTATTGATACAATTATTATATCTCCTTCAATTAAATACAATTATAAAATGTCATCCATACAATATTAGAAGACAACAGTTATTAGTACCATCAAGTTATTATCAATCCCATCGTCATCAGCAGGTAGTTCAATAAAATAAAATTGGGCATGTTACCGATAAGAAAATTGAGCATGTTACCAACAAAAAATTGTCTTCTTATTGATAGGATAATAACATTGACTATAAAGCTATGACTGTTTGTTCACAATTTTGCTCACAATTAATATATCAACCATTATTAGCATCATGATGTCATTATCAGTGATATCCCAGTCTGATCAGGAATGCAAGCAGTTCAATAAAAGCAGACTGGGCATGTTAACAATAAGAAAATTGGACCAAGCCAATATTACCCAGGCTAATGAGTACACAAAAGATTTACTACAGTACATTTCATGGCCAGTTACTTCTAGTCGAGCTGTATGATTCATCTCAGTCCAAACAATGACACTATCGGGTGTGTTCATCAGTGACAATGCACAAAAATAGACTTTGCCTGTTTTTTTCCCTGGATTTCTGGATCACCAGATACATTCATTTATTGAAATGGTTGCAGCAAATAAATAGAAAAATAATAATTTCTAGGGTTGGAAAGTTAAATTACAAACAGCAAAAGAACTGGCAAGAATATACATAGATAAAGCAATGCTGCTATACTATGGCCAATCATAGACCCAACTCCACATCACATGAGGGGCTTTCCTTCTTATATATATATATATATATATATATATATATATATATATATATATTCTAAACAGGTGTGGTGAACAGCACAACCGATATGGGTAGAGTGCAGACCAATCAGACCATTGTACTGGTCATATATAGGAAGAAATTAATCAGGGATTGCTACACTTTACATTTATTGAAAGTCCAAAGGAATATACAAAAATGACATATTGTGCTCCAACAATGCAATGCAACAGTTTTGGACAAAGTGCTTAACGTCTTTCTTCAGGCTGGAATATATATATATATATATATATATATATATATATATATATATATATATATATATATATATTGCTCAGGAAGCAGAATATATCTATATCTATATGGCAGTGCTTGTGAAGAGGGTACATAGTGTCATACAGCAAGTGTCATAAGGATGAGGATGATGCTGATGGTGACCTGGGAGCTCTCATGGCTCATCATCCAGTGGAAAGCACACAGCAGCTGCTCTCTCCAGTGCTGCCTGCATATCCCTCTTTGTCCGCTGTGTGCTGCCATACGCTGCCGTAGGGACCGCACTGCGGACTGCACCACGCCCACCAGCCGGCATCGCTCTGCAAGTGTCATTACACCAGGCAGGTTGCTGTGCTGCAAGGGCAAAGGGCTGATCAATGCATGGCACTGACTGCATGGCACCGCACCAGCCCCGATCACCCGACACGTGTGTGCTGAATCATGCCAGTCCACAGCCCACTGCCCCCTGCATGGTGCCTGCTTGTCTTCACTATGGGTGCCCCTCACTTTCCATAGAAAGCAATGATGTGACAGTGGATGACAGTGCCTGGGTGGGGTGTGCAGCATGTGACACCACAGGGATGGATCCAGCTGCTGTTGCACAAAGTTTATTTTTATTCTGCCTGGATGTGACAATCCAGATATGTATAGGGGGTGTAATATATGTCCAGATATGTATAGGGGGTGTAATATATGTCCAGATATGTATAGGGGTGGGGGTGCAGTGTATGCCCAGATGTGTATAGGGGTGTGATATATGTCCAGATATGTATGGGGGGGGGGGGGGGGTGATATATGTATGGGGGTGTGATATATGTCCAGAGATGTATAAGGGGGTGCTATGTATGTCCAGATATGTATAAGGGTGGGGAGTGCTGTGTGTGTCCAGAGATATATAGGGGTGGGGGTGAAGTGTATGTCCAGAGATGTATAAGGGGTGGGGGTGCTGTGTATGTCCGGAGATGTATAGGGGTGGGGGTGAAGTGTATGTCCAGAGATGTATAAGGGGGTGCTGTATATGTCCAGAGATGTATAAAGTGTAGGTAGTATGGAGGATCCCCCATTCCTGACTGAGCCCCATGATCTATAGCAGTCAGCAGAGGGAGGGGCAGACAACTGTTAGATCTGCAGCCCAGAGAGCAGGGAGTGGCTGCATCACATTGTCTTTGTTCCTGATGATGATGGTGAATGGAGCGATGGAGAGCAGGTGACACCTGTACACCATGGATGGTATGCTGGGCTCGGAGGTCAGTCAGCAGGGCTGTCACAGTGCCTTACCTCTCTCTATATTGGCTATGGCACACCTCAGGTGCTCCTCTGTCACAATCTCCCCGATCACCACCAGCAGGTAGAATTTGCTGTCCAGGAACCTGTGGGACAGGCTGGGGGAGGAGGAGGTGGTGGTAGATGATGGGTTGAGGATGGGCTCAGTGTCCGGCCCCGGCTCCACCACAGTGGCCATCCTTCAGCAGCTGAGAGCAGACAGGGAGTGAGCCGGGGAGGGGAGGAGGGCCGCCTTATATATGGAGGGTCTGGGCTGGGACCCGGGGAGGAGGATCGCATGAGGCTCTGATTTCCAGCATCCACCTCTGATGTCATCTGCAGCAAATCATCGCCTCCGGAAGGGGAAGAGGAGCGGAGACAATGCACACATCATACAGGACCAGGGATGGGGACCAGGGACCAGCCATAATACAGGACCAGGGATGGGGACCAGGGACCAGCCATAATACAGGACCAGGGACCATACATCATACAGGACCAGGGATGGGGATCAGGGACCAGCCATCATACAGGACCAGGGATGGGGACCAGGGACCATCCATAATACAGGACCAGGGACCATACATCATACAGGACCAGGGATGGGGATGAGGGACCATCCATCATACAGGACCAGGGATGGGGATGAGGGACCATACATCATACAGGACCAGGGATGGGGACCAGGGACCATCCATAATACAGGACCAGGGACCATACATCATACAGGACCAGGGATGGGGATGAGGGACCATCCATCATACAGGACCAGGGATGGGGACCAGGGATGGGGACAGGGACCAGCCATCATACAGGACCAGGGATGGGGACCAGGGACCATCCATAATACAGGACCAGGGACCATACATCATACAGGAGCAGGGATGGGGATGAGGGACCATCCATCATACAGGACCAGGGATGGGGACCAGGGACCATCCATAATACAGGACCAGGGACCATCCATCATACAGGACCAGGGATGGGGACCAGGGACCATCCATAATACAGGACCAGGGACCATACATCATACAGGGATGGGGATGAGGGACCATCCATCATACAGGACCAGGGATGGGGACCAGGGATGGGGACCAGGGATGGGGACAGGGACCATCCATAATACAGGACCAGGGATGGGGACCAGGGACCATCCATAATACAGGACCAGGGACCATACATCATACAGGACCAGGAATGGGGATCAGGGACCATCCATCATACAGGACCAGGGATGGGAACCAGGGACCATCCATAATACAGGGCCAGGGATGGGGACCAGGGATCATCCATAATACAGGACCAGGGACCATACATCATACAGGACCAGGAATGGGGATCAGGGACCATCCATCATACAGGACCAGGGATGGGGATCAGGGACCATCCATCATACAGGACCAGGGATGGGAACCAGGGACCATACATCATACAGGACGAGGGACCATCCATTATACAGGACCAGGGATGGGGACCAGGGACCATCCATAATACAGGACCAGGGATGGGGATCAGGGACCATCCATCATACATGACCAGGGATGGGGATCAGGGACCATCCATTATACAGGACTTGGGATGGGGATCAGGGACCATCCATCATACAGGACCAGGGACTATCCATTATATAGGACCAGGGATGGGGATCAGGGACCATCCATTATATAGGACCAGGGATGGGGATCAGGGACCATCTATTATATAGGACCAGGGATGAGGATCGGGGACCATCCATCATGCAGGACCAGGGATGGGGATCAGGGACCATCCATCATACAGGACCAGGGACCATACACCATACAGGACCTGGGATGGGGATTAGGGACCATACATCATACAGGACCAGGGATGGGGACCAGGGACCATACATCATACAGGACCAGGGATGGAGACCAGGGACCATACATCATACAGAACATGGGATGGGGATCAGGGACCATCCATCATACAGGACCAGGGATGGGGACCAGGGACCATCCATTATACAGGACCAGGGATGGGGATCAGGGACCATCCATTATATAGGACCAGGGATGGAGATCAGGGACCACCATTATATAGGACCAGGGATGAGAATCGGGACCATCCATCATACAGGACTGGGGATGGGGATCAGGGACCATCCATTATATAGGACCAGGGATGAGGATCGGGGACCATCCATCATGCAGGACCAGGGATGGGGATCAGGGACCATCCATTATATATACGACCAGGGATGGGGATCAGGGACCATCCATCATACAGGACCAGGGATGGGGACCAGAGACCATACACCATACAGGACCTGGGATGGGGATCAGGGACCATACATCATACGGGACCAGGGATGGGGATCATGAACCATACATCATACAGGACCAGGGATGGGGATCAGGGACCATACATCATACAGGACCAGAGATGGGGATCAGGGACCATACATCATACAGGATCAGGGACCATCCATCATACAGGACCAGGGATGGGGATCAGGGACCATCCATCATACAGGACCAGGGATGGGGATCAGGGACCACCCATTATATAGGGCCAGGGATGGGGATCAGGGACCATCCATCATACAGGGCCAGGGATGGGGATCAGGGACCATCCATCATACAGGACCAGGGATGGGGATCAGTAACCATCCATCATACAGGACCAAGGATGGGAACCAGGTACCATCCGTTATGTAGGGCCAGGGATGGGGATCAGGGACCATCCATCACACAGGACCAGGGATGGGGATCAGGGACGAACCATCATACAGGACCAGGGATGGGGATCAGGGACCATCCATCATACAGGACCAGGGATGGGGATCAGGGACGATCTGTCATACAGGACCAGGGATGGGGATCAGGGACCATCCATCATACAGGACCAGGGATGTGGATCAGGAACCATCCATCATACAGGACCAGGGAGGGGGATCAGGGGCCATCCATCATACAGGATCAGGGATGTGGATCAGGGACCATCCATTATATAAGACCAGGGATGGGGATCAGGGACCATCCATCATACAGGACCAGGGATGGGGATCAGGGACCATCCATTATATAGGACCAGGGATGGGGATCAGGGACCATCCATCATACAGGACCAGGGATGAGGATCAGGGACCATCCATTATATAGGACCAGGGATGGGGATCAGGGACCATCCATTATATAGGGCCAGGGATGGGGACCAGGGACCATCCATTATCCAGGACCAGGGACTATCCATTATACAGGACCAGGGATGGGGACCAGAAACATCCATCATACAGGACCAGGGATGGGGACTGGGGACCATCCAATATACAGGACCAGGGATGGGGACCAGAAACAACCATCAAACAGGACCAGGGATGGGGATCAGAAACATCCATCATACAGGACCAGGGATGGGGACTGGGGACCGTCCATTATATAGGGCCAGGGATGGGGATCAGGGACCATCCATCATACAGGACCAGGGATGGGGATCAGGAACCATCCATCATAGAGGACCAGGGATAGGGATCAGGGACCATCCATCATACAGGGATGGGGATCAGGGACCATCCATTATATAGGATCAGGGATGGGGATCAGGGACCATCCATCATACAGGACCAGGGATGGGGATCAGGGACCATCCATCATACAGGACCAGGGATGGGGATCATGGACCATCCATGATATAGGACCAGGGATATGGATCAGGGACCATCCATCATACAGGGCCAGGGATGGAGATCAGGGACCATCCATTATAGAGGACCAGGGATGGGGATCAGGGACCATCCATCATAGAGGACCAGGGATGGGGATCAGGGACCATCCATCTTATAGGACCAGGGATGGGGATCAGGGACCATCCATCATACAGGACCAGGGATGGGGATCAGGGACCATCCATTATATAGGACCAGGGATGGGGATCAGGGACCATCCATCATACAGGATCAGGGATGGGGATCAGGGACGATCCATCATACAGAACCAGGGATGGGGATCAGTAACCATCCATCATACAGGACCAAGGATGGGAACCAGGTTCCATCCGTTATATAGGGCCAGGGATGGGGATCAGGGACCATCCATCACACAGGACCAGGGATGGGGATCAGGGACGATCCATCATACAGGACCAGGGATGGGGATCAGGGACCATCCATCATACAGGACCGGGGATGGGGATCAGGGACGATCCATCATACAGGACCAGGGATGGGGATCAGGGACCATCCATCATACAGGACCAGGGATGGGGATCAGGGATGATCTGTCATACAGGACCAGGGATGGGGATCAGGGACCATCCATCATACAGGACCAGGGATGTGGATCAGGAACCATCCATCATACAGGACCAGGGAGGGGGATCAGGGGCCATCCATTATATAGGACCAGGGATGGGGATCAGGGACCATCCATCATACAGGATCAGGGATGGGGATCAGGGACGATCCATCATACAGAACCAGGGATGGGGATCAGTAACCATCCATCATACAGGACCAAGGATGGGAACCAGGTACCATCCGTTATATAGGGCCAGGGATGGGGATCAGGGACCATCCATCACACAGGACCAGGGATGGGGATCAGGGACGATCCATCATACAGGACCAGGGATGGGGATCAGGGACCATCCATCAAACAGGACCAGGGATGGGGATCAGGGACGATCCATCATACAGGACCAGGGATGGGGATCAGGGACCATCCATCATACAGGACCAGGGATGGGGATCAGGGATGATCTGTCATACAGGACCAGGGATGGGGATCAGGGACCATCCATCATACAGGACCAGGGATGTGGATCAGGAACCATCCATCATACAGGACCAGGGAGGGGGATCAGGGGCCATCCATCACACAGGATCAGGGATGGGGGTCAGGGACCATCCATTATATAGGACCAGGGATGGGAATCAGGGACCATCCATCATACAGGACCAGGGATGGGGATCAGGGACCATCCATTATATAGGACCAGGGATGGGGATCAGGGACCATCCATCATACAGGACCAGGGATGAGGATCAGGGACCATCCATTATATAGGACCAGGGATGGGGATCAGGGACCATCCATTATATAGGACCAGGGATGGGGATCAGGGACCATCCATTATATAGGACCAGGGATGGGGACCAGGGACCATCCATTATCCAGGACCAGGGACTATCCATTATACAGGACCAGGGATGGGGACCAGAAACATCCATCATACAGGACCAGGGATGGGGACTGGGGACCATCCAATATACAGGACCAGGGATGGGGACCAGAAACAACCATCAAACAGGACCAGGGATGGGGATCAGAAACATCCATCATACAGGACCAGGGATGGGGACCGCCCATTATATAGGGCCAGGGATGGGGATCAGGGACCATCCATCATACAGGACCAGGGATGGGGATCAGGGACCATCCATCATAGAGGACCAGGGATAGGGATCAGGGACCATCCATCATACAGGGCCAGGAAAGGAGATCAGGGACCATCCATTATACAGGACCAGGGATGGGAATCAGGGACCATCCATCATATAGGACCATGGATGGGGATCAGGGACCATCCATCATACAGGACCAGGGATGGGGATCAGGGACCATCCATCATACAGGATCAGGGATGGGGATCAGGGACGATCCATCATACAGAACCAGGGATGGGGATCAGGGACCATTAATCATACAGGACCAGGGATGGGGATCAGGGACCATCCATTATATAGGGCCAGGGATGGGGATCAGGGACCATCCATCATACAGGACCAGGGATGGGGATCAGGGACCATCCATCATACAGGACCAGGGATGGGGATCAGGGACCATCCATTATATAGGACCAGGGATGGGGATCAGGGACCATCCATTATATAGGACCAGGGATGTGGATCAGGGACCATCCATTATATAGGACCAGGGATGGGGATCAGGGACCATCCATCATACAGGACCAGGGATGGGGATCAGGGACCATCCATTATATAGGACCAGGGATGGGGATCAAGGACCATCCATCATACAGGACCAGGGATGGGGATCAGGGACCATCCATCATACAGGACCAGGGATGGGGATTAGGGACCATCCATCATACAGGACCAGGGATGGGGATCAGGGACCATCCATCATACAGGACCAGGGACGGGGACCAGGGACCATCCATCATACAGGACCAGGGATGGGGATCAGGGACCATCCATCATACAGGACCAGGGATGGGGACCGGGGACCATCCATCATACAGGACCAGGGATGGGGACTGGGGACCATCCATTATACAGGACCAGGGATGGGGACCAGAAACAACCATCAAACAGGACCAGGGATAGGGCTCAGAAACATCCATCATACAGGACCAGGGATGGGGACTGGGGACTGTCCATTATAGAGGACTATGGGGACTGGACCATTCATTATACAGGGATGGGGACTGGAGATCAGAACCAGCATCACACAGGACAAGACATGGCTACTGGGGATCAGAACCATCCATCACACAGGACCAGACATGGGTACTGGGGATCAGAACCATCCATCACACAGGACCAGGGATAAGGACTGGGGATCAGAACCAGCATCACACATGACCGGTGATGGGAACTGGAGATTATCCCCATCATTAAACCTCACTTCCCCCAGGATGAAGCCTGGGATCACCCACATCCATCACACGGGACCAGGGCTGGGAACTGGGGGATCAGAACCATTCATCACATAGGAGCAGAGATGGGGATTGGGAATCAGAACCATCCATCACACAGGGCCAGGGATCATCCATATCACTGATCCCTAACGCCGCTGAGATGGACCTTATATTCCCAGGAATACTAAATATTGGAAGCATAGGAGAAAAAATGCATCAACTCTTCTGGGCCAAAATGTTTCTCTTCTATTGTACTGCTATGTTATTTAATATATGTTGGTGTTGTGCCTTATCCTTTCTGTAAACCACTACAGATGGAAACAATATATAATAAAAGTAACACTTGTGTGTTCATTTTCTTGTCATTCACTCAGGGGAATTTAATAAAGTCATAACAACACTTTTCTGACTTTAGTTCCCTTTAAAATGGTCCCAGTTTAGACAAATATTTGTGCCAGTTTGGGTCATGTGGTTAAGTCCGTTAGCTCTATCTACCTTTCCTTTGAAGTGGAAGAAAATCCTAACATTGAAGTGGTTCCAAACTCAAATAGTTTTTTTACCTTACTGCATTCACTGCAGTAAGGTAAAAAAAACACTCCACTATCTTTCCTAACCTCATTGGTAAACACTTACCTGGCTATCCCATTGATCCAGCACTATCCTGGCTGCAGCACCACTCTCTTCACTCCCTGCTCATAATTTCCTGCTGCTGTCAATCAATCTCCAGTGAGGAGGGAACGGGGTCGTGGGTTATTGGCACTGTGTATCTATAGATGCATGCAGTCTAGTTCAGAAGCGCATGTGCACGGGGGCCCCCCTAGCCACTGGCTTGCTAAGGAGGCACCTGGAGCAGGGAGCAGTGGACAGCACCTCTGGGGGACCATGAAAGAGTAGATAAGGAACTGCTTTGTGCAGTATCATTGTTCAGAGCAGGTATATATGACATTTTTTTCATTTTAAGACAAAAAAGGAATCCTTTAATAACACTTTAAATATAAAGTGCATCTGAATTACAATATAATTATATTTATCATTATCATTATCATTATCTCTAAACAAGAATACCACCTGCTACCCATTTAACCACCTATCAACCACTCACATTAAATATACTGCGAGTGGGTGGCAATGTACATGTACATTGCTGGCCTTCATCCCTTTGCGTGCACCCCCTGGTGACCCGTGCTGTGATTGGACACTAGGAATGAGCCGAACACCCCCTGGTTCGGTTCGCACCAGTACTTTTCGAACGGACTGAAAATTTGTGCGAACTTTAGAACCCCATTGAAGTCTATGGGACTCGAACGTTTGAAATAAAAAGTGCAAATTTTAATGGCTAATAAGCAAGATATTGTCCTAAAAAGGGTTTGGGGACCTGGGTCAATGGCCATTTTTTTTTTTTTAAAACTAAAGTTTTTTCGGGAGCACTGATTTTAATGACGATTAAAGTGAAAAAAAAGTGAAATATTCCTTTAAATATCGTGCCGGAGGAGGGGGGGGGGGTGTCTATAGTATGCCTGTGAAGTGGCACTTGTTTCCTGTGTTTAGAACAGTCCCTGCTTGCGGTTTTAATGTCATGTCTGGTTCCGGCAATATGGATGAAAATCATTGAGAAAAATGGCATGGGTAGCCCCCCCTGCCCATTACCAGCCCCTTTGGGTCTTGTACGGATATTAAGGGGAACCCCGTACCTAAATTAAAAAAAGGAAAGGCGTGGGGCCCCCAGGCCCTATATACTCAGAACAGCAGTATACAGGCGGTGCAAACAAGACAGGGACTGTGTAGGTTTGTTGTGTTAAGTAGAATCTGTTTGTAATTTTGAACTGGTACATTTTTAAAGTGTAGCTCCAGTCAAAAAATCTATTTTTAAGCTTTTTGGAAAACATAAGGAAGGGTTATCACCCCTGTATAATTTTTTTGGCCGTCCGTCTTTTTTCATCTCACTTCCTGTTGTCTGCTTCTGTTTGCAAGTAGGAGACGTTTTTAGGTTGGATGTTTGAAAGTAGGGGCCTGCCCTATATGCTCTGCAGAAATGTGGGCCTAAAGTGTTGGTGTTGCCACAACACTGTAAGCCCTCAAAGTGACTCTTGGTGGGTGCTGGAGCGCCCTGCTGTGAACGATTATATCAAGAATTGTAATTAAATGCCATTGTTGAACAGTGGTAGAAAAAGTGGGCCTTTGGTGGTTGTGGTGGTGGTGCTGGTGCCACAAAACTATAAATCCTCACAGTTACTCTCGGTGGGCGCAGGAACGGGCCCTGCTGTAAAATATTATATCAAGAATTGTAATTACATGCCCCTGTTTAAGGGGGTGAAAAATTGGGCCTTAGGCACTGGTGCTGGTGCCACGATACTTCAACCTCTCCCATATACTCTAGTTGGAGTGCAGGAATGAGCCCTGCTGCACAGCATTGCATCCAAAATTTTAATTACACGCCCCTGTTAAAGAGGGGCTGAAAAATTGGGCTGGTGGGATGTGACATTTCAAAAAAAATTATTCGGTTACATCAGCTTCAGGTGCTTGGTAGCTGGTGGTGATCCAAGACTGATTCATCTTTATGAAGGTCAGTCGATCAACCGAGTCGGTGGACAGGTGCACCCTGTGATTGGTTACAAAGCCTCCAGCAGCACTGAAGGTGCATTCGGAAAGAACGCAGGATGCAGGACAGGCCAGTAGCTCAATTGCATACTGTGCAAGCTCTGTGCAAGCTCTGGCCAGTGATCCATCCTCAAGACCCAGTAAGCCAGAGGATTTTCGGTGGGAAAGGTGTCCAAGTCTGACCTTGCCCCTAGGTATTCCTGCACCATGTATATCAGACGCTGGCAATGGTTGCTGGAACTGATCATACCTTGGGGCTGCGAACTAAAAAATTGTCTGAACGCATCAGTCAGACGGCCACCTTCTCCACCGCTCCTTCTGTGACTGACCAAAGCCTCAGCAACACGTTGTCCAGGACCAGGAATTTTTGGTTACGTCGGAAAGATTTAAAACATGTTCTATTTCTAGGTCCGTCAGGATTTTCTAAAAAAAAAAGGTCCGCTGAAGCCCACACATGATCGGAATATCCAATGAAATGATTCTGTCTGTTTTTTTCTGCCGGAAAGTCAGAACGTGTGTAACAGTTTAATTTTTCAGTTTGTTTGCGCCCACCCCCCATTAAAAATTTGAGCACCAGCTACCACTGGTGACAAATATGGGCAAAAAAAACAAAAAATAAAAGTACAACACACAAATATATACACACAGATGAATTACAAAAAACTCAGCCCACCTGATGGAGAGTAACATCAGCATTGGAGATGGCATGTGTCCCAGCAACCGCAGATAACCACCCTGCAAATGCCCATGAAACCCATTTATCCCTATAGCAAGGGGTCATTTTTGACAGGAACATTGAATAGGCATAAGACTTACCTCATGTATGCTGGGTTTTTAATATAGTTGTATTTGCATATTGCTTACTTTTCCATGTTTGAAAACATTGATAAAGGGTACCCTTGTGCCCCTGAAATCTTGGCCATTGACGCTTTGTCATAGATCTTTAGTAAACTTTTTGCCCCGCCTTACATCAGGTTTCCCTAGAGAGCCTCCCCCTTACATCAGAGTCCACAGAGAGCCGCCCCCCCCACTTACATCAGGGTCCCCAGAGAGCCGCTCCTTACCTCAGAGTCCCCAGAGAGCCGCTCCTTATATCAGGGTCACTCTCATCAGAGAGGGCGGGCAGTGAGAGATGATGTAATCTCTCTGCTGCCCACGGCTGCACAGTGAGGGCGGAACAGTGGTGAAGCAGGGTGAGAGATAATTTCATCTCTCTGCTCTCTCACCCACCCGACTCTCCCGTGCTGCCAGCCCGCTCTCTGGCTCTCCCTTGCTGCAGAAAGGCCACGGCCCGATAGTGGGCCGCAGCCCTGTGGTTGGGACCCCTCAGACTCATGGCTATGGTCCCCAGATTCAGGGCTATAGCCCCAAAGCCCACACCGGAGTGATGCCACTGGCTGTCAATAAAACTGGCCCACTGAGTCCCCAGAAACTCCCAGTAGTCCCGATGGCCGGTACATGCCTGGTTACAATACAATTCAATACAGGAGGAATCGGAGGGATATGCTCGTTAGAGATTACAATCTAAAGTGATACAAAAGGTAATAGCTGTGGGGGATGATCTCATAGAGAAAATAAAAGGTACAGTTGTTAGCTAAAGGCAGGATAGGCATTTGTCAGGGATTGCCTAAAAGTGGATAGAGTAGGAGATAGTAGGACAGATTGATATAGGGAATTCTAAAGGATGGTAGGGGCTCTGGAGAAGTCCTGGAGGCAAGCATGGGAGGAGGTGACAAGGAAACTACAGAGAAGGAGGTCTTTAGAGTAACGTATAGAATGATTTGGCTGGTAATTTGAGACAAGGTTAGTGATGTAGCTGAGGGCCAAGTTGTGGATGGTTTTGTAAATTATTGTTAGTATTTTTAATTTAATTAATTGGGTGAGTGGCAGCGAACTGAGGTATTGGCAGAGGAGGGAGCAGACGCTGAGCAGATTGTAAGGTGGATGAGTCCGGCAGCAGTATTCCTGATGGACTGAATAAGGAATTGCCTGTGTAAAGGTAGCCTATTGAGGAAGGAGTTGCAGTAGTCGAGGCGAGAAAAAAACAGGGAGTGGATTAGGAGCTTTGTAGTGTCATTGGTTGGGAAGGGGCAAATGTTGGAGATGTTGCACAGGTTGAGGCGGCAAGCTTTGGAAAGGGATTGGGTGTGGGACCGAAAGGAGAGTTTAGAGTCCAGGACCACCCTTGGCACCCTGACATGCGGGGATGGGTTGATAGTTGTGCCATTGATCTTGACAGAGAAGTTGGGGGAAGGGGCACGTGTGGGAGGAAATATTATGAGCTTGGTTTTGGACAGGTTGAGTTTTAGGAAGTAGTGTGACATCCAGACTGATATATTGGTCAGTAAATTCATGATGCATGAGGAGACTGATGCTGTGAACTGATGGGTAGAGAGATATATTTGGGTGTTGTCAACGTAGAAATTATATTGAAAGCCAATGGAGGCTATCAGCTGACCCAGGGAGGAGGTGTAAATTGAGAATCGGAGAGGTCCAAGAACAGAACCTTGGAGGACCCAGACAGAGAAAGGAAGATGGGAGGAGAAGGTAGACACATAAGTGACACTGAAGGTGCAGTTGGAAAGGTAGAATGAGAGTCACTGAAGAGCACAGACATGGAGACCAAAGGAGGGGGTGGTCAATATTATCAAAGTCAGCTCAAAAGTCCAGAAGTAGGAGCACAGAATAGTGTCCATTGTTTTTTTCTGTTAGTAAGTTGTATGTGAATTTTTGGAGAGTAGTTTCTGTGGAGTGTTGAGGACGGAATTTCAGACTGAAGGGGATCAATGAAGGTTATTCTTAATGAGATGGTCACTCAGTTGGCTGTAGACCAGGCATTCAAGGAGTTTGGAGGAAAAAGGGAGCAAGGAGATGGGGCGTAGGTTGTTGAGGTTGCTGGGGTACAAGGCAGGCTTTTTAAGTATGGAAGTGACAAGTGCATGTTTTAGAGGGTTCAGGAAAATGCCAGAAGAGGGAGAGATTAAAGATGTAGGATAGAGTCAGGGGGTGACCACAGTATTTGAGAGGCAAGAGGGTCCAGGGTCCGGGGGACAGATGGTTAGGTAAGCGTTAAGTTTAGCAACCTTGTCTATAGTAGCAGGGTTGAATATAGGAAGTGCTGATTGTACCTGTGGACATGGGGTGTTAATTGGGGGGGGGGGGGATTATCTGTAGTGTGGAGATTTCATCACAAATTGAATCAATCTTATTTATGGAGTGATTGGCTATCTCCTGGACAGTGAGTGAGTTATTGGGTGCAGGTAGTGGAGTAGGAAGTAGAGAGTTAAAAGGTAGAGAAGTGTTAATGGGGACTGGATGAGGTGTTAATGAGAATGATAAAATAGGTCTGCCTGGCAGTGTAGAGGCAAGAATTATATTCTGACATCACTGCAGGCCACACACTTCACTTCCTGGTCAAGGCAAATGAGGTTGGATGCAGAATGTATCAATCATTTTGAAGTTTTTACTGATGTCTGTGTCCTAGCTGGTGAAATCGAGTGCTCTTCTCCAGACAGAAAGTGATGGAAAATCCAAAATGTTACAGTTGTCAACTGGTATAGGAGTTCAGCAGAAGTCAACCGATTGGGGACACCTGTTTGGGAAGGCTTCTTCTTGTTTTCTGTTGTGCCTCCTGGAAATATATCAAAAGAAATCTTGTCTACACTAGGACAACAAATGTACATAAAAAGGAATTTTCTGTATTTTTTTTCCTCCATCCCATATGGAAAATAAATGTGGCTTTAGATACACTATGGGATTTATTTATAATTGATTTCACAACTTTCAGCACCAATTCACACATTTTCCAATTTAATCCAATAAGAAAAATGTATAAATCTTGGATGAAAGCTGTATGAATCCTATGTGAATAGTGAATATGCCAATCCATGATTAGAAGGCTGATTTTCTCACCTCATTATTGAAACCTAAGGGAATTACAGCAGGAAACCCTTATGCCCCGTACGCACGGTTGGACCGATGTAAAATGTGCGATCGGAGCTTGTTGTCTGAAATTCCCGCTGTGTGTAGGCTCAATTGGACAGTTTCCATCGGAATTTCCGTCGCACAAAAATTTGAGATCTGGTTCTCAAATTTTCCGACAGGAAAATCCGTTCGCGTAAATTCCGATCATGTGTACACAATTCTGATGCACAAAGTTCCACGCATGCTCAGAATAAATTACGAGATGGAATCGTTCGGTCTGGTAAAACTAGCATTCGTAATGGACTTCTTTTTTAGAATGCTAGAAGAATTATGTAGTTTTGCTGCTCATATTCACACAGAGTTCTCATAAACTTTTTTCTTTATCATTTATTGTGATCTCATGAATATTTTTTTTTTCCTCAGATCTCCATAATACTTTTTTTTTAATTTGTTTTTTTTATCAAGATCTGCATTTTTTCTAGTGCTCTCCATAATGGTTCTCGTTTTGTGTGTTAAGTTACCACAACACCATTATTATCTTGTAATTGTTTCACCTCAAGGAGGTTGGTTGGTGTCCCTTCTTAATTTGACCTTGGATTTTAGAAATGTAGCTGCCTACTCACAAATAAACTGTCCTTTTTTGAAGTAAAACACATGTATTTGCATTTATTGGTGAAAAATAAATAGCCATTTATTCTGGGTCAAAACAAAATAAAGAGGAAGGCAACGCTGGAGAAACTGGTGAAATTTGCGAAGCCTTTGTACCCCAGGGCACATATCTATTAATTTACAGTCAAAATTGGTGGCCGGAGGAGTCCATATAATAGTGAGCACAATCTGGTCTGAGACTACAAGAGATCAGGAACAGCAGCAGATGACATATTTGTCCCCAGGCTGTGGTCATACAACAGCCTGCATCTATTGCCAGACCAGACTGAACCCAGGCGATCACTCTCTGGTCTTCCTTACACGTTTCCTTCCAGGCTGTGGCTCTGGTGTTAGAGGTGTGGCAGGAGATGGAGGAGGACTATGGTTCAACTCACAAATGTGGCTTTGGATTGTGAGTTGGCCCCTCAACCCCTTATTTAGGGCTTGCAAGATCACTTCCTCACATAAGAGTCATTGGCCCTCCTCCATTTCCAGCATTTTGCATGCTGTCATGTAGGCATAGTCCTCATGAACACTGGGGGGGGGGGGGGGGGTTTCTGAGGGCCGCAGTAGCCTTCAGAAATAGGCCAATTGCTGCCTCCTTCAGGTTACTCCTGTTCCTGGCACTTTTTTGTGGAAGGCCGAGGGGAGTGACCTGGTATTTGGGCAGGCTACTGGGCCCGGCCACCTCCTGGCTGCCACTTACCCCTGTCACCTCCCGGCTGCCACTTTTCATGGTCTCCTCCTGGCTAAGGCTTTCCTGTGTATGAAAAAGGGACATCGTTTTAGTTTTTGGTTCTTCAATCATACACAATTTTCAGCTCATGACTGTTGCAAATTGAATTTAATAAATAGAAAAGACTATCATTCTGACCCCAGCATTTTTCATTCTTGTCACAATCACTTGTGGCCACTACTGTCTATTGATATGTAAAACACTTTGGGAAATAACTAACTAACATCATTAATTTGACAACCAGAAATATTTTGAAGAATGCAATACCTGACTCAAGCTGGGCTCTTCCACATGTGGCTGCCTGGAAGGCCCACATTGATTGTCAGAAGCCTCAGCTAAAGGGGGGGGGGGGGGTAGGGGAAGGAAGCCTTGAAGGAAGACTGGAGAGTGCTGGCCTGGGTTCAGTCTGGCCTGCCAGAAAATGCAGTCTGTCATAGTACCACAGCCTGGGTACATAAATGTCATCTGCTGCAGCTCCTGATCTCAGGGAATCCTGGAGCTCCCTAATATAAGTGTTCCTCATGCCAGGAATTAGGGCCTTCAAATAGGGGATGTCTGCCACGGGGATCACAGACTTCACAAATTCCAGCAATTGATCCAGCGCTGCCTTCCTCTTTGGTTTATTGTTATAAAAGGGGTGGTTTACCTGCCACAGACAGGGCAGCTCCCTGTACATATCAATGAATATGGGGATAAAGTCCTCATCATTGAATAGATCCATTTTCCCTGCAAGACACAACACAAGACAAACCCTAATGTCAGACGAAAACTCTCCCAATCTTGACCCAATATAAGCCTCAATCTATAAGCAGTATAGGCCACTGATGCACCAACTAAAATTGTACCTTCGTTATAACAATTGTCACTTCCGTTACTTCGTTCCCAGGTCACAGATCGTACGTACGACGCACGTGTTTTCAGTCTATATATACTGCGCATGTGTGGGCGTTCTTTCTAGTCTATTCCCCACCCCTTCTCTTTTGGCACAGTGGGAGAGCACATGGCGGAGAGACAACAGCTGCATGCAGAGGAGAGCAACAAAGACAAAAGGCCGGAGCACCGAACCTCCCGATCCCGGAGGAGATTGAAGACCTCAATTATGGCCTTTATAGAGATGGTGGAGACGGTGGACATCTTTAAGAGGGCCAACTATGACAACCATCCACCCATCCCCACATGCCAAGGTTCTAGGTGCTATCCTGGACTCTGAACTCTCCTTTCGGCCCCATATCCAATCACTTTCCAAAGCTTGCCGCCTCAACCTCCGCAACATCTCCAAGCTACGTCCCTTTCTAACCAAGGAAACCGCAAAGCTCCTGATTCACTCCCTGGTTATCTCTCCCCTTGACTACTGCAACTCCCTCCTCATTGGCTTACCTTTAAATAGACTATCCCCCCTTCAGTCCATCATGAATGCTGCTGCCAGACTCATCCACCTTAAGCCCCATACACACTATCAGACTTTCTGCTGATTTTTTCCTTAAGATTTACCAAAACCATGTAGTAGAAGGACCCTGCCTGATTGCATACCAATTGAAACTCCTAAGGTTTGACCTCATATTATATGGTTTTGGTAAATCTGAAGGAAAAAATCAGCAGAAAGTCTGATAGTGTGTATGGGGCTTTACAGACCGCTCAGTGTCTGCTACCCCTCTCTGCCAATCCTTCCATTGGCTGCCACTTGCCCAATGGATTAAATTCAAAATACTAACATTAAGTTACAAAGCCATCCACAACTCTGCCCCCATCTACATCACCAGTCTAGTCTCAAAATACCAACCTAATCGCCCTCTTCGTTCCTCCCAAGACCTCCTGCTCTCTAGCTCCCTCATCACCACCTCCCATATCCGCCTCCAGGACTTCTCCCGAGCCTCATCCATCCTCTCGAATTTGCTACTCCAATCTGTCAGACTGTCTCCAAATATATCCACTTTTAGGTGATCCCTGAAAACATTCCTCTTCAGAGAAGCCTATCCTGCCTCCATCTAACAACTGCACTATTTTTTCCTTTAGCTCATCCCCCACAGCTATTACTCTTTTGTATAACTTGACCCTCCCTCCTAGATTGTAAGCTCAAACGAGCAGGGCCCTCTGATTCCCCCCGTATTGAATTGTATTGTAATTGTACTGTCTGCCCTAATCTTGTAAAGCGCTGCGTAAACTGTCGGTGCTATAAAAATCCTGTATAATAATAATAATAATAAAAAAAAATATTGTTATTTTTATTTTTATATCACAAACCATCCACTTGCTGTGTGCCAGATATTCTTTGCTTTTTATGCATTAAGATAAAAAACCTTCTGTGTGCAGTAGCCCCCCTCATACTTACCTGAGCCTCATCTCGATCCAGAGATGTTGCGCAAGAGTCTCAGCTGTCCAGCACTCTCCCTTCTCATGAGCTGAGACAGCAGCAGAGCACCATTGGCTTCTGCTCCTGTCAAAGTCAGTGAGCCAATGAGGAGAGAGAGGGTGCTAGACCGAGCCATGGCTCCATGTCTGAATGGACACACAGAGCAGTAATTCAGCTCAGATGCCCTCACAGTAAGCTGCTTGCCTCCCTCCTGCCATAGTAAGGGCACTCTGCAGGAGGGAGGAGCCAAGAGTGCCTGCGGGGGACCCAAGAAGAGGAGGATCTGGGCTGCTCTGTGCAAAACCACTACACAGATCAGGTAAGTATAACATACCACTTGGAATCCAGCAGCACGAAAGAATCAGTTCTGCCAAGGGCTCTCTGAACAGGTATGAGACAAGCTCACCAGAGTAAAGGCTCCAAATTATTTTGAGAATTTTAGAAAGGAGGAGGGAGAGACTGAATATTTTTAAGTAATACGGGCATGTTACATAGTAAGGTTGAATAAAGACACCAGTCCAACCTGAGTGTCTACAATTGTCCCCATCACTTTACATCGCACACTCACATCAGTCCCTACCCTCAAGGAGCCCACATTCCAAGGTCCCCATTTATATACTAGGGCCAATTTTGGACATAAGCCAATTAACCTACCTGCATGTCTTTGGAGGGTGGGAGGAAACTGGAGTACTCAGAGGAAACCCACGCAGGCACAGGGAGAACATGCAAACTCCAGGCAGGTGGTGTCGTGGTTGGGATTCAAACCAGCGACCCTTCTTACTGCTAGGTGAGAGTGCTAACCACTACACCACTGTGCCGCCTGTATGTGTTTCCCTATTAGTCAGTTTGTTCAGAAAGACCCAAATGTTTTTCTGGATTCCAACACTCCTGAACCTATACAGGTTGATGCCATTCAAAAAGATCTATATCTACTCAGGAGAAAGAGAGACAAGGTTCAGGAAACTTATGTTTTTTATTGGGGGGACTCTGGGCATTATGTTGTTCTAGCAAAGTTAAAAGAACAATTGCTGTGCCTGATGTTATAGTGTCTGAACAAATAAACTCCATTACTCAGTCTGTCTTACCATTGATTAACCACTCCAATGCCAGGCACTTATGCACCTTCCTGCCAGACCAATTTTAAGCTTTCAGCGCTCTCACACTTTGAATGAAAATTACTCATGCTTAGTCATGCTACACTGTATCCAAACAACCTTTTAATATTTTTTTTCTCACAAACAGAGCTTTCTTTTGGTGTATTTAATCACCACTGTTTATTTTTTATTTTTTGTGATATAAGTGAAAAAATTAAAAAAATTTTAACAAAAAAACAATTTTTTTTTTAGTTTCTATTGTAAACTTTCTCACAATGAGAACGAATGCTCCTGGGGTGGGTCCTTGTTGGTAAGTCAGAGCAGTCACAATGTCTTCAATATACTTGAGGAAGGTGAGTTGTTGGCTTTCAGTTGATTTTTGGAAGCAGACAAACATTCTTATACCAATAACGGGACTTTAGGGTTGACAAATAAGGTTGTAGCATCTGATCGTTTAAATCCACACCCCCCTCCCCATGTACAGATTGTAGTCGTGGACACATTCAGGCTTTACAAAGTGGGCCGCATCTTCTGTGGATGGTAGAGAGGATGTGGACATCTTTCTTGTCCCTCCACTTCATGGCAAACACCTCCTCATACCTCATGAATGCAGATTCCCCGTTTTGCAATTTTTTTGTCAACAGATTTTTTGGAAAGCCCTTCCGTTTTTTTTATTAAGGTACCGCAGGCCAGGGTTTGTTTACTGTAAAGGTGACGAAAAGGGGCAGGCTGGCATAATAATAGTCTACATATAAGTGGTATCCTTTTTCGAACAGGGGGTATGCCAGCTCCCAGACAATTTTCCCATTGGTTCCAATATATGTGGGACACTCATGGGACTGGGAGTCTTTGCCTTCATAAATACAGAATGTGTGCACATATCCAGTGGGTCGATCACACAATTTATTTAATTTCAACCTATACCTGGCTCTCTTACTTGGTATTTACTTCTTAAAGTGCAGTCAGCTAGTAAAATGTATAAGGGATTCGTCCACACAAATGTTTTGGTCTAGGATAAAAACTTCATAAAATCGCTGGGAAAATGAATTGATTAGGGGGCGTAATCTTGTACAATTTGTCGTGGTTGGGATCATCTCAGGGAGGGCACTGCGAATAATCGTTAAAGTGTAGAAAACGTATAATCATGTCATAGCGTGTCCTGGACATGACATCAGAATATATTGGCATATGGTGGCTAGGGTTGATGTAAGCCCCATATTGAACGTAAGGCCCAAAAACAATTTAAATTCATCCAGTGCGAGACATTGCCACATGTGGGTGTGGGATGAATTGGGGTTGGCAGCAATAAATTGCATACAGATTGGTTTGGTCTACCATATTCTACAGCAAATCTTGTGGGAAAAAGAAATAAAAATAATCTAATTGGGAAAAATGTATTGTGTTGGGCTGCACACCTGGCTGTGCAGTGAAAAGGGGGATTATAGTGAATCCTGAGTTGGCAGGCAACCATAAGGGGTTTGCCAGGGCATCGGGAAGGTAGGACTGGGGCTGGATTTTTCAGGTTGGGTGTGTAATTCCAGTACTTGTACTGGGCTCCTCTTCCTGGGGTCTGGCGCTGCTGGTGGTAGGCAGGTCTTCTGATCTTGGTCCAGATCTCCTTATTCTTTTAGGAGGGATGGTTTCCTCCGCTGACTCAGACTCTGATCCACTATCCTCCACTGGCTCATATTCTGAACCAGAATCAGATGATGGGAGCTCCCTAATGCTCTCATTATCCAACATGGTAAGGGTGGCATATGCCTCCTCAGGTGTGTAAACCCTTTGAGACATTATGGCAGTACTAATTGGCAGGCCTGTGTGATGGTACTACTGGTGGCGGGCCTATGTGGTGGTACCGATGGCGGTATTAGTGGCGAGCCTGTGTGGCAATACCAATGGCAGTACTAGTGATGGGCCTGTGTAGCGGTACCGATGGCAGTACTGGTGCTGGGCCTGTGTGGCAGTACCAATGGTGTAGATATACCGATGGCGGTATTAGTGGCAGTACTAGTGGTGGGTCTGTGTTGATAAACCAATGGCAGTATTAGTGTCGGTACCAATGGCGGTACTGATGGCAGTACTGGTGGTTGTACTGATAGTGATACTAGTGGAGGGCCGGTGTGAAGGTAACGATGGCGGTATTAGTGACGGGCCTGATGGCGGTACTGGTGGCAGTACCGATGGTAGTACTAGTAGCGGGCCTGATGGCTAAATCATTTCCCCTGATGGAGTGAGCACGGATCTCAATAAGATTAAAGCAATTTGCAAAATGGCCTGCCCCTAGAAACATTAAGGAAATACAATGATTTGTTGGATTTTCCAACTTCTACATAAGATTCATAGGGAGCTTCTCTAAGGTGATAACACCAAATATGCAGCGGACAAGGAATGTGTCCATCTTTTTGTGGTAATTTGAGGCACAAGCTATCTTTAGTAAACCAAATACTCTTTATTTCTGCACCAACATTGGTACCTCCTGATCCTGAGTTGCCTTTTATTGTGCAAGTGGATGCTTCCGATTCTGAAGTAGGAGCTATGTTTCTCAGCGAATAGGAGAAAAACAAAATGCAGCTTTATCCTTGTGCCTATTTCTCTCGTTTAAAGGGGTTGTAAAGGTAAATGTTTTTTCACCTTAATGCATTCTATGCATTAAGGTGAAAAAACATCTCACACTGCCGGTGCCCCCAGTCCCCCCATTTTACTTACCTGACCCCTCGAAAATCCCGCGCTCGCCCCCGCCGTCCTCTTCGCCGCTCAGTCTGGCCGCTGATTGGCTGGAGTGGATGGATTGAAAGCAGCGCAGCCATTGGCTCGCGCTGCTGTCAATCACATCCAATGACGCAGCGCGCCGGGGGGCGGGGCCTTGTGATACAGCGAGCGGCTATAGCCGCCGGCTGTATCACGGGAGCGCGCCCGCAGTGCTTCTCACCAATGCGAGGGAGCTCGCATTAACGTGAGAAGCACCTGCGGGAGGAAGCAGAGACAGCCGCCGAGGGACCCCAGAAGAGCAGGTTCGGGGCCACTCTGTGCAAAACGAGCTGCACAGTGGAGGTAAGTATGACATGTTTGTTATTTTAAAAAAATAAAAATTTTTACTTTACAACCCCTTTAATGTCTTCAGCTAAAAGTCAATATGACATTGGCAATAAGGATTTGCTGGAAACTTTTTCCAACTGGAGGTACCTGCTGGAAGGGACCAATCATCCTTAACCACTTACAGACCGGACCATTTTTCTGGTCAAAGACCAGACCACTTTTTGCGATTCGGCACTGTGACGCTTTAACTGACAATTGCGCGGTCGTGCGACGTGGCTCCCAAACAAAATTGACGTCCTTGTTTTCCCACAAATAGAGCTTTCTTTTGGTGGTATTTGATCACCCCTGCGGTTTTTATTTTTTGCGCTATAAACAAAAATAGAGCGACGATTTTGAAAAAAAACACATTATTTTTTACTTTTTGTTATAATAAATATTCCCCAAAAATATATAAAAAAAAAATGTTTCCCTCAGTTTAGGCCAATACGTATTGTTCTACATAATTTTGGTTAAAAAAATCGCAATAAGCGATTATTGATTGGTTTGCACAAAAGTTATAGCCTTTACAAAATAGGGATAGTTTTATGGCATTTTTATTAATAATTTTTTATTATTATTTTTTTTACTAGTAATGGCGGCGATCAGCAATTTTTATTGTGACTGCGACATTAAGACGGACACATCGGACATTTTTAACACATTTTTGGGACCATTGTCAGTTATACAGCAATCACTGCTATATAAATGCAGTGATTCCTGTGTAAATGACACTGGCAGTGAAAGGGTTAACCAGTGGGTGGCAGTGTAGGGGTTAAGTGTTCCTAGGGGTGTATTACCAATTGTGGGGGGTTGGGCTTTCATTTAGTGAACACTGATCTCTGCTCCAATCACATGGAGCAGAGATCAGCCTCATTAGTTGCTAGGCAGAATGGAGAAATGCTGTTTACAATGGCATTTCTCCATTCAGCCGTCCCGTGAGACGATCGCGGGTATGCCCGCGGCGATCGAGTCCGCGGGACCCGCGACTGGACTCACGGGGGTCCCGACTGGCACGCGAGCGTGCCGCCAGTGGTGCGCTCGCGATGGCAGGGCGGCATTGAAGATTGGACGTACCTGTCCACCAATATGCCTGCCCGTGCCATTCTGCCGACGTACATCGGCGTGTGCTGGTCGGGAACCGGTTAAACTGTTCTCACTGATCATAAAAATTTAAAATTAGTTTGTTCTGTCAATAGATTGTCTTCTAGACAAGCACTTTGGACTCTATGGTTTTCCAAGTTCAATTTTATTGACTTGTATTAACCTTGGTCAAGCAATGGTAAGGCTGATGCCTTACCGGGGTTGTTGTCTAGACCTCTCCAGGAAACCAACTTTGAATGTACGATCCTGCCTCAAAAAAGATTTCCTAGGGGCTACGAGTTCCAAGACATTCTTATAATGTTGTTGTACTAATTGTTTGTATATGTACACTTGCTAAAGCTCTCTTCTTTTAGGCTACGCTTGGACTAATTAATTCTTTGAAATACCTCAATATGTGCTGGTAATTGCTAGGTGAGCGAGGTGTGCCATCTTCATGTGTGCAGACAAATCAAAAAATAATTATTCGGCTCCTCTGGGGTAGTACTACATTACAAAAAAAATAAACAAAATATACAAATCAAGCTTCTGATAACATTTTCCATAGATAGGCAGAACTGAAAGCAAATGGATGGACAATGGATTTACTCAGCTTTGCTGGCAAGCACATTAGCCAACTGATAGTTAAATGCTAGCTCATATGTCCATCAGGATGATGTTGCTGTTTCAAGGGCACGAAGGCCCAAAACATGAGTTTTGTATCCCATCAAAAACATTTGTTTACTGCTGAACTTACACTGTGCTCTTACACATCTTGTAGCAAAGGAAATCATCCTGGGGAACAGGTAAATGGGTCCTTTGGGCCTCATGATTAAAATGATCTTGTAAAGCCCATACTGGTAACATAACATTGTTGTGGGGGGCATAAGGTACGCAAAACAGTGGGTTTCAGACCTAGGACCTACTGATTGGCATCTTGTGTCAATTTGATGTGGTGAAGAAGCAAGTGGAACATAACTAAATGTATGGTATGTATAGGTAATATGGGCATAATAAAAGTGCACTTTAAACTACTTACATCAACCATTTTTTTAATATATTTATCAGGTGGGATCAGTTATGGATCACCAGTTCAGTTGTTTAAAATTTTATACAACTATGTACTTTTTTTTAATTGAATGCACCTATTTGTAATTTTTAATTAAAATTCCAATTTTTATCAACCACAGCAGTATCATTCATGATTACCTTACTTATGTTATTGTTCGCACACCATTGTGATAAAAGATCCAACAAGCAGGCAAGGGTTTAGAGCTGGCATGGATGCCACCTGTCGTCACATATCCACGAGAACAGACAAGGCTTTGAAGCTTGGCATATCGGGGTGATTACAGGGTCCAGATGGCAATCCTGTGAACTGCTCAGTAAAGTCAAGCTGGATGCAAATGAGGGTTCGCTGAAAGTGGCAACAAATATAACATTATTTATGCTGAATTTCGATATTAATTGAGTGATAATACTATTCTTTGACTGATACTATTTGGACATTGTGCATAAATATCGTAAAAAATCCCTGCTGTGTTTATATAAAAAGTACTTGCAAAATGATGCATCATATATTTAAACAGTCCTAAAAAGTACAGTCAATAAATAAATAAAACAAATAATTTGAATGGTGCAGAAACAGATGACTTAGAGTTCATTAAAGTGGGTTTAGCTGTGTTAATTTTGCACATAATCTTTTTCTTTTTCTTTTTTTTTTTCTTTACAAGCCGAAATTGACATTGTTCAGATATCTAATTACCTCCTGGCAGTCTACACTGAAATTTCTCTTCTAGCCACCCAAATAAAGACAAAGGATGCCAGATGAACAGAGAAACCCTGTGCCATTGTAGAGAGGTAAGGGTAAACACATGATAAAATGCCAGCTGCAAGCCGGTGGCCAATGCTGATAAAACAGATTTAGAAAACAATTGATTTGCATTAATATTTGCTTAGCTCATATGTAACATATACAAATTAAAATGACTCATATACATTACATTCACTGAAAATTGCTTTCAAGACCGCTGCCATTCCCGCAAAATCTTTTTTCTTTAACTCTGTAAGGGTTACTCCTGGCTTTGTGCACCCAAACACATCCCTACTTGCCTGCAGAATGTTTATATTAAGTGATTGAAGGTTAAAAATTATCTATAGACCAAAAACCACCATTGCTAGCTTGTTATAAAAGGCACATGCTCCAGAGCCATCATTCCTCACTGCTTAGTGTCTGGATACCATATCTACAGTACATCGGCATTTGCAGGGTTGTGCCAGGTGTGTCTGGGCACACCCTTATCATTACGTGCAGTGCCGATTCCCCCTACTGCCTGGGCCTCCCCCGTGTTGGTCACCCACAGTACTGCTGGCGTCCTTCCTCTCCCCCCAGATGCTGCGGGGAATGTTTCAGGATGGAGAGTGGGGCAAGGGGCTAGTAAATATGTAATTTACCAGCACCTTCCTTTTCTAAATGAACACAGTGAACACACTCGCTCACTGTGCCCATTCATAACTGAAGCATAGTAAACTGTGTTTACCATTCTTCAGTTTGTGAATGAACAGGAAGCCGCTCAGCACAGAGGACTTCCCATTCATTCACTGTCCCATGCAGCTGAGGCAACAGAAAAAAGGCATGTGTGTTTGAGCTTTGCGGTGCACACCCTAATGCAATAGGCTGTGCACACCTATGCTACAGTATATACTTGTTTTAGATCATGGACTGATTAAGTTGTGAAGAAAAGGATAAAGATGACATCATCAAAGTCTGCATTATTAACATAGAACTAAGCAATGGCGGCTGTCATAATCATATGTTTGTAGATTCCTATACTCACTGACCAGCTCTTGGACCTCTTGGGAACTTACAATTTGTCCATTGCATTGGGGCTGTGTCAACACTGCATGGGTTAATTGCTTGTTTAAAGTGATACTAAAGTCTAGTTTTTTTTCTTTAAAAATATCAAATATGTTATACTTACCTGCTCTGTGCTGTGGTTTTGCACAGAGCAGCCCCAATCATCCTCCTATCGGGTCCCTCTTCGGTGCTCCTGACCTTCCCTCCTGTTGAGTGCCCCCACAGCAAGCAGCTTGCCATGAGTGCACCCTGAACTGAGCCGCAGCTCCCTGTGTCCATTCAGACACGGAGTAGTGGTTTGGCCTGCCCCCTCTCTCTTCTGATTGGCTAACTGACTTTAATTGACAGCAGCGGGAGCCAATGGCACCTCTGCTGTGTCCCAGCCAATCAGGAGGGTGAGTCCCAGACAACCGAGGCACTTGTGCACATTTCTGGATAGGGAGGGAGTTCAGGTAAGTATTGAGGGCTGAGACGGTCTGCTAAACAAAGATTTTTTATTTTTTTTTCAACTCAATGCATAGAATGCATTAAGGTGAAACACCTTCTGCCTTTACAACCACTTTAAGTCTGGGGGCATAGAAAAGAAAATCTGCTCACCTGATTCTCCACTGCTAGACCAGTCTCCACAGTGTCCTCTCTTACTTGCTCCAGAGGTTTAATGTCCAGACCTCATGAAGACCAATGCTGAGAGATAGTCCATCATTGCCAGAGCATGGGGGAGCTAGATGAATGGAGTTTCCCCTATCTCCTAGATCAAACAAGCTGTTAACACCTACAGCATGAGTGCACATTTCTTGTAGATGGGCTCTAAATTGAATCTGTACTTTGTAAATACAAGGCAAATAACAGATTCACTTTAGTGTAGACCATCCCAGCAGAATATACATGACATGTTTTTGCTCCCTGCCCCTTTGTTCAATATAGAAGGGAAAGTAAAGTCTCTATGTTGCTGGAGTTGCAGATCACACAGAACTTTGGGCTCAATGTTTGACAGCACTGACTGACTCAGCGCTGCTACATTGAGTGAGTCGCATGGTCCTCCATACCTCAAAGTACCTGGTATTTCCATCTGCATGCTTGTTTAAAGAAAACCTGTTACCCATTAGAGACAAAACAAATTATGTCAAGCCACTTTAACCCGTACTTGTTCCTGTTTCGGCAACGCACCGCATGGCAAACCATGATAGTGTGTAACTGCACATTTCAACACACTGCACAGGTTTGCGCTGGGGTGCTATACCTGGCGTATGTGATATATTTCAATGCATTGCAATTACTGCACCGCTAAGGTGTGAAGTCAGCTCTAAATTGTGACTGGGAGCTTATACAGGGTTCTTCTCTCCGTTCTCAGTGGGCAAACAAAGCAGTGGAGGATTGAAGGTAAGGTAAGTAGCTGCAGGGGCTAGCAATATAAAAAAAAAAAATATTACTTTGCCCAAGACTTGCAAATGTTACTAAATTGTAGCAAAGAAAATCAGATCTCCTGTCCTGTCAGTCAGGGCTATGCTGTGTGGTAGGCGTATGTAACTTTCAGGACTGGATGGATAGAAATGCATATCCTCTGACAGACTAAAAACGAAGTTCCAGCAGTATTTAATCTTTGAAATGTTTAAGATAGGGTGAACTGCACATTTAGGCTGGGTTCACACTGAGAAATGGAGGGGCTCACAGCAAAGGGTCTGCAAGCCTCTATTCACAGTTTCAGGTACAATTTCAGACAGAATTTTTGTCTGAATTCGGACCTGAAATGGACCAGAAAACACACAGGATTCCTGTGCAATTCTCACCGGAGCCGCTCCTGAGATGTGTGAACCGGCTCCATAGAGATCCCCTGACATGCGAATTGGATGCGTAAAAAACTCTCAGCCATCTATTGAATATTTGTTACAATACTTTAATAGGATTTAACATGCATGTATTGATAGAGACTTACTCCCATTACAATAATTGTGTAAATATTAAAGTGGTTGTAAACCCTTACTACACACTTTGACCTACAGGTAAGCCTAGATTAAGGCTTACCTGTAGGTCCAAGAAATATCTCCTAAACCTACATGGTTTAGGAGATATTTACCGAAAGACAGCGGCGCGCAGGCGCACTGAGCGCGCCGCCGTCAAAGGCGATATGCCGCGCATGGCGGCTCCCGTACGCATGCGTGGGAGTGACGTCATCGCGGCTTCGCCGAATGGGAGCGGCGAGACCCACCGAGAAGATGGATACGCCAGACTACAGGGGACAGCGGTGACATCGCTGGCTCCCGTGTCAGGTAAGTGACACATAATGGACTACTATGCGATGCATATTAGTCCATTATGCTTTACCTTTGCAGGGAATGAAAGCGGAAGTAAACTCATCAGGGTTTACTTCCTCTTTAAATTCCTGGAATTTCCAAGTGTGGCTGCTTGATGTTTTGTCTGCTTTGTCATCCTCCTGGAACTGTGTGTATTTCTGTTATATTGGAGAAATATACAGCTGAAATTGTTGTTCACTTGCGACATTTTCCAACAGTTGACTGAATTGAATTTATCACTCATTTATGACTGCTCAATTGTATTTTCTCTTGACTTACATTTTATGCGATTAGATAGTAATGGAAATATATTGAACAGTTTAAAGTTATAAAAATATCACACAGTTTCACGAGAAGAAAATATGCTTCACGGGGATTAACATTTCAGCTTTTGTGCAAACAATGTACAATCTTCGCTACAATTTTTCTTCAAATCAAAAACACTCTTAGCTACAGGTCAAGCTTCCAAATAAAGCCACACACCATGCTTAATGACTGTCACTACAACTGCATGCAGAGGTACTCATCAGTACCTTTAAGGTTGGTCATACATTGCTCATAATTCATCAGTTCCTTAAAGTGGTTGTAAACCCTCCCCCACAACTTTGTCCCATGTAAATCAGCATAAAAAACCCTAATGAATACTGCTTGTAGATATCTCCTTACTTGCTTAGTATTGTTGTAATCCTTGTCGTTCTGTAGAATGAAGTCACTGAGCATGCCCAGATCTCCCCTGATTTAAGGCACACTCTCTATGTCTTATCTATCTGTTATCAGGACTTCCTACGGCACAACACCGAACTCTGCTAATCACTCAGAGCTTCCTCCTACACACCATGTGACCATGTGACCTCACATACAGTCTAAACATGGCCATTACTGCAGTCTTATCAGCTGAAGCTGATAAGTCTGACTAAGGGAAACATTAGACATCGGCACAAGTAAATACTATGAAATAAACAAGTAAGCTATGAACAGGGAAGCATGGTTGCCATAGAAACGTTGGATTGAGAAGGAGGCTTGGTTAACAGTACAGGAAGTGCTCAATGTAAGGGCAGAAATACACTCCACTGTGGACTCAGAAAACAATACTTAAGATGGCACTGCCTAACCCCTGGAAACAAGTTTTTTAAAGTTTCTTTAAACAGTAAGTAATATGCGATTTGGGCTGGATTACAGTGGCTATAGTCTGATAATGACTTATTATAATGGACTAAATGAAAAGAAGCATCAGAGTGGGAGAGTTTACTTCTTCTTTAACCTCTTGAGATCCGCGCTATAGCCGAATGACGGCTACAGCGCGGACCTCCTTTGCCGGGACTACGTCTATTGACGTCGTCCCGTGCACAAGCAGCCTGCGCGCCCCCTGAGGGGCGCACGCGGCGCGCTCTGTGATCGGTGAGTCAATGAGACTCGCCTGATCACCGATCCGAGCAAGGGGTCGATCCCGAGGAGAGAAAAAAAAAGCCGATCACCGGCGCCCGTGATCGGGACATCAGTCCCGATCACGGCCAGTGTATCGGTGCCCACCTGCCCCCTGCCAGTAACCCCCAGAGCATTAATAAAGTGCCACCCAGCAGTGCCACCCATCAGTGCCCATAATGCCATCCAGCAGTGCCATACATCAGTGCCCACAGTGCCATACATCAGTGCCCACAGTGCCATACATCAGTACCCATAGTTCCACCTATCAGTGCCCACAGTGCCACCTATCAGTGCCCACAATCTGCCTCAACAACATTGCTGCACCTCAGTGCCACATATCCGTGCCCATCAGTGTCATCTACCAGTGCCCATCAGTGCCCATCAGTGCCCAGCAGAGCCACCTATCAGAGCCATCTATCAGTGCCCATCAGTCCCATCTATCAGTGGTACCTATCAGTGCCCTTTAGTGCCACCCATCCGTGCCACCCATCCGTGCCACCTATCAGTGCCCATCAGTGCCGCCTTATCTGTGCCCATCAGTACTGCTTTATCTGTGCCTATGGGTGCCACCTTATCTGTGCCTATTAGTGTCGCCTTAACTGTGCCTATTAGTGCCCACCAGTGCCGCCCATCAGTTTCCACCAGTGCCGCCCATCAGTGCCCACCAGTGCCGCCTCATCAGCGCACTTCAATGAAGGAGAAAAATGACCTGTTTGCAAAATTTTATAACAAACTATTAAACATGATTTTTTTATTTTTTTTATTTTGCATCTTTTTTGTTTGTTTAGCAACAAATAAAACTCCCAGCTGTAATTAAATACCACAAAAAGAAAGCTCTATTTGTGGGAAAAAATTATATAAATTTCATTTGGGTACAGTGTTGTATGACCGCGCAATTGTCATTCAAAATGCGACAGCGCTGAAAGCTGAAAATTGGTCTGGGCAGGAGTGGGGTTTAAGTGCCCAGTAAGCAAGTGGTTAATCTGATTCTCAGACGTGCATACAATCACTCTGCTATTATTATCACTCTCCATGAAAACCTTGTTAGTACTTGGATGGATACCTGAGAATAGCAGGTGCTGTATCGATTTAACCATTGGCAGATCATAATAAAGAAGAATCCTTGGATTTTGGACTAAAACTTTAGGACTTTAAAACTTTTTAAGGAAAAAAAAACATAAAAGAAAAAAAAATGGTTAGCCTATTCAAGTCAGTATTGCAGTTTTCATTGCAATGTTCACCTTCAATTGATAGGTTTCCTCTAAATCATGTTTTTTCTGTCCCCAAGTTGGTGACAAGCAATATTTACCTTCAATTAAAAAGTTTCCTCCACATCACTTTTTTTGTGTCCTCAAGCTGATGACCAGTAATATTCACCTTTCGTTCATAGGTTTCCTCCACATCACTTCTTTTCTGTGCTCAAACCAACGACCAGCAATATTCACTTTCAATTCAAAGGTTTCCTCCACATCACTTTTTTTCTGTCCTCAAGTTAGGGATGACCAACATTTTTCAACCCACTTTCTCTGGGCCTAGGTAATCCTGCATCTGCCGCAGTCCAAGACTGCACAGTAAAAGTAGAAGCAGCACAGGGATGAATGTGCAGCTTCTTCCTCTTACATTTCAGCTCTGATCTATAGGGGCTGCAAGTGGTCAATTTCAGGTTCTTACACTGCATGCATTTGAAAAATACATCTAATTACAAAGCTGCAGATATATTTAATATCTGCCTAGACCTCAGCTTTAAGTGTGGAAGAAAGAAGGTATAAAAAGAGGAACCTGTGTAAGTAAGCATAAGATGTCTTTAAGTATCCGGCAGGTGGGTGTTTAATGGCAGTTGTTGAACATTATGCATGGCTTTACTTGGATTTAATCTTCATTTTGAGGTATCTATAACCAAAACTTTTTTTAGTTGTGTAAAGCTTGGGGAAGTATTAGAACTCCTGTCAGGCTTTAAAACAGTTGGAGGAATTGATTCCTTCACTACCTATTTGGTAAAAAGGTTGTCCACAGAAAAGGGGACATCTCTCTAAGCGCAACACAGACAGAAGTAAATGTTTTTTGTTTTTCATTATTAAAAGCTCTGTAATCATTTTACTGTTGTCTATTACCCTGATGCAAATTTTGTCTCCTGTCTGGTAAAAAGTTAACCCCAGAACAGAGTGAGATGGAAAAATCTCTCCATTGGTGCGTCAAATAGCACCAAGGGTTTTAACCTTTTCCTTTTCTAACCAAAACGTTAAAACATATTTTGGCATGGCTTCCCTCCTTTTTGGCTAAATGGGAGCAGGGCTTAAACCTCACTTTCTCTCCTCAACAAAAATGTAGACTCCTTTTTTTTACACTAAAATTCTCCATATGCACTTGAATTCAGGAAATAACTTTAAATTGCTCTCTAGGTGGAACATGAACAACAACTGTGCTGCTTAAACAATTCCCTGACTTCCCAGGCCTATGCTGGAGGTGTAGAGAGGACAAGGGCTTGATTTATTGAGGATCTTCTGGACAGAGGTCAGGCGAATCTCACAACAATTTACAGACTACCCCCAGCCTTTTTTCACTTACATCATTCGTCCAGCCCTCATAAGATTTACAAGAGGTCCGTAATACATCCTCTCCTGAATGCAGCCAAAGCTTGCATCCCGCTAAAGTGGAAGCACTCAAAGCCATCCTTCATCCCCATGTAGTTACGCAAAGTTGAAGAGATAATCCATATGGAAGAGCGGCATCTCCCCCTGCCCACTGTCTGCTGGTCGGTCCAGCACTTACCCCATCTATGTGCCAGGTGGCAGGCAGCGGGTCATGTGTCCTCTCTTCCATCACGAAGGCTTCTGCCGTGCATCTCCTCCCCTCCTCCTAGACGTCAAATAAGATCGCTTGTCCTTTCAGCCAATCAGGCGATGGGTCTCAAGACCCGCTTCCTGATTGGCCGGGAGGAGGATTAGTGTAACAATAGCGAATATTCATTTGCTATTGTAACACACCTGGGTGGGTGCGGTTCGCATTCTCTGCCCATTCTCTGCCCATCCTATTTTGAAGCCTATTAAAGCCTCTGGCTCTAATCAGGGTCTTCAAAATCCCCCCATTGGAATCCATGCATCTGGCGTCCTGCAAGGGATCGGATGCATGGATGGGGGGGTGGTGCCCATGCACCCTTAATGGACAAGCCGCCCTGCATACAAGAAAACCTGGTTCTATTGGAACACCTTCCTTTTCTCAGAGAAAGTAAGATGCTTTCAACAAGCGACCCCTGAGCTCTGAAACAACTTCTTATTAAGGCCTCCATGAGTTCTGGTCCCCCAAAAACACACACACACACACACCAACCCTTCCCATCCAACCTTCCCACCCCTCCCTCCTTTTTTTTTTCCTCTCCTCTATCCCTGCCCCCCCTTCTTTTTTCCCCCTCCCCTTCCTTACTACTCACCTTGTTCTTCTAGAATCTAGAGCAAGAGTTAGATCCATTTGAAAAATACAAAATGTTACTGGCAAATGGGTTGCACGTAAGTGCTACTTAAATCAAGTCTGTTTGGCTTTTCTTAGTTTCCTTGGTCCTATGTGACGGAGGAGGTCATGCTATTATTTGTGATGTGGCAATGACTTGATTCGCTGCTCTTAGCCCACGATCTTGTAAAGCTGTTTGTACCTATATCTCAATGGCTACACTGTACTCATTACCCTTTCCAAATAAATTAAATTAAAAAAAACATGTTTTGGGTACAGATATATTTGAAGTGAATCTGTGCTTTGCCCATGCAGAGCTAAGTAACAGATTCAAAATAAAAAGAAAATTAGGAATGGCAGTAACAGCACCACATTTTGTCCCCCCAAATTACTACTTTAAATTAATTGTCAAATATGTATATAAAAAAATGGCAAAACACACCAACACCTTTTTGCTTCTATTTTAAAACCAAAGACCATAACAGGCCAATGACACTATATGGCCCCTCCCTATTCATCATCTGGATCCCAAGAATTCAGCATGTGTTTAAAATGATCATATAAGTGTAGCGATACCCCCAAAGGGGCTGCTTTGTTTACTCAGTCCATTACTCTGCCTCTCAAACCTAATAAAAGCCTCAGCCCCCTCTGGCAAACCTGGCAATAGTGTAAGTGCAATGACCAATGAGAAACACACACGTTATGATAAAACACAGAAATTGTCTTTACTGCAATATTTCTATGGAAGAATAACAGACAGTAGCAGTATATATTCAAGTAATCAACTAGAGAGCAATAACTGAGATTTAAGAGCAATATAGCTCTCAATCTTATATCCAAGCTGCTTTCAGGTTCTTCCAAACACTAGAATGTCCCCAAGAGCAGAGGCACACTTAAATGGCAAATAAAAGCATAATATGACACTTTAAATTGGATTGGTTTCTTTTAATCAAGTTGGTTCTATGAGTCCAGGTAGGAGGAAAGCAGAGGAATGACTCCCTTTGTGTCAGGTCTCTCTCACCTGTCCACTGACACCCCAGGCCCAACTTTAAACACTTTATTCAAATCAACATGCAATGGCTTAACCTCCTAGATAAGCTGTCCCACACACACCCAATGCATATACAGAGCCCTGAACATGTGTGTGGATCCGTATGGCACTAGTAGCTTCAATCCTTTTAAAGAAAAGATAAGACTTGGGGTCTTCTCTTAAACTCCTAGATAGCAGGGCCAAACATCACAACTGGCCCAGGTTATCAAGTGAAACAGGCAGGATCTTTCTCAACAAGGTGAAAGGACAATGATGTCTGTATACAGTGTCCCAGAAATGGATAGCCTTATTCTTTATCCCTGTGGCACTACAAGTGTCAGCAGGATGACTACCAGCTATGATGTCTGTATACAGTCTTCTTTTAACACCTTCTGTGGTGCAGTGTCTCTGTTTCCTAAAAATGGGCAAAAAGCCCCCTCACCCAATCCTAAAATCAAGTCCCAAATGAACATCGTGGAACAGGCAGGCTCTCCTGGCGCCCCAACTGGTCACCTCACACTGGAACACCTCACTGTCAGTGCAGGTGCGTCTGGATCCCCCTCTCTCAGGCTGGATGTCCCGACTGGTGGCGGAGGCCTGAATCGCATGGGGAGATCATCTGAGAGACAGCATCTCTTTCTCAGGTCTGATCTCTTTCCCAGCCCGTGCTGACTGACTTCTCTTCAGGGAATCAAAATGGAGTCTCTCCTTTCCTGCCAACAGGGCATGCTGGTCTTGGTAGTTCCAGCCACTATACAAGGCTATGGGGCCGGTCTGTGCTGGAACTTTATATACCAGAGTCCTTTGCAGCTTCCTGCAGCTTGTTAAAGTCCCTCTGATTGGCCCCTGTGACTTTTCCTTTAATTAGCTTTCTTCTTCCTGCCAATAGGGACACGGGGGATGCTGCAGAGTGAACAGCTCACATTACGTTAAATTCAGTCAGTGAAAAAGAGAAGAAGGAGGGGGGTAAGAAATTCCCTGCAGAGATGACAGGTGCTTTTCTCCCTAACAGAAGAACCTCTGCCAGCTTGGCTGTGTTAAAGCGGAGATTACCTATTTAAAAGTTAGCTGCTACAAAAAGTGTAGCTGCTGACTTTTAAAAAAACAGACACTCACCTGTTCCAAGGTCAAGCGATGCAGCTGCCCAAAGCCTCGCTTCTCTCCCGCTGCTCTCTGCGGCACCGGAATTGCAAGTGTGGGCACCAAGCTGTGGCTTCACAGCTGCGCACACACTGTGCATGAGTGAGCCGTGCTGCGCGTTATGAATGGCCGGGCAATCTTCTGGGACCTGTGACGTGTCCTAGAAGATTGCAGGGAGGGAGGGGGGAGAGGTGAACTTCCTTCTGGCACTGCGGTGCCAGGAGAGGAAGTGGGAGTTGGGTACCTGTGAAAACTAGGTACCCGCTCCCCCCCCCTCAAAAAAAATGACATGCCACATGTGACACATCAGTGGGTCACGAGTACTTAAAGCAGAGGTTCCTTTTTTTGGAAAGGACCTGAGCATATTATTATCATTATACAGGATTCATATACTGTAGTGCCAACAGTTTGCGCAGTACTTTACAATATAAAGGCAGGCAATACAGTTACAATACAATAGAATACAATAGGGTACATGAGCGTAAAATGAAATTAGGACGCTAACATTCTGAAGTAAGGGTTTCTTCACAAAAAGTAAATTAGCTTAATTAAAGGGATGAGCGAATCTGCCATGTTCAATTCACCAAGGGTTCAGTGACTCTTGCCAAATCAAACTTAGCAGTGAGTCCCTTTGAGGTCTATAGGATGCAAATCTTGTTGGTAAATTATGACCTTTTTTTAAAGTAATAGGCAAACTACTCTAAAAAAAAGACATAAAAAACTGGGCACTGTCATATCAGACATGTACAAATACAGGAAACACATTGTAAAAATGAGTGTACAGTGATATAAATATGTGGTTTTGAGAGCAATATGGAAACTATACAAATCCTTTAAAAACACACTGGGGGGGGGGGGGGGGGATTCCTTAAACAGTGTCAGATTTATAATAGGGCAAAAGAGATCAGGGATGGTAGGCCTAACCAGCATATGCCTAACTTTCATTTTTACTATAGGCTCGGGAGGGTGGGGTTGTTGTAAATATAATTATTATAATTTGAAGTGGTTTAGCTGCTCACCAAAGCAAATGTGTACTACAAGCCAAAGGCAGCACCAGGAACAGATGATCAGCAACAAGTGAATACTGTATTTTGAGCAACCTAGATACCCATGGTAACAGTGAACACGAACCTCATCCATGACTGTTGTCATATGAAGTTCTGGAGGGCTCTCAACCTTTCAGAAGGGCCTCTATACTGTACTTTCCCATGAGTAGATATAAGACCACAAGTCCATATAAACCACAAAGAACTTGAGGAAGGGGTTTGATTCCATTGAAGTGTACCTGAACAGAGCTCTGTTGAGCCTAGTTATTCTTGTAAAAGGTATGGACTGTACAGAGGTTGTTCAATATCTTCTCATATGCTGGAAAGAAACAAAAAGTCTCTCTCTGCAAATATGCACTAAAGTTACCTGCATTAAGAAAACACTTTTTTGCTTGGGAAATCGTTGCCTGTCATGATGCTTCTCAACTCAAAGCTCAAATGCTACTGCAAGGGCAGTCACATTAGTCATACAACCGAATGAAACTGAATGAAGTCATAGTCATAGTCAGATCAATAAAACTGTGTAGGTGATTTACTGCCCTGGGACAAATATACAGCTGGTTATGGAAGAATTCCTGCCACTACCTGAGAAGATAGGTTTTAATAAATTATGTTTTTATATATCTATTCTTAACAAAGGAAGCCACGTGTTGTATAAACATACTGCAATGTATTATATTGCATATACACACACACGCACAAAATGTTAATGTGTAATTAGTCAGCTAAGACTGAAAGAGACTCGCAGCCATAGCAGATCTGTATGAGGGTTGGAGCCAGTGGAATAAGGTGCAGTTACTGATCATCTGACATTCATTTGCATATTATTATTGATTTTTTTGCTGGCTTTGTGTCAGGTTGCAGTCATAAACATCCCAGACTTGGTGGGATACATTTTAACTGTCTGATTTCAGATTGTGGCTTAGAAAAGTCAGTGGGAAAAAAAAACACTTTTTCAAACATAACAGCACAACAATACAATTTAATGGAGTGTGATAAGCATCTGTTTTCAGCACTGATATTTCCAAGTATCACTATGTCCCCAACATGGAAGTCAATATCAGTATTTGCTGAAAACAAGCAAGCAATGCAAAATCATAGAACATAGTACCAACAACAAACATAATACTGTATATCCTAACACGCAGCAAAAAACTGTAAAATATACATTTGTGACCCCTTGCCTTGCCTTGTAAAACAACTCATTTCAGATTAAAATAGAAAATTGAAGGCAAAATGTTTGAGTGTGCGTATGTGCGTATGTATATTGTGAGGGGTTAGCTCGGCAGCGGGTGTGTGTGACCCCCTGGATGGGTTCACAACACAAAATCAGGCACAGCAGACAGCGTTGTAGGGGCAAAAAAACAAAAGATGTGGTTTATTTATGCTACATGCAGTGAAACATATAACAGCCAAACAAAAATAAAACATGAAAATAAATCCTGGTCAGCTTGACCTCTAATTACACACTTAGATTCCCTGTCTAACAACTGAGTGCAGCCTTGTGCTGCACCAGTCCCTGTCTCTGTTGTAGAGGTTTGCCACACAGGCGTTAACTCACCGCACAGAACAGGTGTCACACTCCCCAGTCTATACAACACAAAACTGGTTCCAGGATGGAGCATCTCCCTAAGCATGCTGGGTTTTTTGTAGAGGTCTTAATGAGCCCACTTACTTCAGCTGGGCTCATTAACTCTTCCCCTCTAGTTGTACAAGTCTGCATAAAGCCTGAATCTAGGGCACACATATTTCCCATCCTGGATACAACCAGGTGACTTTACCTGCCTGCTGCCACATACCCCCCCCTCTTGTTTCAACCTTGGGGTTGTAACACAAGCAGTCAGACAGGCATGTATCCGAGACAAAGCATCCACATTCCCCATTTTAACACCAGGGCGATGCTTAACTGTAAAGTTAAATTCCTGTAGGGCCAGGAACCACCTATTTACCCTTCTATTGGTCTCCTTGTTTTGAGCCATCCACTTTAAAGGAGCGTGATCAGTCACCTGGTCAAAGTGCCTACCTAGCAGATAGTACCGAAGGGAATCTAGAGCCCACTTCACTGCTAAACATTCCTTCTCAATCGTGGCGTAATTTACCTCATGGGACTTCAACTTCCTGCTGAGGTAAATGACTGGGTGCTCTTCCCCGTTCCAGACCTGGGATAACACTGCTCCTAACCCAACGTCTGATGCATCAGTTTGTACAACGAAGTCCTTAGAGAAGTCTGATGAGTACAACACTGGCTGGCTACATAAGGCTGTTTTTAAGGACTGAAATGCTTCTTCAGCCTCTGGGGACCATTTAACCATGACCGACTCTTTCCCTTTTGTCAGGTTGGTGAGGGGCACAGCCTGAGAAGCAAAATGGGGAATGAATCGTCGATAATAGCCAGCGATTCCCAGAAAGGCTCGTACCTGTTTCTTGCTGTTGGAACGTGGCCAACTCTGTATGGCCTCGACTTTATTGACTTGGGGTTTTATCACCCCCCTCCCAATAGTGTACCCAAGATATTTGGCCTCCTCCTGTCCAATGGTACACTTCTTTGGATTGGCCGTAAACCCAGCTTCCCGGATAGAGTCTAGGACTGCTTGTACTTTTGGCAAATGTGAGACCCAGTCTGTGCTATGGATAATCACATCATCCAGGTAAGCTGCAGCATATTTCTGATGGGGCCTCAGAATCTTATTCATTTTCCGCTGGAATGTTGCCGGTGCATTCTGTAACCCAAACGGCATTCTCTTATATTGGAATGCCCCATCTGGGGTTTCAAACGCAGTTTTCTCCTTGGCCGACTCGGCCAGGGGAATTTGCCAATACCCTTTGGTGAGATCAAGAGTTGTCATATATCGGGCTGTTCCCAGCCGGTCAATCAACTCATCTATACGCGGCATGGGGTAGGTGTCAAATTTTGTAACTATATTCAATTGTCGAAAATCGTTACAAAACCACCAGCTCCCATCAGGTTTGGGCACTAGTATGATAGGACTGGACCAGTCACTCTGGGACTCCTCTATCACACCCAATTCCAGCATCCTTTGAACCTCCCCACGTATTGCCTCCCATCGGGCCTCTGGTATTCTATAAGGTTTTAGTTTTACCCTTTCTCCTGGCGGGGTGATAATGTCATGCTCTACGCCAGATGTTTGTCCCGGCAGCTCAGAGAAAATCTCTTTGTTACGAAGTACAAACTCTTTAACCTCCTGTTGTTGGGCTTTCGATAAGGTGTCTGCTATTCCAACCTCAGGAACTAAGCAATCAGGCTGTGCTTGTGACAAAGTCTCTGCGACTAGGGATTCCCTATCCCTCCAGGCTTTCAGCAGATTGACGTGATAGATCTGCTCTGGCTTTCGCCTTCCTGGCTGTCTAACCCTGTAGTTCACCTCACTAATTTTTTCAATTACTTCGTATGGACCTTGCCATTTGGCCAGAAATTTGCTTTCAACCGTAGGGACTAGCACCAAGACCCTATCCCCCGGGGAAAAAGTACGGGTCTTGGCCCCACGGTTGTACACTCTCTGCTGTGCTAACTGCGCTTGGGTCAAATGTTCCTTTACGATTGGCATTACCTGTGCAATTCTATCTTGCATCAGGGCGACATGCTCAATCACGCTCCTGTGAGGAGAACTCTAATTTTCCCAAGTTTCCTTGGCGATATCCAGCAGCCCTCTTGGGTGTCTCCCATAGAGCAACTCGAAGGGTGAGAAACCCGTAGAGGATTGGGGTACCTCCCTAATGGCAAACAGATAGGGTATTAGACAGTCCCAATTCTTTCCATCTCTATCCACCACCTTCTTTAACATTTGTTTTAGGGTTTTGTTGAATCTTTCAACCAACCCATCTGTTTGGGGGTGATACACAGATGTACGCAATTGTGTCACTTTGTACAACTTGCATAATTCTTTCATAACCCTGGACATAAAGGGTGTACCTTGGTCCGTAAGCAGTTCCTTACAAATACCCACGCGGCTAAAAACAAGAGATAGCTCTTTGGCTATGGTTTTGGCCGAGGTATTTCGAAGAGGAATTGCTTCCGTATAACGGGTGGCATAGTCCAATATAACCAAAATGTACTGATGCCCCCTAGCAGACTTCATTATCGGACCTACCAAATCCATTGCGATCCTCTCAAAGGGGACCTCAATGATAGGAAGAGGTACCAGCGGGTTACGGAAATGTGGCATAGGTGCCGACTTCTGACACACAGGGCAGGAGGAACAATAATTTTCTGTTTCCTTCATGACCCCAGGCCAATAGAATCTCTGCAGTACCCTCTCTCTGGTTTTCTCGGCCCCCAGATGACCTCCCAGAATGTGCCCATGGGCCAATTCTAACACCAACTTCCTGTAAGGTTTGGGCACTACAAGTTGCTGAATGGTTTCTTCTGCCCTTTGAGCCACTCGATACAGCAGGTCCCTTTCCATAGTGAAGTAAGGATAAGTGCAAGTCTTATCTGGGTTCACTAACTCGCCATCTATTTTCACCACATTTTCCCGTGCCTTTATTAGGGTGGGGTCTTTTAACTATTCTGTGGCAAAATTTTCCCTTTGAACCTCAAGATCCGAAAACTCCACAGACTGCATGTTTTCATCTGAGGATGTTGGCTCCTCCCCAAATTCTCGAGTTTCCCCCGCCAATACCGACAAGGGAAATTCAGGAGAGTCCTCACCACTCCCAGAGGAATTCTGGTCATCTTCCTGGTTTATAGGGGCACCAATGGAGGGCTCAGGACAATCCCAGAGTTCCCAGAACTTTGGAAAATCCCTTCCCACAATAGCATCATGTGGTAAGTGAGACACTAACCCCACCTGATGAGAGAGGTTACCTTTGGGAGTCTCAAAAAACACTGAAGTTACAGGATACTCTCGGGTGTCCCCATGCACACAAATAACAGCCACCTTGTTCTTCCCAGAGAACTTTGTAGTAACTAATTCAGCTTTTATCAATGTTACCAGGCTACCAGCAACACATCAACATTTCTACCATTAATACACATTTTACATAAATGTTTCTCAGGTCCCCGAATGGCAGTGCATGCAACTGTCGCAAACAGCGACTGACGTCTCTCCCTTATAAAGTCACATTGCATAGGCTCATCCACAACCGGGCAATTGGCTGCAATATGTCCCTCTTGCCGGCAGCGGTAGCAAATAATCTTTTTCGCTGCCTCTTGCAGCCTGGGCTTTCCGGGCTGCTCCCGCCAGACCTTAGGTAGAACTCCCACTCTCTCACTCTCTCCACCCTCACCCCTTGGAGTCATCTTACCCGCCACTGGGAATGATCTGGTCTTAGGGTGGAAAGTCTGTCAGTCCCTGGAAGAGGTGGTCAGGTTCTCTGTAGCCAAGTACCTCTCAACCAGATCCACAAGTTTATCTGCATTTTCTGGATCTCCATGGCTTACCCATTTTTGGATGGCAGTAGGAAGAGCTCTCAGGAAACGATCCATAACCACACGTTCCACAATGTTTGGTGCGGTCAAAATCTCTGGCTGCAGCCACTTCCTGCTCAGGTGAATGAGATCATACATTTGAGACCTGGGTGGTTTTCCAACCTGAAAAGTCCAATTATGCACACGCTGAGCCCGGACGGCCAGGGTAACACCCAGCCGTGCCAATATTTCTGTTTTTAGCACCACATAGTCTTTTGCTTGGTCAGGCTCTAGGTCATAATAAGCTTTCTGCGATTCCCCAGTTAACAGAGGGGCCACCAGTCCAGCCCATTGCTCCTTAGGCCACTTTTCCCTTTCAGCAGTCCTTTCAAATGTGGTCAAAAACACCTCCGGATCATCCTCTCTAGTCATTTTTGTCAGTAAACGGCTCACACCAAAGGATGCGGTATTATTGTAACCACTTGCTTCATTGGTCTGTGGACGTTGCTGTATTAATGTCTCTATTTGCTGTTGAAAACTCTGCTCTTGCTTCTGCAACAGGTCTATAAAGCGGGCTTCAGATTGCTGCTGGGCTTGTTGCTGAGCTTCCAGACTCTGCTGGTGAGCCTTCTGCTGAGCTTCCAGACTCTGCTGCAAAGTTGCATTTGTCTGCTGCTGGGCTGCAAGGCTCTTTTGTAAACCCGCATTTGTTTGCTGCTGATTTGCATTTGCTAGAGCCAGCTGTCTCAGTATCTCCTCCATGCTGGCCTTAACAAAAAAATAAAAAAAAACTGCCAAAATTCTCCACCAACTGTGAGGGGTGAGCTCGGCAGCGGGTGTGTGTGACCCCCTGGATGGGTTCACAACACAAAATCAGGCACAGCAGACAGCGTTGTAGGTGCAAAAAAACAAAAGATGCGGTTTATTTATGCTACATGCAGTGAAACATATAACAGCCAAACAAAAATAAAACATGAAAATAAATCCTGGTCAGCTTGACCTCTAATTACACACTTAGATTCCCTGTCTAACAACTGAGTGCAGCCTTGTGCTGCACCAGTCCCTGTCTCTGTTGTAGAGGTTTGCCACACAGGCGTTAACTCACCGCACAGAACAGGTGTCACACTCCCCAGTCTATACAACACAAAACTGGTTCCAGGATGGAGCATCTCCCTAAGCATGCTGGGGTTTTTTGTAGAGGTCTTAATGAGCCCACTTACTTCAGCTGGGCTCATTAACTCTTCCCCTCTAGTTGTACAAGTCTGCATAAAGCCTGAATCTGGGGCACACATATTTCCCATCCTGGATACAACCAGGTGACTTTACCTGCCTGCTGCCACAATATATATATATATAGAGTATATACACAGTGAGGGGAAAAAAGTATTTTATCCCCTGCTGATTTTGTACATTTGCCCACTGACAAAGAAATGATTAGTCTATAATTTTAATGGTAGGTTTATTTTAACAGTGAGCGACAGAATAACAACAAAAATTCAGAAAAACGCATTACAAAAAAGTTATAAATTGATTTGCATTTTAATGAGTGAAATAAGTATTTGACCCCTTCGCAAGACAAGACTTTTTACACTGGTTGGCAAATCTCTTGCTGGCAATCACAGAGGTCAGAAGTTTGCACACATCTCAGGAGGGATTTTGTCCCACTCCTCTTTGCAGATCCACTCCAAGTCTAAGGTTTTGAGGCTGATGTTTGGTAACTCAAACCTTCAGCTCCATCCACATATTTTCTATGGGATTAAGGTCTAGAGACTGGCTAGGCCACTCCAGGACCTTAATGTGCTTCTTCTTGAGCCACTTCTTTGTTGCCTTGGCCGTGTGTTTTGTGTCATTGTAACGCTGGAATACCCATCCACCACCCATTTTCAATACCCTGGCTGAGGGAAGGGGGTTCTCACCCAAGATTTGATGGTACATGGGCCCGTCCATTGTTCCTTTGATGCAGTGAAGTTGTCCTGTCCTCTTAGCAGAAAAACACCCCCAAAGCATAATTTTTCCATCTCCATGTTTGATGGTGGGGATGGTGTTCTTGGGGTCATAAGAGGCATTCCTCCTCCTCCAAACACGGTGAGTTGATTTGATGCCAAAGAGCTCGATTTTGGTCTCATCTGACCACAACACTTTCACACAGTTCTCCTCTGAATCATTCAGATGTTCATTAGCAAACTTCAGATGGGCCTGTACATGTGCTTTCTTGAGCAGGGGGACCTTGTGGGCGCTGCAGAATTTCAGTCCTTCAATTGTTTTCTTCATGACAATGATACCAACTGCCTTGAGATCATTGACAAGATTCTCCCATGTAATTCTGGGCTCATTCCTCACTGTTCTCATGATCATTGAAACTCCACGAGGTGAGATCCTGCATGGAGTCCCAAACCAAGGGGGATTGACAGTTATTTTGTGTTTCTTCTATTTGAGAATAATCGCACCAACTGTTGTCACCCTCAGCAGAAGATTGATTGAAGTTGCACCGCTCTGAAAACCACCAAATAAAGTCTCGTACTGCTGTGAATTGCCGGGGGGCCTGCCTGGTCCACAAACCAAAGTTCCGTGAAGCAAAAAGAAGAAAGGTGCAATGATTAATCACTTCAGCCCCGGAAGAATTTACCCCCTTTATGACCAGAGCACTTTTTGCAATTCGACACTGCGTCGCTTTAACTGAGAGTTGCGCGGTTGTGTGACACGGCTCCCAAACAAAATTGACGTCCTTTTTACCCCACAAACAGAGCTTTCTTTTGGTGGTATTTGATCACCCCTGCGATTTTATTTTTTGAGATATAAACAAAAAAAGCGACAATTTTGAAAAAAAAAACGCATTATTTTTTACATTTTGCTATAATAAATATCCTCCAAAAATATATAAAAAAAATGTTTTCCTCTGTTTAGGCCGATATGTATTCTTCTACATATTTTTGGTAAAAAAAATAAATAAATTGCAATAAGCCATTATTGATTTTTTTTGCGCAAAAGTTATAGCGTTTACAAAATAGGGGATAGTTTTATGGCATCAGTGATTTTTATTGTGACTGCGACATTATGACGGACACTTCGGACATTTTTGACACATTTTTGGGACCACTGTCATTTATACAGCAATCAGTGCTATACAAATGCACTGATTCCTGTGTAAATGACACTAGCAGTGAAGGGGTTAACCACTAGGTGGCGGTGTAGGGGTTAAGTGTGTCCTGTGGTGTGTTTCTAACTGTGGGGGGGGCGTGGCTGTGTGTGACACGTCACTGATCTCTGCTTCGATCACAGGGAGCAGAGATCAGTGACACTGTCACTAGGCAGAACGGGGAGATGCTTGTTTACATTAGCATCTCCCCGTTCTTCTTCCCCGTGAGGCGGTCGCAACCTGGCTCACAGGCAGGCCGCCTCTTAAATTGCAACGTACAGGTACATTTTTGGGTTTGGGTTTAATGCTTTTTTTTTTTTTAAAACATCTGTACAACATTGGTGTAATTTCCCTGCGATTACCCTCATATGACTTACCTCTGTATCTTTCTAGTGGAGCTGCTTGCCCTTATAGGACTGACAGGCTTACTTATCTCTCTGCAATTGTAAAGGTTATTTAGCAGTGGGCTCTGGATATTCATGAAGCAGTTTCATAGTTTAGAATAGATGAATGTATTTTTTTTTTCATACGGTAGTATTCTAAACTCTTATGTACTAAGTACTAAAGAGTTTGATGATTTATTCATGAAAAAAACAGACGTAACTTCATACAGTAAAGCTGGTATGTTTAATTGCAGATATAAACATGAAGAAGGGACATCACACAGCAAAGGAGACTTTTTATCTTCAGATATAGATATCAGTACTGAAGATGGAATATACTGTATTGTTGAGTCATTGTCTGACCTGTTGTCTCACAGCAGTAAGTAATTTGGCTCCGGTGCAGCAGATTTTATGGCCCAGAATCCTTTGCAGCTCCACCAGAGACACTTGCAGTAGCTCCAGACATCATTTTGCTGCAATCTGTTTTTAGCACATGATATATAGCAAGATCTTGAAAACGGTGTAATGCTGTAGGCGCATCCGACAAAGCAGGAATATTACTGCATGTTAGGAAAACAATGCCAAATACCAACCTTCCCAAAGCAGGCTTTGTTCATTATTAAAAAATGATAAGATGAATATATTGTTTGGCATACAGTATTCTAGGCATGTGCACCTTATCTTAAAAAAAAAGAAAACCGCTGAATTAGTGCTGTTGAGTCATATTACTAATCGGACAACAAAGGGTCATTCTACCTAAAAGTAATATTTTAGTTACGGGGGAGCCTGGTGGGGAGAGTCAGACCCTAGGCTTTTGTCATGTCTTGAATAAAGCAACAGCAAGATCTCCCTTCCATAGGTCTGTACATGTCTGTTTGGGTGTTTTGGGTGTTGCTGCCCATCTTTGTGTGTTCCACCTCCTTTTTTATCACCCTGATAAAGGGATTTCTGTGTGATCTTGCAATGCTGTTGGTGTTATGCCTTTCAAGTACATCATGGCTGTTTACGGGTGGGCTGGTTTTGTCTCTATTATACTTTTTCAGTGCCTCCATTACTGTTCACTGGGGTATTGTGTGGTATGGCTTTGATCTGTTGAATACATGCTCCATCTCCTTTTTTGTAATAAAAAAATATATTTTAAATATGAAATAGTTTACAAACTTATTCGGGGAAGTGAAACACCCCACATATAATGATTAAATCAAGAGGTTTTGTGTGTCCAGACACCATGGGGTCAGTTCACTAAGCCCTTGTACACACGGTCGGACATTCCGACAACAAAATCAGTCGGATTTTGTCCGAAACTGGTGTTGCATACACACGGTTGTCGGAAAATCTGATCGTTCGGAACGTGATGACGTTATTTAGTTATGAGGGGACTACGTTCAGGCTAGTAGCCAATAGCTTTGGTCTAGGAATTTGATCAGAGCATGCGTGGCACTTTGTCCGATCGGAATTCTCTACAAACGATCAGACAAAGTTCGATCGGATCATGTTGTCAGAAAATTTTTATATCCAGCTCTCAAACTTTGTTGGTCGGATATTCCAACGGAAAAAGTCAGATGAAGCCCACACAAGGTCTGATTATCCGACAACACGGTCCGATCAGACATTTTCCGTCGGAATGTCCCACCGTGTGTACAAGGGCTAAGGGATAAACACTGCATGAATATTTGTGTTAAATTAACTCATATGGTATTTATCTCAAGGTAAGGCAGTTCACAAAAAAAAATGCATTAAATACCTTATGCGTTATTTTTTAACATATGTTTTTACACATTTTGTTACCAGAGACCGGACTTCCAGCTGCCGGCTCCTCAGAAAGCTGGAACCTTCCTTCATCCTAACAACCAATGATTCATCCTTGCCTTGATCATTCAGGTGATTATAAACAAAGCAGCCAGAACAGTGTTAAAAATGGCATGGGGGTTCCCCCACAATTCATACCAGGTTCTTCTGGTCTGGTATGAATTTTAAGGTAGACCAAATGCAAAATAAAACAACAACAACAAAAATTTGCAAATTCCACTCCTGACCCTTATCTGAGCATGCAGTCTGGCAGGCCAGGAATGGGGAGGAGAACAAGCATGCAGATTCCCCCTTCCTGAACCATACCAGACCCTCTGGGGGTACCTAGTGTACGACCCCCCCCCCCCCCCCCGCAAAGCACCTTTTCCCTATGTTGATGAGGACAAGAACCTCTTCTCCACAACCCTGGCCCATAGGTTATGGGGTTCTGCAAGTGTGGGGCTATCAAAATGGCAGCTCCCTGACAACCAGCATCCCTGAGCTAGGACTGTCACTTTTTTTTTTTTGTGAATTAACTTTAATGTAATGTATAAAACACAAATATTTAATGCGATAAATGTTAGTGAATTGACCCCACATCCCTTATAATAATCAGGCTATTTAGAATCTAGATGGAATGTGGTGTTTAGGCATGTAAATTGAGGGCATATTGGTGTAAGCCCCCCATTTAATGGTCATAGCAGATGTGTATACCAGGAATTCAAGGGCTGATATCTTAAAAATAATGTTTATAAGAGACATATACGATATATACAGAAATATTAGGAACTGTCAGTTGGTTTACCTCTCCATCATAAAATTACCTGACACTAATATTTCCCTTCTCTACAAATAATCACAAGATAAGTCGCCTAAGTAGACCTGCACAGGTCAATTATGAAGAAGCCTCACTGCCCTAATTAGAGCTACAGAATTTAATATTATGTTCAACACAGCAGTAAAAAGTGTGGAATTGAGGAAAGTGAGTGCAAAGTCTATTAAAGAAACTCACTACTAAGTTTCCAAATTACATAAAGCCAGTGGGTATTTTAGTCTCTTGGAATTCACAAATATGTTTTGGGAGGACCGTCTCTTTATATTATATGTTATACCATCTATATGCCTATGTTGCCTTTTGCATATGCTGTTTCTGAGGCGTATTGTTGCTGTACATTAACCACCATTTTAAAGTTTTATTGCACTTGTCACTGTAGCTTGTATAAAAACAAGGTGCGGACCTCCATTCAGGGCCGTCTTTAATATTGATTGGACCCTGGGCAAAAATTTTCTTAGGGCCTCCTTCCCCCCATGCAATTTCGCTCCCCACCTTCTCTGAGACATACAATAAATAGCAGCTAGACTTAAAATCAGTTTACTGTATCAGATCAGGCAGCGATTGGTTGCCAGAGGTTACTGCTTACTGACTGGTTGCTAGAGGTTTACAGCACTCCTTAAGGCTTCATAATTAGTTGCTAGAGGTTACAGCACATTTCTGCTTGTTGATTGGCTGCTAGAGATTGCTGTACAGTAATACTGCTCACTGTTTGCAATAGGTTACAGCACATCTTCTCCTCTCTGCAGGGGGACATGATATACCTATGAATGCTGCCTTTATTTACATATCAATGCAGTTGGCCTCAGCTATTTACATATGCATGTCACTGCTATTTACATATGAATGCCAGTATTTACATGTAAACACAGGTCTTCAGGCGAGTCATCTGTACACAACAATAGGGCAGAGCTGGGCAGCATTATGCCGCGTACACACGATCAAACAATCGGGTGGAAAAGTCCGGCAAACTCAAGTCCGCCGGATAATCCCCCCGTGTGTAGCCTCCGGCGGACTTTTTTTACCCGAAAGTACGGCGGACTTACAAAGTAGTTTTGCACTCCAATCTTCCCGCCGGACTTGCATTTCGGCGGACAATCCGGCCGTGCGTATGCCAGTCCGCCGTACTTTTGAAATGAACAGACTTTTCCCGCCCGGAGAAAAGTCTGCTCATTTTGTGCACGTCTCCAGGTAGGCGGGGCCTGCGAAGGATGTGTCGCTGGCCCCGCCACCTGGTATGGACTTAGAGGGGAACCCCAACGCCGAAAAAAATCGGCGTGGGGGTCCCCCCTAGGTCCACATCAGACCCTTGTCCGAGCACGCTACCCGGCCGGCCAGGAAAGGGGTTGCCTTGGGGAAGGGGGGCCACGCGGCCCCCTCACCCCAAAGCGCCTTGTCTCCACGTTGATGAGGACAAGAGCCTCTTCCCGACAACCCTGGCCGTTGGTTGTCGGGGGGCTTATCTGAATCCGGGAGCCCCCTTTAATAAGGGGGCCCCCCACCCTATGTGAATGAGTATGGGGTACAATGTACCCCTACCGAAAGTAAGGGAAAGCAGATTTTTTTGTTGCGCTGCTGGTTTATATATACCCAGGGTGGAGGAAGGCTAATGGGAAGGCAAAAGGGGGGGGGAAGAGGGGGGGGGGGGAGGGGGAAGGACAAACAAACAAAAAATGGGGTGAAAGATGGGGAGATGGGAGGTATGTACTGTGACTACGATATACAGCAGTATTTGGACTTCTAGTGTAGTATTTCAGAAGACAAACCCACAAGATTCTGCAGTTCTTAATAAGCAATGCCAGATAATAGTCAATAGTACATTGTGCGGATATTAGCAGGAAATGGTAGATTATAGCCACAGGGAAAAAAGGGGGGGTTTCTTAGCACAAGCAGGGAGGCAGCATGTTCAAGGGTGGAAGGCACCTTTAAGAGATATACAAACAGAAAAAAACAGCGCCAACCTAAGTGCAGTATAATAAAACACAGGTATTTATTCACAAGGTAATCCACTCACTCTCTATTGGAGTAAAACGGGCACATCGTTTATATGGTCATCAGGTACATCACAGGACTCCCTGGGATAAGCTGGGATAAGCTGTCCTCTTTGGCTGTGGGTTCTCGTCCCAGTCCCAGAGGATGCTGGGACTGTGACATCATACTGGGCGGAGACATCATCCGGTGATGTCCCTATATAAGTCGTCGCGCGCCCGATCCCCGTCATTGTGAGCGGAGGGAGCGACGAGGCAACATCTGAAGAGAAGAACAGAAGAACAGAAGATGGCGTCGGCGGCGACAGAAGACCGAAAGGTGCATGTTTTGCAGATGTGGTGGCAATTCAAGAATTTATGACAGAGGTTCTGTGATTGATTCCTAAAGAGGCCTTTCCTGACAGGTTCTGGAAGCTTTATGAATGTTGCCAAAAGTGTGTTGTGAAGGTTGGCGATTATTGTGAAGGTCAATAATGCCGCGTACACACGACCGGACTTTCTGGCAGACTAGGTCCGACGGAATCAGTCCGTCGGACAATCCGATCATGTGTGGGTTAATCCGGTCATTGTTCATTTAAAAAATCCAACGGACCTAGAAATAGACATGTTTCAAATCTGTCCGTCGGAGTAAATTTTTATCAGGAAAACCGTTCTGTATGCTGGTCCGACGGACCAAATATGATGCAAGGAAAGCTATTGGCTACTGGCTATTGAACTTCCTCTTTTAGTCCCGTCTTACGTCATCACATTCAAAATGAACGGACTTAGTCCATTCGTGTGTGGCCAAGTCCGTTCGTTCAGAAAGTCAGTCGGAAATCCGCCGAAAGTCCGCCGGGAAGACCGTCGGACCTAGTCTGCCAGAAAGTCCGGTCGTGTGTACGCGGCATGAGGGTAATTTGTTTGTATCTTCTGTTTTATTTGTTTTCTGATACCATTGACCAAACTCTTTAGACACCTCATATTACAATGCTAATGTTATAAAATGAAAGTGTATGCTGTGTTTTTATACATGTAATAGGTAAATAGTGCAGCGCTAAGAATATATACAGAAACAAAATAACAGATTGCTCATAGCATAAAATGTTAAAAAGTCCCCTTTGGTATAAAAGATGGATATAAAAGTTGACAGATAAGATCTCCTTAGCAGTTCATAGACATTCATGTGATATCTCCTAATCAGTGATTTCTCCACCAGCTAGCCAAACCGCTCACCTAAATCACTGGACCCCTGAGCTAAGAGATGGGTCAAACAGGCATTCGCCACTTAAAGTGGTCACAGATGGAAGCTTGAATGTACAGATGAATAAGATACGATGTCCAGCCACTTTTAACAACCGCACGTTGTCACTCTTAAATTCCAACCGTAGTACCATGAAAAAAACAATAAAAAAGATATAGTGCACACTGTGTGGCTAAAACTTTCTTTTTATTCATAAAAATCAGGTACTCACATAAAAAGCACTGTAACCCAGGTGCTAGGTTTAATGACATGTAGTATTGTTGGTATAAATAGGTGGATAAGGTGGCTGCAGTGGCGTCACAAAGTCCTCTCGCACATGTATCATCCCTAAGCGGGACTTCCTGAGCGATAATGGAGACAGGGCCGTCTTTAAGGCAGGGCAAAAGGGGCAGCTGCCCTGGGCCCTGTCATTGTTATGGGGCCCAAAGCAGCTGCCTCATACTTGCCAACTATCCCAGTTTACATTGCCTTGTCCCTTGAAGATTTAGTCCTGTGCTACTACTAATGCCGTGTACACACGTAGCAGACTATCCGGCAGACTTAGCGCCGGACTGTCCGCCAGACTTTCCAAACGGGCTACTTGCCCACACACAGCACTTTTTCAGCAGACTAATACCGCGTACTAAGTCCGCCGGACTATCCGCCGTACTTTTGAAATGAACGGACTCGCCCACACACGCGGAGGAAAGTCCGCTCATTTTGAGCGCGTCTCCAGGTAGGCGGGTGCCGCGAAGGAGACACCTGGTATGGACTTAAAGGGGAACCCCAACTCCGAAAAAAATCGGCATGGGGGTCCCCCCCAGGTCCACATCAGACCCTTGTCCGAGCACGTTCTTCTGCCGGGCCACCGCGCCTTCTTCTAGCTCTTTTACAGGCGGTGGCCCAGCAGAAGAACCGAAGAGGGGGACAAGACCCCCGAAGTCAGAAGAAGAGGCCGGCGGCGAGGAAGAAAGCCGGGCTCCTCCGCTAGTAAAAGAGCTAGCAGAAGATAGCGGAGGAGTCTGGCGAGAAGACCCCTGAAGACGGAAGACCCCCGGAGCTGTGCAATAAACTATTTTAACCCTGTGTTGTGTTTTTTTTTTTACTTTTTTTCACAGGTGAATGGGTAGGGGTACATTGTACCCCATACTCATTCACATAGGGTGGGGGGCCAGTATCTGGGGGCCCCCTTATTAAAGGCTCAGGAGGGGGGGCACTCGCTCGTCCCCCCTTTCCTGGCGGGCCGGGTAGCGTGCTCGGACAAGGGTCTGATGTGGACCTGGGGGGACCCCCACGCTGATTTTTTCGGCGTTGGGGTTCCCCTTTAAGTCCATACCAGGTGGTGGGGCCAGCGATGTCTCCTTCGCGGGCCCCGCCTACCTGGAGACGCGCTCAAAATGAGCGGACTTTCCTCCGCGTGTGTGGGCGAGTCCGTTCATTTGAAAAGTACTGCGGATAGTCCGGCGGACTTAGTACGCCGTATTAGTCCGCTGAAAAAGTGCCGTGTGTGGGCAAGTAGCCTGTTCAGAAAGTCCGGTGGACAGTCCGGCGGGAAGTCCGCCGGACTAAGTCCGCCGGATAGTCCGCTACGTGTGTATGCGGCATTAGTAGCAGCACAGGACTAAAACTTCAAGGGACAAGGGAATGTAAACTGGGATAGTTGGCAAGTATGAGGCAGCTGCTTTGGGCCCCATAACAATGACAGGGCCCAGGGCAGCTGCCCCTTTTGCCCTGCCTTAAAGACGGCCCTGCCTCCATTATCGCTCAGGAAGTCCCGCTTAGGGATGATACGTGTGCGAGAGGACTTTGTGACGCCACTGCAGCCACCTTATCCACCTATTTATACCAACAATACTACATGTCATTAAACCTAGCACCTGGGTTACAGTGCTTTTTATGTGAGTACCTGATTTTTATGAATAAAAAGAAAGTTTTAGCCACACAGTGTGCACTATATCTTTTTTATTGTTTTTTTCATGGTACTACGGTTGGAATTTAAGAGTGACAACGTGCGGTTGTTAAAAGTGGCTGGACATCGTATCTTATTCATCTGTACATTCAAGCTTCCATCTGTGACCACTTTAAGTGGCGAATGCCTGTTTGACCCATCTCTTAGCTCAGGGGTCCAGTGATTTAGGTGAGCGGTTTGGCTAGCTGGTGGAGAAATCACTGATTAGGAGATATCACATGAATGTCTATGAACCGCTAAGGAGATCTTATCTGTAAACTTTTATATCCATCTTTTATACCAAAGGGGACTTTTTAACATTTTATGCTATGAGCAATCTGTTATTTTGTTTCTGTATATATTCTTAGCGCTGCACTGTTATTTACCTATTACATGTATAAAAACACAGCATACACTTTCATTTTATAACATTAGCATTGTAATATGAGGTGTCTAAAGAGTTTGGTGAATGGTATCAGAAAACAAATAAAACAGAAGATACAAACAAATTACCCTCATGCCGCATACACACGACCGGACTTTCTGGCAGACTAGGTCCGACGGTCTTCCCGACGGACTTTCGGCGGATTTCCGACTGACTTTCTGAACGAACGGACTTGGCCACACACGAACGGACTAAGTCCGTTCATTTTGAATGTGATGACGTAAGACGGGACTAAAAGAGGAAGTTCAATAGCCAGTAGCCAATAGCTTTCCTTGCATCATATTTGGTCCGTCGGATCAGCATACAGAACGGTTTTCCTGATAAAAATTGAGTCCGACGGACAGATTTGAAATATGTCTATTTCTAGGTCCATTGGATTTTTTAAATGAACAACGACCGGATTAACCCACACATGATCGGATTGTCCGACGGACTGATTCCGTCGGACCTAGTCTGCCAGAAAGTCCGGTCGTGTGTACGCGGCATTATTGACCTTCACAATAATCGCCAACCTTCACAACACACTTTTGGCAACATTCATAAAGCTTCCAGAACCTGTCAGGAAAGGCCTCTTTAGGAATCAATCACAGAACCTCTGTCATAAATTCTTGAATTGCCACCACATCTGCAAAACATGCACCTTTCATGACGCTCTTCAGGCAGGGAAACAGAAAGAAGCCAGTTTTGTCTTCTGTTCACCTGTCAGTTTGTGCAGGAACAAACCAAGAACAGATCTTCCTCTACTCAAATGTTTGCGGATGATGGTGCGCACCGTGTCTTTGCTAATGCCCAATTCCTCCACCATCAATCGTAGGGTCACATGCCGATCTCGTGCCAGCATTTGTTGCACTCGCTCAATCATGTCTGGGGTTCTGCCTATCAACGGCCAACCCAAACATGCATCATTCTCAGTCGTTTCCTTCCCGACGTTAAAGCGTATGAACCAGTTGTAAGCACATTTTCTGCTCGTGGCTTCCATCTTGTACACTTGCATCAACATTTCATGCATTTCCGTCCCTCTTTTCCACAATTTGTAGCAGAACTTGATGTTTTCTCCTTACACCATTGCACTGTGACCCTACTGTACCTCTCACACTGACTACGTTCGACTGCCTGCATTGGGTTTACCCTGACAGTCACATGTACTCCATGCTAGGTGGCGCTTTTCAATGTGTCTCTGGATATCCATGTGCATCTGGCCCATGTTGCCCTTGAGATATTCACTGAACTTTTTAGACACACCTTGTAACTTTACAAACAATAGTTATTTTAGACAATCCAATATATGAAAGCTTACTTGATAAATCTCCTTTCATGTTGTGAGTGCTGTCTGTCTGCTGGCCATTTCTTTCCACAACTTCCCAGATTCCTTGCATGCTTTGCAGCTTCTCCTACTGTTTACTTTCAATTTCTAAATACCAGATATCCCATAATACCTTGTTGCCTGCAAACATTGAATCCTATAATGACACCAACTCCTGAAACTCCTCCTCTCAGCACCACTGTAGTTCAGTAGGCAGACTCTGTGAAATGTGTGACACGGCAATGTATACTCACAAGGCATAGTAATTAAAAAACACGGAATTCAAGCTCCATTCACATTTTGAGATTCCTGAACACATGATAAAACACACAGAAAATGCACGTTTTGCCGTATGTTTTGGAAATGCGCTGCAAACGCACTGCAAATGCATGTCACGCTTGCAGTGCCGTTAATTGTTAATGGCACATCAAATGTGGTTAGCATACGCATGTTTTGCCGCGCAACGGTCTACATGCAAAAAAGTTCTGGAGCTTCTTTGGTGTATTTATTGGGGTAGCTTATTTAAGTGAATGGGCTGCCCTATATGCAAAATGTGAAAAACTCAGGAAAAAAACCCTATGAATTCCGGTTACGTAAAGGTATGAATGTGGCCTCAAGGAAGCAAATGTGTGTTCGCAATGTGTGTTCACAAAGTCAGTCAACAAACTTCAACATCATTCTGTTTATTAGGAGTAGCTAGAAATAATTGAAATACAATGTTAAAATATGTAAATTAAAAAAAATTATGAAAGGTCTGTACAACAATAAATTACAATAGTTGTTGTCTTCACATGACCATATAAGCCAGCACTAGTCTTGGTACAAAACAGCCACATATATTGTATTTTACAAATATATTGTACTGTCAATAGATGGACAGGTAGTTAAACATTTGATACACAATATAACAAAATGAACTGAAAAGAGACATATTAAAGCGGTTCTCCACCCTAAAGGGGAAGTTCCGCTAATCTGATCCCTCCCCCCCTCCGGTGCCACAATCGGCACCTTTCAGGGGGGAGGGGGGGTGCAGTTACCTGGATAATCCAGGTATCTGCACCCACTTCCGGGACAGACCGCCGCAGACCCCCGCAGATGCCCCGCCCCCCTCGTTGTGTTTTGGGAAACACACAGTTCCCAGGACACAGCGGGGACCAGAAGAGACGCGCATCGCGACTCGTGTATGCGCAGTAGGGAACCGGGCAGTGAAGCCGCCATGCTTCCCTTCCTGATTCCCTGACAGAGGATGGTGGCGGGGGCAGCAGAGAGACGAGCGAGATGAGCAAGCGATCGCTCGTCATCTGCCGCTGACATCGCTGGACCCTGGGACAGGTAAGTGTCAATTTGTTAAAAGTCAGCTGCAATATTAGTAGCAGCTGGCTTTTAATATATTTTTTTTAAGTGCAGAACCGCTTTAAAAAAGAAAGAAATGAACAGAGAAAAAAAGTGGGGGCAAACAAAAGAAGGGGAGAAACTAGCTCTGACAACAGGCACCACCATGTTCCCTCTATGAGTTCTGCTCCAGACAGCAAATATCACAGAATGGACTGAAGTTTATCAGAGCTAGAAAACTCGATCTAAGCATAGTTACAAACTTAGGGTATCATTGCTGTAGGAGTGCAGTAAGCTCATCCATTCTCATTATATAGTGTGGGGATCTGCTACCCTCTACTGTCTGAAATTGTATATGCCTGTAAACATATTATGTATTTACTTCCTGTTCCTGGGTTGTTGGCTTTGAAGCCCTGGAAGGAGGAAATGGACAGGACTACATGTCATGTCAATGCTGCTAAACCCCAAGCTAGAAGGGACTATTGTGCAATATTCCTATGATCTAATAGTTTAACTGCAGCTGCTGAGTGCATGTCTAAATCCTTGTGACAGAGATTACTTCTGCCCTGTCCTTGTTATCTCACATGCACATGCCAGATAACTAGGTGTGCGCATGTGTTTAATGTGCATTCCTTCTCCCTAAGATGTAAAATAGTAACTAAATCATTGGCGTGCATCATTAACTCAAGGCGCACGCACATGTTTTTGTGTATGTATGTATATATGTATATATGTATATATATATATATATATATATATATATATATATATATAGTATGTGTATTATATATATATATATATATATATATAAATATGTGCACAGAGCTTTAGATGCATCCACCTCTGTGTAGCCATGTGCCTCGTACATACTTTATAGTTTCTATATGTTCATGTGCATATATACATATATGTTTATATGTGTACATTTTTTAACCTATATACATATTTATATTTTTGCATCAGCAGTAACTTCTTAATACATTATGATTTTTATACAACTAGTTTTTATTCCTCATGCCAGTTTTTTTTATATTGTTCCTTTTTTCTCCATCCCCTTTCTCCATATCATGTCGGTTTAACTTTAATTTATTTATGATATAGTGTGCATATCATTTATCTATTTCTGTCTCTGTATTTACCCATGAGTCTTGAATGTTTGCGGTATCATTGTTATATTTATTTGATTTCCAATTTTATTTTTACATCATCTTTATTATTTTATTTATTTATTTTTACTTTTAAAAAAAATGTTTCCTTTTTATTATTCATCTTACATTTAATTTATATCTTATTTCCTGTTCTCGCAGACACCCTTTTTTTTTTTTGCAACAAAGATTTGGAATTCTCTGCACCTGCACTTTAAGTGCCTCCTCCCCTTCCTCCTGTGCATGGCTTATATATCAGTCTTTTTTGTTGTCCCACTTGCTTGATGAAGGAGCGCGGCTGTCAAACGATCTCAGCCTGTATGCGCACGAAACTGGTCGCACCCACCTCATGATGTCATCTCTCTCTGCCTGTGCTCCAGACTTCGTTCTGCTTTGAACTGCGCTCCACAGCCGGCGTCTGTGCCACTTCCTGGCTGCTAGCGGCTACAGCGCCTCAGCTTGACGGACAATCAGATGACCACATCCACGCTCCGCTTTTAACCACTTGACCACTGGGCACTTAAACACCCTTAATAACCAGACCAATTTTCAGCTTTCGGTGCTCTCACATTTTGAATGACAATTACTCAGTCATGCAACACTGGACCTATATGAAATTTTTGTTCTTTTTTTCACACAAATGGAGCTTTCTTTTGGTGGTATTTTTTGTGCTATAAAAGAAAAATACAGAAAATTCTGTAAAAAAATGAATTTTTCTTTGTTTCTGTTATAAAATTTAGCAGATTAGTAATTTTTTCTTCATAAATTTTGGCCAAAATTTATACTACTACATATCTCTGGTAAAAATAAGTACAAATTGGTGGATATTATTTGGTCTTTGTGAAAGTTATAGAGTCCACAAGCTATGGTGCCAATATCTGAAAATTGATCACACCTGAAGCACTGATGGCCTATTTCAATTCTTGAGACCCTAACATGCCATAAAATTACAAATACCCCCCAAATTACCCCTTTTTGGAAAGAAGACATTGCAAGGTATTTAGTAAGAGGCATGATGAGTTTTTTGAAGTTGTAATTTTTCCCACAATTCTTTGCAAAATCAAGATTTTTTTTTACTTTTTTTTTTTCACAAAATTGTCATATTATCAGTTTATTTCTCACACACAGCATATGCATACCACAAATTACACCCCTAAACACATTCTGCTATTACTCCCGAGTACGGCGATACCACATGTGTGAGACTTTTACACAGTGTGGCCACATACAGAGGCCTAACATGCAGGGAGCGCCATCAGGCGTTCTGGAGCACCCAGGACAATTCTGACATTTCTCTCCTACATGTAAAAATCATCATTTATTTGCTAGAAAATTACATAGAATCCCAAAACATTATATATGTTTTTTTAGCAAACACCCTGGAGAATACAATGGTGGTCGTTGCAACTTTTTATCTCGCACGGTATTTGCGCAGCAATTTTTTCAAATGCTTTTTTTTGGAAAAAAAACTGTTTTGTGCTTAAAAAAAAAAAACAAAAAAACACAGTAAAGTTTGCCCAATTTTTGCATAATGTGAAAGATGAAGTTATGCTGAGTAAATAGATACCTTGCATGTCACTCTTCAGAATTGCACACGCTCATGGAATGGCGCCAAACGTCGCTACTTAAAAATCCCCATAGGTGACGATTTCATTTTTTTTTACTGGTTATATGTTTTGAGTTACAGAGGAGGTCTAGGGCTAGAATTATTGCTCTCGCTCTAACGTTCGCATCGATACCTCACATGTGTGGTTTGGACACTGTTTTCATATGTGGGCGGGACTTCCGTATGCGTTCGCTTCTGCATGCGAGCACATGGGGACAGGGGCGCTTTAAAAAAAAATAAAAAATATTGTTCATTTTACTTTATTTATTTTAGTTTGACTTTTTTTTCCCCAAAAATACATTTTTTAATCACTTTTATTCCTATAAACATCCCTTGTAATTGGAATATGGCATGACAGGTCCTCTTTACAGTGAGATATGGGGTCAATAAGACCCCACATCTCACCTCTAAGCTGGGAAGCCTGAAAAAAAAAAAAAAGATTCTGGCTTTGATCGTATTGGCGAGTCGGTAGAAGCACCGGAGGGCGGTGGGAGGGGGGGGGGGATGTCTATAGCTGGGTATTGCAGGGTATCACCGACTATGGCTGGGTATGGCTGGGTATCTCAGAGTATGGCGTTGTAGAGTATTGCGTTGCAGAGCATTGCAGGATATTGACGGGTGTTGCAGAGCATTGCAGAGTGTTGCAGGGTATTGGGTGTTGCAGAGCATTGCAGAGTGTTGCAGGGTATTGGCGGGTGTTGCAGAGCATTGCAGAGTGTTGCAAAGCATTGCAGAGTGTTGCAGGGTATTGGCGGGTGTTGCAGAGCATTGCAGAGTGTTGCAGGGTATTGGCGGGTGTTGCAGAGCATTGCAGAGTGTTGCAAAGCATTGCAGAGTGTTGCAGGGTATTGGCGGGTGTTGCAGAGCATTGCAGAGTGTTGCAGGGTATTGGCGGGTGTTGCAGAGTGTTGCAGGGTATTGGCGGGTGTTGCAGAGCTTTGCAGAGTGTTGCAGGGTATTGGCGGGTGTTGCAGAGCTTGGCAGACTGTTGCAGGGTATTGGCGGGTGTTGCAGGGTATTGCAGAGTGTTGCAGGGTATTTCAGGGTATTGCAGAGTAATGCAGAGTAATGCAGAGTAATGCAGAGTAATGCAGAGTATTGCAGAGTATTGCAGAGTATTGCACAGTAATGCAGAGTATTGCAGAGTATTGATCACTCCGTCATTTGACGGAGCGATCACGTTGTAAATGACCGCAATGAGCGGCCGTTTACCGTGATCCGTGATACAGACCCGGCGGTCACGGATGCTCTCGAGTGCGCGCCACAGGGGGCGCGCGAGAGCAGAATTCTGGAAGGACGTCATATGACGGCCTCCCAGAGTTAAACAACCGCCCTGTAGCCGTCATTCGGCTATGGGCCGGTTGTTAAGTGGTTAAAGTGACTGAATGCTCATACATCACATCCAAAATGTGAGTTGCCTGTATTAAATAAGTTTTTATAATTAAAGTGTATGTTATCTCTACAGCCAGAGGTGCCTCTTCCTTTGCTTTTTTGACTTTGGAACATGGTTTCTGTCCTTCACTGATGGCAGGCCTGGATATGGAGCTCCTGGTTTTATATATATATATATATATATTTATAATCATACGGATCTTAACATAATATGGACTCTCATTCATATAATTGGATGTTTGGTTTCAATTGGTGAGAGACTGCACATTGGGAAAAATGTTTGACCCTGTTTTTGCGCATTTATTTGTGTATAATAACACAATTTAGCACTCAAGGTGATTCACAGTAAGGACTAGACATAACATGACATTTGACATCCAGATCAGCATAAACAGTAGCAATGCCACCTCATGTGCACCAGTAATCAGTTGTAAAGTTGAAAATACTAAGTACTGGAACTATACTGTCAGTGCACATTTATGGCAGCGATGCTTGTCCTACACCGACAGGGTATGCACTATCCAAAAGAAAAGGAGGATGGTAGTGGATGGAGCAGGGGAACAAAAGGGGCTTGCAGAATAATTATTACAGGAGGGGCAGTCCTTTTAGATGTTCTTCTGCGGGCTAATGTTGGGGCCCTTAAGAGTGTTGGTGGCCTAATAACAGACCCAGTTAATCTGCATGCAGTATAGGTATGGTATAGGTACAAGATAGTCTCAGCACAGATTCAAGGTAGTGGTGCAAGTTCTGCGATGTGCACGGTATTATGCTACCTTCCGGGTGTCCTCACTCACAGTCTTAGGCTCAGATCTCCCCTGGTATAGTCTCCAGCTGGCAGGTGCATATCCAGACAGAGGTGCTCTCCCTCTAACTCTCTCGGTGCTAGGAAGCAGAACTTTACCGCAGTTTAATAAAAATCCTCTCTCAACTTCTGCACAGTGCATATCGGGATCTGTAGTGTGAACATTATAGTGTAGCCATTATATGGCTGCTGTCTCAAGCTACAACTCCCAGCATACTACAAATCTGTATAGAATTCTCTGAGCTTTCTTGGTTTTAGCTCTCCCTTGCTGGCCAGGAAGGATGGTACAGCATAATATTACAGTAGAGTGAGGCAAATAAAGAGCAATGTCTCCTTCTCTGTGTTGTTATAGCCCAGTACCTGGCTACACAAAGGTTTTGGTTTTCTTTTTTACCTCCAGGTTTAGCACAGTATCCTGTTTGGGGAGGGCCATTTTTCACACACCCCCAAAAGTGGGCTAAAGTAATTTAGTTCAGTAACCCATTCCCCAATACTATGATCTATATAATTTTACATTTTGACTATAGATTTGCCCTGATGGGTTTTACTTCCTCTTTTGCTTCCTGCAAATGAAAAGCATAATGGGCTAGCATCGCATACTAGCCCATTATGTGACATACCTGCAAACGAATCCATCGCTGTCCCCTGTGCAGGCTGCGTCCACCTTCGCCCCTCTTCCTTCTGGAAGCTGCCGACTCAGGCTCCGTGACTGGCCGGAGCAGCGTGACATCACTTCCACCCGTGCGCGCTGGAGCCATCAGTAATGGTACATGCTGGGAAAGAAATGGCACGGAGGTCCGTTTCTTCACAGCGCATGCGCCGATTACATCAGCGGTTCACTACAAGTGAAATATCTCCTAAACGGCACCTGTTTAGGAGATATTTGCCCTTCCTATAGGTAAGCCTTAGTCTAGGCTTACCTATAGTTAAAAGTCAGGAGGGAGGGTTTACAACCACTTTAATTGTAAGGGTTACAAGCTGTGGAATTAGCTGTGGGGGCCACACCTTGAAATGTACAGCCTTTTTATGGCTGCAACTAGAAGACACTGTTGAAAGATGGCTCTATAATGGCCCTAAAGAGACCCTGACACTTTGCCCATTTAACCTCTTCCCGACCGCCTCACGCAGATACACTGTGGCAGAAGGGCATGTACAGGCAGAATCACTTACCTGTATGTTGCCCTTTAAGAGGCGGGTTGCGGGCGCACGCTGCCGGGAGCTTCATGAGCGTGATCGCGGGTCCCGCGGATTCGATGTCTGTGGGGATTGTCTCACTGAAAGGAAGAATGGGGAAATGCTAATGTAAACAAGCATTTCTCTGTTCTGCCTAGTGACACAGTCAATGATCACCGCTCCCTGTAATCGGGAGCGGTGATCAGTGTTGTGTCACACACAGCCCCTCCCCCCACAGCTAGAATCACTCCCTAGGACACACTTTACCCTTACAGCATCACCTAGTGGTTAACCCCTTCAGTCACATTTACGCAGTAATCCATGCATTTTTAATTGCACTGATTGCTGTATAAATGTGAATGGTCCCAAAATCTCACCAAGAATGTCCAATCTCTCCACCATAATGTCAGTCATGATAAAAATCGCTGATCGCCACTATTACGAAAAAAATATATTAATAAAAAGGCCATAAATCTATTCCCCATTTTGTAAACTCTATAACTTTTGCGCAAACCAATCAATAAACGCTTACTGTGATTTTTTACCAAAAATATGTAGAAAAATACGTGCCTAAATTGAGGGAAAACATTTTTTTTATATATTTTTGGGGATATTTATTATAGCAAAAAATAAAAAAAAATGTTTTTTTTAAAATTGTCACAATTTTTTGTTTATAGCGCAAAAAATAAAAACCGCAGAGGTGATCAAATACCACCAAAAGAAAGCACTATTTGTGGGAAAAAAAGGACGTCAATTTTGTTTGGGAGCCACATCGCAACATCCTTGCTATTGTCAGTTAAAGTGACGCTGTGCCGAATCGCAAAAAGTGCTCTGGCCTTTGGCCAGCCAAATGGTCCGGGACTTAAGTGGATAACATGTATTTAAAGCCCACCCCCTGACTGCCTTGTACTCCATTGACTGCCGCTTCAATATACTCAGTGCTTTCAGGTAAGGGGGGATATGTGATCTCCTCTAATGATGCAGAGTTTGGCCTAGCAGCAAATTGCTAGCGCCAAGAACTCTCACATGACTGAAAGTAATGGTGTCACTGCTACCTCTAAGCTCCAACACCAGCCAACATTGGGTATTTTTTCTTAGCATGCACAGAATAATGTGTATTGAGGTCAGATGTAAAGGTGAGGCGAGTATTAGGTTATCAGGGTTCCTAAACAATACAAAAAGGTGCTCTCAGCTGCAAATAGATGTAATAAAAAAACTGCTGCAATCAAACACTCCTTGAAGAGTGAGGAGAAAAAAAAAATTGTAAAATAAATAAGATGCGCTGTTTTTGACTGGGATATGCAACAGATACAACAATGTGCAACGAACACAATCAAACAATAGTGAATGTTCGAGGGGCAGAAGTGTCACTGGATAAGTGAAACTCTTATTGCCTAGAACAGTATATCAAGTGAATTACATCAAAAATAATTTTTGGGGTAAATAGCCACAATCTGTTCAAAAAAAATTACAAATAATAAATGGTACAACAAGTTCATAAATAGTCCAGTGCTCCACAATTCAATGTGTTTAGTGAAAAGATGATACTCCGACTTTTCCCACATGCAGATACAACAAACTGTGGCACAGCTGAAATAATCCACAATGAAAAGTGTGTCACCGCTGTGCTCTGTAAGTGAAAAATTGGCCACTTAATCAAATGATCCCACCAAGAGATCATACACGTGTCAATGGACGTGCCTCTGAAGACAAGTGATGAGCCAGCTCCAGGGAATGTATCCAGACTTATGGTGCTCCTTAATTACATCATGTGGTTATAAAAGATAATGAAAGATGCTCATAGTGCATTAAATCATATAAAGCTGGTTTATTTAACCACTTGCCGACCAGCCGTCACACATATATTGCGGCAGGTAAGCTCTCCTGCGCGTACTGACGTACCCGTACGTCAGCCTGTGCATGTGAGATTGCGGGCGTGCACCGTGCGCTGCAGGAGCGTGCCAGCGGGTGCGTGGCAGACTCAATGTCTGCCGGCTGCCCGCGATTGCTGTACACAGAGGCAGAACAGTGATCTGCCTTTGTAAACAATTCAGATCCCCATTCTGACAGGGGACATGTCAGAGATCTGCTGTTCCCAGTGATCGGGAACCACAATCTCTATCGTGCCCCAAGCAGCCCATCCTCCAGAGTTGGAAAACTAGGGAACACAGTTAACCCTTTGATCTCCCCCTAGTGTTAACCCCTTTTCTGCCAGTGTCATTTATACATTGATCAGTGCATTTTTATAGCACTGATCAATGTAATAATGTCACTGGTCCCCAAAAAGTGTCTTTTAGGGTCAGAGTTTCCGCCGCAATGCCGCAGTCCCGCTAAAAATCGCAGATCCCCCACAATTATCAGTAAAAATAATTTTAAAAAAAGAGTCCCTAAATCCTATCCCATAGTTTGTAGACACAATAACTTTTGAGCAAACCAATCAATATATGACTATTGTGATTTTTTTTTAACCAAAAATATAGAATACATATTAGCCTAAACTGATGAATAAATTCGTTTTTTGATATTTTTTGGGGGGATATGCATTATAGCAGAAAGTAAAAAAAAAAAATGTTTTTTTGGTCATTTTTTTTGTATACAGCGCAAAAAATAAAGACTGTAGAGTTGATGAAATACCCCCAAAAGAAAGCTCTATTTGTGGGGAAAAAAAGACATCAATTTTGTTTGGGTACAATGTCGCATGACCACGCAATTGTCAGTTAAACCGATGCAGTGCTGTATTGCAAAAAATGGCCCGGTCATTAAAGCAGAGGTCCGCCCACCGCTGCAAAAATTAAAAGCCAGCAGAAGACTGTTGATGCCTTCTGAGAGGAAATGTGTTGGAATCGGCTTCGATTGAGTCTCGGATCTAGTAACCCAGAAGCGATGTCATGACATCACTTCCGGCTTATGAAAGACTTAAAGGTTTTGCAGGTAAAATTTAAAAAAATGACAGCATTCAAAACAGCCAAACTTGGAATTTTTAATGCTTTTAAGTGCAAAGGAGGGATGCTGGGTCTTATAGACCCCAGATTTCTCCATAAAGAGTACCTGTCACTGCCTATTACTGTCACAAGGGATGCTTACATTCCTTGTGACAGCAACAAAATTGATCATAAAAAAATAAAATAAAAGGGACAGTTAAAAAAAAAAATATATATTTTTTATTTACAAGTGCCCCATCCCTCCATGCTCGCATGCAGAAGCAAACACATATGCAAGTTGCGACCACAAATGTAAACAGTGTTCCAACCACACACATTAGATATCGCTGCATTGGTTAAAATGAGAGAAATAATTATATGTAACTCTAAACTGGTAACCTGTAGAAAATTTTAAAGCATCGCCTATGGAAATTTTTAGATACCGTAGTTTGTCGACATTCCATGTGAGCGCAATTATAAAGCATGACATGTTAGGTATCTAACTACTTGGCGAGACATCATCTTTCAAATTATGCTAAAAAATTGGGCTAACTTTACTGTTTAGTTTTTTTTATTCATGAAAATGTATTTCTTCCCAAAAAATTGCCTTTGAGACCACTGGGGAAATACAGTGTGACATAAAATATTGCAATGATTGCCATTTTATTCTCTAGGGTCTCTGCTAAAAAAAAAACATATGTAGCAGGCATGTTGTAATGCAATTTCTCCTTTTGGCCACAGGATGGAGACAGAGAAATGCTGACTGGTCCTTACAGAAAACTGAGAGAGAGGGGGAAGTACTGAGGTAAAAGAGAGAGAGTGCTAACAGGAGACAGAGGAGAGGAGATTGCTTAAAAGAGGGAGAAATACCAAGGTACAGAAAAACAAATTGAATAGGCCTCATAACAAGTTAATAATAATGTGCAAACAGTTATATATGTATCATCATCCGAATCAATTGAGAACGAATGTTTGGGAGTCAAGACCCCACCAAGACTCACCAAGGGAGAGAGGCAAGCGGACTATTTTGGTACAAGTAAAGTATAGTGAATGTAGAATCCAGCATGTGTGTACTGGGATGAAAAGGAGAATAGTGCCCAAAATGTGCATGAAAAATAAAACAAAAGCAAAATTAATAAAGTGATGCAGACTCTTACAAGAAAAAATTGGGAAAAAAAGAAGAAAAAAATGCATAAATGTGAATGTGCACATTCAAGTTTAAAATTCTTTAAAAAATCAGACAATGTGATTGTCTGGATTTGTTTCCACATTTTGTCTCTCATAGTTGAGGTATACCTATGATGACAATTACAGGCCTCTCTCATCTTTTTAAGTGGGAGAACTTGCGTAATTGGTGGCTGACAAAATACTTTTTTGCCCCACTGTATATAAGCTTTAATATTCAGCCTGTCTCCCATCCTTTCTGAGTTATAATTCAGAATGTGTAGGATGTGGTTTAGTAGCTAAAGGACGTGTAAGGTCACTGGAGTGAGATGTAAAAAAGGCAGAGTGAGGTTCATTAAATATAGAAAAGAAAGAAGAAGAAATAGATTTCTAAGGTCTTTCAAATAGGCAAACAAGAGCAGGCAAACATATTTCAGGTGACGTGTTGACTTTCTCTTAAATAAGTGAAAGGATTTCCCACTTGTTTTTTTGTTTTGTTATCAGGAAAGGAAAATTCAAGTCAATAAAACAGCAATACAAAAATAACGGTATACCAGTATACATACATAGTACAATCCTAACTCAACTAATAACTAAAGGCTAAAGCCGCATACACACTATCAGTTTTTCTTCTGAGTTTTTCCTTCAGATTTACCAAAACCATGTAGCGCAAGGGCCTGCCTGATTGCATACAAATTGAAACTCCTAAGGTTTGACCTCATATCATAATGGTTTTGGTAAATCTGAAGGAAAAACTCAGCAGAAAAACTGATAGTGTGTATGGGGCTTAAGTCTAAACAGACATCAACAAGTCTACATTCAAATATACATACAACCTTTCCTTCCAGAAACTTAAAAAGGAAATGTCCCTTCCTACTTTTTTTAATAGATTTGGAAAACACATTTTTCAGTGTCCATGATTGTTTAATTTTAAATTAAACTTCTAAGTAAACCTATAACAAATTTAGGCAGGTCATACTTGAATTATGCTGAAAAATGCATACTTTTTCAGGTCAGTGGAAACCTGCTGCATAGGGAAGAGGTTTGAGTTTGCTACTATTCAGTGGATTCATTTGTGATCCATCAAATTAATGTGGAAATTCACCAGGCTGAGTTATAATCATAATACACTGAATGACCTTTCAATTGTGGTCATGATAATTAAAATGGCTAATATTTGGGGCTTTGGTATGTAGGAGCCCCCTTACTATAGAAGGGTGGGTTACCAGCAGCCATTTTTCAGGACAGTGGTCCATCTAATTCAACCAATGAGTGTGTGATTTTTTATTCTCTAACAATTCCCAAAGACCTATATATTCTGCTTCCTGAGGAAGACATCTAAAGGTTTTTTGAAGATTGCGACACTCTCAACTAGTACCACTTGCTGGGAAAGGGAATTCCATATTTTTTTCAGCCCTAACAGTTAAGAACCCTTTCCGCAATCGTATGCTGTGTACACACAGCTGGACTTTGACAGCAAAGGTCAGACGGAACAAATCCGGACAATTTAGCCGTATGTGGGCTTCATCGGACCTCTGCTGTCAAGAAATCAGATGGACTTTAGATTTAGAACATGTTTCAAATCTTTCCGACGGACTCAAGTTCGGTTGAAAAATCTGTTTGTCTGTATGCTAGTCCGACGGATGAAAACCGACGCTAGGGCAGCTATTGGCTACTGGCTATGAACTTCCTTATTCTAGTCCGGTCATACGTCAAAACACTTTCAAATCAATCAGACTTTGGTGTGATTGTTTGTGTCCAAGTTTGTTCATTCGGAAAGTCTGTCGGAACTCCGCCGAAAGACCGTCGGATCTAGTCTACCAGAAAGTCCGGTCGTGTGTACACGGCATTCGGGCAACCCTCCTTTCTTCTAACCTTAAATCGTGGCTGCGTGTCCTAGTCAGGGCATTTACAATAAACAGTTTATTACAGTTACTGGAGTCACGCTTGATCTATTTGTCCAATGCAATCATATCCTCTCTTTAGTGCCTCTTCTCCACAGTGAATAACTGTAATCTATTTCAATCATGTCCACCTCGCTGATGATGTCACCATAGGAATGCACACAGTAGCCGGACGTGTTTCAAGGTGACATCATTGGCGAGATGGACATGATCAAGACTGAGAACGACAGATGCCAGGTGGCTTACTTGCTGTTACGCTGGGCTGACATGTTCTCAGCAGTCAGGACGCTGAGTGTCTGATTACATCTTCTACACGGCTTAGGCTACTGGACTGTCAGCAGTTGCCATCCTTTCATGATTCCTTGCTCCTCATGTTCTCACATTTGTAAGTAGGATCATTTTATTTAATAAAGGCTGTACACATGTGAATAGAGTAGTGAGTAGTGAGTAGTGAGTAGTTGCATTGTCTCCTCCCCCTTTCTTGTGTTTTGACAGATGGAGCAACTTCTCCTTTATTGGCAGCAGCATGCCATTAGGGAGAGTTATCCCTGTATAGTATTTTGGACTACCCTTGCCTTTGCTTTACATGTTTTACAATTTGCCTTGTTGCATTAATTTGCAGCTTCTGACTTTTATTCTTAATTTTAGTCAATTTAGTCAATTTAATTTTCATATACATTTTAGTTGGTCCTTTGAATTTCCCTTGGGGCATATGCTTTTTGAGTTTGAGTGCTGTGTACTAAGCGCTTATTTTTAGCATCAAACAATTAGTGGTGCTGTCTTCTAAACAAGCATTTAAAACTTTGCAATTCAGGGACAGCCCTACTGGAAGGGGGCATTTTTGTTTTCCCAGAATTCAACTTAAGGCTAAGTTTAGATGTGCAGCAAAACTGTCACACCTCTGAAAAGCATTTGTGTTTGAAACGATTTCCAGAGGTATTTTGCAGACATGAGGGGGTGTGCGATGTGTCAATATGTGTAAATTTGAAAAAACAGAGCTCAGTGAGAAATTTATGAAATACATATGTCAAATAATAATTAAAAGTTAAAAAGGCCAATGAGCAGGAGCTTATTGTGAGATATGCACAAAACAAAGTATGGAAAGGAAAAGCTGCGCTGCTTTAAGGTTACCGTATATACTCGAGTATAGGCCGACCCGAATATAAGCCGAGGCCCCCAATTTACCCCCAAAAAAACTGGCAAACTTATTGACTCGTGTATAAGCCGAGGGTGAGACATGCCTGTCCATCCCTGTGTGTGTGTCCGTCCATCCCTGTGTGTCCGTCCATCCCTGTGTGTCCGTCCATCCATCCCTGTGTGTGTGTGTGTCCATCCATCCATCCATCCCTGTGTGTGTGTGTGTCCATCCATCCATCCATCCCTGTGTGTGTGTGTGTCCATCCATCCATCCATCCCTGTGTGTGTGTGTCTCCATCCATCCATCCATCCCTGTGTGTGTGTGTGTCTCCATCCATCCATCCCTGTGTGTGTGTGTCTCCATCCATCCATCCATCCCTGTGTGTGTGTGTGTCTCCATCCATCCATCCCTGTGTGTGTGTGTCTCCATCCATCCATCCCTGTGTGTGTGTGTATCCATCCATCCCTGTGTGTGTGTGTCTCCATCCATCCATCCCTGTGTGTGTGTGTCCGTGTGTGTGTGTGTGTGTGTGTGTGTGTGTGTGTGTGTCCAGCCTACCTGTGTCCCGAGCCTGTGTCCCGAGCCTCCGTCCCGTGCCTTGCCTCCGTCCCGTGCCGTGCCTTGCCTCCTTGCCTCCTTGCCTCCGTCCCGTGCCGTGCCTTGCCTCCGTCCCGTGTCGTGCCTTGCCTCCGTCCCGTCCCGTGCCGTGCCTTGCCTTGCCTCCGTCCCTTGCCTTGCCAGGATCGCCGCTCTTCGTCGGCGCCTCGGCGGCCATTCTAAAATTCAAAAGCCGCGCCTCCGCCTTCGCCTGTGATAGGCGGAACACTGAATTTCCCAGCAGCCTGTGTTCCGCCTATCACGGACATCGTCTCATCCTCGTCCGTAGTACGAGGATGAGCGGATGTCCGTGATAGGCGGAACACTGACTGCTGGGAAATTGAGTGTTCCGCCTATCACAGGCGGAGGCGGAGGCGGAGGCGCGGCTTTCGAATTGTAGTATGTCCGCCGTCTGTCTGCTCGATACGCTGATCGAGCAGTCAGACGGCGATGACTCGAGTATAAGCCGAGGGGGGCACTTTCAGCCTCAAAAAAGAGGCTGAAAATCTCGGCTTATACTCGAGTATATACGGTAAATCCAAACAATTGCTTGTAGGTAACAAAATGTGATGAAATGACAGTTCAATTCTGATCCAAAACAGACACCAAACTAAGCTTGATCAACAAATTGTGCCACCACCTTAAAAAAAACTTGCTTACCAGCTGGCAAGCAAAACCAGGCAGGTGGCTTTAGCCCAACCAAGGCCCAATGCCTTTGCTTGTATGGAATATCATCTGGCAAGCTTTGATTGGATGGCTGCATAAGTTCTCCAAACGCTCCTGGCACCGTACAACTCAGTCCTAAAAGCTCAGTGCCTCAGCCATGCATAAGACCAACCATAGCATAATATTGCCTCAAACAATATTTATTATAAAATTAAGTATTGCACTTACATTTTAAAAAGTTAAAATCGTGCATAAACAGTAGAGCCGGCCGGCTACAAACAAAAGCGAGACAGCGTGGTGACGTCAGCACGTATCTTCCTCCAGATGTGTTTCCCCATTAAACTTATGCAGCCATCAAATCAAAGTTTGCCAGACAATCTTTCATACAAGGAAAGGCCTTGGCTGGGCTAAAGCCATCTGCCTGATTTTGCTTGCCAGCTGGTGAGCGAGTTTTTCTTAAGGTGGTGGCAATTTATTGATCAAGCTCACTATGGTGTCTGTTTTGGATCAGAATTGAACTGTAATTTCATCACATTTTGTTACCTACAAGCAATTGTTTGGATTTAACCTTAAAGCAGCCCAGCTTCTCCTTTCCTGACAATATGTATACCTAAACATCTTGCCATACATTTTAAAATAACTGATTGATGGCTGTGAATGCTGGAGTGCTGTTTGGGTGCTCTGTTCACTATCTGTATGTTTGCCTGATGGAAGCCCAATGTCTGTGTTCATAATGTTGTTAGACAGAGCATATCTTTGATATCCAATCACAGCAATCATAAAATGTGTCTACATTTCAGAGCCTTCAACTTCCTGCTTTGTAGGGGCGATTTTATGAATGAAGGATTAAATAAATGAAGGGTAGACAGCAGCGAAGTTTATTAATTTATAATAAAGAATAATGTTTTGCTTCCTTTCTTTTAACACATCTCCATCCTTTGTAGCGCCAAAAAATGAATGCCTTCACCTCCCTTATCCAGTACATTAAAGCAGAGCTTCAAACAATAGGGGAAGCTCCTCTTGTTTTGCCACATTTGGCAATTTTTGGGAGGTGAGGAAGGGGGTACCTGGCTCAGAAAGCACAGAGCAACTTGACAGCCGCAGTAGGGAACTGGCTGTGAAGCCTGAAGGCTTCACTGCCAGTTTCCCTTAATGAAGATGCTGGCACCTGCATCCAAAGCCGACTGAAGAATCAGCTCAGGTACCGACATCTCTGGATTCTTGGACAGATTTGCAGGTGCTGACTTTTTTTGGGGGAGACAGGAGCTCCTCTTTAACCTCCTCATCTCCATTCTCCCACTGTATTTGACCTGTACTGTATCCGGTGCACCATTTTTTTCCTTTTTCTTTTGAGCAGAAGAGCCCTAGAGTATAAAATAGTGTTTTTTGCTAATTTTTACTTTGCATGATCTTTGCGCAGCTAAATTTAATGTTAACATATAAAAGGGGTTGTAAAGCCAAGTACATAGATACCTAATATGTCACCCTTTAAAAATTTGTATGCCCATGGAACGGCAAAAAGCTAAAAATCTCAGAAAGGAGACACACTTTAAAAGCCTTTGCAGATTAGCGTTAGAGATACCCAGGGAGTATGGCCCTGGAATTATTGTTCTTGCTCTGACGTTTACGGTGATATCTTCCATGTGTGGTGGAATCATTGTTTATATATGTGTGTATGACCAATGAGTGCCTACGCATTTGTGCCTGAGCACAGGGGGACAAGGGGCGCTTTAAAATCTTTTACATTTATTCTATAATTTCTATTTAATCTTTTTTTTACACTATAACATTTTAAATTTCAATTTTAATTTAAATTATTTTTTTTTACTATTGCATTGGCCATGACAGGTTCGCTTTATGAAGGGATCTTGGGTCGCAAAAAGTGCTCTGGTCAGGAAGGGGGTAAATCCTTCCGGGACTGAAGTGGTTAAGCACACTTCTTTTACACTGTACCACCCTGATGAAGCCTTGTTTTGAGGAGAAACATGTTGGGTTAAGGGATTTTTGTGTTTTTTTTTTATTTTTCAGTATGTGCACTTATTTAGGGGCAATGTGGGTTTATTTGTAGGAGGAAAAGGGAAATTTTTGTGGACTGGTGGAGATATTGAATTGATAGAAGTATATTCTTTTACCAGGCTGGAAGGGTACTAGGATATATTTGATTTTGATGGGCCGATGAGCCCACAGTAACCCTTTGTATCAATCTATACCTTTGGTTTGTGGTATGTGGCCAGGATCCTGACCCTACCCTATACACATCTCCACTCAGACAGAAAGATTGACCAACGGCAGCTAAAGACACATTTGTTGTCTGGTTGTTATCTCCCTAAAATGAAGGCAGTTGTATATCTGTTCCATCATTTTGCATTTTTCAGTAATTCCACGTTGCTCTATAAGGTTATATACCTGGCATCCTTATGACTTCCTTTCATTTTATACAATATATATTTATCTAAATTAGCCTGTTTCTACAGCTAATAATTATGCAGGCAGGCAGCACCGGGCCTCCTTTGCTGCAGGGCACCTGAGCAGTCACATGGTTTCAGTTTCTCATTTTAATTCTATAGTCTACATTTTAATAGGGCCATAGTTCTTTAAGCAAAAAAATGGATTGGTTGACACATTTGTTTCCTTTATTATATATTAGAGGACGAAAGAAAAATCTATAAATAGCCTTTCTGGGTTTGCTTGCGACTGCTGTTTAAATATTGCATGAAGCACTTGGCAACTCTATGCACTCTAGTTTATTTCCTCCTGGAATCTCTGGAGTATTTTCTACAGTTCATACATGATGATAAAAAAACACCACTAGCAAACACAAAATAACAGATAAAGTCCACTTAATGTACCTAATTCAGTGTTTTATATAATTAATTACAACCAGATACATCATTCTTTTCTCAGTGCTTCTGACCAGGACTCCGGCCTCCATGTACATGTTAAACTCTGGGCAATTTGCTTCACATGCTTCAGTAAGTATGAGATGAACTCTAGTGGGTTCAGAGAGAGAATAGTGCAGGAGCCGCTGTCAGGCAGTAGGAGACCTTCAATCTCAAGCCTAGGGAGATATATGTGATGCGATGGAGGGAACGTCTTCAGAGCTTAGACCACTCTCATAACACCAGGAGCTTCAAGGCACACACACTTATCCATTCTGCCTAAACTAAGTTTTGTAGCACACATTGGGATTTCTGAAGTTGGGGAGTCTGGGACTCAACCCTACCGCTTTTCAGACATTAACCTGGACTTCGTCCCTTGGACTCACAGCTTAATTCAGTTTAATTCAGTAGGCCTTACACATTCTCATTCAAGAGCTCAATGAATCCTCCCTGACTTCTTCATAGGGCCTAGAACCAAGGATCTTCTCTCCTCTCTTCTCTGGTGTGACCACACTTATAAATCTTCTTCAGGTTGCACCGAGTGTACCAGCTTCCTTTCTCCTCTAACAGCACTCACTTAATTTACCATTTCATGGATTATTTGACTAAAAAGCTGGAAACAATGGAAACCCACTCCTCTAAATTCTTAGGAACTGAAGACTAACCAAGTACAGAACATAGTAGCATCTTGATAAACATTACAAAGTGTCAGGACCCAGGTCTAAACCTGCAAACTCTTGTGTCTGGCAATGTCTCTCCTTGCTGAGCAACCTGGACAATTCCTTGAATAATAAATGCTACCCTGAATGTTCTTTCTGCTACAGTTTGATGTATTACCGTCAGCAGTGCTAAACACTCAGTGTGCTTGGAGCCTAAAGTAGCACTAAACTTTAAAAACGTTTTAAGACAGATGCAACTTTGTAAACTTCTTTCTTCTTCTGCTAACATTTTAAAAACACTGTCAATGGTCAGTCAATGGGCAAAGAAAGAAAAAGGAGAATATGGCAGGGGTAACAGAGTGACAAAGAGGAAATATGGAGCTTGCATTTCTAAAATTATTATTATTATGACAATCAAAATAAATTATAAAATCTGCGCTTGGTAAAAAAATTTGAAAATTAAAAAATTAAAAAAATCAGTGGCTGAACACAATAACCCGGATACTGGGCACAACAACGTAAAAAATAGCTAACAGTGCAGAGCTTACCACTAAGTGAATATACATATAATTAAATCTGAATAAATAAATTTTCATGTGGGAAGCTTCCCACATTGAAAACCCTACACGGCTGTGTGGACCGTTCAGAGAGAGGATTCGAATCGCTCCGGTGATTGTGGAGCGTCTGAAGGCCTGGGTCGTCGTCCGACTGTCCGTCTCGAATCGTTTGGAAATTCGTATCTGTGTACACTTATTGGCGATCTGGTAAGCTTCCATTACTTACTTGATTTGTATCTGGGAAAAACACACGTCGTCAAGCACTCTTTCCTGAACACACAGGATCAATTATACTTTTGTTCACTTATATTGGACGCCACTTTACACCTTTGAAAATTTATCTTCACATGTTTTGTATGGGACTTGAAAATTTGTTTTCACATGTTTAACTGCATGGGATTTTTTTTTTAATTGCTGTTGGATGTCATTTTTTTTGGCAAATATAATAATCTTTTTAGGCAACTATTTTTGGTATTTAACTAAAAAAAATTTTTTGCGAACACGTTTTCTAATTAAGGTTTAAATTCCTTTTGGATCCACCAAATATTTAAGTTTTTCTTTTTTATGAAAATTTATTTATTCAGATTTAATTATGTGTTATGGCAATCGCTTCAGGGACAAGATGTGAATTCTGTTTTAAAAGTTAGTTTTTGGGTTGGAAGGTAAACAGGCCTTACTTTAGGGGCCAAGTGTTAAATGTGAATGGTTTACAATTAGTGCTTAATGATTACGTATTAAAGTGGTTGGAAACCCATACAAATATCTACAATCAAACGGCTGGTGCCATAACTGATCACATGTGCAGCACCATGGCAACTGCAGATCAAACAGAAGTTAAGATTGAAGATTCCTTGTCTGTAAAGGACAGAAGGGTTAAAGAATGATACGGTCCAAGGCACCAAAAGTATTGGCCTCCATCCCAAATTTTGGACAAAGAAAAAGGAAAGTGGTCAGCGGGACTTTAAATGAGGCCAATCACCATATAAAGTAAACATGTTGGATATATAAAACAGTGTTGCTTTTATGGATTCCAACAAAAAGGGAGAGTTTTTGAATGAGAGATGTATACCAAAAAGCAGTCTTAGCAAAGAACATTTTAGTGTGTATGTGTGTATGTGTGTATGTGTGTAGATATAGATATAGATATAGTGTGTGTGTGAGATCATGTATAACATACTGAATAACACAAAAATGCAACACCCACTAACTCCTGCAGATGCCTGTATTAGAGAGCACCAGCAAAAATTGGTAGATACAGATGTATACTGTGCTGGAGGCACACAACACCCACTTTGAGTCCTGCAGATGCCTGAGAAAAGAACACTGTCCCTGCCTATCTTGCTCTTTCCCTGCATGCCGGAACACACTACACAAGGCCGCCGTGCTGTTGGCCTTATATAGTGTGGGGCGTGTACTAAACCCCCAGAGCTATAATTGGCCACAGGCATCCTGCCTGTGGCCAATTATGGCTCTCCTCGCTGCCGGCGCTGTGATTGTCCAAGCATGCGGGGTCACAGTGCATGCTTGGCCAATCATGAGCCAGCAATGCACTGCGATGGCGTAGTGCTTTGTGGGCCGTTCGTACCGCACGAATTTGGTGCAAACGGTCCACAAAATTCGCTGAACAGACGAACAGCCGATGTTCGAGTTGAACATGCGTTCGAGTTGAATACTGAGCTCATCCCTACTCACCAAATAGTGAGGAGAAAGAAAAAAAAGGCGTAGAAAAGAAAGAGAAGAAAATTGCATGTTGGGTGAGATAGTGAAAGAACCAAAGAAAATAAAGAACAAAGTGCTAAAAGTATAGGTGAAGCCTATAGTGATTTACCTTGTTGGTTCACAAGGAAATGGGGAACCAAAATCAACAGGTGAATGCTTGCATATGGGGTGTTGCCAGAAAAACAAACACCAAGTGAGGCGAATTTAAATGCTCCCAGCTGATAGAAGGGTTTCGTTTTGCTTTAACACACTAGGCTGTTGTCCAGCAACATTGGCAGTAAGAGGGTTGAGACAACCATTGAGGGGCATACTTACACTGATCAACTTTTATTCATTTATATAAAAACTTTACTGCAAAAGGAAAAAAAAAATGTCCGGCCTTTCCGGCAGAAAAGGTCCGACGGAATCATTCCATCCGATATTCGGATCGTGTGTGGGCTTTATCTGACTTTTTCTTTAGAAAAATTTTGAGGTTGAGATTTTTCGGGCCCAGAAATAGAACATGTTTCCGATGGAATCAATTCCTATTTGGAAAACCGTTCGTCTGTATGCTATTCCGACAGACCAAAAACTACGAAAGGGCAGCTATTGGCTACTGGCTATTGAACTTCCTTTTTCTAGTCCTGTCGTACATCATCGCGTTCTAAACAATTTTTTTGGTGTGATCGTGTGTAGGCAAGTCCGTTTCAACAGAACTCCGTTGGAAAGACAGTCAGAGTTTATTCTGATGGAAAAAACGGTTGTGTGTACGCGGCATTACTGTAACTGCTTTAACCACTTGCCGCCCGCCCTATTACAAATTGACGGCGGCAAAGTGGTTTCATTATCCTAACCGGACGTCATATGACGTGATTAGGATAATAAGCCGCTGCGCGCCCCCGGGGGCGCGCATCGCGGCGATCGTTGTTGCGGGGTGTCAGTCTGACACCCGGCAACTACGATCTCGGTAAAGAGTCTCCGACGGAGACTCTTTACCATGTGATCAGCCGTGTCCAATCACGGCTGATCACAGTGTAAATGGGAAGAGCCGGTGATCGGCTTTCCCTCACTCGCGTCTGTCAGACGCGAGTAGAGGAGAGCCGATCGGCTGCTCCTCTGACAGGGGGGGTCTGTGCTGATCGATTATCAGCACAGCCCCCCCGAGGATGCCCACACTGGACCACCAGGGACACCACTAGACCACCAGGGAAAAGGTAATAAAAATCCATAATCCTCCCTAGACCACCAGGGTGCCAGTCAGCACAATGGGTGCCAATCAGTGTCCATAATGGATGCCAATCAGTGGCCACAATGGGCATCACTGATTGGCATGCATTATTGTTTGGCACTGATTGGCATCCATTACTATAACACCGATGCCGCCTATGAGTGCCCACCTGTGCCGCCTATGAGTGCCCACCTGTGCCGCCTGAGTGCCCACCTGTGCCGCCTATGAGTGCCCACCTGTGCCGCCTATCCATGCCCATCTGTGCCGCCTATCCATGCCCACCTGTGCCGCCTATCTATGCCCACCTGTGCCGCCTATCTATGCCCACCTGTGCCGGCTATCCATGCCCACCTGTGCCGCCTATCCATGCCCATCCGTGCCGCCCATCCGTGCCAGCTATCAGTGCCAATTTGTGCCACCTATCAGTGTCCGTCCGTGTCGCCCATCCGTGTCGCCCATCCGTGTCGCCCATCCGTGTCGCCCATCAGTGCCGCCTATCAGTGCCACTTCATTGGTGCCACATTGGTGCCCATCAGTGCCACCTTATCAGTGCCCATCAGTGTAGCCCCATCAGTGCCCATCAGTGAAGGAGAAAACATACTTATTTACAAAGTTTTGAAACTGAAACAAAAAAAAACATTTTTTTTTTCAAAATTTTCGGTATTTTTTTATTTGTAGCGCAAAAAATAAAAACCGTAGAGGTGATCAAATACCACCAAAAGAAAGCTCTATTTGTGGGAAAAAAATGATAAAAATTTCATTTGGGTACAGTGTAGCATGACCGCGCAATTGTCATTCAAAATGCGACAGCGCTGAAAGCTCAAAATTGGTCTGGGCAGGAAGGTGTTTAAGTGCCCTGTATTGAAGTGGTTAAAAGTGTTGGCTGGAGTCCAGCTTTAATTTGATAGTCCATCTAAGTTTGCTAGTGCATCTAGCCAGGTGCTGTCCAAGGATGTTTCTTTTGCCACTCTAATGTCACGTACACACAATCAGAATTTCCAACAACAAATGTTCGATGTGAGCTTGTTGTCAGAAATTTCGACCATGTTTGTAGGCTCCATCGGACATTTGCTATTGGAATTTCCGACAACAGATGTTTGAGAGCTGGATCTCAAATTTTCCGACAACAAAATCCGTTGTCGTAAATTCCGAGCGTGTGTAGACAATTCTGATGCACAAAATTGCACACATGCTCAGAATTAAGCAGAAGAGTCGCACTGGCTATTGAACTTAATTTTTCTTGGCTCGTTGTTGGATCCAATCGTCTGTACACGGTATAAAACTGGAAGTCTGTTATTAGCTGGATCACCAGGTGACAATTTCAGAATAACTAAAGGCAAAAATTTAGTAGAGTTTTTATTGCTGTCTGTGACCTTATTATGGAAATTCACCCTATTTGTCCTGTTTACCATTATAATTGAAAGTTTAAAAAATCCCTAATTTTTGGTTGTCCCTACAATTGCAGAGGTGGAGAAATCTTCCAATGGGGCTGCTAGTTCTAGTGACCCTGGTGACAACCAGGGATTCCCCCACTTCCTGTTTTGACTATGGAACAGGAAGTGAAGAAAAATCTCCCCAATGGAACACAGATGGCAATAAACCTGACAGAGGTTATAACCTCCCATACTCAATCCAAAATATAAAAGAAAAAGGTTTTCCTTTAGTACTTCCTGGACCGCCCACCGTGGATTTATGTCGCTACTTCGACGTTAAATACCATTGTTATGGCAGCAGATAGCTGCCATAACTCCAGTATTTTCTTCAATGGCGGGTGGTCCACTTTAGGATAAAAGTGGTCTCTGGGGCGGATTCGCTACAAGATCACTTTTATCGGCGGTGGGTGAGGGGCCCCGGTTGTCTCTGCCGCTTCCCAGATCCATCAGTAGTGGCGGAGACGATCCGATGTTTTCCCCTTAGACCCCCTTCACACTGGAGGCATTTTTCAGGTGCTTTAGCACTAAAAATAGCGCCTGTCAAGCACTTGAAAAAAGCCTCAGATGTAATCCCAGTGTGAAAGCCCGAGTGTTTTCACACTGGGGTGCTGCGCTGGCAGGACGTCAAAAAAAGTCATCTAAGCAGCTTCTTTGCAGCGCTGTAGGAGCGGTGAATGCTCCTAAAGCGCCCCTGCCCATTGAAATCAATGGGAACCACTGCCGAACCAGCATCGCTTTGCGGACGGTTTTAACCCTTTTTCTGCCGCTAGCTAGCTGCAAAAACTATGGTAAAGCGCCACTAAAATTAGCAGCTAGCTAGCTGCAAAAACGACAGTAAAGCATCGCTAAAAATAGCAGTGCTTTACCGCTGACACCCAGTCGCTGGCAATGTGAACGTGCCTTTCGAGGCAGGAAGTCGAGTGAGGGAATGATGGCCCCCACTCGACTCTATGCCATTGTATGACAGGAGCGACATCAAACATCACTTCCGCCCAACGGCCTTTATAGGGACAATTTTTTTTTTTTATAGAAATTTTTTTTTTTTTTTTTTATTGCTTTTTTTTTTTTTTAAATAAAATTTTATTGAAAAAGGCATAGAACAAATTGTACAAAATACAAAGACGAAAATTTTTCTCATTGAAATAGAAAGATCGAGTGAAAACAATCATTCAGCTTAGGGTTTGGTAGTAACTAAACATTGTGCACATAGCTTAAGGGAAGACTTACCATTCTCCCCAAAGAAGGGAGAAGGGGAAGCTTCAACTGGATGGATCTGGAGGTCAGAAGGTAACCTGGTATGTTTTATAAAAGCAAACTACAGGGTAAAATAAGGTATATAATGAATATGAAATAAAATAAATATGAAATAAAATAACCGTGGGGGGGGGGGGGGGGAGGGGGGAATGGTCAGTAGTAGGTGCAGTTCATTGCATAGTGGGGGGGGGGGGGGGGAGAGGTGCTGCACAGATCCCGGCTGTCCATGAAAGGTGGTGAGTCCCCGTGTGGGGGGGAGAGAGTCAGGAGCACAGAGACCCGCTTGGTACGGTTTCAGGTTGCAGCGATTATCGCCGTTGGCGCGTGTCCCTTATGGATGAAGGAGTGGTCCTCAAGGTGGGCTCGTTCCTGTGGGGGGAGTCTAGATGCCATATATAAGCCCCATCTGTTGTGAAAACGTATTTTGGCTTTGGCGTGAAGAAAGCTAGTATTTAATTTGTCCCGAAAGAGGAGATGCATAAGTTCTCTGTCTACTTGTGGAACAGAGGGTTTAGTCGTGGTTGTCCAGTTGGCTAGGATGGTTCTCCTAGCGAGTAACAAGCAGAGCAAGGCCCACTCCTTGCCCAGAGGTGTGGGGGTAGCCGACCAGGGGAGCAGTTTGGGGTCCCAATACCCAAAGATAAGGAGTAGCGGGTCCTTGGGGAGTTTCAGGAGTGTTATCTTGAAGATAAATGCCAAAATTCCATCCCAGAATGAGGAGATGACCAGGCAAGACCAATAGCGGTGAGTAAGGGAGGGTCTCGGATGCTGGCATAAAGGGCACAAAGAAGCAGCGGATTGACACGAAGGTGAGGAATGTAGAAAAGGTATGTGCGCTCGATGTACAATTTTTAGTTGGGTTTCCCTCCAAGTTTCATTTGGGACCAAATTGTAGACTGATTTGAGTCCGTGTAGGATCTTATCCACAATATCGGTACTTGGGAAATCTTTGGCCCAGTTATAGACCGAGGAAGATTCCAGAGAGGGTGTAGTATTCAGTAGTAGAGGTTTGTAAATATCAGAGATGCCATAAGAGTCTTTGTGGAGAAGTACTTCGATGAAAGAGGATTGGAATCTTGCATGTTCCGCTCTGCAAGTTTTCTGCAAGAAGCTGAGGCATTGACCATGGTGGAAGGCGGATGAATCCGGAAAGGAGAACTTGACAGCTAGCCGGCGGAAGGGAAGTGCTCGACCGGAGTCCGGGTCACATAAGGAGAAGAAGGTGTCGAGGCCCTGTTGACGCCATGTTTCATAGGGTTGGCGGTCCAGCCCCGGGGTAAAGTTCGGGTTGCCTTGTATCGGGAGATGTCTAGAAATGAAGGGAGACAGCTTAAGGCTCTTCCGTGTTTCTCTCCAGGCAATAGCCGTGTCTCTCAGTAAAAGGTTGTGTTGCAATGACGGATCTAATTGTTTCCATTTGCAGTGGAGAAGAGCAGCTAGGGAGTAAGGATGTGTCATTGCAGCTTCCAGTGGGTAATTAGAGCAGCGGGATTTTTGGGATATCCAGTCTAGACCTACCCTCAAAAGACATGCTAGGTTATACATTCTAAGATTGGGAAGGTTAATACCCCCTTCGCTCCTGGGAAGGTGAAGTTTAGAGAAGGCTATGCGGGGTCTCCTGCCTCGCCACAGGAATTTAGAGATTGCTGAGTTTAAAAGTTTTGTATCCTTATGTCTAAGGAGTAAGGGTATCGTCTGAAGGGGATACAGGAGGCGTGCAAAGCTGACCATTTTTACCAGGTGGCACCTTCCCAAGAGCGAAAGAGGCAGATCCATCCAGTTGTCTAATTCCTGTATAAGTTTGGTAAAGAGGGGGGGGTAGTTCAGGTGATAGAGAGATGAGGGGAGCCTCCCTATCTTAATGCCCAAGTATGTGATATGGGTTCTAGCTACTTTGAAAATGGAGTGGTTTGCCCATGTCGGAGGTGGAAGGGATCCCAAGGGGAGTATTTCGCTCTTGGAGTAGTTAATACGCAGTCCCGAGCACTGTCTGAAACGGTCAAATAAGGATTTGATCGTGGGCATGTCTGTTGAAGGGTTGGCGGAGAATATCAAGACGTCGTCGGCAAAGAGGGAGGTTCTTAATTCGTGCGACCCGATTTCAATCCTGTGTAGCGGAGCTTTATATGTCAGGTATCTGGATAGCGGCTCCAAGGCCAGATTAAAGAGGAGTGGGGACAGGGGGCAGCCTTGTCTGGTTCCCTTATGTAGCCGGAACTCATCCGAGAGGAGGCCAGCGGCCACCAGTCTGGCTGCAGGGGAGGTGTACATGGAGCTGATCAGGTGTAGAAATGGTCCGGCGAAGCCCATATCCCCCAGTACCATGGAAAGCCATTCAAAATTGACATTGTCAAAAGCCTTTTCGGCATCTAGAGTAATAATGGCTAGATCGCTGGTAGGGTGACATCTGGCATGTTCTAATGCCATCATCACCTTCCTGATATTGATAGTTGCCGTTCTGCCCTTGACAAAGCCTCACTGGGCGGAGTGGATCAGGGAGGGGATGATGTCAGCCAGTCTATTAGCTATTATTTTGGAAAGAATTTTGACGTCAAGATTAGTGATGGACGAACTTCCGACGGGACGTTTCGCGAACGCGAAACGCGAACGGACACAAACGTTCGCGAAAACGACCGTTCGCCGCGGGCTCCATTGACTTCAATGGGAGGCGAATTTCGCAAACCTTTAGGTCGAATTTGCGGCCACGGGGTAATTATTAGGGGGTAGCACGTAGTCCCACCACCTGGACAATAGCATAATACATGTATGAGGTGAATTTGGGATCGATAACTACAAGCATTTTTTTTTTATTTGGGAAATTGTTCTGACAATTCAGGACTATGGAGCTAATGAAGGCAATGGAGGAGAGGGAAGGTCAGGGACCAGGGTAGGCAAACAAGAGGGTGCAGGAGATACAGAGCACTGACAGCAGCACCGTAATACAGAGCACTGACATCAGCACCGTGACATACAGCGCTGACAGCAGCTCCGTGACATACAGCGCTGACAGCAGCTCCGTGACATACAGCGCTGACAGCAGCTCCGTGACATACAGCGCTGACAGCAGCTCCGTGACATACAGCGCTGACAGCAGCTCCGTGACATACAGCGCTGACAGCAGCACCGTGACATACAGCGCTGACAGCAGCTCCGTGACATACAGCGCTGACAGCAGCTCCGTGACATACAGCGCTGACAGCAGCTCCGTGACATACAGCACTGACAGCAGCTCCGTGACATACAGCGCTGACAGCAGCTCCGTGACATACAGCGCTGACAGCAGCACCGTGACATACAGCGCTGACAGCAGCTCCGTGACATACAGCGCTGACAGCAGCTCCGTGACATACAGCGCTGACAGCAGCTCCGTGACATACAGCGCTGACAGCAGCTCCGTGACATACAGCGCTGACAGCAGCTCCGTGACATACAGCGCTGACAGCAGCTCCGTGACATACAGCGCTGACAGCAGCTCCGTGACATACAGCGCTGACAGCAGCTCCGTGACATACAGCGCTGACAGCAGCTCCGTGACATACAGCGCTGACAGCAGCTCCGTGACATACAGCGCTGACAGCAGCACCGTAAGCAGCCCCAGGAGGAAGTCAGCACAGCACAGGGATGGTGTGATCCCCTCATAATAAGAACCCCCAGGAGGAAGTCAGCACAGCACAGGGATGGTGGGAGCCCCTCATAATAAGAACACCCAGGAGGAAGTCAGCACAGCACAGGGATGGTGGGAACCCCTCATAATAAGCAGCCCCAGTAGAAATATGACACCGCTCAACCTCTTCAAAGAGGAGGGTAGGGGCATATAGTACGGTGTGCTTTTTTGGGTCAGGGAAGTGAGCCAAATGAATTAAGAAGGTCTGTGTGCTTGATTCCAAAAATTGTTTATAGACATATACATGGTCTACTGATCACATGTGTTGAATTCCTCCGAGATCCATGCCTCATTCATTTTTAGAAATGTGAGGTAGTTAACACTGTGGTGAGCTAGGCGAGTACGCTTATCGGTCACAATCCCCCCTGCTGCGCTGAACGTCCTTTCGGACAGGACACTGGATGAGGGGCAAGCCAACAGTTCGATTGCAAATTGGGCAAGCTCTGGCCAGAGGTCAAGCCTGCCCACCCAGTAGTCTAGGGGTTCATCACTCCTCAGAGCGTCCACATCGGCCGTTAACCCAATGTAGTCGGACACCTGACGGTCTAGGCGTTCCCTGATGCTGGATCCGGATGACACCTGTCGATGGGTCGGCTGAAAGAATGACCTCATATCCGAAGTCACCAACACATCTTCAAACCGGCCTCTTCTTGCAGGCGCTGTTGGATTGGTACCCGCAAATCCTTCTCTGGGAGTGGGAATTGCTCCTCTGCCAGCGCACGCAAAAGCAGAATGCAGCATTTCTCGAAGCAAGGCCTGGAAGTGCTGCATTCTGACAGCCCTCTGCGACGGCGGTAACATTTCCGCCATTTTGTGTTTGTACCGGGGGTCTAAGTACGTTGCCACCCAGTACTGGTCCTTGACCCTCATGCTTTTTATACGGGGGTCCCTATTAAAACACTGGAGCATGAAGGCCCCCATTTGCACTAAAGTGGAAGCGGTGTGGTGGCCTGGCTCCTGCTCATCATCCAGGATAATGTCGTCCTCTTCATTCTCCTCTCCCCATCCTCGCACAACAGGGATCCCAGAAAGGTTTAAAGCATGCTCTTCTTGCTCCTGCTCATCCGCCCCGGCACCATCCTCCTCTGACTCCTCATCAGACTCCTGTTGTTGACTTGTCTCAGATAGAGTAGCCCCCCCTGGGAATTCATCCAGCATTGCGACTTCCTCATCTTCCCGCTCCTGCTCCTCCACAGCCTGATCAATGACACGACGCAATGCACGCTCCAGAAAGAAGGCATAAGGTACCATGTCACTGATGGCGCCATGGCTGCGACTGACCAGTTTGGTGATCTCCTCAAATGGCCGCAGAAGTCTGCATGTGTCGCGCATGAGCAGCCACTGGCGCGGTGAAAAAAAACCCAGCTCCCCAGAACCGTTTCTTTCGCAGAGTTCATACAGGTAGACGTTAACTGCACGTTTCTGCTGGAGCAGCCTATCAAGCATATAGAAGGTTGAGTTCCATCGCGTCGGGCAATCGCAAATAAGACGTCTGACCGGCAGATGGTGTCGCCGCTGAATGTCAGCAAGGCGAGCCATGGCCGTGTAAGATCTTCTGAAATGGGCCGAGATTTTCCTTGCCTGCCGCAAGATGTCCTGGACCCCAGGGTATTTGACAAGGAATCGCTGCACGACCAAGTTTAAGACGTGTGCCATGCACGGCACGTGCGTGATTTTGCCCTGTTTCAATGCGCTAAGCAGATTGGCACCGTTGTCACACACCACTTTACCAACTGTCAAATTGAGCGGTGTTAGCCACTCATCTGCCTGTGAACGCAAAGCTGAAAGGAGTGCCGGGCCAGTGTGGCTCTTTGCTTCCAGGCACAACAGACGCAGCACGGCATGGCAACGTCTCACCTGGCATGTGGAATAGGTTCTGGGGAGCTTGGGCGGTGCAGTGGAAGAGACGCTAGCAGCGGAAAAGGAGGAGGCAGCTGAGGAGGAGAGGGAGGAGGATGGAGTAGGAGGAGGAGAAGAAGAGTCAGGCCTGCATGCAATCCGTGGCGGTAAAACCAAATCTACACGGGTGCCACGGGTTACATGCTTGACGGCCGTCAGAAGGTTCACCCAGTGGGCAGTAAAACTGATATACCTTCCCTGCCCGTGTTTGCTAGACCACGTGTCTGTGGTCAGATGTATCTTGGCACCGACACTGTGTGCCAGAGATACATTCACTTGCCGCTGAACATGGCCATATAGCTCTGGGATGCCCTTCTCTGAGAAATACTTCCTTCCTGGGACCTTCCATTGTGGTGTTCCAATGGCCACAAATTTGCGAAAGGCCTCCGAGTCCACCAGTTTATATGGCAGTAGTTGGCGGGCTATGAGTTCTGACAAGCCAGCCGCCAACCGTTGGGCAAGAGGGTTATCCGGCGTCATCATTTTTTTACGCTCAAACATTAGGCCCACGGAAGCCTGCCTTTTTGCAGAAAAATGTGAGCTTGGCGTGATGGAAGGTGGAGTGGAGGACAATTGTGAGGAGAGAGGAGAAGGAGAAGTAGAAGACGAGGCTGGACGGTGAGAGCCTGCAGTGTGGCTTTGTGTGTTCCGTTGCTCCCACTGGGCTCGGTGATGGCTGCTCATGTGCCTTCTTAAGGCGGTCGTCCCTAGGTGAGTATTGGGCTTACCGCGACTAACGCGTTGACTGCAAAGATTGCAGATGGCAACGCTATTGTCAGCAGCGGACACGTTAAAAAAAGCCCACACTGCGGAGCCATGTGCCGGTGTCCTGGGAGCGCCAGATGTGACCGTACATGGTCGATGACTCGCTCCTGATACATTTGCAGTCTGCTTTGTCCCTGCTGTGCAATGTAAGTCATTGCTGCTTCTCCTCCCTATCTGCTGGTCCATATCTCCCTCTGAACTCCCCTCCTCTTCCTCTCTTGTGGGCACCCACGTGACATCACTAGACACGTCATCATCAACGTCACCTTCCCCACCGCTATAAGTAGAGTAGGCAGCAACACCGGGGACCAACCTCCTCCTTGGGCTGATCTGGGTACTGGCGTCAGACTGCTGAGTAGCGCTTGTTGCTACCTCCTCTTCCTGATCCAATACCAAGAGTGGCTGCGCATCAGAAATGTCCTCTTGATATGGATCGGAAAATAATTCCAGTGACTCAAGCGGAAGGTATGTGGTGGTGGTGGTGGTGGTCGTGTTGTTGGTGGTAGTGTCTTTGGGGGTGCACATAGCAGAGAGTGAAGAAGAGGGTGCAGATCGAGAGGATGAGGAGGGTGCAGAAGAGTAAGGCTGAGCGAGCCACTCAACCAAGTCTGGTGCATCCTTTAAAGTAATTGAACGCACCTTCTGCAACTTCCCACTTTGGCTCAAGCCTGTTGCTCCTGCCCTACCCCTACCACCCCTGCGGAAGGGCCTGCCTCTTCCTCTGCATGTCATTTTTTAAATGACCCTGTGACAAAACTCTTAGTCCCTATACCGCTGAAGGACTGCTGCAGTATAGGTGAGCGGTCAGCAGTGGTGCACGTCAACCCTATCTATTGTGGACCTATAGCGGTCCTTACAGAACAGCAGACTGTACCGCACTCAAGCCTATGTACCGTAGCACCCTATACCAAGTTACCAGTCCTTATAAGAACTTTTGTGGACCAAGCAGGTTGTGTATTAGTGTTTAGCAGACTGTACGTCAGTCCCTATACCGCTGAAGGACTGCTGCAGTATAGGGCAGCGGTCAGCAGTGGTGCACGTCAACCCTATCTATTGTGGACCGATAGCGGTCCTTACAGAACAGCAGACTGTACCGCACTCAAGCCTATGTACCGTAGCACCCTATACCAAGTTACCAGTCCTTATAAGAACTTTTGTGGACCAAGCAGGTTGTGTATTAGTGTTTAGCAGACTGTACGTCAGTCCCTATACCGCTGAAGGACTGCTGCAGTATAGGGCAGCGGTCAGCAGTGGTGCACGTCAACCCTATCTATTGTGGACCGATAGCGGTCCTTACAGAACAGCAGACTGTACCGCACTCAAGCCTATGTACCGTAGCACCCTATACCAAGTTACCAGTCCTTATAAGAACTTTTGTGGAACAAGCAGGTTGTGTGTTAGTGATTAGCAGACTGTACGTCAGTCCCTATACCGCTGAAGGACTGCTGCAGTATAGGTGAGCGGTCAGCAGTGGTGCACGTCAACCCTATCTATTGTGGACCGATAGCGGTCCTTACAGAACAGCAGACTGTACCGCACTCAAGCCTATGTACCGTAGCACCCTATACCAAGTTACCAGTCCTTATAAGAACTTTTGTGGACCAAGCAGGTTGTGTATTAGTGTTTAGCAGACTGTACGTCAGTCCCTATACCGCTGAAGGACTGCTGCAGTATAGGGCAGCGGTCAGCAGTGGTGCACGTCAACCCTATCTATTGTGGACCGATAGCGGTCCTTACAGAACAGCAGACTGTACCGCACTCAAGCCTATGTACCGTAGCACCCTATACCAAGTTACCAGTCCTTATAAGAACTTTTGTGGACCAAGCAGGTTGTGTATTAGTGTTTAGCAGACTGTACGTCAGTCCCTATACCGCTGAAGGACTGCTGCAGTATAGGGCAGCGGTCAGCAGTGGTGCACGTCAACCCTATCTATTGTGGACCGATAGCGGTCCTTACAGAACAGCAGACTGTACCGCACTCAAGCCTATGTACCGTAGCACCCTATACCAAGTTACCAGTCCTTATAAGAACTTTTGTGGAACAAGCAGGTTGTGTGTTAGTGATTAGCAGACTGTACGTCAGTCCCTATACCGCTGAAGGACTGCTGCAGTATAGGGCAGCGGTCAGCAGTGGTGCACGTCAACCCTATCTATTGTGGACCGATAGCGGTCCTTACAGAACAGCAGACTGTACCGCACTCAAGCCTATGTACCGTAGCACCCTATACCAAGTTACCAGTCCTTATAAGAACTTTTGTGGAACAAGTGAGTTGTGAATGTTTAGCAGACTGCAGCAGAAGGGCAGCAGTCAAGTATAATATCCTTTCTATATTTGGAAGAAAGAATATTATACATGTACAAGCCTATTACTGTACCACTGATACCAGTCCTGAAAAGAACCTTTGTGGAACTAATAATAACAGCAAGTCTTTAAAATTACCCTCACTGCCTGACAACACTGCTTCCTTCCTGTCCCTATACAAATTGGCAAAAAAAGAGAACGATTAGTGGTTACTGGAACAGCTCTTTTGTGGACCTTGATAGTAACAGCTAATGATGATGATGATGATGATGATGATGAAAGACTAATCTGGCTGTCCCTGTAGCATACACCGTCCTTTCCCTTTCTCTAAACTAACAAAAGACACTCAGGCTGCTGCAAGAATCAGCAGCACAGCAAACCTATCAACACCTAACACCTATACCAGTCCTGAAAAGAACTTTTGTGTACCAAATAGCTAGTGGTTTATCTCTCCCTACTCCACACAGGAACCTGTCCCTATCTTAACAGAAGAAAGAATGTAAAATGGCCACCGGATCGGGTGTATTTATAGGTTAGGGGGAATGTACAAGTGTCCATGTGCTGTCATGTCTCAATTGGCTGTCCTGTATCACATGATAAACGTGTCACCAAAGGTTAAAGTTCTTGTATACATTAAACACGTAAGTCCGCCGCGGCGAACGACGGAAAAAGGCGTTCGAACGTGCGGACCGCGAATGTCGGAAATTCGCCGCGAAACGACCGCCGGGCGAACCGTTCGGCCATCACTAGTCAAGATTTAGAAGCGAGATGGGTCTATATGACCCAGGCTCTTGTGGGTCTTTACCCTTTTTTTCTAACAACTTAATAATTGCTTGGTTACCGGACGGGAGATAGGGGCCACCAGACCATATATGTTGGTAGACATCGGCCAGGGTCGGGGTTAGAAGTGCGTTTAAAGATTTATATAACTCGCCTGATAGGCCATCCGGGCCTGGGGCTTTGGAGGAAGCTAGCTTACGAATCGTATCGGATATCTCCGAGGGGGAGATGGGGGCGTTTAACGAATAGAGTTGGGAGGGAGATACTCGGGTCAATTGTACTTCGTCGAGGAAGTCGCGAGCAGTGGGTCGGTCAATAGGGTCCGCCGCATATAGGGAGGAATAAAAGCGGAGCATCGCCGCATTAATGCCCTTCGGAGTGGTCATGACTGTGCCATCGGGGTCGCGTAGCGACGATATGACCGTGGGGCGGTAGGTTCCCTTGCATAGTCTTGTTGCCAAATTTGTGTAGAGTGGCGTCGAAGTGAGCTTGTTTAGTGGTTTCCAAGGTTTCGGCCCAAGTGTCAAATGACTGCTTGGCTGTATGCCAGGCCTCGCGATTTTCGGGGGAGTCTAAGGCAGAGAGTGCTCGCTGGGCCTGATGTAATCTGGAACTGGAGGCTTTGTATTGAGACTGGGCGTGTTTCTTGAATGAGGAGGCATAAGAGATAATGCGTCCCCTAAGGAACGCCTTACCTGCGTCCCAAAACAAGTGTGGGTTATCAGCATGTATTGCGTTTGTCTGTGAATATGATGCCCATTCTTTCGTCATGTAAGCTTGAAAATCTGCGTTGTGCTGCAAATAGGAGGGGAAACGCCATATTTTGGGATTGGGGTGTATGTCAGGGGTCTCTAGAGTCACTGATATCGGAGCATGATCTGATATGGCTATGTCATGAATTTCCGCTGTCGGAAGGAAGGGGATTAAGTCATTAGAACTAAAAAAATAGTCAATCCTAGAAAAGACATTGTGGGGATAAGAGTAAAAGGAAAATTCTCGGTCGGTCGGGTGGTGTAGTCGCCAAATGTCATGTAGGTGAAGGGATTCCATAGTCATTGCCAGGCTCGTGGGAATGGTAACAGTTGAACAGAGTATGGGGCGCAATGATGAGGATTTGTCATCTACCGGGTGGGCAACAGAATTGAAGTCGCCCCCCACCAGATGCGGGAGGTGGGGGAAGCGCAGAAGCCAACTAGTCAATGCGCCGAAAAAAGGTTTTGTGGGGCTATTGGGGGCATAGACGTTTGTAATAGCAAGTTCCTTGGTCCCTATGAGGGCCCTGATCGTGAGGAGTCTGCCCTGTTGATCTGTGTCCGTAGATAGGATCTTACACGGAAGATTCTTATTGATAAGAATAAGAACCCCTGCTTTCCGGCCTACAGCCTCAGAACCTACCACCTCACCCACCCAGAGCTTCCTCATCCGAACAAAGTCCGATGAGGAGAGATGGGTTTCTTGTAGCAACGCTACGTCTGTTTTGAGTCTCTTGAGGTGTCGCAGTATCTTCATACGTTTGTTGGGGGAAAGAAGCCCTTTAACGTTCCACGAGACTACTTGTAGCATGGTGGAGCGTTAAGTGCAGTAACAGTGGGGATTAATAGTACCATGTGGTAGGGAGGACCTGGGGCATGTAACAACAGGAGCTTTGCTCCAGATAAGGCCAGGGCGGCCCCTGGTATGGTAGCAGCAAGTGAGAGTAAATTGGGTAAAAGTGCAGCTATGGGAATAAGTAGAAGGAAGGGGCGGGGAAGGGAGCGGCAAATGTGCCAAGCATAATAACAAAGAAAGTAAGAACAACTCACTGTGAACTTCACTTTTTTCCGCATGGGGGTCACTGTGCAGACCAGCTCCCAGAACCAGGCCTTCGAACTGACATAGAAATGGCTGCCCTAGAAAGAAGGAGCATGGCATGCCGTCAACCCAGGCAAGGATCAGAACGAAGTGAGATGGTCTGCACAGAAGAATCCACAGGGGGAACAAGTGGGTATAACCTGAGAGAAGAGAAAAAAAAAAAACACAAACATTGAGGAAAAACAGTTATAATAGGACAATAAAAGAACAACCAGAAGCCGAAGGCGTATGGGGCATGGTAAAAGACATAAGTTCAGTTAATGTAGCGCACAGGGCCAGTCACGGCCCTGGTCAAATATTACCTGAGGAGCGCATGCATAGCGCAAGTGGCCCAGGAGGGGATTGATTCAAGCAGAAGCCACTTCTACCGTGAGAGAACGGGTGGTAGGCAAAGCTTCGTCCCTGAAAGGGAGGGAAGACAAAAAGGTAGCAAGGTCCTGGGGTTCATCAACGTGGATTGAGAGCGTGAGGAGCTGGACCTGAGGCCCTGAAGCGCTTGGGGGAATCCTTCCGTGGGCTCCTCTGGTCAAGGGCCCTATTGACTGGGGCCGCTTTGGGAGCTGGGCTGAGTGGAGGGCCCGAGCGTAGCGATTTCAGAAAACACGATGCATCGTCTGGGTCTTGAAAAGAGAGCTGTTCTCCGTTGGGTGCTTTGATCCGTAGGATTGCCGGAAATGCCAGAGTGAATTTCATCTGCCGTTGGAATAGTTCCGTACAGATATGTTGAAAGGCCTTCCGTTTCTTGGAAACATCCACTGAATAGTCAGCAAAGATCAGGATTTTGACCCCGTCGATCTGAAGTGATCTGGACTGACGATACTGCTGCAGAATGGAGGCTTTGTCTGAATAATTCAGGTATTTGGCAATTATCGGGCGCGGGGACTTGCGATCCGAGTTGGGCGCCCCCACACGATGTGCTCGTTCCACGACGAAGGGTCCCCCCAGGCCCAGAGCCTCCGGGATGCGGCTTGCACACACGTCTGACAGGGCAGATTGGTGAAGCGACTCGGGGATACCTACAAAACGCAGGTTGCTCCTCCTGGACCTATTCTCGAGGTCATCGAGCTTTTCCAAAATATATTTGTTAGTTCTGTCCTGAGCTTGTTCCAGGGACTGCGTTTGGTATAATTCTTCCTCTAAAGTAGAGATGCGATTTTCAGCCTCATTGAGTCTGGATGCATGTTCCCCGAGTTGGGCTTGAAACTTATGCATGCCTTGGGTGACAGCTTTCTCAACAGAGGCAGCTATCATAGGGGAGAGGAGAGCAGCAACAGCTTGTGCCAGAAGCTCTGTCTGTGGATCCTGCAGCGGTGAGGATGGCATAGAATGCAGCATGGTCACAGGCGCCACAGGCCCAGGTACATGTGTGGAGGTTGGAGATTGTAGGGAAGAGGGTGCCTTGGAGGTTGTCTGGCCTTGTGCTGGGTCTCCTACCTCCATGGCTGGCGCTGGCTCCTCCGGATAGGCCGCGCAGGCCAGAGCGGTGACCGGAGCGGTGTAGGCCGAAGCCGGGGCCTCGATTTGCGGTGCGGCCTGCCGCGCGGTGGCGGCCGCGTACGAACCCGGCCCGGTTTTTTCCACGAACCGGTCCATCCTGGAGCTGGTAGCGTGGGGAAGTCAGCTGGCCGGTGGAGCGGGCGAAATCGCCGGATTTGAAGCCGATTTAGAGGCCGGTCTGCGGGAGCTGTGAGAGGGGACAGCTACTCCATGCGGCGCCGGAACCGGAAGTTTTTTATTGCTTTTAAGTGTAAATGTGAAATCTGAGGTCTATTTGACCCCAGATCTCACATTAATGAGGTCCTGTTATGCTTTTTTTTTTTATTATTACAAGGGATGTAAAGGAATAAAAGTGAATCCAAATTATTATTTTTTAAAAGGGACAGTGTAAAAAATAAAAATAAGAAGTCAATAAAAAAAAAATTTAAATTTAAAATGCCCCACCCCTCTGTGCTTGCGCGCAGAAGCGAACACATACATAAGTCGCATATGTCATACATAAGTCACATATACATATGCAAACGGTGTTAAAACCACACATGAATAATTCTAGCAAAAAGCCTCCTCTGTAACTCAAAACTGGTAACCTGTAGACATTTTAAATGTCGCCTATGGGGATTTTTAAGTGTCAACGTTTGTCGCCATTCCATGAGCAGGTGTAATTTTGAAGCATGACATGTTGGGTATCAATTTTCTAATTGCACTATTTTTACTGTTTTTACTATTTTTTTTTATTCAAAAAAGTGTATTTTTTCCCAAAATATGGGTGTGACATAAAGTATTTCAACAATCGCCATTTTATTCTCTAGGGTGTATTTAACCACCTCAATACCAGGCACTTAAACACCTTCCTGCCCAGACCAATTTTGAGCTTTCAGCGCTGTCGCAGTTTGAATGACAATTGCGCGGTCATGCTACACTGTACCCAAATGAAATTTTTATCATTTTTTTTCCCCACAAATAGAGCTTTCTTTTGGTGGTATTTGATCACCTCTACGTTTTTTGTTTTTTTTGCTAAACAAATAAAAAAAGACCGAAAATTTGGAAAAACTATTTTTTTTTTGTTTGTTTCAAAACTTTGTAAATAAGTAAGTTTTCTCCTTCACTGATGGGGCTGCACTGTTGGACACTGATGAGGTGGCACCAATGAAGTGGCACTGATGAGGTGGCATTGATGGGCACTGATAGGTGGCACTGATAGGTGGCACTGATGGGCGACACGGATGGACACTGCTAGGTGGCATAAATTGACACTGATAGCTGGCAAGGATTGGCATGGATAGGCAGCATGAATGGGCATGGATAGGCAGCACAGATGGGCACTGATAGGTGGCACGGACGAGCACTGATAGGCGACATTGTATTGCATTGTTTTGTACTGATGGATGCCAATCAGTGTCAAACAATAATGCATGCCAATCAGTGATGCCCATTGTGGGCACTGATTGGTATCCATTGTGGGCACTGATTGGCATATATTGTGGGCACTGACTGGCATCCCTGGTGGTCTAGGGTGGCATACCTGGTGCTGGGCATCCCTGGTGGTCTGGTGGCATCCCTGGTGGTCCAGTGTGGGCATCCTGGGGGGGGGGGGCTGTGCTGATAATCGATCAGCACAGACCCCCCCGTCAGAGGAGTAGCCGATCGGCTCTCCTCTACTCGCGTCTGACAGACGCGAGTGAGGAAAAGCCGATCACTGGCTCTTCCTATTTACACTGTGATCAGCTGTGATTGGACACGGCTGATCACGTGGTAAAGAGTCTCCGTCGGACTGACACCCCGCAACAACGATCGCCATGATGTTCTGCTCTTCAGTATATTGCTAACCACTCATAATGTCCAAGACAATTCAAAATTGATCAATTACATATAAGGCCAAAATATTTCTGCTTGTTTCACCTTATTTAAATGAGTACTTATGGAACTAAATTGTATAAGCCTCGGTTCGCATTTCAAATGCCATCTGATTCACATAACATGTGAACTGAAACGGCTTTCTATGAAGCCGATTCACATATATCCGGACTGGTCACAGCCCATTTAAAAAAAAAAAAGTGCTGTAAGCTACCAAGTCTGGTTCAGGTGTGATTTCAATTTAAAAATTTGCACCTGAAACGCACCTGTGTGAAACTGCATCAAATTCCTTTTAAAAATTGCAATGAAACTGCGGCTGGACATATGTGAACTGAGTGAAGGAAAATTCAACTTAGACCAATCTTTTTTTGTAGAAAGATTGTTCAATGAGAATCGAAATGAAGGCCCTTCACATACCCTAAGGTCCTTTCCAATAAATGGACCTTTCCCACCTTCACTAAAAATCACCCTAACTAGTTAAAGAAACATTTTACTTTACTTACAATTACTGGGTTTCCACTTTCTAGTTGAGTGAGACATTGGTGATGTAACCAGGGCCTCACAGATGCATCCTGGGATGGCTGCACCACCTCCTATAACTCCTAATTGGTCCTTCAAATTGGTGGGCATTAAGTAGTTGTGGGAGGCAGTAGTGGCAGGCCTCATTATGGAGATGAAGTTGATATTTGCATGTAAGTAAGACCCACGTTTAGGAGCCACTGGGATACTCTTGCAGTTTATGAAAGGGACCCACAAGCACTCAAATCTACCTGAATTTCATTCAGACTGTAATTCAGATGTTTTTTTTTTAATAATAAAAAGGTTTAGACAAAAGCTGGCAATAGATTATGCAATTTTATTTCCTTCAGCCACGGGTTGAAAGAAAAAAAAATGCTTGATTGTCCCATTAAGACAGTCAGTGTTGATGAGGGATCCCTCCCACTGCGTTATTGCATTCTGACAGCAGGAGTTTCCCCCACTGTCAGAAAACAATGATCACTGCTGGTGGCTATAACTACCAGCAGTGGTTGTATGGGAAAAACCCGACAGGCTGGTTGTACTGAAGCCGATAGATAGTTGATCAGATCTAATTTAAATCTATCTATGGACAGCTTTAGGCTCTGTTCATCAGCTTTTACATCAAAGGCTTTACATTCTTATATGCTTTTTATCAGGTAGCCATGGATTTCAGCTAGCTTCATCTGTTAAGAATTTTTCATTCGTTAGAATTGTGCCAGTATGAGCAAACGCTTACTCACAAGAAGGTTGTCCCTTATCAACCCATGCCTTCAGCTTATGCAGCCAAAGATCCTTCTTTGGTGGATAGTGCTTTTAGCTCTAGGAACCTTTCCAGCTGGCTAATGAGTAAATGTAATAAAATAAAATGCTGCATCAGCCATACAAGGAAAATCAGCTCTTAGATGCAGACAGGGAAACAGTCATATGACTCCTCAAACATTTCGTATACCTCCCCACCCTGTGCATTATTATGAGCCATTTATTTACTCACAAGGCCATAGAAAATGACCAAGCACTTATATGCTTCACTAAGGGATCATTACACCGCTGAAAATGGATTTTATGTATACATATGAGCAAAGCAAATAAAATAAATACTTGGACACATGGTTTTAGGCTGCAGCAGTGCAAATGGTTATCATTGTCTCACTGTGCCCATGAATGCAGACTCACTGTGCCCATCATTGCAGCCCCTCCTGTGCCCCATGTCCCAGTCTGCAGTCCCTGTCTGTGGGAACTGTGGGAAGGTGTGTTGTTGATGCTTGGTACTGTACTTTGCATGCCAGCAGGATATCCATGACGGCCAGCAGCAGGCAGGGTCTGTTCTCATTTTGGATGGGGACGGTGCTCCTTCCAGAGGATCTGTTTGCTGTGAGATGGAGTGGCCCCAGGCCACCTGCACCTTCAGCCGTCCCCATTTCCCAGTCCCAGTAAGCCTGTCCTCTGGTCCTGGGGAAGTGGAGAGCACTGGGTGGGAGCTGGAGAGAAGGGGGAGCAGAGAGTACTGGCGGGGTTGGAGAACACATGGGTGGGGGCAAAGAGCAGGGGGGAGTGGAGATCACAGGGGTGGGGAGCAGAGAGTGCTCTGGGGAACTTAAGAGCACTGGGGGGGCAAAAAAACAGGGGTGGAGAGCACGGGAGCTGGAGAGTACTGGGGGGTACAAAGAGCAGGGTGGAGTGGAGAGCAATGGGGGGGAGCTTGAGAGCACCAGTGGGGGCCAGAAAGAATATGGGTGGAAAGCACAGGGGACTGGAGAGCACTATGGGAGGTGGAGAGCACTGGCAGGGTTAGAGAGAACCTGGGTGGTGGCAAAATGCAGGGGGGGGGGGTGGAGAGTACAGGGGTGGGGAGTGGAGAGTGCTGGGGGGGGAACCAAAAAGAACAGGAGTGGAGAGCACGGGGGGGGGGGCTGGAGAGCGATGGGTGGAGCTTGAGAGCACCAGGGGGCCAGAAAACATGGGTGGGGAAAATGGGGGGGCTGGAGAGCACTGGGGTGGGGGCTGGAGAGTGATGGGGAGAGCTGGAGAGCACGGGGGTGAGAAAGAACAGGGGGAGAGCACTGGAGGGAGTAGAGAGCACTGGGGGGTAAAGAACAGGGGGGGAGCATTGGGGGGAGTACAGAGCACTGGGGGAGTGAAGAGCACTGGAGGGAAGAACAGGGGGAGAGCACTGGGGGAAGTGGAGAGCACTGGGGGGGGGGGAACAGGGGGAGAGCACTGGGGGAAGTGGAGAGCACTGGGGGGGGCAGAACAGGGGGAGCACTGGGGGAGTGGAGAGCACTGGGGGGGAAGAACAGGGGGGAGAGCACTGGGAGGACGTGGAGAGCACTGGGGGGAGTGGAGAGCACTGGGATGTGGCTAGAGAAAGATGGAGAGAGCTGGGGAGGGGGGCAGAAAGAATAGGGGTGGAGAGAACTGTGGGGGGGCTGGAGAGTGTGGTGGGGAGGAGAGCACTGGGGGGGGCACGGAGCACAAGGTGAACTGGGGGGCAGTAAAATAAGTTGGATAGGAGAATCGCAGGGGGGGGGCTGCATATAGAGGAAATGAGCCGTCTATATTCCTCCATGCAGCTGCTGAATGCTCGATTCTCTTCCTCTCACTCCTGCAAGCATTCAGCGGCTGCATGGAGGAATATAGAAGGCTCTATATGCAGCCCCCCTCCGATCCTCCTATCCAGGCACTGTGGCACACAGGGCGGGCTGTACGGACGGGCATCTCATCCTCTGGATCACAGCGCTGGCTGGCTCTGTGTTCGGCGGCCGGACTGTAACACAATCCCACCCCCCCAGACCGGCTCGTGTGATAGAAGATAGAATCAACGTTCCGCCTATCACACAAGCCGGTCTGGGGGGGGCGGGATTGTGTTACAGTGCGACCGCCGAAGACAGAGCCAGCCAGCTCCGTGATCCGCAGGAGAAAGCACTAATGCAGCCGCAACTAAAAGCGGCCCAAGGGTAGGCGGCCTACCGGGAAATCTCCCAGTATCGCGGTAGGCCAGTCCGGCCCTGCACACACACACACACACACACACACACAGCAGGAATGAATTAGCAGGAACATTCCTTTTTATCTCAAACATTACATAGCAGTTGTAAGTCTAACATGTGAGATTTAGAAGCAATCATCAAACAGCCTTATTCCGCATACACACGATCGGAATTCTCGTTGGAAAAAGCTCTGATGGTTTTCCTGATGGAATTCCGACAGAATTCGGCTCAAGCTGTCTTGCCTGCACACGGTCACATCAAATTCTGATCATTTCTAACGCGGTGACGTACAACACGTACGACGTGACTAGAAAAAGGAAGTTCAATAGTCAGTAGCCAATAGCTTCTGTCTCGTAGTTGAATCTGAGCATGCGTGATTTTTGGCGTGTCGGAATTGCATACACATGATCGTAATTACCAATAGAAAGTTTTTCCATCGGGAAAAATGAGAACATGCTATCAATTTTTGGCTGGCGGAAATTTGGACAGCTAAATTCCGATGGAACATACACACGGTCGCATTTTCCGATGAAAAGCTCTCATCTGTCTTTTTCTGGGCGGAATTCCGATCGTGTGTACGCGGCATTAGTGGGGTGTGCAGGGTTAGGAATTATGCACCCTCCCCCAAAAACCCACATCTATTTTTAACCCAATATACACACTGCAAAGAAAAATTCTGACCTGTTCTTAGATTAAACAGCCACCACAAATGCTGGCCTTTAAATAACCTAACAAGCTTGCTCACCTCCACCCAATTAAAGGACACACCCACCAGTGTAACTGATTCTGTCTCTTGAGGTAGACTCAAGTGGTCACAACTGTTCATTAGGAATACGCGCTCTTTACAAATAAACTTGTCTCAGCATTGATATCTGGGCAGGGTAAAAGGGTAAATAACAACTTTGTAAGGGGTGCTTCACACATATTGGTGACAAAGAACACTTGTCATTTATCATAAGCATACAACATTAAAATATGTGTGCAGCATCACACCAGATGTATACATCCATATCTGGGCAAAAACACTCCAATTCTAGATTTGGTGCACACCCACTCTTGCTTGATTTTATAATGTGATTTCTTGGGATTCTATTATGTGAAACCCATCAAAAATTTTAGCACTGGTGAAAAAGAAAGTTTAATACCACAACGTATAAACCACTAGCCAGCTAGCAGGATTGGTAATCAAACCAAGAATCCCAGTGCTGCAAGGCAGAAGCTCTAGGCTGTGAGCTACCGTGCTGTTCCATGTTTTTAGACTGCATCTCTGTGGTGTCAAACTGTCCTAAGTCCCAGGGGTGCAAGAAGTTAATCAATGCAATAAGGGCAGCACAGTGGTGTAGTGGTTAGCACTCTCACCTAGCAGTAAGAAGGGTCGCTGGTTCAAATACCAACCATGACACTACCTGCCTGGAGTTTGCATGTTCTCCCTGTGCCTGCGTGGGTTTCCTCCCACACTCCAAAGACATGCAGGTAGGTTAATTGGCTTCTGTCCAAAATTGACCCTAGTATAAGAATGGGGACCTTGGATTGTGGGCTTCTTGAGGGTAGGGACCGATGTGAGTGTGCAATGTACAGGGATAGGGACAATTGTAGACACTCACTCAAGTTGAACTGGATGGACTGGTGTCTTTATTCAACCTTGCTAACTATGAAACTATGAATGCAGATGTACTGTGGAAGGCCAGAGAGCCAGTGAACAACCCGTTTCTGGCATATAAATGAATGAATTAAATACTTGTATAGCACACAATGCGAACTGAATCGCCTCTAGGCGCTGTATGCCAGCTGTTTTTAAGGGTGGGTGTGGCTGATTACTGTCAGCATGCTGAGAGATAAACAGCTGTCATTTTGTGGGTTTTGTAGAAGAAATTAGGAAAAATTAGTGCCCGGTAAATGAGGTAAGAAATTTGTATTTTATTTGAAGTTTCAGCAGTAAAAAGAGGCCAATGTGTTTTGGGGGACATCAGGGCTGCTAGTAAAAATAGTTGTGGAATAGTCCTGTTGGAGGGTGCCTTTGGCACATGAATCTGGACTGTTAGAAGTCCTCTGGGCTGGCTGTATGTTCAACGGCAGCAATTGCTGGCCTCTTGGCTGCTGCAACTTCAAATAAAATACAAATTTCTTACCTCATTGGTTGCCGGGCACTCCTTTATCCTCATTTCTTCTACATTACATGTGGAGTCGACCATAAGGACGCACAACGAGGTAGCAGCCCAAGCCCAAACAGAGCTCATCACCACCTTTTTCCAACTGGGCATGGACCTCTGGAAACAAATTCTTTCCATGTGTCCACACCCTACCAATCTACAGTACATTATTGACTGACAAAGTCAGTCCAGCGTGATCTACACCCATTCTTCTTAACCCTTTTTTTTGGGTTTTGGCTTGGTAAGAGACTGCAATTAGTTGTGGTGGGGAAATGTTAAGGTTGATTATAGTCCTTGCCCATGGAAAACATATGACACAAGTTGCAGTGGTGGTGGAACCCTCCTACACACAAATATTACATTTAGACATAATTTAGGGAAGTTCCTGAGTCAGGAGTTAAGTTTAACCACTTCCCACCCGGCCAATGCACATATACGGCCGGGTGGGAGCCGTCTACTTCTGATAGGACGTTCAGGAACAACCATCTGAAGGAGCGGGATCGCGCGCGCGCGTGCCCGCGCAGCGGCGCGATCCTGATGCGCCCGTGTCACCCGGACACGGCGCATCTCAGATCGGCAGGAGGGCTCTGTGATTGGCCCTCCTGATCACATGACGGCCGTGTCCAATCACGGCCGTCATGTGATGTAAACAAACAGCCGGTTGCTAGGCAATCGGCTCCTCCTCTCCTCACACAGAAGTCATCGCTGAGGAGAGGAGAGCAGATCGCTGCAGCCGGATGAGGATCAGTGAGTATGAGCTGTTTTTTACAGCTTTTTACTCACTGATCACCAGTCTAGTGTAAACACAAATCACCACACAGTGTAAACACACCACACAGTATAAACACAATGTCCCCACACATGTCCCCAAAACATATATGTCCCCAAATAATAAAAACACATGTCCCTAATAATAAAAACATGTCCCCCAGATATGTCCCACTAAAATCACATGTCCCAATGATTATCTGCACACATATGTACGTGATCACCTGCACACATATGTACATGATCATTTGCGTACATATGTCAGTGATCACACAAACCAATTATTATACACTTAACGGAATTTTTTTTTACCAAAAACATGTAGCAGAATACATTTTGGCTTAAATTTATGACAACATTTGATTTTATTGGATTTCTTTTAAAATAGAAAAAAGAAAATATTGTTTTTTTCCAAATTTCCGCTTTTTTTGCGCTTATATCGCAAAAAATAAAAAATGGAGTCGTGAATAAATACCACCAAAATAAAGCTCTATTTGTGCGAACAAAATGATAAAAATTTCATTTGGGTACAGTGTAGTATGACCGCGCAATTGTCATTGAAAGCGCTAGAGCGATGTAAGCTGAAAATTGGGCTGGGAAGGAAGGGGGCGAAAGTGCCCTGTATTGAAGTGGTTAATAACATAGGAAGAACAGAATTTCTCTACATGAAGTGGCATGTTAACCCAGAAACTCAGTGCTGGAACACGGAAATGCTAACCTCTAAGCCACTGAGCTGCCACATGTGGAGCCCTCCTACACATAAATACTGCATTTCTTTGGACATATAGGTGGTGGAATTACATTAGTCAGGAGTTATTCTTCTTGATATATTCTATGATATTTGGTGATTCTTGGTGTGTGAGTGTAGAATAGTGATGTTACCCTCTGAATTTTGGGAGTGCCATTTTGATTTCTGATGTTGGTACACATATCAAATTTTTTGGGATCAAATTGTGATTAGTGGAAATAATAAAAAGCACACAAAATTGAGTCTCATTTTAAATTTGAATCAGCAATGGTATTGTTTGTGGTTTATAGAGACACCTGAGTGAGTTCGGGTAAATATTTTTGGGAGATGGAGAGCAACCAGTGAAAGTGACAAAGAAAAATATATTTGACCAAAATATGAAAACATTACACATTCTAGCATTCTTAAAAACAAAACAGATGAAAAAGAAGCAACATTGTTGCAAAGACAATTTCTTTGAGAGAAAGATACATTTCATCTCAACATGAAAAGGATGTATTTGGGGAAGTTACAATCGTACCATTAGAATCAATAGCTGAAAGTTGCATTGGGCTGCATAACTCTCATTTTCACTCCCAAAAAACGCTCCTTAACCCAGCACTCATTTTGGTATTTACTATAATTCTTGGTAAAAAGCCATGGGAGTTAAACTGACAGTTGTTTGCAGGTATGAGCATGCTCAGTTGTGTTGGCACCTAGTTGTAAAGAGTCAGGGAATTTATCTCTTCTCAGACTTTAAAAGATATTTCAGTGTAGAAATCACTTTTTCACACAGTTTAAAAGCAGATTATCTTTAAACAATATACCACACATTTCAGTACCATTTAGCCAATTATATCATGCTCTAAACATTATTTCTGTGTGCAATAGTCGTGGTCCTGACAAGAGTAAGGCCGCGTACACACGGGCGGACTGTTCGTCCAACTTTGTCCGCTGAACAGTGTTTCAGCGGACAGTCCGCTCGTGTGTGGGCTTCAGCGGACAGTTTCAGCGGACAGTCTGACGGACAAAGTTTTTCGGAATTTCCGTAAGACTGTCCGCTGAAACTTGGTTTGAGCGGACAGTCCGCTCATGTGTAGGCTTGTTCGTCAAACTAAGTTCCGCGCATGCTCAGAAAGGATTTACACGCCGAAGGTTGCATTGCAGTGTATAGGACTTTGAATCTCTCGTCCCGTCATACGTGCCGTTCACGTCATCGCGCAAGTTTTCAGCGGACTGTTCGTTCGTCGTGTGTGGTCAAGTCCGTTCATGCTAATTTTGAACGGACTGTTTGTCAAACTGTTTGACGAACCTAGTTGGGCGGACAGTCCGCCCGTGTGTACGCGGCCTTAGTGTTTGGGCACTATTTGTTTTCAGGGAGCTATAGTAAATTTGTTTTTAAGAGTATTTTTGCACCAGCACTATAGTGAATACTGTTTTAGAGCTAATTACCACTAATTAGAATGCGGTGCTATAGTAAAGGACCTCATAGTGTATTTTTTTGTGACTGTTTCCTACTGCAGTAGTTAATCATTTGGAACCACTGATTAATATTAGGATAGGAGTTGCCTATCTGTAACATTTCTGAGACAGAAGGAGACTGCTGCTTCATAACAGCTTCTTGTCTCAAGTCCAAGCATTTTCCCAAGACAAGCAGCAGCAAAAGGAATGCACAGGGAGAATAGGCATGACAGCATCCCTTCCCCTCTGCATTCTTCTTGCTGTGCCAGCGGCGGTCGGTTTTTGTTCAGAAGCGATCCGGGATGAGGGGGCGGCCATTCATTCATGGCCACCCCCTCTCGATCGCTCCTGACGAATGGAAGTGAGGCGTGACATCACTTCCTCTCCTGTAATGTAAACACAGGAGAGGAAGTGATGTAATCTCTCCTCCGTGTCGGTATTTTTCGTTCCGGCACCGAGGAGAGAGGATCGGTGAGTTGCACAACACGACACTTCACAGTAGAACATGCCAGGCACACTCAGACCCCCCCTTCACCCCCCGATCACCCCCCCAATCACCCCTGCCCCCCCAGTCACAGTGACACCAATAGCATATTTTTTTTTTTTTTTGCATTGGTGTCATTTGTGACTGTAATAACTGTTAGGGCAGTTAGGGTTAGCCCCCTTTAGCTCTAGGGTACCCCCCTAACCCCCCCAATAAAGGTTTAACCCTGTGATCACCCCCCGTCGCCAGTGTCACTAAGGCTGGGTTCACATTGCAGCGGTTTATGAGAACGGATGTGATTCGCACCGCACTGCAGTGCAAATCACATCTGATCTCTGTGCGATTCGAGTTCAGCCATACAGATAGTATGGCTGAATTCGCGTCGCACCCGCCGCACCCGCCGCAAACTCGCACGGGACCCTTTTTTTGGTCCGCAGCAGAATCGGATCGCATGGGTGTTCACACCATGCGATCCGAGTTTGCAGATCGCACTGCGATATGCAAACTGATCTGGGGGTGTCATTAACATTTCACTGACACTCCCAGCAGTTCGCATAGGGCAGTGTGAACTGCCGCCGGGAGGCATGCGATGCGGGAACCCGCCGCGGATTCGTGGCGTTCCCGCATCGCTCCAGTGTGAACCCAGCCTAATAAGCGATCGTTTTTCTGATCGCTGTATTAGTGTCACAGGTGACGCTAGTTAGGCAGGTAGGTATTTAGGTTCGCCGCAGCTTTTTATAGCGCCAGGGACCCCCATATACTACCGCATAAAGCCCCCTGTTTGCCCCCTAGTTAACCCTTTCACCAGTGATCACCATATAACTGTTACAGGTGACGCTGGTTGGTTAGTTATTTTTTTATAGTTTCAGGGCACCCGCCATTTATTACCTAGTCTCACTAGTGTACCCCTAAATTTAGGGGTGTCTACTTTCCAAAATGGGGTCATTTGGGGGGGGTTTGTGCCATCTTGGCATTTTATGGCCTTCAAAACTGTAACGCCCTTAGAAAGCCTGAAGGCGGTGCTTGGTTTTCGGGGCCCCGTACGCGGCTAGGCTCCCAAAAAGTCCCACATATGTGGTATCCCCGTACTCAGGAGAAGCAGCAGAATTTATTTTGGGGTGTCATTTCACATATGCCCATGGCATGCGTGAGCAATATATCATTTAGTGACAACTTTGTGAAAAAAAAAAAAAAGTTTGTAGTTTTCCCGCAACTTGTGGCAAAATATAAAATATTCCATGGACTCAACATGCCTCTCAGCAAATAGCTTGGGGTGTCTACTTTCTAAAATGGGGTCATTTGTGGGGGTTTTGTGCCATCTTGGCATTTTATGGCCTTCAAAACTGTAATAGGTAGTGAGGAGTGAAGTCAAATATTTACGCCCTTAGAAAACCTGAAGGCGGTTTTGGCTTTCGGGGCCCCGTACGCGGCTAGGCTCCCAAAAAATCCCACACATGTGGTATCTCCGTACTCAGGAGAAGCAGCAGAATTTATTTTGGGGTGTCATTTCACATATGCCCATGGCATGTGTGAGCAATATATCATTTAGTGACAACTTTGTGTAAAAAAAAAAAAATATTTTTTTTTGTCATTATTCAATCGCTTGAGGCAAAAAAATAAAATAGTCAATGGGCTCAACATGCCACTTATCAATTTCCTTAGGGGGTCTACTTTCCAAAATGGGGTCATTTGGGGAAGTTTTGTACTGCCCTGCCATTTTAGCACCTCAAGAAATGAGATAGGCAGTCGTAAACTAAAAGCTGCGTAAATTCCAGAAAACGTACCTTAGTTGTAGATGTGACAACTTTTGCGCAAACCAATAAATATACAGTTATTGACTTTTTTTTTACCAAAGACATGTGGCTGAATACATTTTGGCCTAAATGTATGACTAAAATTGAGTTTATTGGATTTTTCTAATAACAAAAAGTAGAAAATATCATTTTTTTTCAAAATTTGCGGGCTTTTTACGTTTATATCGCAAAAAATAAAAATCGCAGAGGCAATCAAATACCATCAAAAGAAAGCTCTATTTGTGGGAAGAAAAGGACGCAAATTTTGTTTGGGTACAACATTGCATGACTGCGCAATTACCAGTTAAAGCAGCGCAGTGCCAAATTGTAAAAAGACCTCTGGTCATTGACCAGCAAAATGGTCCGGTCTGAAAGTGGTTAAGAAGGTGTGCCTAATGACAACTCGTTATGTGTATAAAAGACACCTGTCCACAGAATCTATTTCTTCCATTCAAACCCACCATCGTAGGCAAAAACAAAGAGCTGTCAAAGCACATCAGTGACAAGATTGTAGACCTGCACAAGGTTGGAATGGGCTACAAGACCATCAGCAAGAAGCTTGGTAAGAGGGAGACAACTGTTGGAGCGATTATTCCCAGGGCTCAAGTCCTGCGGGAACGCATGGGAACGGAGTTCCTGTACTCTTTCCACAACAGGAACTCAGTTCCCATTAGCAGCCGTGTCCTGCAAGACTTTGAAGTATGCGAGCTGTGTGGCAGTTGCTACACCAGCAGCCGCCGACACAGCTCGCAATAGTAAGTGCCGCACACCTGACCATTCAGGCATTGCCAGTAGGGGGCCACATGACAGCTTACGCTTCGATCTACCCGTCAATCACAGCTAGCTGATGGGTAGATCAGGTCCCTGCTGCTAAGAGATTATATTTAGTCAGACCTCTCGTGATGCGCTCCTCCCCGCCGGCCCCTCCTGATTTTCTGTCTCATCTTCACCCCCCCCCCAGTCTCCTGCATACTTGCTCTGTGTGTCCCACTGAATCCCCCCTCCTCTATCTTCAGTGCCATATGATGAGAGAACCCAGAGGAGGAGCACAGCTATTCTGCTCACAGGACATGAAGGCAGGGAGGTGAGCTGAGGGAGGAACATCAGTTTGGGGTGGTAAGCTGAGCACAATACCTGGCAAAGTTTAATGCCAGGAGGGAAGTTTATGTGAAAATATATGAAGGGTTGGAATAGCAGTGAGTGTGTGTTGGAGCCCTGCAGAGTTTGCAGCCCCCCAAGCTAACATACATCTCCTAAGCAGGAACACATCACTATCTCCCCAAGAATTCTGTCCAGATAATGTGCAGTTAATTTATGACCTTTCCGTTTAACCCTGTGTTATCCAAACTCTGTTCAATGAAAAGTGTAAACTCACCACATAAACACTCTATATACAAAATAAAATTCCCCAGTAAAGATCAGAACATGTCACATTTGCATGGAAGCACAATTGAATGAATGCTGATTATTCAGAGAATTACCGTATTTATGTTTATTGAGGATTTTTTTTTTTTATGTACTAACAGCTAAGCTTCATACACACAATATGAAAATTGGATGAAAAATACCACTTTTGAAGTGTTCGTGCATATGAGCGTATCATTTTTTATTTTTTTTTGGTGGACGAGTGGATCTTGGGTGGGAGTTCCCACACTTTTTTCCCCAGGACTTGACCCCTGATTTTTATTCCCAAATGGAAGAATTACAAAATTACCATCGATTGCCCTTGGTCTGGAGCAAGATTTCACCTCATGGAGTAAGGATGATCATGAGAAAAGTGAGGGATCAGCTAAGAACTACATTGGATGAGCTTGTTGGGACTAAAGGCAGTTGGGACCACAGTCACCAAACAAATAGTTGGTAACACAAAATGCCGTCATGGATTGAAATTCTGCCGCATCCGCAAGGTCCCCCTCCTCAAGTAGGCACATGTACAGGCTCATCTGAAGTCTGCCTATGAACATTTAAATGATTGATTGGGATTGAGAGAAAGTGCTGTGGTCAGATGAGACCAAAAATGAGCTCTTTGGCATTAACTCAACTTGCCATGTTTGGAGGAAGTAAAATGCTGACTATGACCTTAAAAACACGACCCCTACAGTCAAGCACAGACGTGAAAAGATTATGCTTTGGGGCTGTTTCTCTGCTAAAGGTACAGGCTGACTTTGCTGCAGTGAGGGGCCAATGGATGGGGCCATGTAATGTAAAATCTTGGATGAGAACCTTCTTCCCTCATCTAGAACACTGAAGATGGGTTGTGGATGGGTCTTTCAGTATGACAATGACCCACAACATACTTCCATGGGAACAAAGGAGTGGCTCAAGAAGAAGCACATTAAGGTCATAGAGTGGCCTAGCCAGTCTCCAGACCTTAATCCTATAGAACATTTATGGAGGGAGCTGAAACTGCGAGTTGCCAAGTGACAGCCAAGAAACCTTAAGGAGTTGTAAAAGCAGAAGGTTTTTTGTTTTAATGCATTAAGATAAAAACCCTTCCGTGTACCAGCCTCCCTAATACTTACCAGAGCCCCATCTCTGTCCAGTGATGTCCATGAATGTCCGAGACTCTCCCTCCTGATTGGCTGAGACACAGCAGCGACGCCATTGGCTCATGCTGCTGTCAAAGTCAGTCAGCCAATCAGTAGACAGAGGGGGACTCGGCTCAGGTGCCCCCATAGCAAGCTGATTGCTGTGGGGCCACTGAACAGGAGGGAGGGGCCAGGAGCAACGAAGAGGGACCCAAGAAGTGGAGGATATGGGCTGCTCTGTGCAAAATCAACTGCACAGAGCATATAAGTATAACATGTTTGTTTTTTTTATTGAAAAAAATGAGACATTACAATCACTGTAACCACTTACGGACTGCCCTCTGTCATTATACGTCGGTACGTTGAAGAGTGATATCGTTATTATGGCAGCAGCTAGCTGCCATAACCCCGGTATCCTCTTCTTCAGCAGGCAGTCAGCTTTCAGATAAAAGTGGTCTCTGCGGAGGATTCACCGCAAGATCACTTTCATCGGCTTACCGGAGCCCTCAGTAGCAGTGGAGGAGATCGGGTCTTCTTCCGTGTGTGGTATGGAGGTGAGTGAAGGGAAGCTGGCCCCCACACTTTTTTTTTTTCCAAATGACATTAAATTTTTTTTTTTATTATTGCATTTTAGTGTAAATATGAAATCTGAGGTCTTTTTGACCCCAGATCTCATATTTAAGAGGTTCTGGCATGCTTTTTTTCTATTACAAGGGATGGTTACATTCCTTGTAATAGGAATAAAAGTGACAATTTTTTTTTAAAGAACAGTGTAAAAATAAAAAATAAAAGGTAAAATAAATAAGTAAAAAAAAATGTTTTAAATGCACCCTGTTCCACCGAGCTCACGTGCAGAAGCGAACGTGAAATATGAAATGAATACCGCATATGAAAACGGTATTCAAACCACACATGTGAGGTATCGCCGTGATCGTTAGATCGAGAGCAATAATTCTAGGCCTGGATCTCCTCTGTAACTTAAACCATGCAACCTGTAGAATTTTTTAAACATCGCTTATGGAGATTTTTAAGGGTAAAATCTTGTCTCCATTCCAGGAGTGGGCGCAGTTTTGAAGCATGAGATGTTGGGTATCAATTTACACGGTGTAACATTATCTTTCACAATATAAAAAAAATTGGGTTAACTTTACTGTTCTCTTATTTATTCATTCCAAAAAGTGTACTTTTTCCCCAAAAAGTGCGCTTGTGAGACCACTGCACAAATACGGTGTGACAGAGTATTGCAACAACCACAATTTTATTCTCTAGGGTGTTAGAAAAAAAAAAAAATAATGTTTGGGGGTTCTAAGTAATTTTCTTGTAAAAATAAATGTTTTTAATTTGTAAACACAAAATCTCAGAAAGAGGCTAGGTCCTTAATTGGTTAAGGATTTAGAGAAGATCTGTAACGAAGAGTGGACCAAAATCCCACCTGAGATGTGTGTAAACCTGGTCACCAACTACAAGAAACGTCTTACCTTGTTTGCCAACAAGGGTTTTCTCTACCAAGTATTAAGTCGTTTTGCTTGGGGATCAAATACTTTTCCTGGTGCCTCCATGGCAGCATATCAGTGATAACTCCGCCCCGGAGTCCTCCCCTCAGGATAGTTACTAGCTTATAAAAAGGAAACCCATATCCCCCCCCCCCCCCCTAGCATTCTCCCTTTTTTCCTCATACCTGATGGATAGTTTTGTATATGTTCTTACCTCTGCCTGGTGCAGCTTCCGTCTGGGTTCTGGCCTCTCCCAGACGCAGTTCCCTGGCTTGGGTTGCTAACAGCACTGAAAAGAGGGGAGCCCCTTCTGAGGGTCTTTTGGGGTAGCAGCAACAGCTTCCTAAACAGGGGCTTCAGTTCTGCAGACAGGCTATGCTGGTCTTTGAAGGCAGGTAGGGGCTCTTTCTGAGTCTATTTTCCTTTGCTTACCTTTTCCCCTCCCCCCTCTCCATTTAAGCTCAAACAAGCTAAAGGTGGCAGGCTCTGATAAAATTGTCCTGCCTGGGAGTGCTCCTGCAACTCTACCATTTCAACTTAGTAAGTGGTCTATTCCTTACCTTTCTCAGAGATGTATGGGGGTAGGTGTGTATATGTATATATGTGTTTAATTTAATTGAGTGATTAAACCTTTGTGTAGTTTGTATACTTTGGTATGCGGTAAGGATTAGTCAATATGTTTGTGAATGTACATATATGTATGTGTGTGTGTATATATATATATATATATATATATATATATATACCTATATAATTCTAGGGAATATGGGGTCTTTGGGGAGTATTTCCTTTTTTCGCTTGCAGTTAGTTAAATATATGTATATGTGTGTGTGTGTGTGTGTGTGTGTGTGTATATATACAGTGGTGTGAAAAAGTGTTTGCCCCCTTCCTCATTTCCTGTTCCTTTGCATGTTTGTCACACTTAAGTGTTTCGGAACATCAAACCAATTTAAACAATAGTCAAGGACAACGCAAGTAAACACAAAATGCAATTTGTAAATGAAGGTGTTTATTATTAAAGGTGAAAAAAAATCCAAACCATCATGGCCCTGTGTGAAAAAGTGATTGCCCCCCTCGTTAAAACATACTATAACTGTGGTTGTCCACACCTGAGTTCAATTTCTCTAGCCACACCCAGGCCTGATTATTGCCACACCTGTTCACAATCAAGGCATCACTTAAATAGGAGCTGCTTGACACAGTAAGGTCCACCAGAAGATCCTTAAAAGCTACACATCATGCCGAGACCCAAAGAAATTCAGGAACAATTGAGAAAGAAAGTAATTGAGATCTATCAGTCTGGAAAGGGTTATAAAGCCATTTCCAAAGCTTTGGGAATCCAGCGAACCACAGTGAGAGCCATTATCCACAAATGGCGAAGACATGGAACAGTGGTGAACCTTCCCAGGAGTGGCCGGCCGCCCAAAATTACCCCAAGAGCACAGCGACGACTCATCCAAGAGGTCACAAAAGACCCCACAACAACGTCCAAGGAACTGCAGGCCTCACTTGCCTCAGTTAAGGTCAGCGTTCATGCCTCCACCATCAGGAAAAGACTGGGCAAAAATGGCCTGCATGGCAGAGTTCCAAGGAGAAAAACACTGCTGAGCAAAAAGAACATCAAAGCTCGTCTCAATTTCTCCTCAACACATCTTGATGATCCCCAAGACTTTTGGGACAACATTCTGTGGACCGATGAGACAAAAGTGGAACTCTTTGGAAGGTGTGTGTCCAAGTATATCTGGCGTAGAAGGAACACTGCATTTCATAAAAAGAACATTATACCAACCGTAAAATATGGTGGTGGTAATGTGATGGTCTGGGGCTGTTTTGCTGCTTCAGGACCTGGAAGACTTGCCGTGATAAAAGGAACTATGAATTCTGCTGTCTACCAAGAGATCCTGAAGGAGAATGTCCGACCATCTGTTCGTGTACTCAAGCTGAAACGAACTTGGGTTCTGCAGCAGGACAATGATCCTAAACACACCAGCAAGTCCACCACCGAATGGCTGAAGAAAAACAAAATGAAGACTTTGGAGTGGCCTAGCCAAAGTCCTGACCTGTATCCTATTGAGATGTTGTGGTATGACCTTAAAAAGGCCATTCATGCTCGAAAACCCTCTAATGTAACTGAATTAGGACAATTCTGCAAAGATGAGTGGGCCAAAATTCCTCCAGGACGCTGTAAAAGCCTCATTGCACGTTATCGCAAACGCTTGGTTGCAGTTGTTGCTGCTAAGGGTGGCCCAACCAGTTATTAGGTTTAGGGGGCAATCACTTTTTCACACAGGGCCATGATGGTTTGGATTTTTTTTCACCTTTAATAATAAACACCTTCATTTACAAATTGCATTTTGTGTTTACTTGTGTTGTCCTTGACTATTGTTTAAATTGGTTTGATGTTCCGAAACACTTAAGTGTGACAAACATGCAAAGGAACAGGAAATGAGGAAGGGGGCAAACACTTTTTCACATCACTGTATATATATATATGTATATATATATATATATATATATATATATATATATATATATATATATATATATATATATATATATATATATATAAAATGTGTGTGTATGTGTGTGTATATGTGTGTATATATATATATATATATATATATATATATATATATATATATATATATATATATATATATATATATATATATATATATATATATACACACACGCATATATAATATCTCATCTGTAATAAAGAAAAATAATATATATAAAAATACGTAGAATTAGATAATGACAATTTTTTAGGAGCCTTTTTATTCTTTCCTGTCCATTCTTTTAGCTTCTATTTCAGTCGCCTTTTCCGCCCTTACTTGCCTTCATAATTATGAGCCAGCAGCCGTTTGACCAAGACCCTCGCTTTCTTAGGAAAGGGCACATACATACTTTATTAAAAAAAAAGAAGAAGAAAGGAATTAGACTAAAAGAGTGCCTTGGGCTGTTACTCTCGTTTCAGCCCTATACACCAGAACACGTCTAACCAGACTTCTGGCCACCAAAGTGGACGCTCCAGTCCAAGCTCAAGACACAGCCGTCCGTCTAGCTCTCATCATCAGTCTAAAGGTCATCCTCCAAAGGCAGCAGTCAAGCAGCCCATCCAGACGAGAGATCAAAGGGTGTAGGGCATGTGGAGCGGCGCCTTTACCAGATAAACATATCTGCCAAAATTGCTTGCAGGGTTATGCGATTCAGGAGACCGAAGTTGAGCAGGTCACAGACCTTATTAAAAGAGTAGTCAAAGACTCCTTAACTGAACTAATGCAGGTGAACCCCTCTCCGCAGGGTTCCTCTGGCGGGAGTTATCCGTTCCTGGCCCGTCTTTTGCAGCCCCTGCAGGCGCTACATCAAGCCCACCTACCCGAGCAGGAGACAAAAGGGACTCGGAGGATTCCATAGATGAATCGGATCCGTTTGGATTCCATTTTTTCGCTAGCGCAACCATTTGTATTGGCAGTTAAACAAGCCATTGGTTGGGAAGAAGCAGTAGAGCCTCCAAAAAAAAAAAAAGCAAAGACTTTCTTTCCTTTCCTAAATAAAAAAACAAAATAGTTTCCCCTTCCTGGAGGAATTGAAAGATCTAGTGGAGGGTGAATGAAAAAAGCGGACAAACGTTTTTCTTTGAATAGACTACAGAAGTTATATCCTCTGGCGGATTCGGATGCGGATTTCCTGGACACTCCTCCGGTAGTTGACGTGGCGGTAGTGCGGCTAGCAAAGAATATTACCCTTCCTATGGAAGATTCGGCTCTCTTGTGGGACCCATTGGATAGACGAATAGATGCAGACCTGAAGAAGGCCTACCAGTTGGCTGGCGGAGCCTGCAGGGCATCGGTGGCCCTGGCTTCAGTCTCCAATGGGGTCAAAGTGTGGACGGAGAATATCGGGGAGGCTATTTGAGAAGATGTCCTCAAAGATATTATTAACGCTTTGGATGAGCTTAAAATATTGGCAAATTTTATTGGAGAGGCTGCAATAGACACCATGAGATATTCAGCCAGGGCAATGTTCCATGCTGACATGGCCAAAAGAGCATTGTGGCTAAAGCCGTGGGCAGCGGATGCGGCATCCAAACAAAATTGGTGCAAAATCCCGTTTGATGGGAAGGCCCTCTTCGGAGAGAGGCTGGAAAAGGCAATCTCTAGAGTGACTGGGGGAAAATCAGGGTTGCTCCCCCAGGATAGAAGGGTTAGGCGTTCTCGATTGGTGTCGTCTAAATATCAGTGGTCTAGAAATAGAAATTCCAGCAACTTCCGGCAAAGTAGGGACTCCAGAAGGACTGGGAGAAGCACTCAGGCTACTTTCTTGAAAACAAATAAGCAAAGAAGTCTCCCCAGCACCCAGGAGGGTGCGAAGTCCTTTTGACAAGAGGTCATCCCCACCAGTAGGGGCCAGTTTGAAGGAGTTCGCAGAAGCCTGGCTGCACAGATGCAGGGACCTGTGGGTGGTATCTACGGTCAGGTTCGGACATTTATGGACGTTCCAAGAACAGCCCCCACAAGACTCATTCATTCAAACAAAGATCCCAACTTAACCTCAAAAGGCAGAAGCTCTGCAAAGTTACCTTCAACTCCTGCTGGTGCAACAAGCAGTGATACCAGTCCCTCCCTCCGAAAGATTCACAGGGTTCTACTCTCCTCTCTTTCTTACCCCCAAAAGGAGTGGAGAGTGGAGGCAGGTAGTGGATCTGAAAAGGTTAAATCGATTTATTCAGATGGAATCATTACAGACGATCATACAGGCAGTTCAACCAGGAGACTGGATGATCTTAGTGGATTTGCAAGATGCGTATTTCCATGTGCCCATGCTGCCTGCCTTCCAAAGGTCTTTGAGGGTGGCAGTAAGATCAACTCACGTTCAATTTCAGTGCCTTCCTTTTGGTCTGTGCACATCGCCAAGAATATTCTCAAAGGTGTTGATTGCAGTTCTAGCCCTCCTCAGAGAGAAGGGACTTCGAGTTTTCCATTGTCTGGACGACATCCTATTGCTAGCATACAGTTCAGACCAATTGGTAGAGCATAGGCAAATTCTTCTGTCCACTCTGAAAGAGTTTGGGTGGCTAATAAACACAGGAAAGAGGGTCCTGATACCGACGCAAGCAATGGTTTATCTAGGTGCCCTCTTTGACACCAAAAAATGACAGCAGAAAATGACAGCGATCGCTCAGAAAATGGGCCACGTAAGAACGCTATCTCACCTGTCGGTGTCAAATTGCCTAAGTCTGATAGGGACCATGTCAGCCTGTATACCGATGGTGCCCTGGTCCCATTGGCATCTGAGGACTTTTCAATGGGGCTTTTTGACACAATGGAAGAGGAACTCGCTGTATCAAAGGATAGCGATATTGAAATCCATGAAGAGGGGTCTGCTATGGTGGACAAAAGAAGACAACATCTCGAGGCCTCGCCTCCTACAGGGCCCTCTTGGACCATCCTTGCCATCAATGCGAGCGCGAAGGGGTGGCGGGCACACTGTGGTCACCTAGAGGTACAAGGGAGATGGGATATCCCCACGGAGGGAATAGTATCCAATATCCTGGAGCTGCGAGTGGTATATTTGGCACTGCTAGATTTGGAGGAACATGTACGTCAAACAGGTGCTGGTCCGTCTGGACAACAAAGCAGCGGTAGCATATATACAACGTCAAGGGGAAACTCACAGCCTCATGCTGTTGAGAGAGGTAGAGCCTATTATGTTGTGGGCAGAGATTAATCTGGTGGATTTGAAAGCAATCGATCTCCCGGCCGTTTGAATCAACAGGTGGATCTCCTATCTCCCTGTTTCCCAGACAGCAACGAATGGTCGCTCCATCCTGCGGTGTTCAGGTGGATTGCAAAGTTGCAAAAACCTCCGGAAATAGACCTATTCGCCTCCCCAACAAATGCAAAGTTGCCAAGGTTCCTGTCGCGCCTACCTCACCCTGGAGCAGAGGTGGTAGATGCCTTATCGTGCCCGTGGCACTGCAAGACGGCTTATGCATTTCCTCCCAGACCATTGGTTGCAAAATTTCTGCTCAGATTATCGAGGGAGCCGGTCAGGGTTGTGACAGTTCTTCCCTATTGGCCGAAGAGGCCATGGTTCTCATGGACAATGAGTCTCAGTGTACGTCCTCCGGTCAAGATCCCAGTATTCCCGCAACTGCTCTCACAGGGAAAGTTTTTTTCATCTAGCCCCACACAAGCTGAACTTACATGCCTGGATCTTGAACAGAAAAGATTCCAATCCCTAGGATGTTCGGCGGACATAATTTCAACCCTATTAAAGGCAAGGATGTCCTCTACTAATTACATTTACTCAAAGATATGGGATGAGTTCAAACAGTTTGCGGAAGACAGACAGTTGAACCCAGCTGTGCCGTCCACCTCAGTAATCTTAGAATTCTTACAATCAGGCGCGGACTTGGGACTCAGCCTAAGCTCCCTAAAGGTCCAAGTGGCAGCTATTTCAGCGAGTACCCAGAAAAGATGGGCAGAAGATGCACTCTTCGTACAGTTCCTTAAGGCAGTGAAGAAGATTCGCCCACCGCTAAAACGTTCCTTTCCAGCCGGGGATCTACCTCTGGTTCTAAAAAGTCTCAACCGTTCATCCCATTGGATTCTGCTTCACTTTGGAACCTAACCCTGAAACCGGTTTTCTTGGTGGCTATTGCTTCAGGAAGAAGAGCTTCAGAGTTGCAAGCGTTGAGGGCAGAAAAAGAGCACATAACCTTTTTCCAGACAGGGTAGAACTACGGACAGTGCATGGTTTTGTCCCAAAAATTTCTTCCCGTGCCACACTCTCTGAAGCCTGGGCACTACCAACCTTTACAGACCCACACTCTGGGGCAGTACAAGAACTGGACATTTCAAAAGTTTTAACATGCTACTTACAGGCCACGAGTGCCTTTAGGTCCTCGAATAGCCTATTCATAATACCATGGGGTAGGAATAAAGGGAAAGAAGCCACATCTAGGACTATCCCCTCTGGAATCTGCAAATTAATTCAAAAGGTGTATAGAGCAAGAGGGTTGGATCTGCCGGCGGTCAGAGCTCATTCCACTAGAGATGTTTCATCCTCATGGACGACAAGGGCATGCATATCTTTAGAGACTATCTGCAAGGCAGCCACATGGACGTCTCTAAATACGTTCATGCTTCGCTACAGAATTGACCCAGGGGCACTAACTTTGGTGGAATTTGGTAGAAGGACTATTGAATCAGCCCTGGCATTGCCTTAAATAAAGTTTTCCTTTGAAGCATTACCCACCCTGGTTTTAGCTATTCATTGTATCACTGGTATGCTGCCATGGAGGCACCAGGAAAACTGAAAATTGTTTCATACTTACCGTAATTTTCCTTTCCTGGTGCCTATTCATGGCAGCATACATACCCTCCCTGGTTTTCGATATAATTGGAGAATGCTAGCGGGGGATATGGGTTTCCTTTTTATAAGCTAGTAACTATCCTGAGGGGAGGACTCCGGGGTGGAGTTATCACTGGTATGCTGCCATGGATAGGCACCAGGAAAGGAAAATTACGGTAAGTATGAATCAATTTTCCGTTTTTTTACTCACTGAACTGCAACTTAATTTGGCACATTTGTATCATGTTTTTTTTTCTGGATTTTTGGTTAATATCCTGTCTCTAGCATTTAGAATACACCTATGATAAAAAATTATAGACCCTTCATTTCTTTGTCAGTGGGCAACGCCTACTGTATAGGCATTGAGGAGAAATTTGTCTTTAAAATTCACAACAGAGGCACTGAAACTTTGGCTTTCATCCTGTTGCTCTGAATTGCATTTGAATCTTAGCAGCCTGCCAGTACTAAAATGTAAACACAGTGCACCCTGGGTTTTTCAATCTTTTTTTAAGTTATGGCGCACTTTATAACCTTGTGGCTTGTTTTAAAGCACTTCTACAGCTTGTTAGGAATCTGTAAATACTTTATTATGCACATATTTTATATGTCGCACATATTTGTGCATATTTGCACCTATTTACTTACTGGCAATGCAGATTTTTCCATTTTATTTTTACTGATCAATACACTGCACTTGTTTATGCCCCTGTGTGCACAGACACAATAAAAACAATGGGCTGCATTTTATAAAAGTAAAAAAAAATGCAGCAGTGTGCAAGAGGCCTTAGGTTCTGTTTGTACTGATTTTTTTAATCATATACTCATAAAGCAAGCTGAAAGATTTATACTATAATAATGAATAAGGTAGAAAGAATTATAACTCATATCCATTGGCATGTAATTGCCATCATCCCTTCTGGTAAATACAAATTCGAAAAGACCTCTATTTTGTGGGATTTTAGGGGCAACAATAAGAAAAAAAAGAAGTTTATAAAAAAATATATTTATTGTACAAAATCTTGACATTAATTCATAAAGAATATACATAACAAAAAGAGAAAACAATATACAATCTAAATCTAGTCCAAAAACAATGAATTGTGAAAGAATGATACTGTCCACTTGATGATCCCAAGACCTCAAGAGGACTGGTGGTAGCTGAATGAGCTGGTCATCCTCTAAAAATGAATAAGGTTGGTGGTTAAAGATATTATGATATTCGGGTATTTTAATATGGTTTTTGGATGTTATCACAGTGCATGGAGAAAATTTTACGGCTCAGAAGGTTATTGGTATGGTACCATGGTGCCAGTAAATATTATTATATTGCTAGGGGTTACTACAATGGTGACAAGAGATATATTATTATCTTGCTGGGGACTATAATTATGGAGCTGATGATTATTATTATTATTTTTCTGGGGGCTATTATTATTGTGGTGGTGAGTTGTTCTCCTTCCACAATCAAAGCACATAAACTTTGATCTCTATAACTGATCCAGTTGTGGTTAGATAGTTTAACTTATAGTGCAGACAGTGACTCAATCCAAATCACATCTTGCAGTTCAAAGGAAGTTTTAAATCAACACTTGTGCAGATCATAACTGATGGAACATCAGATAGGTAAAAAAAAAATCATAGGGTGTCTAGCTCTAGAAGAATATAGTACATGTGGTGAATGGAGGCTACAAGATGAAGAAGGGTGGGAATACCTTTACAGAGCATCCCCTAGCTTAGCTAAGAAGTGAGGTAGGGATACAATTCTTAAAGGCAAACAGACAATGCATGTGTAACATTATATGAGTATTATATTGCTGTGGGTTACTTTTAGGGTGCTGATAGATCTTTTTTTTTCTTTATAGGAACCATTATAATGATGCTAGATATTATATTACTGAGGGTCTATGCTGTTTGTAGGCATTCCTATGTTGCTAAGGGTTGCTTTTACGCTGCTTGTTAATATTTTATTACTGGGAGATATAATTAAACTGTTTGTAGATATTATTATCTTGCTGGTGGCTATTTTATGCTGGATGTTATTATTACCTTGCTGGGGATTATTATTAGGCTGCTGGTAGATAGTATCTTGCAAAAGATTGGTATTATGCTGCTGGAAGACTGCAGATTTTTTTTTCTTGGGCTATTGCTGTGCTTCCGGTGAATACTATCTTTCTGTGAGTCACGATAATGGTGCTAATGGATATTATTAGAGTTCTGTAAGCTATTATGATGCAGGTGGAAATAATCTTGCTGGTCGATATTTTTACATTGATGGGGACTATTATTATGCTGCTGATAGTTTTTGTTATTTTGCTTGGGGGGTACTACTAAGATGGGGGTACATTTTATTATTTTGTTGGAGGCTATTATTATACTCCTGGAATAAATTATTATTTTGCTGTGGGGTGAATATTACCCTGCTTTGAGCTATTTTTATGCAGCTGAGATACATTATTATCTTGCTGGGGGCTATTAATATGGTGCTGGTGTTTAGTGCCTTTCTGTGGGTTACAATTAAAATGCTGATAGATACTATCTTGCTGAGTGCTATTATGAATATAATGAAGATTATAATATTGTACTCCTATGGTGTTGCTAGTAGATGTTGTTTTGCATCTGGTTCACATTATTATTTTGCCAGTATACTTTTATTATGGTGCTGGTGGATATTAATTTTACTGATGGTTACTAATATTGTGCTGATAGATATAATTGATTGTAAGTTATTATGACACAAATGCATATTATAGTGCTAGGAAATATTATTAAATTGCTAGGGAATGTTATTATGTTGCTGGCAGACATTCTTGCTTGTGGCTACTAATATGGAACTAATAGATTTTTTTTTTATCTTGCCAGGGCTATTGTTATGCTGCTGAAAGATATTATTTTATTGCTGTGGGGTACTTTTAAGGTGCCCGTGGATATTATTTTGCTGGTTGCTATTATTTAGTTGATATTAGATATTGGGGGTTATTTACAAAAGGCAAATCCACTTAGCACTGCAAGTGCACTTGGAAGTGCAGTCGCTCTAAGGCCCCTTTCACACATGCGGACAGTATGTCCGTATTTCATCCATCCGTTTGTGGATGAAATCCGGACATACATGCATCCCTATGGGATAGCGGGTGTCTGTGGATGAACATCCGCAGACACCCGCTATTGTCCGCCTCCGCTACTGTCCGATTCTGAAGACGGAGGAAAATCCGATTTTTCTATCCGTCTGCAGAGCGGATCGGATGAACACTGACAGACGGTCCGTGCTCATCCGATCCCCATAGAGGAGAGCGGAGAGATGACAGGGCGGTCCCTGCACAGTGTGCGGAGACCTGCCCTGTTCACCGCCGGCTCAGCGGGGACAACGGAGCGATCCCCACTGAGCGAGCGGATCATCACGGGGCGGATCATTACTGATCCGTCCCGTGTGAAAGTGGCCTAAATCTAAGGGATAGATCTGAAATGAGTGGAAGCTCTGCTGATTTTATCATCCAATCATGTGCAAGCTAAAATGCTGTTTTTTTTTTTCTTGCATGTCCCCCTCGGATCTACAAAGACTTTTTTCCAAGTGCACTTGCAGTGCAAAATGGATTTTCCTTTAGTAAATAACCCCCATTATCTTGCTGGAGTTTATAATTATGCTGTGTGTAGACATTATTATTTTGCTACAGTATCTGACAAAAGTGAGTACACCCCTCACATTTTTGTAAATATTTTATGATATCTTTTCATGTGACAACATTAAAGAAATTACACTTTGCTACAATGTAAAGTAGTGACAGCTTGTATAACAGTGTAAATTTGCTGTCCCTCAAAATAACTCGACACACAGCCATTAATGTCTAAACCACTTTCAACAAAAGTGAGTACACCCCTAAGTGAAAATGTCCAAATTGGGTCGAAAGTGTCAATATTTTGTGTGCCCATCATTATTTTCCAGCACTGCCTTAACGCTCTTGGGCATGGAGTTCACCAGAGCTTCACAGGTTGCCACTGGAGTCCTCTTCCACTCCTCCATGACATCATGGAGCTGGTGGATGTTAGAGATCTTGCGCTCCTCTGCCTTCCATTTAAGGATGCCCCACAGATGCTCAATAGTGTTTAGGTCTGGAAACATGCTTGGCCAGTGTCAGATCACCTTGAGGTCAGGTGACAGATGCACACCGTAGGGATTAGGAGTGCACCACAAGGTTGTGGACCCTACGGCTGACTGCTGCAGACGGGGGTCAAGGTGATAGGAAGGCAGGGCCGCCAGAACACCAAGATGGATCCCACCGGGGTTAGAGCGTAAGATTCCCTGGGGCGCGGAGTCTAAGAGCCAGCAGGTGTTCACCAGAGCCTCGAGTGGTGAGGATGGACTTGGCTGCAACTGGCTCCAGGTCGCGACCCCCAGGGTCCCCCAGCTCACACCCACAGTAGGCAACAGGAGGATAGGGATGGTGAGGGACAAAGCCAAGGTCGGGGCCACAAGCAGACAGGAAAAGTCGGGGACACACCAAAAGGTCAGAATTACAGGCAAACAGGGATGGTCAAGGACACGCCAAAGTCGGTAACCGAAAACAATAGAAGAGCACACGGCAGGTAACAGGAAGCTAACACACAAAGGTTGATCAGCAGGGTTGGCTAGCAGTGCACAGGTTAATATAGAGTTCTCTGATAGGAGCTAGGGTGGAGCCATGCCAGAGGATGGATTATAAAAGCAGTCAGGTAAGGGTCGGCTGGTCTCTAGAAATGAACACATGGAGACAGGTAAGCAGACGAACTCTATTGCATAACCATGACAGCCAGTCCATCGCCTTTATTCTCAGCCTCTTTAGCAAGGCAGTGGTCATCTTGGAGATGTGTTTGGGGTCATTATCATGTTGGAAAACTGCCCTGCGGCCCAGTCTCTGAAGGGAGGGGTTCCTGCTCTGCTTCAGTATGTCACAGTACATGTTCGCATTCATGTTCGCTCAATGAACTGTAGCTCCCCAGCTCCAGGCCCAGATCATGACACTCCCACCACCATACTTGACTGTAGGCAAGACACACTTGTCTTTGTACTCCTCACCTGGTTGCCGTCACACACGCTTGACACCATCTGAACCAAATACATTTATTTTGGTCTCATGAGATCACAGGACATGGTCCCAGTAATCCATGTCCTTAGTTTGCTTGTCTTCAGCAAACTGTTTGAAGGCTTTTTTGTGTATCATCTTAAGAATAGGCTTCCTTCTGGAATGAAAACCATGCAGATCAATTTGATATAGTGTGGAGCGTGTGGTCTGAGCACTGACAGGCTGACCTCCCACCCCTTCAACCTCCGCAGCAATGCTGGCAGCACTCATGCGTCTATTTCCCAAAGAGAACCTCTGGATATCATGCTGAGCATGTGCACTCAACTTCTTTGTTTGACCATGGCGAGGCCTGTTTTGAGTGCAACCTGTCCTGTTAAACCGCTGTATGGTCTTGGCCACTGTGCTGCAGGTCAGTTTCAGGGTCTTGGCAATCTTCTTATAGCCTAGGCCATCTTTATGTAGAGCAACAATTCTTTTTTTCACATTGAGTTCTTTGCCATGAGATGCCATGTTGAGCTCCCAGTGACCAGTATGAGAGAGTGAGGGCGATAACACCAAAATTATCACACTTGCTCCCCATTCACACCTGAGACCTTGTAACACTAATGAGTTACATGACACCAAGAAGGGAAAATGGCTAATTGGGCCCAATTTTGACATTTTCACTTAGGGGTGTACTCACTTTTGTTGCCAGTGGCTTAGACATTAATGGCTGTGTGTTGAGTTATTTTGAGGGGACAGCAAATGTACACTGATATACAATATGTACACTCACTACTTTACATTTTAGCAAAGTGTAATTTATTCAGTGTTGTCACAGAAAAAGATATAATAAAATATTTACAAAAATGTGAAGGGTGTACTCACTTTTGTGAGATATTGCAGGAGCTATTTTTATGCTGCTGGTAGATATCATCTTTTGGTAGGTTACTATTAAAATAACATTATCTTTTTGAGAGCAATTGTGAATCTTACTGATATTATGCTGTTGTGAGATATTATAGTGCTTCTTGCTTAAGTGTCATTAACATAGTCTCATAATATTTTCATATCATGGTCATGGATAATACTGTGATACTAAGCCCTTGTACACACGGTCAGAGATTCCGACAACCAAATCCGTCGGAGTAATTCCGACGGATTAATTCCGGAAGAGGTCCGGAAGTGATGTTGCATACACACGGTCGGACTAAGTTGTCGGAAAATCCGATTGTACATAACGTGATGATGTTATTTCGTTACGACTACGTTCAGGCTAGTAGCCAATAGCTTTGGTCTAGGAATTTGATCTGAGCATGCGTGGCACTTTGTCCGTCGGAGTAGGCTACACATGATCGGAGTATGTCCGATAGGAGCATTTTGTCGGAAAATTTTACCGGCAAGTTGGAAAAATTGGTCCGTCGGATATTCAGATGGAAACAGTCCGATGCAGACCACACACAGTCGGAATATCCGACAAAACGATCCGATAGGAAACATTCCAACGGAATCTCCGACCGTGTGTACAAAGGCTAAGAGATATTATGATGTTAGCAGACATTATTATCATAATGTGGGGTATTATTATTTTGGTGGGATATATTATTTCATACTAGCAGATATTTTTTATGATGCTTGAAGATATTATTGTGCTGGGGGATTTTCACTGATCAACCATAACTTTATGACCACCCACCTAATATTGAGTAGGTCCCCCTTTTGCCACCAAAACATCCCTTTCTTCCTCCAAAACAGCCCTAACCCATCAACGCATGGACCCCGCTAGATCTCTGGAGGTATACTGTGCTATCTACAGTACCACCAAGCTGCCAGTAGCAGTTCCTTTAGGTCCTGTATGTTAGGTAGGGCCTCCATAGATCGGGGTTGTTTTTCAAGCATATGCCACAGATGTTCAATTGGATTGTGGACTAGAGAATTTGGCAGCCAAGCCAACACCTCAAACTCATTATTGTGTTCCATTTTTGTAGTGTGGCAGGCAGCATTATCCTGCTAGCGGGGAATACTGTTTCAATAAAAGGGTGTACTTGGTCAGCAACAATATTTAGGTTTGTGTGCTGTGAACAAGGCTTATTGCCGAAACTAGTCTGCTGCTGACTGTACTCACTGTGAAGGCTTGAAAAAAAATATGCTTGATGGTATGGAGTTGCCAGCTGCTTTTATTCGATAACTGTTTGTCTATTGGTGTATGACTGCAAACTTCCAAAGTAAGACTTTGTTTCCCACTGCTCTCAGCCATGCATTCTTTGATCAAATATTTAGGTAGGTGGTACTTATCAAGTAACATGCACATGAATGGCAGGACCCAAGGATTTCCAGCAGATCATTCCACTAAGCATCACAATGCCTCCACTGGCTTGCCTTCTTTCTATACTGCATCCTGGTGCCATCTCTTCCACAGTTAAGCAAAGCACCCGGCCATCCACATGATGTAAAAGAAAACATGATTCATCAGACCAGGCCACCTTCCTCCATTGCTTCATGGTCCAGTTTGAATGCTCATGTGCCCATTGTAAGCGCTTTGGGTCAGCATTGGTTACGCAGCTCCATACACAACATATTGCGATGCCCATTTTTTCTCCTTTCTACACATGAATGTCGGGGAACAACATATTTGGTTGCTGCCTAATATATCTCACTGACATTCAGATGCCATTGTAAAGAGATAATCAATGTTATTCACTTAAACTGTCAGTGGTCATAAAGTCACGGCTGATCTATGTTTTTTTATGGTGCTTCTTATGGTAGATTCTATTGTGGAAGTGAATACTTGGATAACATCCAGGCTGTGCAAAAAGTTCCCTTCAAATATATGAAAAAATCTAAAAACCCAGCTGCTGCTCTGAGAGCAGCATTACCTAAACTTGTGAACATAACATCTTCACATAATCAATAACTCAATTATATTTACAAAGTCCTCAGTACAGTGAATAATATTATAAATACACAATGATATAAGTATAAACATCTACATACAGTATATGCAATATGTCACAAATAATAAACATGTGTATTACATCTGCCAAATAAAGCGCATAAAAGAGTCTGTGAAAGTGACACACTCTTTAATCCCCACTGGGAGCTGCTATGTTACGGAGTGCCCCTTAACCTCCCTGGCGGAATGATTCAGTCTGGAATTAGGTGCTGAAAGCGGTACAATTATTTTGCATGGAAATCTGGCTTTTATTTTGTAGTCCTGTAATTCTTAGGAATAACGCTCTGAAATCTCTTCAAACCAGAGTCTAGCAGACATCCCGGGTATGATAAAGTTTATAATATAATAAAGAATAATAAAAATTATTCAATAATGTAATAAAATCCCCAAAAAACTGAAAAAGGGACATGTTTTGGTTGCTATGGACAATCTCCAAATTCCAGGCAGAAAAAAACTGTATTTATAATATAAAAGTGCATGCAGGGCATTGCACAGACCACTAGGGACAAAGGGGGTGTGTATTTTTTAATACAGCACTGTAATCTGTAAGATTACAGTGCTGTGTGTGTTTTGTGTGTTTTTACTTTTTTGAATTTGCCGCCGTTCTCCGCTCCCGTGCGTCGTAACGTCGCAGAGAATTGAGCTCGGCTGCATTCGGCACTGTGAATCGAGCGGAGGACAGCTCGATCACACAGCGCGGCGGACATCGCTGGATCCAGGGGACAAGGTGAGTAACTCTCCCTGTGTCCTCCTTTGCATCGAGCGATGCGATCCCGAGTCTGGCTCGGGGTTACCGCTCCTGTAATTAAAATCCCAACCCGAGCCAGACTTGGGATTACCGCTAGGAAGGTTAAATAGTGCTCACTCACCGTTGACCCCTTATATTCAATAAGTAGGTAAATATGTGTGTATGATATACCAGAACCACTCTTTCCACATACACCACCAATGGTACCACTACAGGGAAATCTCTGAACTGAAGGATTCCACCTCCGTATTATAATTTCCCAGACAGAGAGACACAGACCCAAAATACTATCATTGTGAAATATTTTATTTTTAAAAATCCCCATAAAACAAACAGTGTTCCACTCACATATGGCAGTCCTCCCAAGAACCTGGTATGACCAGCCAACCAGATTGTGAGAAATGGCGACTGCTCTGCAAAATTCCAGAGCCAGTACGCATTTCAACCAGCGGAAATTATGTTATCAAACAGAAGTCCCGCCATTACATGTTTCGTCATGGACATCATTGGCAAGTAGTCAAATATAATTGGGTTATTGATTATATTAAGAGGTTAAATTCACTTTAGGATGCACTGCTCTTTTTTAGTTCTTTTTTAGATATTATTTTTTATTTGGTTTTTGAGGTCCAGGGAGATATTAAAATAAGGGCCCTCGCTTCTCCTCCAGGCTGAACAGGAAGTGGGCCCTGACTGAGACCCAATTGGTCCTAAGACTCCCTGGCCAATTGGGTTTCGGGAGCTGCTTCCTGATTGGCCAGGAGGAGAATAAGGTAGACAATAGCGAATATCAATTCGCTATTGTCATGGCATGTAGATTAGGAGGTCGGACACATGTATGGGGGGTGGCGCCCGTGCACCCCCTATGGATGGGCCGCCACTCCTTAAGAGCATGCCTGTGTTGCCCTTTTGAGATGCTACCATCTTCCCTGATTTTGTATTGTAACCTATCATTTCAATGTCGATAATATAAGAGTTGCAAAAATTTGAGCAAGCTTAAAAATAAGACAGATCTATTGATTTAAATGTGTTTGAGGATGAGAGATTTACCAACTCCGCCTACACCATCCTGTGTTTTTTGTGAAATGTTTTGTTTTATACTTTTATATTATAATAAAGGTTTGATTGAAGCATTAAGTTTTTTTTTTTTGTTTTTGTTTTTTGTGTAATTTTTCTTTATTATATTGTCACAAAAATGATTGCACAAATAATTTTGCTCCCTAAATATTATTAGCATCTATAAAAAAAGCAGGTAAAATGACATTTAGTTTGCAATAAAATAACAGGCAAATATAAAAACACATTCACTCTGCAGTGTTTTATGACTTGGAATAACAATTACATACCTATGTGATATTTAGGTATGTGACTTGAATGTTTTGATGAGAAAATTATCGTTAGATGAAGTAATGTGCACAGTTAATATAATGCATACAGGTCAGGATATTGACGGCGGTGAGAATCCATAAATATTTATCATACTGTCACTCAATAGACCAGTTTAGCCCTGAGAATTGTAGGCTAAGACAACAAATAATGACGATCAACAAGAAGGGTTTTCACCCTCTGTGGAATGTTATCTCCCAACCTCTGCAGTTTATTTATGTGTCAATATATTGACTGGATGAGCCATAAAGCATGCAATTGTATATATTTAGCGGCAAAAGAATCAATTAGGCTTAGTGGAATTGTAAGGCCTTTATGGATCTCAACAGAGCTGTCAGTCCTGCAGTTTACTGTACAGCAGATGGTATATTTCTGTCTAATACACATGCACTATTTATTAGACCTTCTATTAAAAAAAAGATCTAATGTTGTGAGCCTGGGTATTAGAATAACCACCAATGACCAGACTGTGGCTTTCTGCAGTTTAAAAGTCCAAACACATTGGCCATTGGGCTACACTAGCTTTGTGTTTGGTGTCCTTGCCCTAAATCAAACCTTTGCTTTTGAAATATGCCTTAACAAAAATTGTTAGGCTGTAAAGCTTGCATTATAATGTGCAAACTCATACTTGTGGTATTTCTAGATTCCCCCTATGAGCACAACTGAAGCATTGAGATGTTTGGGGTATAGCAAAGAACCCCAGCGCATAAGGCAAAACTTTGTGCTCGAACAACTTAGGCAGGCCATAGATGAATCATTGTTTTGTTTTGTTCAACCAGCATGAACATACATACTGTATTCTGATAGCAGGGAGAGTTCCCCACCAACAGAATACTTCAATGAGTGCCGGCTGTAACCAATGGCACTGATTGAGCAAAATAAAACCTGGCAGGCTGGATATACAGAAGTCAACTGAGTGATCAATTTCTGTACAATGAGCTTGCCCATAGATGGTTTGCAATTTGATCCATCCATGGCTTGCTTTAGTGCTGTCACAATGGGGTGTTGATCAGTGATGGTCAGTCCATAAGGAGCCCAGGGGCGCCGTCCCCACCAAAGTTTTGGCCAATAGGAAAGCGATTAAAAGAACTATTTGTTTTTAAATAAATTATAATGACTAACATTTTTTTAATATCTTAATGTTAAAAAAGTTAGTCATATTATGACTTATTTAAAAAGAAATCATTCTATGTGTGTGCAAATGCACTGCAGGGCGTTTGTATAATAAAGGTCTATTAGGTCCATCAATGTTAAACAAGCATGAGATTAGAGCCTGTGGCTCTAATTGGCTTGTTTTTCATCGTGCTCTGTGTTTTGCGTCCCAAACCCTCCCACTTTTGAATATAACGAATCAGAATTTGGCACTGCGTCACTTCCGGTTTCGAGTCCCAGGCCCAATCAGTAGGCTGAAGATGGAACACAGAAGCCGCCGAGTATTGGGAGCCGTAACAGCCGAGGGTGAGCAGGTGGAGGGGTTTGCGCCCCCCCCCCCCCAAAAAAATGTTATCACCGGCAGCCACTGGTGGTGATATCCTCAAGCCTATGAATATACAAACTTTCCAAAAGTGGTGATAAGGTATTTTTGAACTCCCTCAATACTTAGAAGGGAATTGTAAAAATGCAACAAGCATGTGTTTGCCTTGTAAAATAAACAGCATTATGCCCTGTACACACAAGCGGAATTTCCGTCTGGAAAAATCTTGGATGGTTTTTCTGACCGAATTCCGCTCAAGCTTGGCTTGCATACACACGTTCACATAAGTTCTCTGCACTTTCGACCGTCAAGAACACGGTGACGTACAACACTACGTCGAGACAAGAAAATGAAGTTCAATGCTTCCGAGCATGTGTAGGAATTTTGTACATCGGAATTGCTACAGACGATCGGAATTTCCGATTGGAACTTTTTCCATTGGAAAAATAGAGAACCTGCTCTCAATCTTTAGCTGCCAGAAATTCCGCCAGCAAAAGTCAAATGGAGCATACACACGGTCGGAATTTCCGACCAAAAGCTCACATCTGACTTTTGCTGGCGGAATTTCCGATCGTGTGTACGGGGCATTCGTTTAACTTTAAACCATTTTTCCAAACTACGTATGTACTTTCATTTGCTTTAAAGATAATTCATCACTATTGTGCATGCAACAATTTTTGGACATTTATCACAAATTAAGATATTGTATTTGTATTGTGTTCACAACAAATTATAACCAATTCTAAAACAAACATGTGCAAAGTTTAAAAAGTAGGCCAGTTGGCAGTGTCGTTGTGAGGCCCTGGCAACTGCCAGATGCCATAAACTTTTATCATATCAAATAACTCTTATTATATTGAGATTCAATTATAGAGTGACAGTCAGAAAGCAAACAGTTCTCAATTTTAGTTAAATTAACATTTTAAATGAATGGTACAAATAAATCACAACACATCAGTTTAAAAGGTGTAAAAACTTTAGGACCTAAATAAAATAAAATAAACACAAAACCATTATGGTTTCCCAGTAAGCTTCATTTTTTTTGTGATCACTGCACCCTTTATTGCACCCTTTGCACATCTGATGTGGTCCAATGTACATAAGCTGGAGGAAAGGAATATGTTTGTGTACCTACCACAGCTCAGTATGAATATATTGATGTATCATTTTAATTTGGATTGAAAATGAGGCTACAGCTAATAATTCCTCACATATTTATCATCCTCTGAAAATTCTGTATATTAATATTTTTTTCTGATTTTCTTGCAGGCATAAGACGATATACTAATCTGCAGATTGCATTTTACAGTCTTTTTTGCTCTTTAACTGTTGTTAATTATATCTTTCTGTCCCGCAAGCGCACACTTATTATAAATACAATTCTGTGTAATTTGTTCAACATTTCATTTGCATATTGAATGCACTCTATTTAACAACATAACAGTCATGTTTAATATGCAGTTGAACACTGACATGATTACCATATGCTAAAACAGAAGTGTTCTGAATAGAGAAACAACATAACCCTGATACTTGTAGGTCATGCACATATAATATATGTATTAATATCTCTAATCATTTTGTTTCTACAGAGCGTGTCATACATATTTATGTGGGGATATTCACTCTGATATCACTTTCCACCAGTGCTGAATAAATTAACTTTTAAATAACTCACCTTTACTCTACAGTTTAAATGAAAGCAAACCTCAGGCTCAATAAAATGATTAAACTGAAATCCCTAGCAAATAGCTGGCACATTTTTTCTAGGTATTTCCATGCTACCCAGAGCTATCCTGAAATATTTTCCCTTAAACTTACCCCCAATACAATGTCTAATGCTTGAGATATCTGTCAGCAAGCCTAAACATTGTCATATTGGGGGGGGGGGGGGGGGGAGTCTAAGGTTATGCAAGTCACTATTTGCATAACTGAGTCAGCAGAGCTCTGGGAAGTACTGAGAGTTCAAATACTGATGGTACCTGCTGACAATTTTGCAAATGACACAAATACCAGATATCCATATTATCCATCACTGTATCATCTGTTTATTTATCCACCCATCTACTGCTGTTTTTAAAATACATTTTTGTTGCTGATGCATCAATTACTATTGCTCTTACTCAAACTAACCACAAACCGCTGAACCTGTATAACTTTGTAGTATAAGTAATCCAGGGCTAGTTTGGCATCCTAAATACAGCACAACAATAGTGCTCCCCCAGACCTGTCATTGTTTAGCTGACAGGTCATCAAAACACAGAAAATACTAACAGTGAAATAAGAGATTAAAAATTCAAGTTTCTCTATTGTTTTATTTGAGCTGTTGGCCAGGAGATTCTCTGGCTGAAAGCTGAATGTAAGCAAAAGGTTGGGTGATGTCATTCCCCAAATTCAGAAAGGCCCATATTTGGGCCTGATGAGACATTGTGAGACTAGTTCCCCACCAAGTCTGCCCTACTTTTGATTTGCAGCAAATGGTAGATTTGAAAAACGCTATTGGACTGAATAGTAGCTATGGATCCTCCCACTGCTGTGCATTGTCAATCAACAGCAGGACAGACCTGATGGGGAACTAGTCTCACAGTTCCTGATCAGGCTCCACAACCCCCCAATGGTGAACTAGACTCACAGTTCCTGATGAGGCTCCACAAACCCCCAATGGTGAACTAGTCTCACAGTTCCTGATCAGGCTCCACACACCCCTCTCTTGGTACCTAAGAGATCCTCTTCCTTACAGTTAGCAGTTTATATCAAACTCTATATTCAGCCCTCTAGGGTGATATGTATTTATTTACATATTCAGTATTTGTATTGAAAAGATAACAGAACATTGGAAGGAAAGATATATTGTACAAGCTTTATCTCAAAAGGAAGGACAGCAGATAAATAGAATAAATAAATTTTACCCCAGTGGCTGGAAAATACCATTTGATTTAAACTCCTTCAATTGAGAAAGAAATTATTTTAGGTAAGAGAGAAGTGTTAACCTTTAGAGCAGCTTTTCTGGAGAACAGTGCAGTCCACATTTGAAGCACACTAAAGTAAGGTCCATGAATGTTGCTAATGCTAAAATCTGTGATAAGCAAATATTGTCTAAATAAGAGGCATGGGTATGCTTACCAGGGGTGGATCCAGAGTCTAGTCTCGGGAGGGGCACTGCCAGAAAATATGTTTTTTGTGGGCAATTTATCTGGGAAATGGCTGGTGTTGACACTTCAATCACCCTGGCAGCATGGTTGTTATGGTGTCAGGATGATTGAAGCGCATTATTTTATTATGACGTTGTTATATAGAATGAAATAGTTCAACTTACCATAATTCAGAATTGGTGGGAGCCCTGAGCATGGCACTTGCCACCGTTGCCTGCAGATTGTCACCTGCCACGTCACCTGCCACATGTTGCGGATTGTCACTTGCCGCGTCACCTGCCACATGTTGCGGATTGTCACTTGCCACGTCACCTGCCACAGGTTGCCGATTGAACTTGCCACGTCACCTGCCACATGTTGCGGATTGTCCAGTGTTGTGCCGAGATCGGTTTCCCCAACAAAATCTGTTTCCCCTGGCTCTCGGTTGAGATCGGACCTCCGCCCCTCCAGCCCTCTGCACCGCTGCTCCTCCTACTCTCCCCTGAACGCACAGGGGCGGTAGAAGGATGATTAGCATTTGAGAAGAGTAGGAGGAGCAGGGATGCAGAGGGCTGGAGAGGCAGAGTCCCAATCTTAGCCGAGAGCCAGGGGAAACAGATTTTGCTGGGGAAACCGATCTCGGCACAACACCGGGCCACCCATTCTCTCACCTGCCCGCTCTCTCACCTGCATCTATTTTCTCGGGGGGGGGGGCATTTGCCACGTTGCCCCCCTGGATCTGCCCCTGATGCTTACTTGAATCATGGTGTGCTTAGCGTACTTCTTCCAGATCTGTACAGTAATCCAGTGTGAACCAAACTTCCTGTAGTAAAGACCAGTAACTGCTGCTTTCTCCTTGTGCAGGATCACTGGTCTTGTCTCTGACCCTTCTGTAGTTTTCTGCAGGCAGCCTGTTCTGGGTGGACCTGCTGGATCCTGTTACTTAGGTAATATCTGGATTTGCAAAGGAATTTTGTGCACACAGTAGACATGTGCATTCGTTTTCGTCCGAATGCATTTTCGTCCGAATTTCAGCTATTTTCGTTTTCGTTTTGACAAACGATAACGAAAGCACAAAATCCGAAAAACGAAAGATCCGACATAAATAAATGCTTCATTGTTACAACAGTTCGATATAGAATAGGAGATTCGACATGACTCTGACAACAATCTGTGTCTATAGAACCTGTGTTCGAATGTGCCTAACCTTACCTCTATTAGTCCAAGATTATATAGAGAAAATATTCGACAGAGAAAAAAGATTTGACAGAGAGAAAAGATCCTGCAAGATACTGTCCTAAAAAGTGTTTGGGGACCCGGGTCCTGCCCCAGGGGACATGGATCAATGCAAAAAAAAGTTTTAAAAATGGCCGTTTTTTCGGGAGCAGTGATTTTAATAATGATTAAAGTGAAACAATAAAAGTGTAATATTCCTTTAAATTTCATAGGGGGGGGGGTTGTCTATAGTATGCCTGTGAAGGGGCGCATGTTTCCCGTGCTTAGAATTGTACCTGCACAAAGTGTCATTTATGCAGGAAAAAAAGTCCTTTAAAATCACTCGCAGCTATTATGAATTGTCGGCTCCCGTAATACAGAGAACACTCATTGAAAGTCATTGATAAAAAAATAAATAAATAAATTAAAAAAAAAGCGTGGGGGTCCCCCAAATTCAATTACCAGGCCCTTCAGGTCTGGTATGGATATTAAGGGGAACCCTGCCTCAAATTTAAGAAAAAATTTGACGTGGGGTTCCCCCTAAATATCCATAACCAGACCTTTCAGGTCTGGTATGGATATTAAGGGGAACCCCGCGTCAAAATTTAAAAAAAATTGACGTGGGGTTCCCCCTAAAAATCCATACCAGACCCTTTATCCGAGCACGCAACCTGGCAGGCCGCAGGAAAAGAGGGGGGGGGACGAGAGAGCGGCCCCCCCTCCCTCCTGAACCGTACCAGGCCACATGCCCTCAACATTGGGAGGATGCTTTGGGGGTCTGTGACCCCTCAAAGCACCTTGTCCCCATGTTGATGAGGACAAGGGCCTCATCCCCACAACCCTGGCCGGTGGTTGTGGAGGTCTGCGGGCGGGGGGCTTATCAGAATCTGGAAGCCCCCTTTAACAAGGGGACCCCCAGATCCTGGCCCCCCCCCTGTTTGAAATGGTAAGGGGGTACAAAAGTACCCCTACCATTTCACAAAGAAAGTGTAAAAAATGGTTAAATAAAACAAACACACTTTTGAAAAATTCCTTTATTAAAAATAAAAAAATTAAAAAAAGATTCCAGCGGCGGTAATCCACTCTTGCTATCCAGCGACGGACGGTCATCTCTCCAGCGATGTCTCATCTCATCCAGCGCAGCGAATCCATCCTTCTTCTGTCTCCGTGTAGGAGACACTGCAGGCATTCCGGCGGCTGACGTTTCTTATATACGGAGGGCGGGGCCACCCGTCACCTGACCCCCCCCCCCTCTGACGCAAGGGGAAACCCGGGGTTCCCTGTGACGTATGGGTGACCCCGCACCCCTCTGATGTAACACAGGCAGGTTTCCGTTACATCAGAGGGGGGCGGGGTCACCTATACGTCACGGGGAACCCCGGGTTTCCCCTTGCGTCAGAGGGGGGCGGGGTCAGGTGACGGGAGGCCCCGCCCTCCGTATATAAGAAACGTCAGCCGCCGGAATCCTTGCAGTGTCTCCTCCACGGAGACAGAAGAAGGATGGATCGCTGCGCTGGATGAGATGAGACATCGCTGGAGAGATGACCATCCGTCGCTGGATAGCAAGAGTGGATTACCGCCGCTGGAATCTTTTTTTTATTTTTTTATTTTTAAAAGGAATTTTTCAAAAGTGTGTTTGTTTTATTTAACCATTTTTTACACTTTCTTTGTGAAATGGTAGGGGTACTTTTGTACCCCCTTACCATTTCAAACAGGGGGGGGGCCGGGATCTGGGGGTCCCCTTGTTAAAGGGGGCTTCCAGATTCTGATAAGCCCCCTGCCCGCATACCTCCACAACCACCGGCCAGGGTTGTGGGGATGAGGCCCTTGTCCTCATCAACATGGGGACAAGGTGCTTTGAGGGGTCACAGACCCCCAAAGCATCCTCCCAATGTTGAGGGCATGTGGCCTGGTACGGTTCAGGAGGGAGGGGGGCCGCTCTCTCGTCCCCCCCTCTTTTCCTGCGGCCTGCCAGGTTGCGTGCTCGGATAAAGGGTCTGGTATGGATTTTTAGGGGGAACCCCACATCAATTTTTTTTTTAATTTGACGCGGGGTTCCCCTTAATATCCATACCAGACCTGAAGGGTCTGGTTATGGATATTTAGGGGGAACCCCACGTCAAATTTTTTTCTTAAATTTGAGGCAGGGTTCCCCTTAATATCCATACCAGACCTGAAGGGCCTGGTAATTGAATTTGGGGGACCCCCACGCTTTTTTTTTTTTATTTATTTATTTTTTTATCAATGACTTTCAATGAGTGTTCTCTGTATTACGGGAGCCGACAATTCATTATAGCTGCGAGTGATTTTAAAGGACTTTTTTTCCTGCATAAATGACACTTTGTACAGGGACAGTTCTAAGCACGGGAAACATGCGTCCCTTCACAGGCATACTATAGACAACCCCCCCCTACGAAATTTAAAGGAATATTACACTTTTATTGTTTCACTTTAATCATTATTAAAATCATTGCTCCCGAAAAAACTGCAGTTTTTAAAACTTTTTTTTGCATTAATCCATGTCCCCTGGGGCAGGACCCAGGTCCCCAAACACTTTTTAGGACAGTAACTTGCAAATTAGCCTTTAAAATGAGCACTTTAGATTTTGAACGTTGGAGTCCCATAGGCCGCGTACACACGCGGGGACTGTTCGCTCAACTTTGTCCGTCAAACAGTTTCGGCAAACAGTCCGCTCAAAATTAGCATGGACGGACATGGCCACACACGACGAACAAACAGTCCGCTGAAACCGTGCGCGATGACGTACGTCACGTACGACGGGACTAGAAACAGGAAGCACAAGACACAGCAAAGCACCCTTTGGGCTCCTTCTGCTGACTTTGCGTTAGTAGAAGTTTGGTTAGAGACGATTCGCGATTTTTAGACTTCAGCTTAATTTGTCCGTTCACTGCGGCGCAGTCTACCTGTGAGGTGTATATCTGCCTTTCGGTACGCGTGGATCAGTTGTACCTGTTAGGCGCTTCTGGTCCGCTCGTTTCTGTGTTTCAGGTCGTTCTTCATAGGTCTGGCTGTTCTTCAGTGCGTTCAGTTGAGCTTGTCTGTCCAGCCGACCGTTTCAAAGCCATGGAGAGTGGACGTACTCGGGAACGAGTTCGTGCTATATTGGGGCTTGGTGTTTTAGTTGTTATGAATTGTTTTTATTTAATGACAATTTTATTTTTTTTTTTTTCCCTGTGTTTGACTCCCCAGTGTCCTTCCACGCCACAGGAATGGCAGACTGTGGCTTCCCAATTCGCTGCCCGTTGGGACTTCCCCAACTGCGGAGGGGCGATCGGCGGGAAACGTGAGGATTGTGCCCCCACCACATTCGGGGTCCTACTATTGGAATTATAAGGGGTTCCATAGTGTGGTGCTAATGGCGGTGGTGTCGGCACAATGTGACTTTCTTTATGTGGATGTGGGGAAGAACGGCCGGATGTCTGACGGAGGAGTCTTTAGGCAGACCGAGTTCTGCCACCGTCTCATCACTGGTGGCCTGGACTTGCCACCAGATGCCGAGAATGTGGAGGGTCTACCGTTTGTGTTTCTGGCTGATGAAGCGCTCGGTCTGAGTGAACATCTTATGAAACCCTTCCCCCAAAGGACCCTCACCCCGGAGAGGAGGGTTTTTAATTACCGGCTGGCCAGAGCAAGAAGGGTTGTGGAGAGTGCCTTTGGCATTATGGCCAGCCGGTTCCGTCTGTTACTGAGAGCGATCAACCTTGCAGAATATAAACTGAACTATGTGATTCTGTGCTGCTGCATTCTGCACAATTTTCTACGTAAATTTTCAGGTAACCAGTACCTGCAGCCTATTGGGCCTGAGGCCGGACTCATATTTCCAGAACTGACAGGGCTGGATCATGCCCTTCCTGGCTTAGCCCCCCAAACAGCACGTGAGGTGTGTGACCGCTATGTCAGCTATTTTAATGGTAGGGGGGCTATTCCAATGCCAGCTGAGCAATAAAAATGTATTTTTCTTGAAATATGTCTTGTCTGTTCAAATTTTTAAGTTTGGTTCTTGTTTGCTTTTCACGTTGCTTGTCTCCTACATTGTCCTAATTCAGGGATATGCAATTGGCCAACCTCCAGCTGGTGCAAAACTACAAGTCAATCATGCCTCTGGGTCTCATGCTTGTGGCTGTCAGTCTTGCTATGCTTCATGGGACTTGTAGTTCTGCAACAGCTGGATTTCCACTAATTGCATATTCCTGTCCTAGTGCATTTGTATTGCAAAGTGGTTTTTGACAATAGGAAATAAGGCCCTTTGTGACAGAAAACACAAAATGACTTCCCAAACTGGTATTGAGTATTGAAAGAAGTAGACACACACACACACACATCTTTTTTTTGATTTTTTAATAGTGCACATGCCAACTAGTGCCTCTGTTTTAGATATTTTTTTGGTGTTTTTTTTTTTTTTTTTTTTTTGGGGAATTTTTTTTTTTTTTTTGGGAATTTTTTTTGTAAACATAGAATATATATAGAAATATCTAAAATACAATTATCACAAAAATAAAAAAATAAAATCAGATTTTTAACTATTTACATAAAACAAGGGGTAAAGCCAAATTTTGAAGATGCACACCAAAAAATGGTAATGTCAACATGTGCTGTGTACCATCATGAGTGATCAATGGACGTGTTTGGTGTGTGCAATCCCTTCCTCTCACATACTAGAATGAGGAAGGGTTTGCAAACACCAAATGCGTCCATTGCGATCCTCTGATGGCACATAGCACATGTTGACACACCGTGTGCATCTTCAAAATTTGGTCTCTAAAAACTATGTTTTTAAAACATTAAAAACGTTGTTCCAAGGGAATGAAGAACATGATCGATTGGGTTTTAGGGAAAAGGGGCTTAGATTCTCCCTAAAACATCGATCATGTTCTTCATTCCCTGCCTCATAGTAATCAGTTCTCTTTGTATGTTGAGAATCTGGTTCTCCATACGGTCAATCTGCCCATTCCAGGCCATGATGTCACCAATCATCCTCTGGGCACTATCACTGGTAAATGGGTCGGCGACTTGTTCTACCACAACCAGATCACCTAAAAACATGTGTAGATAAAAAATTGGTTAAAATATACAGCCATTAATTGTTTACCTTAAGCTGGGTTGTCAGACACTCACTTTGTGGGGTGTGTAACTCCACCTGCTCTTCCTCCTCCACATCTAGCCCTGGGCTCGGCTCATCCAGTGGAGCTACGGAGCTTGGTCCAGCGGAGGATACCGAGCTTGGCTGCTCCCTCGCAGACACAGGACTGGGCAGCTCCAATACCGACGCAGGGCTGGGGCTAAGTGCCCAATCAGGCTGGCGAGGTCGGGGGGTCATGGGCTGCTCCGCCTCTTGTCTGAGTCTTTGTTCCCCTATGAGAATGAAAAGAAAAAAAATAAATAAATAAATAAAATAAAAGATACTTTTAAGCATAGTGATATTTGAGTTCCGAAATGTGAATATGAAACATTGGTTTGAAGTGGTGTACAATTATTAGCTGGTTATTACAAGATCCTAGTTTAATACATCCTTAAAATGACTTTTTTTTTAGTTAGGCTGTGTTCAGACTGGTGCGATGTGCGAACGCAGCAAATCTACTGTGGTTTCACGCATCGCATGTGCAGTTCGACTGCCCTATGTGACCTGCTGGGAGTATCAGTGTAAAGTTTTATTGACACCTCCGAATTAGTTCTCATTTCACAGTGCAATCTTTAAACTCGGACAGGAATCGGACCACATGGTGTGAATACCCATGTGATCCGATTCGGCTGTGGACTAAAAAAAGGGCCATGTACAAGTTTGGGCCGGATGCGATGCAAATTCAGCCATACTATATGTATGGCTGAAATCGCATCACACAGAGATCACATGTGATTTGCACTGCAGTGCGGTGCAAATCACATTCGATCTCGTACATTGCAGCAATGTGAACCTAGCCTTTAACCAAACTGTGATACTTTATATCTTTTGTCCAAGTTTCACAGACGGACACACTCGAATCATCCCCTGGAGTACCTGTGTGTGATTATGTCAAAAAATGTTCTATGATGTCCCAAACTACACTTAAATGTTTCCCAGTCCAGATGTTGAACCAGCATTCTATCTATCTATCTATCTATCTATCTATCTATCTATCTATCTATCTATCTATCTATCTATCTATCTATCATCTATCTTTTTTTTTTTTTTTTTTTGATTGAGTCTACATTGCACTGAATAAATTTAGGAAACTTTAGTAAAAATTCATTTCCTATAAACTGAGCGTGACAATTCAGTTTATCATGAACAATACCAAAAAAATAATAACTAATTAAAATCTAATCCAACACCAGATAAATTTACACCATATACAAATTCATGCTATTTACGCCCACATATACGAACAACCATATGAGCTCATTACATGAACTATTAACTACACGAACGATCAAATCCGCCGGATTCACATACGGTACCTACACGAAAGATTAGGATCAAATCCGCCAGATTCACATACGGTACCTACACGAAAGATTAGGATCAAATCCGCCAGTTTCACAAACGGTACCTACACGAACGATTGAGATCAAATCCGCCAGATTCACCTACGGTATGATCACGAACGATTAGGATAAAACCCGCCGGATTCACATAAGGTACCTACACGAATGATTAGGATCAAATCCGCCGGATTCAGATACTGTATGTACACGAACGATTATGTCCGACAGTCACGGAAAAAGCGCAGTTTACTCACTTTTTTTCAGGGCCTTCATGATCCGATGATATTGCTCCGGCTCCCTGGACTTGATGTCCGACCATCGTTTACGCAGCTGGTCCTTGCTTCTTCGTACCCCAAATTTGTGGAATAAAGTTGTGACAACCTCATCCAAGATGCCGCTTTTCCTGACATTGGGCTTGGGGTACGGGCCATTTTCCCCATCGTAGTCCTCCCTTCTTAATATAGCCACCATCTCCACCATCTCTTCAAAGGCCATATTGGTGGCCTTGTATCTCCTCCTTGCTCCAGAAGCATGGGGTCCATGGCTTTCCTCTGCGCTGCTCACGCTGCTAATTGAATTAGCGTCCGCCATCTTCTCCTATCATTCACCCACAGCGGAACGAGGGTAAAAGGGGCGGGGAAATACGGTCACAAGGAACGTCAGGGGCGGGCGACGCAGGCGGAGCCTGAGCGCACGTACTGTATATAAAGCGTTACCGCGAGGCCGTACGCTTATCTGAACTGAATCAGCGAGTGCTACACGCGACGGTAAGATAGTTTTCGTTTTTTTTTGTTTAATTTAAAGTCTGCATTAGGAATGTGTATATTGAAATTTAGTCTTATTGATGTTTAATTGATTTTTATGTGGGTTGGTGATTGAGTGGGATTGGTGTTTTGTGTGGTAGTGTGGGGGTGGAGGTGGGTGTATAGGGGGGGTGGGGGGTAGTGTGTGTGTGGGGGGGGTAGCGTGTGTGGTAGTGTGTGTCTCGCCTATTTGTCACAATATAGTGTGCATTTGGTCTGACTTTTTTTTTTTGTCCAGAAAATGCAAAGGTATACCCCAGACCCCTTTAAGGAGGAGGCCTTCCTCTCAACATTTCTGGACTTAATTGAGTCGCACAGTAGTCTTTGGGATTCAAAACACCCCCAATACCCAAGCCGTGCTGCCCAGAAGAAGACACTGGAGACAGTTTTGGCGTTTGTGAAAACCCGACTTCCCCAGGCAGACACTAACTTTGTGAACGCCAAAATTAAGAACCTGCGTAGCGTGTATAGGCGGGAGCGCAGAAAGATCCTAGAGTCCCAAACATCAGGATCAGCAGCAGGTCAGGTCTATGTACCTAAGCTGTGGTATTATGACAGGCTGCGTTTTCTGGATGACACGTCAGAAGCCAGGCAGTCACTTTCGTCTCTTCCGTCTACCCGTCCCTCCACCCTTCCCTCCGCCTCAGGTGAGCCATCCCTGGAAGATCCAGACCCTTCCTTGCTGGAAGAAGTTGATGCACCCAGCTGGAGCCAGGTATATTTTCATTTCTAAAGTTTGGATTGCTCAAATATTAATGCTGTAAAGTTCAATGTTTGAATTGCTTCCAAATCTAGGATTTCATCACAAATTAAATTAGATAGAAGGATACAGTAGTTTACACAAATGTGGCTCAAATCTTGGTGAACTGATGGAAAAATGGTGGTGTCAAAATGATAGCCTTTTGTATTTCAAGACAAATGTATTTGCAAGTGAGAACTGTAAAATTGTTAGTGATTGATGATTTCAAAATATAGACATATTTTATTTATTGATTTCTTTGTTTTTTACACAGGATGAGCTCACCCAGGAGGAGGCCGGGACCAGCCCCACACAAGAGCTAGCTGGGCCCAGCAGGAGTCGGACTGAAAGCCAGGTCCCTCCCCTCCGCCTAGCCAGCAAAAGGCCCAGGAGGATGACCCGTATAGAGGAGGAGTCCTTGGCGCTTATACACCAAGCCACACAAGTTCTGTCCAAACCCCCCAATCCGGAGGAGGCCTATGCCACTTATCTGGCTAGTAAGCTACTTGAAATGGACAAACCACAGCAAAACTTGTGTGAAGCAATATTTTTTGATGCCATCCAACGGGGTCTGAAGGGTGAGCTCACACCCACCACCAAGCTTTATAACGCAGACCCTACTGCTCCTCCTCCTCCTCCTACCACATGTCCACCACCAGAGACACAGCATCCAGCGACGCGTGGAGGGAAGGCTGGACGGAAGAGTCGCAAGTGACTGCCTGGCTTCAGTCTGCTCTGAAAGAAGACGCAGGCTGTTGTAGTACCACAGTCTGGGGACATAGATCTCATCTGCTGCTGTTCCTGGTCTTTGGGATTCTAGGACCATGTTGTGCTCCCTATTTACATGCTACACAGGTTAGGAATTTTGGTGGCCACTCACTTGATGTGTGCCTGGGGGACAAAAGGCTTCACAAACGTCAAAATTGTCTCCAGTGTTGCCTCCCTCTTGATTTATTTTTGTTCTGAGGAAAAATAAAAATTTATTATTTTAAAAAAATATTGTATGTTTTTTTTATTTTATTTTTTTATTTTGGCTTAAAAAACAAAGTTTATTTGTGAGTAGGCAGATACACGTCAAAAGACTCTGGGGGTTATTTACAAAACACACGTTCATGTTAATATAAATATGCTAACTTCAAGTGCAATTTTTAAAGCACTGCAAGTGCACTTGGAAGTGCAGTCGCTGTAAATTTGAGGCTTAACATTTGAAATGAGGGGAAGCTCTGCTGATTTTGAACATGCAATCATGTGTAAGCTAAAATGCTGGTTTGGGTATCTATCTATCTATCTATCTATCTATCTATCTATCTATCTATCTATCTATCTATCTCTACTTGCATAGTCCTGCTTGGCCCAAAAAAAAATGCAAGTCCATCTTGTTTCAAACCCCCCACAAAAAAAAAAAAAAAAAAATATATGACAATAGTAGTTCCAAAAATATATAGTAATAGATAAATTCTATATTTTTTTTTTTCAGAAATAAAAATATATATATAATTTTTTTTTATTTTTTTTATTTTATAAATATATTTTTTTTTTTTAAAGATAGACACACACACACACACACACACACACACACACACACACACACACACACACACACATATATATATATATATATATATATATATATATATATATATATATATATATATATAATTTTTTTTGTCTTTTTTTTTTTTTTGGAGGTTTTTTTTATGTTTTGTTTTTTTAATTTGGAATATATTGTTTCTATAATTGGAAGATTAATCATAGGATGAGGATGAATAAAAACATGTAGTATAACTCTGTGTGAATATAAGCAGCAATGCTACTTCACTTTTCTTGCATTTCAAAGAAGAAAAGAACGGGCTATATTAAAAAAACACAAAATTAGCAGCATGACGAATATGCTAGCTTCAATGCGAACACTAGTTTTACAAGACTGAGCGCTTCCGCCCTGTAAATTCTTTCTGAGTATGCGCGGAACTTAGTTTGACGAACAAGCCTACACACGGGCGGACTGTCCGCTCAAACAAAGTTTCAGCGGACAGTTTTTCGGAATTTCCGAAAAACCTTGTTCAGCGGACTGTTCGCTGAAACTGTCCGCTGAAAGCCCACACACGCGCGGACTGTCCGCCGAAACACTGTTCAGCGGACAAAGTTGGGCGAACAGTCCCCGCGTGTGTACGCGGCCATAGACTTTAATAGGGTTCTAAAGTATGCTATATACTAGCTCCGTCGAATCTTCTTTATACATTCGACAGACACCATAAGCCTTCAAAGACAGATTCGACCGTGATTCATGTGGATTTTCGGACGAATGCAATTTTTGAACGAAAAACAAAAACGAATTTCGGGAGTAACTAAATAAATTAAGTTTTCAGACGAAAACAAAATTCCGAAACGAAATATTTTACTCTGCACATGTCTAGCACACAGTGGATTTAATTTAAAGTGTTTGTGTAACTGAAGCACAGCTTTAATTGAGATTGCAGGCACCAGAGTGTTGGGAGGTGGCCCCCTAGGGGCACCGCGAAGGTACACTACATCAGCCCATATACGACACTTACTTCGGGGGACATTAAAACTTTCAGACCACAATGCACTTTCAGCATCACATCTTTACTGAAGGCTTGTCTCTTATTCTTCACCTTCACAGCCGGTGACATGATCTTTTCCTAATTGTCCTCACATTCACTCTGAAGCATTTTGAGAAAGTATTACTAAGCAAGTACTTAACGCCACCAGCTTAACTCCACCAGTTTGTCTCTCATATCCACTCTGCATGTTTAACTATGGTTCAACCTTGGACATACAGGAAAGCCTTCATACATCACTTTGCAGGGCCGTTGTGGTATATAACATCTTTATAAATAAAGATGTCAGGAGTCATAAGGGACCTCCCATTCTGGGCGGCGGTATGCACATGACCCCACTGTGTCACTCGGGAGTGATTGCCCGTTAACCGAGCAGGTCCTGTCAGGTGAGAAGAGACCGATCATGTGTTCCCAGTACAGAGGAACACCGATCAGTCTCCTCCCCTTGTGAGTCCCCTCGTCGGCCTCCTCCCCTTGTGAGTCCCCTCCCCCTACAGTTAGAATCACTCTCTAGGTAACATAGTTAACCCTTTGATCGTCCCCTAGTGTTAACCACTTCAATACAGGGCACTTAAACACCTTCCTGCCCAGACTAATTTTGAGCTTTCAGCGCTGTCGCACTTTGAATTAAAATTGAACGGTCATGCTACATTGTACCCAAATGACATTTTTATTATTTTTTTTCCCACAAATAGAGCTTTCTTTTGGTGGTATTTTATCACCTCTACGGTTTTTATTTTTTGCTAAACAAATAAAAAAAGACAGAAAATTTTGAAAAAAAATGTTTTTTTTTTGTTTCAACTTCAAAACTTTGTAAATAAGTATGTTTTCTCCTTCACGGATGGGGCTGCACTGATGGGCACTGATAAGGCAGCACTGATGGGCACAGATGAGGTTGCACCAATGAAGTGGCACTGATGAGGTGGCATTGATGGGCACTGATATGTGGCACTGATAGGCGGCACTGATGGGCGACACAGATGGGCACTGATAGGTGGCACAAATTGGCACTGATAGCTGGCACGGATTGGCATGGATGGGCATGGATAGGCGGCACGGATGAGCATGGATGGGCACTGATAGGCGGCATTGATGAGCACTGATAGGTGGCACAGATGGGCACTGATAGGCAGAATTGTATTTTATTATATTGTACTGATGGATGCCAATCAGTGCCAAACAATAATGCATGCCAATCAGTGATGCCCATTGTGGGCATTGATTGGCATCCATTGTGGGTACTGATTGGCATACATTGTGGGCACTGACTGGCATCCCTGGTGGTCCAGTGTGGGCATCCTCGGGGGGGCTGCACTGATAATCGATCAGCACAGACCCCCCCTGTCAGAGGAGCAGCCGTTCGGCTGTCTTCTCCTCGTGTCTAACAGACGCGAGTGAGGAAAAGCCGATCAACGGCTCTTCCTATTTACACTGCGATCAGCCGTGATTGGACACGGCTGATCACTGGGTAAAGAGTCTCCGTCGGAGACTCTTTACTGAGAACGTAGTTGTGGGGTGTCAGACTGACACCCGCAACAGCGATCGCCGTGATGTGTGCTCCCGGGGGCGCGCCGGCGGCTTAAAATCCTGAGGACGTCATATGACGCCCAGTCAGAATTTTGAAACCACTTTGCCGCCGTCATTCTGCTATAGGGCGTGTGGCAAGTGGTTAACCCCTTCACTGCCAGTGACATTTACACAGTAATCAATGCATTTGTATAGCACTGATCACTGTATAAATGGGAACGGTCCCAAAATGGTGTCAAAAGTGTCCGATCTGTCCACCGTAATGTCAGTCACAATACAAATCGCAGCTCGCCACCATTAATAGTAAAAAAAAAAAAAAAATGCCATAAATATATCCCCTATTTTGTAGACGCTATAACATTTGTGCAAATCAATAAATAAACACTCATTGCGATATTTTTGGTAAAAAAAAAAAATGTAGAAGAATACATATCAGCCTAAACTGAGGAAAAATTAAAAAAACAAAAAAATTGGATATTTATTATAGCAAAAAGTAAAACTATTGGGGTTTATTTGCTAAAGGCAAATCCACTTTTCACTACAAGTGCACTTGGAAGGGCAGTCGCTGTAGATCTGAGGGGGACATGCAAGGAAAATAAAAAACAACATTTTTGCTTGTACATGATTGGATGATAAAATCAGCAGAGCTTCCCCTCATTTCAGATCTTCCCCTCAGATCTAAAGGGACTGCACTTGTGGAGTTGCCTTTAGTAAATCAACCCCATTGTGTTTTTTTTCAAACTTGTTGCTTTTCTTTTGTTTATAGTACAAAAAATAAAAACCGCAGAGGTGATCAAATACCACCAAAAAAAAAGCTTTATTTGTGGGGAAAAAAATGATAAAAATGTCATTTGGGTACAATGTTGCATTACCGCGCAATTGTAATTCAAAGTGTGACAGTGCTGAAAACTGAAAATTGGCTTGGGCAGGTAGGGGGTGAAAATGCCCTGTATTGAAGTGGTTAAATAAAATTTGGCTGCCATGCCCTTAAAAATGGTCTGGACTGACCACTGTTCCTGAAAATAATTAAATACACTTTTTTATCCTTATAATAATGATTGGGGTGTGTGTGTGTGTGTGTGTGTGTGTGTGTGTGTGTGTGTGTGCGCGCGCGCGCGTGCGTGCGTGCGTGCGTGCGTGCGTGCGTGTATATAATGTTTTATCTTAACCATGGGGACTACCATTTAAAAGCCCATTTTCTACAATACTTTTATTTTTATTTATTTTTTTAGTTTTGGCTATAGATTAAAATGTTGGTGCTACTGTATGTAATTTATTTTGTTCTTATTTTAAGAGGCCAGTTCATAGAAGACCATAGAACAGATAATGATTATATATTTTTATTGTACCATTTTAGAGTCAAATATGTTTTTATTACATTTTTAACAAGGTGATACATTACCAAGCATAGTACATTTGAATATTCAGAACAGTGGGTATATACAAAACAGTCGGTATTATGGTTGTATTTCGAGTAGAAACCAACATGGTTCACAAATACATTGCAAATGAATGCAAGTCAAATCATACACGGGGTATTGGAAGACATCTAATGTACAGATATAGTCGCCTGTTCTGAGGCATTAATGTGAATAACTTAAAGGAGTAGAGAGGAAGTAGAAAAAAAAGGGAAAGGTTGGGAGGAAAAAAGGGAGATGGGAGAAAGGGGGGTTTGGAGGGAGTGAGCAAACCTTGGTGCAGCACGCCAGGGCTGGGGGGGGGGGGTGGCACTTGACACAGAACAGACAGGCAGGGAGGACAGAAGAGACAGGAGAGCTGCGGATGATGGAGGCATGTAAACTGACCAGTGTCAGGGTTCAGCAGCCATGATATACCATGAGCAGTTTACAGGGGGGAAGGCAGAATCAGCCAGGTATTTCAGTTGATAGAGGGGACCAAATGACACAGCACGAGCATTGTGCTGTATAACATGCTTTAAGGGAACAGGATTTTATTTTTATTTTTTTAGGATAATAAATGCTTTAATGCAGTATTCAGTGAATTGAGGTAAATTTTCAGGTAAATTGAAACATTTAGGCCAAAAAAGCTGAACTAGAAATATTTGAATGGGAGATTTTTTTTCTACTTCGGCCACTTTGGCTTACATTTTGCAATTCTCCTGACAATTCACCTTACTTCACTTTTTAGTGAATAGACCCTATAAAAACTGAGACTTGCATAACTCATTGCTATAGACTTGCGGGGCTCTTGCTATAGACTTGCAGGGCTCTTGATGTACTTTCCACTGCAACTTTGCTCTTGTTAGACACTTGCCAAGTTTGCTACAAATTGGAAAAGTTCCAACTAGAACTTGTGCTTCAAGTGCTCTGCAAGTGTACAACTTGCCAGTGAAAATGTGCAGCAAGTTAACAAGACTTACAATTTAACATTGCCACAAATTTGTGGCACGTTATCCTTGCTATCTGGGGAGGAGGAGAGCCAATTATAGAGTAGGAACTACTAAGATCAGCATGCTCTGGAGGAAAGGAAGTGGAGACTCCATCTTGCTTATCTGAGGAGATGGGGAGAGCACCACAAGGGTGAGAGAGAGACATATGTGTCCCAGGGATCTGCAGTGAACCACTAAAAAGCTTTCCATCCAAAGGCTCCAATGACAGTCCAGAGATAGTTCCAGAGACGGCGGGAGGCGAGCCTCATACCAGAGAGACTTCCAGTGTAATTTTCGGGTGTTTGGATACCAGAGGCAATCTGGTCGCAAGGTGGTCAGGTGGGTCATGTGAGGAACAAGCTGGCAGGACATCCTCTTTCTGTCTGAGTCGCAGGACTGGTGAGATGGCATTTTGCCTACTTTAAAGTCACACTACCCCCTTCTTGTATACTTTATACAGACTGCATAGTTGTGGATTGCCAAGAGGACCTATCGCATATCCCCTTAAATCTCTTTATGCTGATTACTGTCTCTGTCACGGTACTACTTACAGTGAGCCCACAGGCGAGCAGGTGACATGGCATCCCCCAGGGCGTGGAATCTAAGAGCCAGCCGGTGTTCCGCCAGGGACCCTCTCACAAAGGTTTGGACTTAGCTGCATGCTGACCCCAGGTCATGACCCCTGGGTTCACTCTGCTCGCTAGGGAAGTACCAGAAGACATTGTTAGACAAGGATGGATGGATGAAGCGAAGGAGATCCGGATAGAGAGCCAAGGTCAGGGCAGGCTGCAGACAACGTAATCAGAACAAGCCGGGTCGGTACACAAGGGATCAGTTCACGAGAGGTCAGGTAAAACAGGTTACACAAGGGAGCTCAGAAACAAATGTTGTTCAAGCAATAGTAGCAGGTTAGAAAGGGATTTAAATAGAGAAGCACATGAGGGGCTGGACAGAAAGTAGCAGGAAGGAAAACATATATTAGGCAACAGGTGATGGACGGCGACACCCATAGCTGCAGAGTGCACAGAGCTGAACACCAGCTAGTGGACAACAGATGCCAGCCGACCTACTGCAGTAAAGGTGAGACACAGATCAGCCTCCCCTTGTTGTATGTTGAGGATTCCCTATCTTTTCTGAGCCCCAACTACCGGTGAAGATAACCGCAAGGCCTTGCATTCTGGACACTGACTCTTTAGACTCGTTAGAATTCATTAGGATTCTAGGAGTTAAAGGCTGGCCCGGGGTTTAATAATTTCAGCAATTAATAGTCTCCCTTTGGAATCCAATTAATAATTGTTCTTTATTGTGTATATTGGTATTATTCACTTATTATAACTCAATGTGGTTGACCTAATTACATCAAATCAAACACTAACAGCGCTTTTACTGCTTATTCAGAGAACTACCAGTCCCCTGTTGTTCCCACCATGCAGCGCTAGTATCTTGTGTTGTTTTTTTATCATATGCAGTTAAACTTAGTTCATTGCAATACTCTTATATTCTAATAATCTTATTGATTGCTAATAACCAACATGAATACTTTAAAACAAATTAATGAATAAACCACGGTCCAGCATTAATAAGTCCAGCACAAATAAATGACAGAGTCCTTTCCAACTATCTGCATGATAACATGCGACACAGAGATGATCTTCCCGTATCAGAAGATGTGAGTGAAGACAATCCTACACCTTCACCATTTTGCACCGCTATGTGTATCCACACAAATGGCAGCTTACCAGAAGCTGTCTGCTTAAGAGCCTATCTCCGCTGCATGAGCTCCTCCTGTCTGTTCCTGTCTCCTCCGTTTATGTTGTGCTCGTTGTACATAGGCATGTAAAAGATGCAAGGGGTCTGATATAGTGTTATATCCTTTATTACCAACTCTCCCCCCTTACAAATGCGCTTACTTTAAAACAATTGATTAAAAGCATGTATAATGGCTGTCAGTTGTACAGATCAAGCTTCTCACCACCAGGCTGGTTACCTTGTTCGTCACTGCCTGTCTCTGGAGTCCCGGGTACTCGTCTGTTACTGCTCAACCTCACTACTCGCGTGACCACGCCCTGATTTGTTTCATGTTGGTTATTAGCAATCAAAAAGATAGGAGTATTGCAATGAACCAAGCTTAATTGCATGTTGGGAACAACAGGTGGACTGGTAGTTCTCTGAATAAGCAGTAAAAGCGCTGCTAGTGTTTGATTTGATGTAATTAGGTCAACCACATTGAGTTATATTATTGTTTTTATATATATAATAGCTGCTTAAGATTCAAGTATTATCCCTTGTTGGGAGTTTTAGTCTCATTCATGAGCGCTGGGGACAGGTGCATGTACGCTAACATTTGAGTAGATACTCCTGTTTTATTTTGATAATTATTCACTTATTGTTGCAAATTTTTATTGACTGCTTTGAGAACTATTTCAACTGAGTCTTGGCTATTTATCTTCTCTTCTCTTCTCTTGATGGAGTAAAGCTGAGAGAGCTAAAACAGTTTGAACAGTGTCTGTGTGACATTTATTGTGCTATCTCACTAACTCTATTGCTAGGTGAGCCGGGAGGGGGAGGGGGTGGTCTGAGAAAGTTCTTGGGGTTGAAAGGCAGGGTCACAGTCTGTCAGGGCTGGGCTCAGCCCTCCTATCTCAGTGCTCAGCTGTCAGTTAGTTGCCAGTACTCATCATTCTACAGTGCCTCACCTGGTGATCATTTCCTGCTTGTCAGCCCGCCCCTTCTAGCTATTTAAACTGCCTGGTTCATTTCTCCCATGCCTTTGCCTTGGTAAACATATCTAAAGACTTTCTGCTGTGTTCCTGTTAAAGACTTGTCTGGCTGATGTCCCTTCTGGTTCTTGATCCTGTTTGCTGTCTCAGACTACGCTGATATCTGGCTTCCTGATTTACTGGCTTGCACTGACTAGCCACTTTTAATACTGAACCCTGGCTATGTTTTGACTACGTTTACTATTTGTACCATTTTTACCACTATATTAAGAAGTGTGATTTGTAATGCTGTCACATACCTGGTGGAGATTGAGCTGTAGAGAGGGCTTCTCTTGCACCTTCTGTCCAGCACCCCTGGTAGAGATGACAGGGAGTGAAGGACACAGAGTGGCACAAGGGCCGATGTAGCAGATGGCTCTAGTTGGGTCCTGGCAAGAACCCGATGGCCGCAGATCACTGTATGGGCACAGAACAGAGACTCCGTGTTGCTGGATCAGCAGGCAGAAGCGTGGTCAGAACATAAGCCAGGAGGTCATCAACAGCCAAGCAGAGCAGGTACCGGAACGTGAGACAGAAGCAAGGACAGGATACAGGCCAGGTTCGGTACACAGTCAGGCAGCAAGGTACAGAAGAATGAAGCAGGCACAGGGTTCCAACACAAGCCGGGGTCACAGGAAGGAAGGCAGTTAGAAGTCAAAGGGAAGGTTCAGGTGCAAGCCAGGTAAAACACAGGAATGCTGGAACAGATCAAACACAGGTAAACGGGAGCAAGCTGAAAGACCACTCAGCAATCTGTGTATGTCATTGCTCTGTTTAAATAGACCGGCTGGCGTCAGTGTGTGCACGTGTGCACGCGCGTGTGCCTGTTCATGGTCGGCCATGCCCACCTGTTTGCAGGCGTGCGCGTCCGTGCATGCGCCAGTTCACATTATTCTTGGCGCACACACTAATGTGCCTGCGCACCAACACGCGTCTATCAACCGGACTTCTCTTACAACTGCATTTTCTGTCTCCATCTGATTCATGGTTCCTGACTCGGGCTGAACAAACTCAAGGGGCTCCTACGGGGGTAGCTCTACACATGGGAGTTCGTCTGGGCTATACCGCTACTCTGCAATCAACTTCTCAAGACAGCACCCCTACAAGTATCAAGATTGAACCTGTTAATGAAAACCCAGAAAGTTTAAGCCAAGCAGACTCAGCCGAAGAGGCTATCTCACCTGAAGCCATGATTGGGCCAGAGTTCATCACATCCTTGTGAAAGTTCACGGTCAAATGCTCAAAGAACACCCCCACATTCACTGGAATTCAGTACTGAGGGCTAAGAACACTCTCTGGGAAGCAACCGGTGCCTTCTACTCAACGTTGGGTCGGGGGAAGTGACTGTTCCTAGTTTGGAAATAGCCATCCTGAAATTGCAGATGTCCCAAGTGATGGAAATGCTGAAGCTGCTGGCAGCTAGAATCACCACGTTGCCTAGCGAAGGTGCCTCAGAACCCACACAGACCTCAACTCCTACAGATGTTCTTGCAGAGAAGTCTATGAATCAAGTGGTCTGTCTCAACTGCAGAGGAGTGGGCCATTACTAGTGGGTCAGCACAAGTCCACTACAGCATTCCAGCAAGCTCCAAGATGGCAGCAGGAATCCTCAGAGGGCCCCGGCAATTAACTCAAGGGGCAGTGAGGTAGCTTGTCTATGAGCATCTGTTAAGTTAAATTGGAAGCAACCAGGCCCTTTCATCATCCTTGAAGTGGACGGTCAGAGAGAAGACATGAGTGTGGAGACAATTCCCGAAGTGGCTTCAACTAAGGCATTGCAGAGAAGTCACAGGAAGATCTTGGTTAGTGTCCGCGACCTAACAACCTCGCCTGTAAAGATGCCGCTTGGATGTTGCTAGGACAGGTGAGTCCAGCCACCCCAGCCTCACCGTCTCATTTGGTGGGGAAGAGCAAAGGATGGAATCCCTGTCAAGGAGTTCTATCTGAAGAATTCTCCTTTCACCTGAATGGAAGGAAAGGGCCAAGACTCAGCTCCTGATGGCAGGCTGAGTTTTCCAAGAGTGAGTTTGATGTGGGGTGTGCAAAGAGTGCCCAACACCAGATCCACCTTCAAGAGGATAAGCCATTCAGAGAGAGTCAGACGGATTCCTTTGGGGGACTTGAAAGACCTGCTTGAACAGCTGGCAAAACTAAAGAGAGCAGGTATCCTCCGAGAGTCCTGGAGTCCATACACTTCCCCGATATTGGTGCTATGGAAGAAAAATGGGTCCCTGAGGTTGTGCATCAATGGCCAATGCACTAAAATGTAGCACCTACCCCACATTTCCATGGGCCTGGTGGTGACCCCCAGAGGCAGGGAGGGCCAACATACATCCTAAGGCCGCGTACACACGGGCGGACTGTCTGCCCAACTTAGTCCGCGGAAACACATTTGAGCGGACAGTCCGCTCGTGTGTGGGCTTCAGCGGACTTTTTCAGCGGACAGTCTGACGAACAAAGTCTTACGGAATTTCCGTAAGATTGTCCGTCCAAACTTGGTTTGAGCAGACAGTCCGCCCGTGTGTGTGCCAGTCCGCTGTACTTTCGAAATGAGCGGACTTTTCCCGCCTGGAGAAAAGTCTGCTCATTTCGAGCGGGTATCCAGGTAGGCGGAGCACGCGACGGAGACGTCGCAGGCCCCACCGCCTGGTATGGACTTAAAGGGGAACCCCAACGCCGAAAAAAATCGGCGTGGGGGTGCCCCCCAAGTCCACAACAGACCCTTGTCCGAGCACGCTACCCGGCCGGCCAGGAAAGGGGGGCGAGCGAGCGCCCCCCCCTCCTGAGCCGTACCAGGCCGCGTGCCCTCAACATGGGGGGTGCCTTGGGGAAGGGGGGGCCGCGCGGCCCCCCCACCCCAAAGCACCTTGTCCCCATGTTGATGAGGACAAGGGCCTCTTCCCGACAATCCTGGCCGTTGGTTGTCGGGGTCTGCGGGCGGGGGGCTTATCGGAATCCGGGAGCCCCCTTTAATAAGGGGGCCCCCGGATACCGGCCCCACACCCTATGTGAATGAGTATGGGGTACAATGTACCCCTACCCATTCACCTGTAAAATAAAAGTACCAAAAAAAAACACAACACACGAGATAAAATATTTTATTGCACAGCTCCGGGGTTCTTCCGTCTTCGGGGGTCTTCTCGCCGGACTCCTCCGCTATCTTCTTGTAGCTCTTTTGCTAGCGGAGGAGTCCGGCTTTCTTCCTCCCCGCCGCCGGCCTCTTCTCCCGACTTCGGGGGTCTTGTCCCCCTCTTCGGTTCTTCTGCCGGGCCACCGCGCCTTCTTATAGCTCTTTTACAGGCGGTGGCCCGGTCTTCTGTCGCCGCCGTCGCCGCCGCCTTCCGTTCTTCTTCTTCTTCTTCTTCTCCAGGAGATGTTGCCTCGACGATCTCTCCGGCCGGAATGCCAGGGACGCACTGCACGGCCACTTATATAGGGACAATGGGGCGGTGTCACATGGCTTTATGTCACATGGGTTGGTCACATGGGTTGATGTCACATGGGGACTATGACATCGTAAGGGGGCGGGGTCACCATGTGACTCCGCCCCATTGTCACTATATAAGTGGCCGCGCAGCGCGGCTCTGGCATTCCGGCCGGAGAGATCGTCGAGACAACATCTCCTGGAGAAGAAGAAGAAGAAGAAGAAGAAGAAGAACGGAAGGCGGCGGCGGCGACAGCGGCGACAGAAGACCGGGCCACCGCCTGTAAAAGAGCTATAAGAAGGCGTGGTGGCCCGGCAGAAGAACCGAAGAGGGGGACAAGACCCCCAAAGTCGGGAGAAGAGGCCGGCGGCGGGGAGGAAGAAAGCCGGACTCCTCCGCTAGCAAAAGAGCTACAAGAAGATAGCGGAGGAGTCCGGCGAGAAGACCCCCGAAGATGGAAGACCCCCGGAGCTGTGCAATAAAATATTTTATCTCGTGAGTTGTGTTTTTTTTTGGTACTTTTATTTTACAGGTGAATGGGTAGGGGTACATTGTACCCCATACTCATTCACATAGGGTGTGGGGCCGGTATCTGGGGGCCCCCTTATTAAAGGGGGCTCCCGGATTCCGATAAGCCCCCCGCCCGCAGACCCCGACAACCAACGGCCAGGGTTGTCGGGAAGAGGCCCTTGTCCTCATCAACATGGGGACAAGGTGCTTTGGGGTGGGGGGGCCGCGCGGCCCCCCCTTCCCCAAGGCACCCCCCATGTTGAGAGCACGCGGCCTGGTACGGCTCAGGAGGGGGGGGAGCTCGCTCGCCCCCCTTTCCTGGCCGGCCGGGTAGCGTGCTCGGACAAGGGTCTGTTGTGGACTTGGGGGGCACCACCACGCCGTTTTTTTTCGGCGTTGGGGTTCCCCTTTAAGTCCATTCCAGGCGGCGGGGCCAGCGACGTCTCCTTCGCGGGCCCCGCCTACCTGAAGACGCGCTCGAAATGAGCGGACTTTTCTCCGCGTGTGTGGGCGAGTCCGTTCATTTCAAAAGTAGAGCGGATTGTATGGCGGACTTAGTCCGCCGTATTAGTCCGCTCAAAAAGTGCCGTGTGTGGGCAAGTCCATTCATTCAATAGTTTGGACGGACTGTCTGTCGGATTGTCTGACGAACTTAGTTGGCCAGACAATCCGCCCGTGTGTACGCGGCCTAAGGGTGCAGGTTATTAGGCATGGTGGGTGATGTACAAGATAGAAAGATTGGGCGCCAGTCACTTTTATGCTCGAACAAAGAGAAGTGTATTTCTCACAACAGGAAAATGTGGGAGAGAGGGGATAGGGCACAGAACACCCTTAGTCAAAAATAGTAATGATCAGCAAACAGGCAGACTCCTAAGCCCACGTACACACGGTCGGAGATTTTGGCAACCAAATCCGTCGGATTTTGCCCGTCGGATTTAGTCCGACGGATTGTGTCCGAAACTGTTGCATACACATGGTCGGGCCAAGTTGTCTGATTTCGCAGGTGGCCAAGAACGCAGTGACGTAAGCCGTGTACGGCGGGACTAGAAAAAGGAAGTTCAGCTCCACGTCCAGCACCCTTTGGGCTCCTTCTGCTGATCTCGTGTTTTAGTAGAAGTTTGGTGAAAGACGATTCGCGCTTTTCAGATTAGTGATTCAGATCGCTACTGCTCTTCAGTTTCTGCTTGTCTTTGCGTATCTGATAATCAGTGCGTGCAGTCATTAAGTATTTGCTTCTCATTGTGGACTCTATCTTGGTATAGTACACTTTGAAAGGCATTTTTTATTGTCTGCTTGCTTCTGCTATTCAGGTCGTCCTTTCAGGCCTTGCTGTTTAGCGTTGCTTTCTGGTGTCCGTTCTGACCAGCCGACCGTTTTCAAAACATGTTTGGTCTACGTACTCCATCGTACAGTTTGTGCTGTGCAGGGGTTCTTACTTTGACATAAGCCAAAGGGCTTGTGTCAAAGTCAAAGTAAGAACCCCTGCACAGCACAAACTGTACGATGAGTACGTAGATGAAACACGTTTGGACGACCAAGAATTGGTTGCGCCAGCGTCACCAGTTCTCCCACATGCCTTTGCTCCGTGAGATCCGCGAGAATAATCCTGATCATTTCTGGATTATTCTCAGGATGACGGACCCTGTTTTTCACTGTCTGCTGGCTTTGCTGTCACCTTATATCACCAGGCAGGATACCTGCATGCAGCAAGCCATCACTCCGGAGCAGAGGCTCATCGCCACGTTGCGCTACTTGGCGACAGGGAGAAGCCTTCAGGACCTCAAGTTCTCTACAGGCATCTCCCCCCAGGCTCTGGGGATCATTATTCCAGAGACCTGTTCTGCCATCATTCAGCTCCTGCTGAATGACTATATTATGCTAAGTTTTAACCTTAAACATCACATTCTATGTATTTCATGATTGCTAATGTCTTGCATTTCTTTCCTCATTCCCTAATTACCATCATTGCAACATGCTCTAATTCATATGCTCTGCCCCTTTGTCCTCATGCAGATTTGCCCCACTAACTTCCCCACCATGCTCTTCTTGGCCCCTACAACTATAGTCTAGTCACTTGACAATGTCTTTTGTCAGCTCTATAGTATTGCTTTCCCCTAAACACCCCCTAAAATCTCTACGAATGTGATGTGTGTGCTTCAATTCATGCAAAGTGACCTTTTTATTGTTTTTTTGGAGTTGTGCCAAACTCATTAGTAACCCCCCTCTCCACAATTGATACCTCAGCTGATAGCAATCTTCTATCTGATGACTTGACCCAACCCAATACACACTCTAAATACCTTTTTCATGCTAACATTTATGGAACAATTCACCAAAGCATGTAGTGTAAGGGCCTCAATACTTTCAAATGCTATTTTGATTTTTTTAACACATTCATTTTCTTGCTATGTAATAGCAGAATGTCAACATGTGCTTCCATTTTGTTATTATGACACTTCTTACCTGTCCGGTGGGCTGGCAATAGTGTAACTAAGGAGGGGCTTCACAAAGTATCACACATTATTTAGGCATTCAGCTCTCAATCAAGTGAAGAGGGTTACCTGTCCTAAACATCCCCCCTCATTTTTTAGCAAGGGCCCATCAGATGGGGGGGATGGGGGGGATGGGGGGGGGGGGGTTAGGACTCTCATAAGGGGACCTTATACTTTAGGCTTTAAATACTCATTTTAAAAAATGTTATACAAATTTTGTCCAAAAATGTGGGTGTCTAATCTGCATGCAATGTTGATTTGTAAAATTACTAGTTTTTTTTCTTGTGTCACTACACAGTGTCCTTCAACGCCACAGGAATGGCAGACTGTGGCCTCCCACTTTGCCATTTTTCGTCAAGTTGTGCCTTTTTCACCAACAGTGCAAACCCAAGTTCAGAGTGAGATGAGGGGACAGTCTCTTCTTCAGATAATCTTATTATGTTGTGGGTCTGCTACACACACACACCTTCTTTTTTTAACTAATGTGTACTGCATTACTGATCTAAATCATGCTCATTTTCAGCACCATGGCAGGAAAATGGCATGATTGTCCAAATTGACACATCACTGTGGGTGCTTTTTACTAAAGGCACATCCACTATGCACTACAAGTGCACTGCAAGAGTACACCTGAAACTGCACTTGGAGTGCAAAGTGGAGTTGCCTTTAGTAAATTGCACTCCTTCTCAGCACAAACTCAAATTTCACTACAAAGACATTTTAAGCCCAATGAAAAAAGAAAGCCACACATTGTTGAGAATTCAACTTTTTAATACAAGCACATTCATATGTGCGTTTAGTAAAGGTTTTTACAACAAACCAAGATATTTTGGGATCCAAAACCGAGTTTAATAATATTTATTTTTTAGTTGTTTTTTTTGTGTAAACAGGCATGTATCAAAGCGTAAAATACAGAACACAGGAACTTACAAAGTTCAACTTGGAAAAGTGAAGACAATATCAGACATGAGTATGTACAAACTGGGCTGATATTGCCTTCATCACATGGGGTGTGACCCCTGAAAAAAACACATTTGGAAGATGCACACAGTGTGTCAACATGTGCTATCTCCCATCATGGGGTATCAATGTACATGCTTTGGGGCTGCAACCCCTTCATCTCAGCCACTTTACACAAAACATGTACATTGATCCCCCATGATGGGAGATAGCGCATGTTTACACACTCTGTGCATCTTCCAAATTTGGAATTATGCAAAATACAACATTTTTTGGATAAAAAGCAAAAATAAAACCCTATCTAGTTTTTTCGTTTTCACACTCTCCCCAAAACATCAATGATGTTCTTCATTTTATTTTTAACATCATTGATGTTTTGTTGTACAATTTCCAAATCCCTATTGCACCCCATTATCTCCCCGATCAAGATCTGGGCACTTTCACTGGTAAAACGGGAATCTTCCTCCACATCACCTAGAAAAAAAAAAAAACAAACACACCATGTAATCCAAATATGGTGATATACATTGATGAGCTTACCGGAAGCTGTGTTCTCCGACACTCATCTGTTGTGGTGACAATTTGGCCAACCTCCACGATCTCTCCTTCTTCCTCTTCCTCCTTCTCCTGCTCCTGCTCCTGCTCCTCTGTTTCTTCTTTTGGAAGTTGCCCTTCTTTGGGGGGGGTGTGGTCCCTGGTGTCCTCATACTTGCCGAGTCTTCTCTCCCCTATGAGAATGTAAACAAAGATTAATTAGCACACAGAGGGCATAAATAGGAATATGAAACATTGCTTGGAAGTGTTGTACAATGTGTTTTTGGGCCGAGTTCCAAGGTGAGAACATTATTGGGGCCACTTTGTTAAGCTGGAATACTTCCCTGCAGAACGATGTTTGCTACGAACGAACGAAACCATGACCTTGAAAGTGGCCATTTTAAAATGCACAACATGAAATCAAAGCACATGGAGCATGTATGCAAGCAAGAATAATCATATGAACACACGACAACTACTTACTTTTTTTAAGAACACGCTTGATCCTTAGGTACTGCTCGTGCTCCCTCAGTTTCAGGTCTGACCAGCGTTTTCTCAGTTGATCCTTGGATCGGTGTACCCCAAAATTCTTCAGAAGACTCTTCACAACTTTATTCATGATCTTGGCCTTTCTGATATTTGGGTTTGGGTAAGGTCCATACTTCCCATCATAGTCGGTCCTGTTCAATATGTCGACCATCTCCAACATCTCTCCAAAAGACATATTTGAAGCCTTAAATCTTGTCTTCCTGGATCGGGACGTTTCAGGCTCCGGGCTTTCCTCACCCTCCTCCTCGTTAGTGGAACTATTATTGCGCACCTGCGTTCTCTCCGCCATGTGCTCTCCCCACTGCGTGGGAAGCAAAGGGGCGGGGAATAGTCTGGAAAGAACGTCAGGGGCGGGCGGAGTTTCACACATGCGCACTGTATATAAAACGCCACACATGTGTATCGTCCGTACGATCTGGGAGGAGAGTGTGAGTCACGGACGCGGGAAACGAAGGTAACATTTTTAACTTTGTGCTTCACTAGACTAGACTGCTTGTATCTAGGCCGCTGTTGGGACAAGATTAGGAGGGATTTTAATTGCATTATTAGTATTTGAGGGTTTGTCTTGTGTTGTGTCTTGCAGAAAAAATGGACGCATTCAACAATGCCAACTTTATGGGGCTATTCCTCGAGCTCTACATGGAGATGCCCTGCCTGTGGCAGTTCCACAACAAATTTTATAATGACAGATCAAAGAGGAACGCAGCACTGGAGAAACTGCTTGCTTTGGTGCAGATCAGGGTCCCCACGGCAGACATGACATATCTGAATTGCAAAATTGTGACCATGAAGCTTACATATTTCAGGGAGAGAAAGAAACATCTGGAGTCCTTGAGAGCAGGAGATCCAGATGCTGTTTATTACCCCAGGATGGTGCACTTTGACAGGCTGCATTTTCTGGTAGACCAAGGGGTACCCAGGCCACCACTCAGGCCACCACTCTCCATGCTTCCTCCAAGGCATCCTTCACCCCCAGCTGAGGCTTCTGATGACCAACCTGGGCCTTCCAGGCAGCACCATGTGGTGGGGCCAAGCTTGAGACAGGTATTGCATTGTTGAACATATTTCTTGTGTTACATTTAATGATGTTAACTAGATGTTCTTATTGATCAGTAAGTTGAGATTTTTCCAAGTGGTTTACATCTCAATAGACAGTAGTGACCAAAAATGATTGGGACGGGAAAGAAAAATGCTGGTGTCAGAATGATAGTCTGTTCTATTTGGTAACAGTCAAATAGCAAAAGCCAGGAGCACAAAATGTTGTGATTGATGATCAAAAAACTAAAACTATGTCCCCTTTTCATACACAGGTAGACCTCAGTCGGGGGGAGGCTGTGGCAAGTGGCAGCCAGGAGGTCCACCAACGCCCTCCTTCTCCTCCTGCCCCAGCTAGAGGAGCCCAGCCACAGCCTGGAAGGATGCCTGGTGGGAAGTCCCAAAGGAAGACCAGAGAGTGATGGCCTGGGATGAGTCTGGTGTGCCAGAAGATGCAACCTCTTCAAGATCACCATCCTGGGGACAGAAATGGCATCTGAATTTCCTTCTCTCTAGGACTTCAGGAGCAGACTTCTCTCCCTGAGAAATCTACTCCTCAGGCCACAAATTTTTTTATATCTCATTTATTCATGTCTTCCCTGGGGGCCAAAGGCTGCACCAAAGTTAAGAAGTTTCTCCAGTGCTGCGTTCCTAGTTTTATTTTCGAGCAAACAAAATAAAAATTTTTTTTTTTTGATGAAATACTTGTGTAATGTGTTTTCCTTCAAAAAGTAGAGTTTATTTGTGAGCAGGCAGGTACATTTCCAAAATACAAAGTGAACTAAAGAACAAGGGGTACCAACACTAAACAACCTCCTGTAGATTAAAAAATAAAAATAAAATATAAAAAATACAATAATGTTGTTGTTGTAAGTTTACACCCAAAAATAAAAAGTAAAAAAAAAGGATAAATGACCAGTGTCATTAAAGGAGATTTTTAGGGAATTCCCCCCCCCCCCCAAAAAAACATCCAAAAAAACAAACAAAAAAAAACATTGTGTAGATGTGACTTAAAATAAAATTGTATTGCTGAAATGGTTAAAAAAGAGTAATGAAATCCGTTCGGGAGAAGTGTGTGTGACTATGAGCATCAAAAGAAGTCGGTTCTTGCAGCATTGTAAAGAACAAGAGAATGCGCTTGATGACTGATTTTTTAACATTGCAGCGTGACGAATGTGCTTTATCGCTTACGAGCAGTAGTTTTACCTGAACGAGCGCTTCCGTGTCGGAATTTGAATGTGAGCATGCGTGGCACTTGGTCCGATGAAAATGCTCTACACATGATCGGATTAGGTCCGTCCGGCCCAGTTGGTCGGGAAATCTTTCCAACATGTTGTAAAATTGGGTCGGACGGAGATTCGGACAGAATCAGTCCGATGCATACCACACACAGTCGGATTATCTGACGACACGGTCCGATAAGACTCATTCCGACAGATTCTCCGACCGTGTGTACGCGGCATTAGACAAAAAGGTAAGATAAGGCAGACAGCAATACAGGAAACGAGCCTTTAAGCTGAACTAGCACATCTGTACTTTGTAGGATAGGCTGTCTCCTATATTAACTGAGCTTTACTCAAATCGTTAGAATTCTTTGGATGAGTTCTTTCTTGAAGCTCCCCCAGCCACCTCATGGGTCCCCGGTCCATGAAGAGTCACCTCTGGTACTTCTCCAGAACTCCATCTCTCTCAGAATTGTTTCTGGAAATTAAGCAGGCTTTCTCAGCAGAATCGTGAACACCCAGATAGGCCTAGTAGCCAGGAGAACACCTGGATAGGCCTCAGGCTTCAGGACTAGCAGCCAGGAGCTGTTCCACATGCAGCCCACCCAGACCGCAGCCTGGGCGGGGAAAACACTGATCACCTGACTCCTTCCAAATAAATACCACCTCTCAGCATTCATAGCAGGGAATCTGGCTGAGAAAGGTATGTTTATTCATAACCTGAAATCACTGTAGCTCATCATATTAATGTCAAAGGCAACGGCGTCATCTACTGACAAAGGAGAAGCCACAGATTAACAGGATTAGGAAGAAAGCCATTTGACCACTAAACACTACAAATTAGCCAGGCTGGCTGTCGCCCAGCACAACTAAATTTACCTGTAGCCCTGCTTTGGGATAAGGGTGTTACATTATAAAAGTGCAATATTAGTAAATGTGCTAAAAGCAGAGGAAGATGGAAAGTGACAGTATATCAATGTGGCTTGACCAGCTAAGTAATATGGGTGATCGCTTTTTTGGCAATAAAAAATGCTAATATCTCAAACCAAACCTAATTTTTGTCATTCGTTATGCCTAAGAATGTGGTTCTAAACAATGCAGATCAATGTGGAATACAGTTACTGACTAAGGTCAAGTGTGAAAGTAAAAGAGAACATGGAAAATAAGGACACAGAGAAGGGATTAGAACATCTGACAGGTTTTTATTGCTGTCTTTGCTTCTGCTGACCGTTATCACTGAGTGCCGGTTCACACTAGCGCGATGCCATACATCGCATGTAATTCGCAGCGCACTGCTGTTCACATTACATGCGATGTCTGTGCGGGTGTGATGTTAGCCATACAGATAGTATGGCTGATATCGCACCGCATTCGGTCCAAACACGCACAGGACCCTTTTTTATGTTCGGACCAGAATCGGATCGCATTTGTGTTCACATATATGCGATCCGATTCATATCCGAACTGTCAGTTCGCAGTGCGATATGCGAGCTGAAATGGGGGTGTCGTTAACATATAATGACATTCCCCAGCAGTTCGCATATGGCAGTGTGAACTGCCGTGCGTGCCGAGTGCGATGCGGGAACCCGCAGTTGATTCAGGGTTCTTGCATCACACTAGTGTGAACCGGCACTGAAAGTGAAACTAAAAGAAAATTCCCAAATTGAGTGGTCAAAAGGACAGGAATAGAAGGGAAATTTTCCAATTGGGACCCATGTTCTGGTGACTCTAACTTTGTAGGCATTTCATTTAACTACCCGTTTTGGCTATGGAACAGAAAGTGTAGGGAAATCTCCCCAATGGGAAACAGATGGCTAATAAAACATATAGTACATGGTTTATAACTCTCCCTTACTCTATCCAAAATGAAAAAAAATAAACTTTTGCCTTTAGTTCTATTTTAATGGTTAGTCCAGGGTAAATGTCTACTTCCCTGTTCATCCATCCAACATTTTTTTCTGGTACACGGTTTAAAGAAATGCCCATTGTTTAGGTATTTCCCTGAACCATAAACAATTTATGATGTGATTTACGGGACACGGAATATGAGTCTGTAAAACTGGCAATCGCTGGTAGCCAGAAGTCCAGAAAAAAATATGAAATAGGAGGATATTTACCATGAAGCTGAAGGCATGATGGTATGATCGGGGTATAAAACAGAGTTTGGTTATGTGTAGTGTAGTTCCAGTAACTTTTAGATAAGTAAGAACGAAGAGAGAAAGTTAAGTAATGACCACTGATATTGATTTCACTCATCCCTATATAAAAGGAACATTTTACTTCATACACTAGATATCAAACAAAGCATTTATTTGGATGTGTTTGACAGATGAGCAATTATACTTTAAGGAAAGATTGGTTATACAGTTTAAAGATTTATGGAAATTGTTTTTTTAATCCTTTTATGTTTTTACATGAAAATTTATGACTTGTATCATATAGCCTTCAGGCCATGAGATACAACAGAATATTATGCCAAGAATACACAAAGCTTGAGATATAATGACCCTAACAGTCACGAGTATAAATGTGGAAAAGGGTAATTTTCAGTGTTAATGTGATACTTGAAAGGCTTCACATATGACATGGAAACCTCCTTTACAAAAGGAACCATTATTTCAGACAGACAGCATTATAAAATGTGCTAGATTGAGATCAGTTTCATGTGTATCATGAATGTTTTTCCAGATCTTGTCTTATAATGTCTTTCCAGGAATTACTATTGTAAGAAGACAGTGCAGCTTTCGGTTTAGGAAATGTTAAAATGTTGGATGTTACATTTCAAAAGCAAAGATGATCTGCTAAGTACATTAAAAGTGAAAGATAATTCAAATTGGATTTTACGATTATGTCATACTGCACTTTGTACAATGCTCTCTAACTTTCTGAAGAAAAACTTGCAGTGTGGGGAGATCCAGAAGATAAGCTATTACGGATAGTGAGGGAAGAGTTGCAGAGGACTTGAGAGTGGATGGGGAAACTGGAAGAGAAACAGTGTGGCTGTCTGTGTTGGTGGTATCCTGCAAGAGAACATAGTGTGGATGATGAGAGAGAGCTGTCAAAGAATGTAACATGTACAACACATTCTTTGGAGAGCATCCATAGAATGTAGTGTGGCCCAGAAAGTGTGGTGTGGTGGAGGAGAGATGCCACAAAGAACTAAAAAGATGAGAGTGACTTAAAAGAACATAGTGAGGACAAACTGTCTGTATTCAGGGTGGCTAGTTTATCCTTAACCACATGTAACAGCTTGATGTGTGATTACATGCAGATAGCTGCATTAACCTGTTAACTTGTTGCATTCAAATTTGCTACCCATGGTGATGTAGGAGCCTACATGACTGTGTGAACGAGGCCTTAAAGCAAACCATCCTAGGACTGTGCTCCACATTTTTTGTAATTGTCCGAAAATCCAGCCATTTTGGCAAGATGTAACCGCTGTCATTAAAACGACACAGTACTGTTGATCTGTATGACACCCAGTGGCCTGCCTGTTGCACTTGACTGAGAGACCTGTCAAAAAATACAAAACTTCTCATATGAAAGCTCTCTGGTTTACTAAAGTTAACTGCCAGGACATGGAAGACCTTACAGCCATGCTGCGCAACATTAAAGAGTTGTATACTGAAACCTGGAGACCCTGGAACTATTTAGTGTACACCAACACCTACTGTACCTCCCTGTCCAACTCCTTGGGAATCCCTTCCTAACTGGGAGAGGGGTGACCTTTCCAGCCTTTCCTCATTTCTTTCCTGTCCTTTCCTCCCTCACTTTCCCTTTTGGTTACACCCTCACACCCTGTCTACTCTAATGCACTTTCTTCCGTACTCCCTGTCCCTCCCCAGCCTCTGACCTCCCTCTTGAGTGACCACCTGGTCCCATGCATGGCAATTGACTATGCTCTTTTGAGTTTAATGGCCCAGTACCCCCCCCCCTCATTTTCAGTTACTGGAGCATCGCTCCATTTTAGTTTATGCTCTAAATGGATGATGTGTGTTGAAGGGTTGCAGAGTTCCCCTCCCCCAAGGAGAGAGCATGGGCCCTCAGTTCATCTTCCCCCTGCTCGCCCCCCATCTCCTGTCACAGCACAGGAGGGGGAGAGGACAGAGAGGGTGGCTCTGTGGATTATAGCCACCGGTGGTCCAGTACCCCTCCCCTCCCTTTGGCTGGAGGGAGGACCAATGAGCAGCCAGAGAGAAGCATGATGGGACGTGTAGTCCCAAGTACAAGCAGCCCCACTGTGGAGCACAGGTGGTAAACTACAGCCCCAACATGGCCGGAAATAAGGGGAGGGATATCCTGGAGCCTGGGAAAAGGAAGAGAGGAGGAGTGTGTGAGTGGAGGAGAGAGCTTGCTGAGGAGAGAGAGAGGGAGACGAAGAGAGAGACACAGGCTTCTACAGAGCACTTCTGAAAGAGTGCAGGAGAGGTGAACTGTGTGGTGGAACTCCATCTAAAAGAGAGAGCCACACTGTCTAGCAGCATCTGCAAGGGGAGCAGAGAACTACGCTTTTCCCAAGAACACCTTCAGAGTGCTGAGAAGAGACTGAGGAGAGAGGATAGCTGAGGGGGTCCAGCCACATGGTTCGCCACAGTTCAGTCCATTGAACATACTCAGCAACCCAGTACCACCCAGCAGGGGTGACCCACACCGCTTCATGGATCGCAATACCCATCCAGGTAGTTTGTCGGCTGCTGTCCAGTCACCTTGCCAGTTTAGCTACCAGCCATCCTGATCGGCTGACAGGAGGTGATCCGGTGCCTTACAACATTGGTAGGAGCCTGAACCAGCATTGGGAATCTCTGTTGTGTCATTGCACAGAGGATTGGTGAGCAGGTGAAAATCCAAACATCCTTCTTAATACAGTACAGGCACTGCATGCAGACACATATTCCCCTTTCTAGTGTCAGAGAATGCTTGTTTGGAGCTGCCACCTTTAGCCAGTCTGTTCTTACAAACCACTACCTAACAGAATATCCTAGATGATTACTGTATCAATTTTGCTTGATTAAACATACTCTCTTTAAAAAGGGCCCCAAAGTTTTCTAGCAGAAGACACTAATACTCTTCAACCCAGGACCTGTAACGTTAGGAAACTGTGCTTACTGTACCAGTTTAACCCATTTCTTTTTTTTTTTTTGTGTTCACCTCTCAATGGTGTTTGTGGCCCAGAAGGAGCTGATAAGTTGACAAACCTTCTCCCCTCCCTCTCAGCACCATGCTATGAACAGATACAATTTTTTTGGCATTTAACACACACCCCAATTTAAGAGGGAAGCTTCAGATTTATTTTTCTTCTAAATAAACCACTTTGAAGCAAAATAATGGTCAGTGAGCATCAATGCAGCCTGATTAGTGTCCAACTGCAGCCTCAATGCAGCCTAATTTGGGCCCATCTGCAGCTTCAGTGCAGCCTGATCTGTGCCCATCTGCAGCCTGATCTGTGCCCATCTGCAGCCTGATCTGGGCCCATCTGCAGCCTGATCTGCACCCATCTGCAGCCTTATCTGTGCCCATCTCTCCCATCAATGCAGCTCACCATCTCTCATATCTTGCAGGAAATCACTAAGCCGCCATCTCCTGTTTACTCGGCAAACACATACATGGTCCCGCCTCCGTCATCGACATTGAACCAGCTCCTGTGATAGACAGAACACTGGTCCAATGCCAGGGGTGGAGGAGGGACTGTGTGTGTGACGTTAGAGCTGAGTGAGAGCCACGTGGAGAGGAGATGATGGCTTTGGGAATTCCGGTGGCACTGATCCCCCTCCTTCCCCTCCGAGGTACGCTATTGGCATATAACATGCACCACACCCCCCCCCCCCCCAATTTCCCCCCTATTTTTAGGGGAAAAAAGTGTGTGTTATACGCCGATAAATATGGTAGTTTACTGTCTTTTCTATACTAACAGTTGGCTCTATTGAAGGTTATTGTTTATATTGTATTGATTCTCTGTGGCAAGGTTTAACAGTGCTGTGATGTGTTAAACATTGATAATATATTAAACTTGTTTATCACTACCAGGTGTGTGTCTGTTTTCTTTGGTGACAATCCACAGCCAGGATAATGGTATTTTCCTCTTATGTCCTTAAATGTGTTTGCAGTGCCTAATCTTATTTAACCAGGTATGTCAGAGGGGCTGAGGTCATTCTTGGAGTTGAGGCAGTGATCAAAGAACCCAAAATCACCAAGGGGCTTCTTCAGGGGTGCGCTACATGTGGGGGATCTTCTGGGATCCCTACTTGTTTACAAAGGGGCAGCTTATGGTTGACTGACGATGTTGAAGCTTGTCTGATCCAGTTGAATATATTGGATGTGAGCCCAGTAAGTTCAGGCCAAGCAGGATCATTGGAAGAGGTTACTCTACCGACACCTATAGCAATGATTGGACCAGAGTTCATTTCTGCCTTGGGAGCTTTCATGGAAAGGTGCCAAAAGAGTAACCTAACATACACTGGGTCCGAATTTCGAAAACTGAGAGCTTTTTCAGGAAAGTAACCAGTGCCTGCCAGATAGGACAGCTTTGAGGAGTGGCTGGAGCAAGCCATGCAAGCTTTAGATGAATGAGACGTTGCCAAGGCCCAGAAAAAAATACTTACTGAGAGCTAAGGGGTCTGCCTTAGAAGCCGTTCACAATTTAAAATTCAGCAAACAGGATTGTACTGCTCAGGACTACTTGAGTGTTCTGCAAAATGTTTTTGGGCGAACAGAAAAGGCCTCTGACCTTATGTATCAGTTTGAACATACCTATCAAAATGAAGGGGACAAGCTATCTGACTATATGAGGTGTCTAGACAAGATTATGCACCAGGTATTGCTAAAAAAGGGCTTGGATCCCAGGTAAGTGGATGAGGTCCGGGCACAGCAGGTTATGAGGGGAGCTCAACCCCTAGACTCTATTACAATCCAGCTGAAAACACAAGGAGACAGAGGAATCTTAATATATCCTGATTTAATCCGAGTTGTACCAAAAGAGGAGGCCATGTTGAAAAACATAAAGAAGACCCTGAAATCAAAGCCTGTTGCTGGGGTTAGAGTAGCTAGTAGACTGATAGCAACACAGAGATAGTGCTTTTGAAAACCCACGTATTGTACTTGATGGAGATGATGACTCTACTGACAGTCAGGACCACTGTCTCATCTGTTGAGGCAGTCTCAGAGTCCAAGCAGTCTGTAAACCTTATGGTTGTCCAGGTCGAGAAGCCAGTAAATCGAGGGGTTTGCTTCAACTGTGGAGGAGTGGGGCACTACCGACCTATTTGCCGCAGCCCACCGAAGTCTGAAACCCAGCATCCAAATCCAGCGGGAAACTTCAGAGAGGGACTGCTACCCACCCACTCCCAACTCTGACAGCGGACCCAGAAGACAGAGGGATCGGGCCCCTTGAGGACCAGTGGGAGGCACATGCAACCAGGGACTGCTACCTGCCCGGGACAGTCCCTTGGAAGGAGCAGAGCACCTCACCCAGAAGGAGAATGGACCCCGCACATCCGCTGCTGGCCAGCATAGACATCCTATGGAAGATGCTGGGCATCACACACACCTACCCACAGACAGGGGGTGCACAGGTTGGACTTCAGACAGGGCTAGGGATCTCTCTCTCTCTCTCTGACCCCTCTCTTTCTCTTACTCCCTCTCTCTCTCTTTGACCCCTCTCTCACACCTTCTTTCTGATCACTCACTCTCTCAGCTCCCCTGCCTCACCCCTCTCTCTCTCTCAAACCCTCTCCTCTCTGATCCCTCTTTCTCACCCCCCTTTGACCCCTCTCTCTCACCCCGCTCTCTAACCCCTTTCTCATCCCTCCTCTGGCCCCTCTCTCTCACCCCCCTCTGAACCTGCTCTCTCTCGCCCCTCCTCTGACCCCTCTCTCTCACCCCTCCTCTGACCCCCCTCTCTCTCACCCCACCTCTGACCCCTCTCTGTCTTTCACCCCTCCTCTGACCCCTCTGCTACCTGCCCGGAACAGTCCCCTGGAAGGAGCAGAGCACCTCACCCAGAAGGAGAATGGACCCCGCACACCCGCTGCTGACTTTTGACAGTCAAAATGGGGATTTCCCTCCTGATCCCATGCCTAATGTCAACATGTGCTAGCTCCAATCATGGGGGATCAATGGATGTGTTTCGTACTAATTTGAGATTCGTACGAAACTAATCGCACATGTCTACTCGCAACTAACGTAGATGAGAGAAAATGGTTACACCCGTGAAACACATCCATTGATCCCCCATGACTGGAGCTAGCACATGTTGACATTAGGCATGGGATCAGGAGGGAAATCCCCATTTTGACTGTTAATTTGTATGCATCTTCAAAATTTGGCTTTCACGGGGGTGACATCAACCAATCTGATGAAGGCAATATCAACACAGTTTGGACATACTAACGTCTGATATTGCCTTCACTTTGTCAAAGTTGAACTTTGTAAGTTCCTGAGTTTTTTATTGTTTTATGGTTTTAAACATGCCTGTTTTAACACAAAAAAGGCTATTTGTACTGTCCAAAAAAAAAATTTTTAGTACTAAAATATGTTGGTTTGTTTAAAAACCCTTTTCTAGCACCCATGTGAATGTGCACAGAGTAAAAAGTTTTCTACTCAGCAATGTGTGGCTTCTTCTTTCAAGATAATTTTTTGGATTAAGTTGGTGTTTACACTAAAAGGGGGGTTATTTACTAAAGACAAATCCCCTTTGCACTACAAGTGCAGTTTCAAGTGCAGTTTCACGTGCACTTTTGCAGTGCACTTGGAGTGCAAAGAATTTCCCTAAATTCGTACATTCGGGAGGATCTGAAATACGAATTGTCATGCGTCCAAATTTTGTACGAAATACGAACATTTGTTTACAAATTTTCGGATCAGTCGTCGTTGCGTCGACGACTCATTATGCTTATTATGAGGGGCTCCCACCATCCCTGTGCTATGCTGACTTCCTCCTGGGGCTGTAACCAAATTCCTGTGCTGTGCTGACATACTGAGCACAGCAGGGGTAAAGCCCCAGGAGGAAGTCAGCACAGCACAGGGATGGTGGGAGCCCCTCATAATGAGCACATGGCTGCCATGCACAGCTGCTCCAGTTTTTGTCTGCTCCAGTTTTGATCCCCCGCACTGTATGGAGTCATCGAGGATATGCAGGGTTACTGGAAATTGTTTGGTGTTACCACACATGTGCTCTCCGCACATCCCCGGTGACCCCAAACAGTGTGGGGGATCTATCGAAACTGGAGCAGGCGAAAACTGGACTAGCGGTGCATGGCAGACAATTCGCTTCTCTCTTTCATTTTCAAATCTTAACGGGGCAACTGCTCCAGATTCTGTTTGCTCCAATTTTGATAAATTTCCCTAAATGTCTTTTTATCTGTTCTAGTAGTCATATGTGTAAATGAGAAGAATGGTGGGGGCACATTAGGGCACATCAGGGCACATTGGGGCACATCAGGGCATATTGGAGCACATTGGGGCACATTAGGGCACATCGGGCACATTGGGACACATTGGGGAACATCAGGGCACATTGGGGAACATCGGGAGACATTGGGGAACATCGAGGCACATCGGGGCATATTGGATCACATTGGGACACATTGGGGAACATCAGGGCACAGCGTTTACCAGCCAGCATGCAGAGTAGCGAAGGAAGCGTGTGTAATAAGTTCTCTCTCCGCTGCTCCCTGGACGGCCCCTCCTCTCTTCTTGTCCATCCCAGATGATGTCACAAGCAAATAGGGGTAGATGAGAAGCGAGGGGAGGGTGGAGGGACAGGGACCAACTAAGATCAAATGGCCATCTCTGCTGCAGACAGTCAGTTCAAGGAATGGTCAGACTGAGGGAGGGGTACCCCAGCTTTGGCAAATTGATTTTCAAAAATGCTAACTGCTCCATTAGCTGGGGGGACAACTAGGATCTTTGGGGTGACAGGATGTTTCCCGTCACAGAAAACACCCGCTCACTCTGGACACTTGTCGGAGGGCAGGACAGTAGCTCCTTGGCAATATCTGCGAGGGCAGGCCACTCTTCGCTCTTCTCCTGCGAAAAAAACATTGGATCTGTGGTGGGGTACACTGGTGGGGCTGACAAATAGGACATGACAACCTCCTTTGCTGATATGGGTTTCTTGGGGCGCACTATGCTGGAGGTTCCCATTAGGGTGTCAAGTGCCTCAGCCAAGACAGAAGATGCTCCGCTGGCAGGAGCTCTGCTCACTTCACTAGATGCATGGGAGAGGGGGTCTTCAATATCTTCTTCCTCCTCTTCCTCTTCTCTCAGCCTTACCATCTGCCTTTCCCTCTGATGCACCCTGTCGATTAGTCTGTCCCGCCATGTTGTCAGAGCACTACACTGCACAGCCATTTTTGCCCTTGATGCGAGGGTCACACATGGCAGCCAGCATCAGTTCTGGGCAAGAGGCGGTCAACTCCTGCCTGCGCCTGCCCAACTCCATCAGAAATGTGTTTAGCAGAGCCAACACATCAGGTTGAGGGCCACCACCAGGCAAAGGTTCCTCAGCCGACTTGAACTGCTCCAATTTGCTCTGAAGGTGGTTGAAGAGTGGGAGCACATGAGCAATGCCGGCATCCTCGCGGCTTAGGTGTTCTGTGACAGAGAGGAAAGGTTTGAGGACTGCCACAATCTGCCCAATTATGGCCCAGTCCTCCCTGCCTAAAGGTCTCTCTATGACAATGTTATGATCACAGGCCATGGCATGAAGAGCCTTCTGCTGCTCAAGGATGCGTTCCAGCATTGCTAGGGTTGAATTCCACCTAGTCCCCACATCCTGTTTTAGGCAGTGTTCTGGAAGGCCTGCCTTCCTCTGTTCCACCCTGAGTAGGTGGCTTTCCCTCACACTTCGATGGAAGTGGCCAGCCATCTTCCGACAAGAGTCCACTACTTTGGACAGCCTTCGATCGCCACCAGAAATGGTCTCCACCAACCGAAAACTGTCAGTTACCACCTGGTGGAGAAGGTGGGCTGAGCAGCGCACACTCACAAAGCTGCCATCCCTTACAGCCTTGACCATGTTGCTGCCTCCATCAGTGACGACATAGACAATCCAGTAGTTGCTGTCTGCCTGTCCAAACCACTGCAACAACATTTTCTGCAGGGCTTGCAGGATGTTTTGCGCTGTGTGCTTTTCATCAAGCATCTCAGCATGTAGGAGGAAGGAATGGTGCCCCTGTTTGTCAACTGCTGACGAGGATCCAGATGTTTGAACTACATCATGGGACACCTTGGCCTGCCACCAATGTGCCGTCAGGGACAGGAAGGCATGCTGGGCACTACATGCACTCCACAGGTCAGTGGTCAGGTGCACTGCCTGTCCACCTGCCCTTCCAATCTCCTCCTTGAGCACCCCGACACAAGACCTGTATAAGGCTGGCACCACAGTTTGGCTGAAGATTTTACATGATGGCCCACGGTACTGTGGTGCAACAGCCTGCATCAATTGCTTGAAGGGCTCACCTTCCACCATGTTGAATGGTGCTCCTCCAACTGCAATGAGCTGGCCAATCAGGCGTGTTATTTTACGACACCTGCGCCGAGACATACCCTTACTCTGAAAGCCACCAAAATCTTCCAGGGTGGCCTGGCTGGTATGGATTGGATGCGGGATGGTAACAGCATTCTTTTCTGCCTTATACTGGCTAGTGGTGCTGGCACTCATGGTGGCTGTAGCGGTGCCACTATTGGTTCCCCTTTTGGTGTTTTGAGGAGTGGCCATAATACTGGCCCCGGCTGACCTCCCTGCCACAGTGATTGCATTTGGCCTTCTGACCGACACCGATTCTTTTAAAATGCTGCCAAATGCTGGAACGGCAGCCACCACCTCAGACACTGCCTGATGGAATCCCTTCCACTGCAGTGGTCACACTCTTTCTGAGGTTCGGCAGGAGCAGGAGGAAGGGACCTGAACATCCCAGGTATTTTGGGTGCTGTGATGGATTGAGGCCTAATGGTTGCATTGGCCCATTCTGATGCTGAAGGCTTAGAAAGCACTTGGGCAGGGGTCTTTTCAGGAGAGAAAAGTAGTGGGGATTGAGGGGAGATACTTTCTGGGCTGTCGGTGGTGCCAACATGGGTAGGGGGCTGGAAATTAAATTTGTCTACAACAATGTCAGGAAAGACTGCTTCAACCTCTTTCACATTGCCAAAGGAACAGTGTTCATTAGAAGCAGTAAACTCTGTCTTCTTGCTGATCACTGCCAAGCTCCCTGTAGTGCTGATGGTGATGGCAATGGCAGCAATGGTGGTGGTGACATCATCATGAGCCTCGGCCTCCTGACATGTTTCCTGCTGCATGGCCAGGATCTCCAGCTTTGGCTGCACAAATGTATGTGCACTGGGAACCTCTTTGGCCTACCCTCTTCCATAAAAGGTACCAATGGGCAGCATGCTACCAGCAGCAGTGGCAGAGGTGGTAGCACCACTTTTGCTATGAATTGTGCTGCTGGTTCTAGGAGGTAAATCCTGGAACAGCTGGCGATGTGCAAATGTCTGCTGTTTGCCAGGCTCTTTACCACCAGCAGTCTTCACTCCCATTCGCCTCAGCTTTATGGGAGATGAGTTGAGCTCAGAGGGCGCAGAGACAGAACATCCCACCTGCTGCTCATGTACACAGCTAATAGCTCTCCCTCTCCCAGCAGCACTCTTACTGCTTTTTTGGCCTTGTTTGCTGCTGATTTTTCCTTTAAAAGTTAGAAAAATGTAGGCAAAAAAAAATATGATTTTGATTGCAGCAAACTAACACCAAAATCACCAAATGTACAAAAAAAAAATATTATACCAACAGAAAATAACAAAATGTTAACTAAATGAAACAAGAAATGAAAAAAAAAAGATCTCTCAAAACCAACCAAAAAACGAATAAAACCAGAAACTAAACAATAAAAGATGATACACTTGCAAACTACAACAAATATAAACTAAAATGAACAATGAAAAACTAGGGATTGCAAAGATATTCGCTCAGATGCACAGACAAATAATTGTGTGATCTGCTCCACTACACTAACTAACCCACAAAGGGAAGTCACATGATTGGGCCTGCCCTGTAGGCCTCAGCAGCAGAAGAAAACCTCTGGTCAACCAAGTCATATGTTGTTTCCGTAGTAACGAAATTTGGACCGAAAAGTGAACGCATCTAACGAAAATTCGTATTTCTGGTAGGAAATTCTTCAACGGAATTTCGGATAAAAACCAAACTTCCATCAGCATCGACTGTCATATTGAGGTATATTTTTGCCTTTAAATTCATCGTAAAGAACATTCGTACAAGTTAACGAACCTAACGACAATTCGTACGAATTTAAATTGAATTTCGGACAGGAAATACAAAGTACGAATTAATTCTAATACGAACCGGAATGGAACGAAACAAATTTATTGACCGCGCCCATGTCTAGTTGCGAGGAATGTTTTGCACCCCCAAAACGCGTACCTTGATATCCCGTCATGGTAGATAGCACATGTAGACACAGTGTGTGCATCTTCAAAATTTGGCTTTCAAAATTTTGGTGGAAAAGTTAGAAAAATAGAAAGAATTTGATAAATGTTGGTGTGTTTTCGATTCTGCCTAAAACATCAATGATGTTTTGGAGTTTTTTTTATCAACATCATTGATGTCTTTCTTGATCTTCTGTAAATCCTGATTGCACACCATGATCTCCCTGATGAGGACTTGTGTACTTGCACTTGTGAAATGTGTTTCTTCTTCAACAACATCCACGTCACCTAAAAAAAGAAAAAAAAAACACCATGTATTATAAATATGCAAGCATACATCTATTACCTGAAGCTGTGGTCTCAGACACTCACCTCTTGTGGTCACTATTTTGCCCACTTCATAAACCTCTCCTTTTTTCAAATCCTCTGGTTGTTGTTTTTGGATTTCCCCTTCTTTAGGAGGTTGGGGGTCCCTGGTGACCTCAAACGTCCCGAGTCTTTTCTCCCCTATGTGAATAAAATAAAGATATACTTAGCACACAGATATTTAAAGCAAGAAATAGGAATAGGAATCATTGCTTGAAAGTGTTGTACGATTGTCTGTTTTGGCAGAGTTCAAAGCTGAAGACATGATTTTTTCTCTTTCCAAAGCTGGAAAACTTACCTTTTTTGTTAAAGTATCACACATATAGAGACCTCTAGTATCCACTGGAGCCCCTTTGTGGGACACCCTAAAAAGTTTGTTCTGGTGTGCCACACTAGAGCTCCTGCATCTTGATGTGTAAACAGCTACTGAGTGTCCTCTCCTTACACTGAATAAAGTTTGCATTTCATTCTAGTTACAAACCCATCTAGACAACAATGTACTAAACTTCTTTTAAGACAAATAGGCATGACCAAATGTAGTTAACCTGCATCTGCAAAAAAACATCGTATTAGTGGGCAAACAATGTTTACTACAAACGATTACTGTGCCCACGCACCTGAAACTTGCCATTTTAAACTGGACATCAGTAAAGAAAAGCACATGGAGCAGCACAAACATAAGAATAAGAATAGGAACACATGACAAACTACTTACTTTTTTTGCAGCACTCTCTTGATTCTTCTGTATTGATTCTGCTCCCTCAATTTGAGATCTGACCATCGTTTCCTCAGTTTATCCTTGGATCACTATATCCCAAAATTCTTTGGCAGACTTTTCACAACTTTAGTCATGATCTTGGCCTATCTCACATTTGGGTTTGGGTACGGTTCATGCTTCCCGTCATAGTCCGCCCTCTTGAAGATGTCCACTGTCTCCACCATCTCTATAAAGGCCATATTTGAGGCCTTAAATATCCTCCGGGATTGGGACATTTGTGGCTCTGGGATTTTGATGTTGCTGCTGTCTTCATGCACCTGCTGTCTCGCCGCCATGTGCTCTCCCACTACGCTGAAAGACAAGGGGCGGGGAATATACTAGAAAGAACATCTGGGACGGGTGGAGTTTCATGCATGCGCAGTGTATATAAAGCGTAACACTCATGTGTCATACATACGATCTGTGAGTGGAGGATGGAGTAGCGGAAGCGCCAATCATTCTAACGAAGTTACAATTTTAACTTGGTGCATCAGTGGCCATTGGCCTAAACTGCTTCTAGATTGAGGCCTTTATTGGGACAAGATTAGGAGAGTTTAGCCTGACATTAGGGTTTGTCTTGTGTTTTGCAGAGAAAATGATCTATTCAATGATGAGGACTTTATCCCCATATTCATTGATATGTAAAGGGAGCTGCCCTGTCTGTGGCAGGTAAAGCACCCATTTTATAACAATAAATCAAAGAGGAAGGCAGAGCTGGATCAATTGCTGGATCCCCATGGCAGATATTGCTTATTTGAAGGCCCTAATTGGTGGCATGAGGAGCACTTATAATAGGGAGCGCAAGAAGGTCCAAGATTCCCAGAGATCAGGAGCTGCAGCAGATGACATTTATGTACCCAGGCTGTGGCACTATGACAGACTGCATTTTCTGGCAGGCCAGACTGAACCCAGGCCAGCACTCTCAAATCTTCCTTCAACGCTTCCTTCCACCTCAGCTGAGGCTTCCGACATCCATCCTGGGCCTTCCAGCCAGGAAGAAGTGGAGGAGCCCAGCTTGAGCCAGGTATAGCATCGTTCAACATATTTCTAGTCAAATAATTAAGGATGTTAACTAGATGTTATTATTGATCAGTAATTTCTGATTTTACAAAGTGTTTTACATATCAATAGACAGTAGTAGCCACAAATGATTGGGACAAGAATGAAAAATGCTGGGATCAGAATGATAGTCTTTTCTATTTATTAACATTCAATTTGCAACAGTCATGAGCTGAAAATTGTGTGTAATTGATTAACCAAAAACTAAAATTATGTCCCTTCTTCATACACAGGAAAGTCTCAGCCAGGAGGAGGACATGGAAAGTGGCAGCCAGGAGGTGGCGGGGGTAAGTGGCAGCCAGGAGGTGGCCGGGCCCAGTAGCCTGCCCGAATCCCAGGTCCCTCCCCTCCGCCTTCCAATAAAAGTCTCAAGAAGAGGAGTAACCTGTAAGGAGGCAGCACTTGGCCTATTTCGGAAGGCTACTGTGGTCCTCAGAACCCCCCCCCCCCCCAAATAATCAAGAGGACTATGCCTACATGGCAGGAGGAGGGCCAAAAATGTGTTTGTCTTATTTAACTATTTTTTACACTTTCTTTGTGAAATGGTAGGGGTACTTTAGTACCCCCTTACCATTTCAAACAGGGGGGGCGGGATCTGGGGGTCCCCTTGTTAAAGGGGGCTTCCAGATTCTGATAAGCCCCCCGCCCGCAGACCCCCACAACCACTGGCCATGGTTGTGGGGATGAGGCCCTTGTCCCCATCAACATGGGGACATGGTGCTTTGAGGGGTCGCAGACCCCCAAAGCATCCTCCCAATGTTGAGGGCATGTGGCCTGGTACAGTTCAGGAGGGAGGGGGGCCGCTCTCTCATCCTCTCCTCTTTTCCTGCGGCCTGCCAAGTTGCGTGCTCGGATAAAGAGTCTGGTATGGATTTTTAGGGGGACCCCATGTCAATTTTTTTTAAACTCGACGCGGGGTTCCCCTTAATATCCATACCAGACATGAAGGGTCTGGTATGGATATTTAGGGGGAACCCCACGTCAATTTTTTTTAAAATTTGATGCAGGGTTCCCCTTAATATCCATACCAGACCTGAAGGGCCTGGTAATTGAATTTGGGGGACTCCCACACTTTTTTTTTAATTTTTTTATTTTTTTTTTATCAATGACTTTCAATGAGTGTTCTCTGTATTACGGAGCCGACAATTCATAATAGCTGCGAGTGATTTTAAAGGACTTTTTTTTCCTGCATAAATGACACTTTGTGCAGGGACAGTTCTAAGCACGGGAAACATGCGCCCCTTCACAGGCATACTATAGACACCCCCCCCCCTATGAAATTTAAAGGAATATTGCACTTTTATTGTTTCACTTTAATCATTATTAAAATCACTGCTCCCGAAAAAATGTCAGTTTTTAAAACTTTTTTTTGCATTGATACATGTCCCCTGGGGCAGGACCCGGGTCCCCAAACACTTTTTAGGACAGTAACTTGCATATTATCCTTTAAAATTAGTACTTTAGATTTTGAACGTTGGAGTCCCATACACTTTAATAGGGTTCTAAAGTTCACACGAAGTATGCTATATACTAGCTCCGTTGAATCTTCTTTATACATTCGACAGACACCATAAGCCTTCAAAGACAGATTCGACCGTAATTCATGTGGATTTTTGGACGAATGCAATTTTTGAACGAAAAACAAAATGAATAAAAACGAATTTCGGGAGTAACTAAATAAATTAATTTTCTGGACGAAAACGAAATTCCAAAACGAAATATTTTACTCTGCACATGTCTAGTACAAAGGCTTCGCAAATTTCGCCAGTTTCTCCAGCGTTGCCTTCCTCTTTATTTTGTTATGACCCATAATAAATGGCTATTTATTTTTCACAAATACTTGCCTATGTGTTTAACTTCAAAAAGGCCAGTTTGTGAGTAGGAAGGTACATTTCAAAAATACAATGTCAAATTAACAAGGGACACCAACACCAACCTCCTTAAGGTTAAAAAATAGAAGATAATAATGGTACTGTAACTTGACAAAAAACAAAATAAAAAAATATAAAAATAAAAATAGGAAATCTAGATAAAAAACAAAACAAAAAAAACCTAAACATTATTATGGAGATCTGACAAACAAAAACAAAAAAACAATTATTCATGAGAACAGGAAAAATAATAAAGAAATCAGGTTGTCAGAACTCTGTGTGAATATGAGCAGCAAAACAACTTCATTATTCTAGCGTTCTACAGAAGAAGAGAATGCGCTCCATTAAAAGATTTAAAAATTTGCTGTGTGACGAATGTGCTATCTCCATTATGAATGTTAGTTTTACCAGACCGAGCGCTTCCGTCTTGTAATTGATTCAGAGCATGCGTGGAACTTTTTGCTTCGGAATTGTGTACACACAAGCGGAATTTACCAGAACAGATTTTCTTCTCGGAAAATTTGAGATCCAGATCTTTCTCAGACTTTGTTTGCCGGAAATTCAGATGGAAAATGTCTGATGGAGCCTACACACGGTCGGAAATTTCTGACAAAAAGCTTCCATTGAACATTTCGACCGTGTGTACAGGGCATTAGAGTATTTAAAAACAACTATCAAATGGGGATGAGATGATAGGAATGCACATCATTAAAAACTCATAGCCATTGTTTATCCTAGATGATTACTGTCTCAATTTTGCTTGATTAAACTTATTTTTCTCCGAATCTGCTTTGGCAGCTTTTGTCAGTGTTATAAACTTAAGATTGTATTAATGCCCACTGTGGCTATATATCTGGCCAGTGTTTGTATTTTACTTGACCCTTTGCTAAATAAAGGGATTAAAAAAAAACCAAGCTATCCTTGGTCTTTCTAGTGGGGTTCAGTCGTTTTCCAGCAGCTTAGAACCATCGGCTGTATGTTTTTATATTAGAGGACTGGCAGTGTACCGAGATTCTGTTTGCACAAAAAAACAAAACACACATGGCCTGTTGTAGATTTTACAATGTAATTTCTTCACATAGCTTTTACATACAGAGATTAATTTTAATATGCTTTTACTGCTTGTTCAGAATATCACTGTCTAGAGATTTCCCCTGATGTCCTGTCCTGCTGACCACCTTTTACCAGACAGAAAGTCATGGGAACTCTTCAAGAGAAACATAAATATAAAATGCATTTCTTTAGTAGAGTAGGGAAACAACTGAATATTTAAATTTCTGTCTGTGTTCCTGTTGCAGAATTTCCCTTTTTTTTCCTGTCTTGTAAAATGTTACCACTGAAGCAGTAAATGAGGTGTAGCACCGGCTCCTGAAGAGCACGTACTATGTGTTTTTCTCTATTTAAAGTTCCTAGAACCGCAGTTTGGTTTTGGGTTTAATTATACCAAATTTTGGTTTCAGTACCAGTCTAGCTGGATTGCACTGTGTTCTGCTTGGCCACAGGTGGCGCTGTCATCAATGGCAAGTGTGAGGACGCAGTTCAGCTGGGCACATTGAGTGCCACTTTTTCTCAGAACCAGCCCAGTGGGAGTGTCATCCTGCTGTGCACTCTGGGAGAGTGTACTTAAGGTACTGACATCACGTGCTTCTGGGTTTCAGTCCAGAAGATCTTTCTGTCTGTTTGGTCCTGGTCCTCCTGACCAGCCCCCTGGCTCTCATGGCCTTGGGTGTGGATCCATCCAATTCTGAGTCCCGGGGCTGGATAGCCCGAGGGAAAGTAACTGGAGGGAGGATTCAAAAGGTGGTCCGGTGCCGTCTCATCTGTGGAGAGGCCCAGCAACTGAGGAAGCAGTCAGGGGAGGTCTCTTCGGGAGAAGGCCACGCTGAAGGCTGGCTTCTCAGAAAGAGCCTGGAGGCTTAGTTGAAAGGCACCAAGTGAATCTACACTTGTGTGGTATCGCCGGACCAGCTGCAAGATACTGGTACGGTATGAGGGCTCTCTAAATTTGTCTACATCCTTCAATTACTACAAGTATTCTACAAAAAGTCTGTGGCAGAGACTTTGTTCAAGCGTTCTACCTGCAAGTCTGTGGCAGAGGCTTTGCTTTATCTGAACACTCTATTGGCTGCTAGGCCTAGTGAGAGAAGCTCTATCCGGTAGCTGTGAGAATCCAGTTGTGAGTGGCTATTCTCTGGATTTCTATAGTGAGAGACTTTCTATTTTGAGCATTTCCAAGAGTACCTGAGCTTTCTACCTAAACCCTTTAACCCTCATTGAGAGACTGTGTTTTGTCTACTCTTTTTTGTGAATAAAAATCCCAAAAGCGGATCCAGTGTCAGTTTCTACAATTCTTTGGACCATCTACCTCGGGAAACCCCTAGACCTGCATGAGGTCAAGAAGGTAACGGTAAGCCCAACAAAATCATCTGCTCCTTCGGGGGTCAATGCTACAGAGGCAAAACCTTTTTTAACAGGGTCCAGGATAGAAGCAAATACCAGTCAGGAATTCTAATTCTACCAATTCTATCCAAAACAAGAAAAAAGTTTTTGGCTTGACAAACATGCAGATAGTATGGAGTTCAAGTGATATCCTTTATTGGCTACCTTAGTGTCTAAGTTCACCTTGATAACTTTTCACATATATCCCCCTATGAAATTCCAGATCCCATAAATAGTATATACTAGCTGTCCTGATTTAAAATGCTGCTCCTGTGTGCAATTTCCTACACCTATTACTTTAGAATCAGATACTCTTGAAAGGCTGCTCACTTCAAGCGTGATTAGGAAACCTTTTATCCTCCATCTATCTCAGACTCTCACTTGCTCATGTTCCTTAACGAACTTGAACATGTCAGAAATAGAGAGATGACTTAACTGACCTCACAGAAGATGATTGTAATATATCATATCATAAATACATCACTTACGTATATTATTTCTGCTAAAAACAGATTTATTCAAAATAATTTCTTTATAGAGCCTACTACACCCACCAAAGACTTGCTAATATCTAACTGACATCTAGCCCCCTATGCACATGGCACCAAGCCTCATCATTTACCTTGTTCTATGTGGTATGGCCTTAGGATTGGACCCCATAGTATTACTACTAGATACTATTGATGGCATAGAAATAGATGGATAGTGAAATTATTTTTTTTTTTTAAGAATCATAAAACGATCTAGGGCCTGGGAATGTTTAGTGACTGAAGATGTTTTAAAAGCCAAACTCCAATATATAGTTAATCCTACCATAGAAACACAACAGAAGTTGGTACAAAAACAAGAGATATGGGCTGATATTTCCCGTAAAAAGGCAGAACAGAAACTTTTTTCCTTCAACAACCTTAATTTGAGGATGGGGAAAACATGGGTGATCTCTTAGCAGCAATAGTAAAAGCTCAGAAACCAATGACACAAGTAGTAGAAATATTGAAACTGTACAAACTACTCTGAAGATTTCATCAGCGCTTGTTGATTTTTATAAAAAAGTGTATAGTAGTAAAGTAACCTATAAGGAGGCTGAGCTGCAATCTTTTGATCTCTTAATCTTATGTTAACAGAATTATCAGTGGCTGATAGGGAGATGATGAATCAGCCTTTGACATTAGAGGAACTCTAATTTTCCCTTGCTAGTCTGCCTAATAATAAAGCTCCAGGTGTAGATGGGTTACCGGGGGAAGTCTATAAGGTGTATGGAACTGATTTGTTACCCAAAATTTTATGCCCTGTAAACACGACTGGTTTTCTCCTTGGAATAAACTCTGAAGGTTTTTCTGATGGAATTCCGCTAAAACTGTCTTGCGTACACACGATCACACCAAACTCTGATCATCAAGAACGTGGTGACATACAACATGCACAACGGGACTAGAAAAAGGAAGTTCAATAGCCAGTAGCCAATAGCTTCCGTCTCGTACTTGCTTCAGAGCATGAGCCGTTTTTGGTCTGTCGGAACAGCATACAGATGAGCGGTTTTCCCGATAGGATTTGGTTCCATCGGAAATATTTAGAATATGTTCCAGTGTCTAGGTCCATTAGAATTTTCAATGTAAAAAAACCGATGAGGCATACACACGATTGGAATATATGATGAAAAGCTCTCGTCTGACTTTTTCTGTCAGACATTCTGCTCAGTTGTACGCGGCATTAGAGGTATTTAATACAGCATTGGAATGTGGTTATCTCCCACCTTCTATGAATGAAGCAATTATAGTTTTGTTAAAACCAGATAAAACTCCTAATAATCCTGAATCATATTGCCCAATATCACTACTTATGTCAGATGTGAAGCTATTGGCAAAAGTGTTAGCCATTAGCTTGGCGAAAGTAATATCTAAGATAGTGCATATAGATCAATCTGGTTTTATTCCAAATAGGACATTTTTTAAGAAAATAGATACCTTGTTTAGTGAAATTATTTGGAGATATAAACACCCCCTGGATTTGATTGGAAGTTTTGCAGTTGCCCAAAGATGAAGGGGGTTTGGCTGTCCCAAATGCCATATTATATTATCTGGCATCCCAACTGCAGTAATTAAATGGATGGAATGTTATAGATTGTGAGGACCCCATACAGCATATTATATTTTCTCAGCTGCTGATAGATCCACCAGTGCAGGTAATAGTAGCTCATCACTTCTATAGTAAATGTAGTCATCCTACATTCAATTTAATACATCAGATTTGGACTACTATTCAACAAGATACTCAACACGAGGGATATGCTCAATATATGCCCATATGGAATAATCTGTAATTGCCTGAGGTTGTGAGGCTTGAAAATTTTGATTTATGGAAGAAGGCTGGCATTCTACTTCTGTATCAACTTTTTGACAATAAGGTTTTGCAATCATTTGATAAACTTTCAGAGAGATATCATTTATTTATGTCCTAAAAGTGTAGCGTAATTATATATATTTTCTCTGTGCCTAATAAATTATTTAACAGTAACTATAAAATGCTCTAAAAATGGACTTATAGGGAGTATATATTCTTCTTTACAAATGACAGCTAGAACGAATCCACAAGAGGGTAGCTTTGAATGGTGGTTGAGAGATCTAGAGACACATAGTGACTAGGAATGGGAACAAGCTTTGAAGAATTTGTGTCTAAGGGTCCTTTCACACGGGGCGGATCAGTTCTGATCCGCCCCGTGGATGTCCGTTTGCTCAGCGGGGATCACTCCGCCGATCCCCGCTGAGCAGGGAGATGACAGGTCTGTCTCCGCACACTGTGCAGGGACGGACCTGTCACAGCGCCGCTCTCCCCTATGGGAGATCGGATGACGACGGACCGCAGTGCCCGTCGTCATCCGATCCGATCCGCAGACGGATGGAAAAATAGCTTTTTCCTCCGTCACACTTTTTCGGATCGGAGCGGGTCGGATGTCAGCGGACATGTCACCGCTGACATCCGACGCTCCATAGACCTCTATGGAGCACCCGTTCAGGTCCGCCTGAAAAACTGACAGGCGGGCCTGAACGGGACGTTAGTGTGAAAGGGGCCTAACTCAGCTATTTATCATTCATAGATCCCATTATACTCCTTCAAAGCTGTACTCATGGGGTAAAGCAGTTACATCTAAGTATCCAAGGTGCACTACTGATACAGGTACACCTATATATATGCTGTGGCGATGCCCCAAACTGCATCGCTACTGGGATTGTCTATTTGATACTTTCAATTCCTTAAGCTCTAGACAGAGTCCATCAGGGGGAGAAGACCACCAAACCAACTCACCCCGCCACTATAATAACTACAAGTGGTTCTAAACAATATACCACTACCTACAATGCCAAAAATAAAAATAAATAAAATCAATAAATAACCAATAGTTATGAATCATAGACATGTATTAAAGTGCAATGTGCTATATGTGCTGATTATTAAAGTGAAAACAGGGGGAAATAAATATAGCAAATACCACCGACACTACAACATACAATGGTACTAAATGAATAGTACATCAAACATAAGTGTACAATGTGTCCAATGGAAATACCATAAGTCAATGTGTCAATCGTCCTGAATGAAACAGATTAAAATATACAATTACATGTAAAAGAGCAGCCACTTTCAGCGTGTTAGACTTTCAGCACGTTATATTAGTTTTTGCCGAGCATACAATCTTCACCCTTATGTGTTGTCCAGGTGAAGTGCTCAAACAGGTTGTTACTGCTGCTAAGCTCGTGGATGGATAAGTGCTTGTAAGGAACAAGGAATAGAATATATCATTGTGCAATGCTCCAATATTAAAACTCTAGGATTCTGAATTGTATCCACTCACATGTTTTAAATAGAAGTAGCGCTTTTCAAAAAGTAATGGTCAGACACCGCCGCTAGTCCATGCAGCATATCATCTGCTAGTGCTCTCGTGCGTCTGTCACAGGCTTCGCCTCCCTACGCCTGGCGCTTGCAGATGATACGATTGATTGATTATAGCGCATCACTATTGTTTAGTGAATACAAATGCATGCCACACTTTTCACTTTTTTTGTAAAACATTTGGAAAACCATTTATCATTTTCATTCCACTTCATAATTATGTGCTACTTTGTGTTGGTCTATCACATAAAATCACAATAAAATACATTTACATTTTTGGTTGTTACATGACAAAATGTGTAAAATTTTAAGGGGTATGAATACTTTTCCAAGGCTCTGTATATGGCTCATAATCTTATATTACAAAAATGGATATAAAAATATCCACCAACAATAGATCAATGGATTAAAGCGATTAACCTTAATCTAAGATGAGAGGACCTGACATATAGATATAGGATGAGCCCTAAAAAATGTGTAAAAATGTGGCATTGGTGGCTAGCTTGTTTGAGCAATCAGCTGAGTAAACTAATGATAATGAGGAAAACCAACAATGACACAGAAGGGGGATAATTATATATGCTCCATAAAGGAGTAATAAATTGATGGAGGGTCTTGAGTAAAGATCGAAGCGTGGGCTGGTGATCGCAAATATGGGAATGGTGCACATTTTTTAGGAGTTATTTGTGGGGGTTGTTTTTGAACTTTTGTTGTATATTGAAAAATGTAATCAAAAGTATTTGATTAAAAAAAAGAAATTGTTTGTTTTCTATGCAACCTTTTATGCAAAATAGGAGATCCTTCTTAATTGGTAGCTATCTACCCCTCCCGCCCTGTCCACTTGGTGTACGGCACTATCAATAGCCCATGTATATACTGACTTCTGAAAGTAGACATTTCCCCCAAAAATTCAATACGTTTTGTAATGCATTGGAAATGACACATGTGACCACTAAATGATGTTTTATAACTGAATGGGTTTGGCCATGGGACTCATTCTTCCCCTGGATAGGCTACCTCTGAGATGTCTAATAACCCTACATTATGCCTTCAATTAGCTGCTTGTCCCTCCCTTTTTTTTTCTCTTGGATTTTTGCTAATCCTATTCTGTAAATTGGAAGACAATAATCCTAGTTTACCAATTTGCACTTGAAATTGTCCTTTTGATGGTTGTACACTCAATGCAGAATAACTTTGTAAGAACAATGAGTAGGTATTTGGATATCATGGTATCCTTTTTTGTCAAATTTACCTTTTACTTTTGCAAACATTTCTGGATGATGTCTTGTACTGTGTATTTAGCTTTGAGATGTATACCAACTATGTCCCTATATGCTGCAAATGTTGTCTACCTTATGTAAACTCAATAAAACCTTTACCTGTTAAAATGCTGCTCCTGCTTTCCATTACATATGCAGCCATGGGGGGGCATCTCCACAGAACCAGGATGAAGGGGGATTGAGGGGACCAGCAGTTTACGTGGAGAGGCCCCCATGACCATTGGTATTTTATGTACTATTCATGGGATCTGGAATTGCATAGGGGGATTTTTGCAAACAAAGTGGACTTTCACTTTGAGTTGTTAAAGAAGCTTGGAATAACTCAGATCACTTTGTCAACACTACTGGTTGACAAATATCTAAGGTTGTATTGTACTCTAGATTACCCTTTCCTGTTCTTCTATTTACTTAGGTATATATTTTATTAGAAATGAGAGTGCTTATAGTTCTATTTTATAGTATGTTTAAATGGACCATATGTGTTATTTTTGAAATACGTGAATATATAAAGAGTCTACTTTCTAGACTAAAGAACCACATATGTGTGCTTTATTGTTTGAATTGACAGCATAGCATTTTTCTCTAGTGCAATCTGCTGTTAATAAAAAAAGAAACAGAGAGACAGTTGGCTGAAGGTTTATGGTAGACAGTCGAATAATGGACAAAGCATCACTGTTTCTTCTCATTTCCAGATCCAGTCAGTTAGTAATGCCAAGAAAATAATAAATGTCATTTGAAAAAAATTGGCAAAGAGTTTAAAGTTGAAAAAAAGTAAACAAAAGAAAACATTAATATTTATCATAATTTTTGTAAAAAAAAATTTTTTTTCATGGTAATCCTACAAAAAACAGCTGTGGGTAACCTGGCCTGTGTAAGTTGAAGCAGGTGTACCAAAAGGCTGGCATGAGAACCTGATCACTTGGAAATGAAACATGAAGCTTCTGTTTATTTAACCTGCACTTCCAAATCTCCCCTTTCTGTCTGTGAGGCAGGCAGCTTTTCATTTTCTGCTCTCAGTCAGTGTTTATATAGGGCTTTGCATGCCTCTACCCACGCTAAATGTCTACTCAAGCACTGCATTGTTAGAGGTTCCGGGGGGGGGGGGGTCCAAGGGGGCTCCAGAAGGAGATTAGAGTGTCCACAGTTCTTAAAAATGGAGGAGCAGGCATTTCATTGGAAGGGCCTGCCCTGATTGCTGCATATCCAACATAGGCCTAGGACAGCAGGGCACCCAGGGGTGGGGTGGCACATGGCAATGTTGCTAATGTTGCAGTAACATGTTTACATGTTCCATACGTGCAAGTGTAATCGCGCTTGGTTCTCATTGCACATCTAGAACAGAACTGCAGGCAGGGTTGAGTTTGCATTTGTGCTACTCTTCTAGTCATCAGTTCTAGGTGTACTGATGCAGAGAGGGCAAACTGCCTCTTTTAGCTGGCATTTCTTGTGTGTTTTATGTTTGCACTTACCATACATATATAGTTGCATACTTACATGCACTATATTACCAGAAGTATTGGGACGTCTGTCTTTACACGCATATGAACTTTAATGGCATCCCAGTCTTAGTCCATAGGGTTCAATATTGAGTTAGCCTATCCTTTGCAGCTATAACAGTTTCCACTCTTTAGGGAAGGCTGTCCACAAAGTTTAGGAGTGTGTCTATGGGAATGTTTGACCATTCTTCCAGAAGCGCATTCGTGAGGTCAGGCACTGATGTGGACGAGAAGGCCTGGCTTGCAGTCTCCACTCCAATTCATCCCAATGGTGTTCTATCGGGTTGAGGTCTGGACTCCGTGCAGGTCAGTCAAGTTCCTCCACCCCAAACTCACTCATCTATGTCTTTATGGACCTTGCTTTGTGCAATAGTGTGCAGTCACGTTGGAACAGGAAGAGGTCATCCCCAAACTGTTCCCACAAAGTTGGGAACATAAATTTGTCCAAAATGTGTTTGTATGCTGACACCTTAAGAGTTCCCTTCACTGGAAATAAGGGGCCAAGCCCAACCCCTGAAGAACGACCCCACACTATAAACTTCCCCCTCCACCAAATGATTTGGATATACATAATGCATATGAACGAGTTGCCTTAACACAATGAGTGCTAAAACAAAGTTACATAGTAACATACAGTAGTTTGTAGGGCTAAATAAAAACACCAGTCCATCTAGTTCAAACTGTGTGGGTGTGAGTTTATGTCATTAATAATTGCTATATCCTTGCATGTTGTGATCATTAAGATGCCCAGCAAATAGTTTTTTGAAACTATTGACACTCCCTGCTGATACCACTGCTTGTGGAAGGGAGTTCTACATCCTTACTGCTCTCACAGTAAAGAACTGTCAGGGGTGGGCTCTCAGCCCTCCCTTCTCAGTGCTCAGTTTGCTCAGCTGTCACTTAATTGCCTGTACTCATTGTTTCACAGTGGTTTACCTGGTAAACATTTCCTGCTCATCAGTCCAGCCTACAACCAGTCCCTTCTGGCTATTTAAACTGCCTGGTTCATTTCTTCTGTGCCTTCGCCTTGTTCAAACAACTCTATTGTATTCCTGTTGAAGACTTGCCTGGCTGATGTCCCTTCTGGTTCCTGATCCTGTCTCCGACTACGCTGATTTATGGCTTCCTGATTTACTAGCTTATTCTGACTACCGTACCCTGTCTATGTTTTGATTACATCTACTATTTGTACCATTTTTACCATTATATAAAAAGGTGTGATTTTTTACTGCATTTTCTGTCTCTGTCTAATTCATGGTTCCTGACAAGAACCCTTTTTGCAGTTTAAGGTTAAACTGCTTCTCTTCCAGTTTCAATGAATGGCCATGTGTCTTTCTAAACTCCCTGCCACTGAAAAGTTTTGTCCCTATGCTAGAATGACCATTGAAATATTTGTATATCCTATCATATCTCCTTTCAAGCGTCTATTCTCCACAGAGAATAAGTTTAATGCTTGTAGTCGTTCCTCATAATTGAGGTCCTCCAGTCTCTTTATTAGCTTTTTTGCCCTTCTCTGGACTTTCTCAAGTTCCAGCACATCTTTCCTGAGGACTGGTGACCAGAACTGAATGGCATACTCAAGATCTGGCCGGACCAGAGTCATGTAAAATGGTAGAATTATCGTTGTATCTCTTGAGTAAATTCCCTTTTTTATGCATGCTAACACTCTGCTAATGCATAAATGCTTGCTAATATTCAGATTGCCTTGCTTGCAGCAGCTCGGCACTGCAAGCCAATTATTTTTCCATCCATTCCCCCGTGGTTCTTCCCCTAGCGAGTAACTTGCATTCATATTTTTAGCACCCAAATGCATTACGTTACATTTTTCCACATTGAACCTCATTTGCCATGTAGTTGACCAACCCAACCCATTATTTTATTGAGGACCATCATTTATGAATAAATTAAATAAAGTTTGACCCAGGACAGATCCTTGAAGTACCCCTACTTACCACACCAGACCATTCTGAGTCTTTTTATCACCACTCTTGGAACGTGCCCCTGTAGCCAGTTTTCTATCCAGGTTTATACTCTATGGTCAATGCCAATGGACCTCTATGTGTAAAGTATGTTTTTTTGTGGAACTGTATCATATGCTTTTGCAAAATCCAGATAAACGACATCCACAGGTCTTCTTTAATTTAGTTGCCAGCTCACTTCCTCATAGAATGTTAACAGATTGGTCTAGCAAGAACGATCCTTCATGAATCCACACTGATTGTTACTAATGATACTATTTTAATCAGCAAACTTGTGGATATAGTCCCTTATCTCCTCCAATAATTTACAAATTATTGCTGTTAGACTAATTGGCCTGTAGTAACCAGGTATAAATCTTTTAAATTTTGGTACCACGTTTGCTTTTCTCCAATCAGCTGGTACCATTCCAGTCAGTAAACTGTCCATAAAAATTAAGAACAATGGTCTAGCTATAACCCGAATTAGTTCTTTGAAGACTCTCTGGTGTAAGCCATCTGGTCCTGGTGGTTTGTTTGTTTTTCAAGTTTATTTCTGACACTGGCTTCTGTTATCCATAAGGGTACATTCTGTAATGTGTTATTACAGAATGCTTGGAAAGCTTGGTTCCTATAACCCTCCTTTTTCTTTTGCGAAAACTGAGGAGATGAATGTATTTAGTAGAGATACCTTCACCTTGTCATTTGTAACCAGCTTGCCCTGATCATCTCTTATGGGGCCAATATGCTTGGACCTCCCATTCTTACTGTTAATATATTAAAAAAATGTATTGGTATTTTTTTTTACTATTTTTTACTATCCTCCCCTATGTACTATTTGTGGTCTAATTTAGCTTCCCTGATTGCGCTCTTACATTTCTTGTTGCATTCCTGGTAGTGCTGGAATGCTGACAATGAACCCCACAGGTTTAACCTTTGCTCTTTTATAGTTATGCCCATTGGGACGCACTGGCCAATACCTTTATTTAGTACGTTCTTAAAGCAATCCCATTTTTCTTAGTATTCTCAATGTTTCTAGGATTTTACCCCATTTAATAACGTGTAATGTGGAGTGGAGTTTAAGGAAGTTGGCTCAGTTGAGCGGTTACAGACCAAAGGTTTTAATAAGGAGACATGAAATACATTTGAGATACGCATATAAGAAGGAAGGTCTTATGTGTAAGCCACTGGGTTAATCCTGCGAAGAATACAGAAAAGACCAATAAACCGAGGTGCAAACTTCAGAGAGGGAAAACGAAGTCGGAGGTTGTGAGATGACAGAAAGACCCTGTCCCAAACCTGGTAGGAAGGTGCAGGCAGGTGTCTGCAGCCAGCACGGAGTCTGTACCTAGCAATAGCATGTTGCAAAGCCTCCTAGATTTGTGCCCAAGTGGAACGAAGACCATGAAGATGCTCCTCTAATGAAAGGAATACTCTGCGGAACAAATGAGTCAGGCAACATGGAAGGTTGGAAACCATAGTTCACCATAAACGGGGACAATTGGGAAGCAAAATTCAAGATATTATTGTGAGCAAACGCCGCCCATGGTAAGAGGTCTAACCAGTTGTTATGATGGTCAGAAATATAGCAAGTAGGAATTGCTCCAAGGACTGATTAGCTTGTTCTGTGGTCCCATTAGACTGCTGGTGATACACAGAGGAGAATGCAAGCTGAATTCCTAAAAGCACAAAAGGCTCACCAGAACCGGGAGACAAACTGACTAACCCTGTCCGAGACAATCACCTTGGAAGCCAGTTCCTACCGGTCAACCACCATAAGGATAACTGTGTTTCCCTGGGAATTGGGTAACTCCACAATGAAATTCATAGACAGATGGGTCCAGGCCTCTCTCCATTGGGTATGGGTTGTAAGAGGCCCACTGGAACGTGTCATGGAGTCTTACTCTGAGCACACACAGAACAGGCAGCTATGAAGGCCGTTACATCAGCACGTAGACTAGGCCACCAGAATTGTTGGGAAATCGGAAGAATCAACTCTTTTGAGCCAGGGTGGCCAGCAGCCTTAGGAGAATGGTAAGTCTGGAGCACGGCAGTACAGAGACAAAGCAGCTGTCACAAGGTTTCACAGGAGGAGCATGAACCTGAGCAGCAAGAATTTTGTCAGGAAAATTGTTGTGACAAAGCGTCAACCCTTACATTCTTAAGCCTCATATACATGATCAGACTTTCCGACAACAAAACCATGGACTTTTGTTCGAAGGCTGTTGGCTCCAACTTGTCTTGCATATACACGGTCACACAAATGTTGGCCAAAAATTACAAATGTAGACACGTGCGTACAAGACATATGTGATATTTCCATTACGAACGCTAGTTTTACAAGACCGAGCACTTCCAGCTCGTCCTTGCTTCCGAGCATGCGTGTTTGTACTTTGGACTTTTGTCGGACGGACTTGTGTACACACAATCGGAAAGTCAGACAACAAACATTTGTTGGCAGAAAATTTGAGAACAAGCTAGCCAACATTTGTTGGCGGAAAGTCAGACAACAAATGTTCAATGGAGCATACACACGGTTGGACATTCAGCCAACAAGCTCAATCCGATTGCGTGTACGTGGCATTAGTACCGGGTAAGAATGATACAATGTAATTGAAACTAGACAAGAAAAGAGTCCATGGCGCCCTTCTGGGAGAGAGGCATTTAGCCTCAGACAAAAATGTGAGATTCTTATGGTCAGTATGAATGAGAACCGGCACAGTGGTACCTTCGAGGAGATGTGTCCATTCTTTCAGGGCTAAAATGATCGCTAACAGCTCACTGTCACTAATCTCGTAATTGCACTCCCCAGGTGACAATTTCTTGGAAAAGTAGCCACAAGGATGCATAGCTCTCTCAGAGGCAGGATGTTGAGACAGAAGGGTGCCAACTCCAGTCTCAGAAGCATCAACCTCCGGGATAAAAGGTAACGTAGGATTAGGATGTGCCAACACAGTCAGGGGCTTGACCAGAGACAAGAAGTTACGAATAAACCTCCAATAATAGTTGGCAAAGCCAAGAAAACGCTGCAGAGGGCATAAACCCACGGGTCAGGGCCACTGTAGGACTGCTGAAAGTTTCTCTGGGTTCATCGAAAAAGCAGCAGTGGAAATGACAAAACCCAGGAATTTAACATGTTCCCAAAGGAATTCGCACTTCTCCAATTTACAATAGAGATTGTTCTCTCTTAGTTTCTGAAGCACGTGACAGACATCTGTGTGGTGGCTTTCCAGGGACTTGGAAAATATATCATTGAGATAAACCACCACACATAACTGCAACAAATCTCGGAGGACATTATTCATAAATTCCTGGAAAACTGCCGGGGCGTTACAAAGGCCAAAAGGCATTATGAGGTACTATATCTAATATCTATTCTGGTATTAATGCCCCAGTAGAAGGCTTATTAGTTGAAACGAGTCGGACTAGCGTTTCCTGCTCCCCATATTGCTCTTTTTATCGTTCATTTTTATTGGATCACGTGATTCTTTTTGGATATTTTTTATGTCCTTTTTTATATGTCATTTGGAATTTTTTTTCAAATAAAACCTTTAATGGTGGAATTTCACTATGAGAGGCATTGTGTCCTTACCTTTTGTTTATGGTGAAACCGCTCCGAGCCCCTAGCTGACCGGAACCTTCGAGAGAAAGTTGAAAACCCTGGAGATCTAAGGTGTATCGATCCTGAAGTGGGCAGCGACTATTCGGATGGTGATCCATGACCTGATGTATACGAATGGTGTGTGACGCACATAAGCCTGCATGACACATTTACTATATAGTAGTTTATGTCCACCATTTTTGGTAAGGGTATCCACCATTTTCTATAATATTTTCTGGCTGTGAACGGAAGGCTATACACAGTTCATACCAATGGAATATCTGGACTCACGTTTCACATTATTTTGTCATAGTTGGACTTTTTTATGCTCATATTGTTAGTTCACTGTAGCATATTTTCTGTATTCCTTACTGGACTGCACAACATGTGATATGTGCGCTGACCTTTTAAGTTTGATTTCACTACCAGACCATTTGGTGATTTATGTCTAGGTTTTTTACATTTTTTGACATTATAGCGCTACATTGTTTGTTATCATTCCTTATTTTGACTTAGTTTGTTTGTATGTTAGCTGCTGTTTTGTGTTATATCACAATTTTTTGTCACTTATATAAGGAGCGCAGTGTTTTCCCCCTCTTTTTGATTTAAACGCAGTTTTCAACTTGTCGCCCTTCCTAATCCTCATGAGATTGTATGCCCCTCTAAAATCAAGCTTTGTGAAAACCGTTGGTCCCTTGAGGCGGTCAAATAACTCTGTAATCAATGGAATTGGATAGGCATTCTTAATCGTAAAATGATTGAGACCCCTATAATCAATACAAGGTCTCAGTTCACCACTTTTCATCTTCACAAAGAAGAAACCAGCACCAGCAGGAATCAAGGATTTGTGGATGAAACCTCAAGAAAGTGTGTCTGCAACTTACTCCTCCATGGTTTTATCCTCTAAGACCGACAAAGGGTAAACCCGGCCACGAGGGGGTATGGCACCAGGTTGAAGGTCAATTGCACAATCATACGACCTGTGTGGAGCCAAACCACTGGCTTGACCTTTGTCAAAGACATCGCTAAAATGGGAAGGGAAGAAGTGCACAGTACCTTGGCTACCTTCTGGAAGCATGTCTTACCGCATTGTTGCGACCTCAGCATGGAGCAAATCAAAAGAGGGGTTGTGACTCTGTAACTAAGGATAACTTATAACCAGCGAAACTTAAGTGAGGAAACAACTTGGAATTGTATTATCTCATGGCGAAGAGCCCCTACAGCCATGGACAGCGGAACCCTCTCATGAGACACATGGGCAGGCTGTAGAGGTCTCCCGTCAAGAGCCTCAATGGCAAGTGGAGTGTCACTCAGCTGCAGCGTAATCGAGTGCTTCGATACAAAGGCAGCATCAATGAACAGGCCTGCAGCCCCAGACTTGATTAGAGCCTGTATGTAAATGGACAACTCTGCCCAAGGAAGAGTAACTGAAACCAGGGGCTTATCCTTCTGGATAACTGGGGACGAAACAACGCCACCTAAGGTCTGTCTGTGACAGGACCTCAAGGTTTGGGCATTCCTTGGATGGGTAGGACAAGACTTCAAAAAGTGACGTGACTGGCCACAATAAAGGCACAATCTCTTCCCCCTCCTAAGGGTTCTCTTATCTGTAGAGAGACGCGTGAAGCCCAAGTGCATGGGTTCATCTTCACTGACCGACTCGGTACCAGTAAGTATGGGAGTTGAGGAAGGCAAGGGTGGGACTGCAAAGCTCAGAGGCAAATATACAGGAGGCTCCCGCAAGCGCTCCTTAAAAGAGTATTTCTCTGAGTCTAGAGTCAATGAGGATGGCAAACGTGATCAACTTCTCAAGCTCAGTGGGTATATCTCAGGCTCAGGCTGCTATCTCTTCCTTGATGGTATCCGAGAGACCATGAGAAAAAGAAGCCACAAGGGCCTCATTGTTCCAAGCAACCTCTGCTGCCAGAGTATGGAATTCAATGGCGTAATCGGCAACAGTTCTCTTACTCTGTTTGATGGACATGAGGTACTTGGCAGCAGAAGCTTCATGGCCTTCGCCTACTGTCAAACCATTAAATCAGACCGGAACAGAAGTACAGTTAAATCACACTTGCTTAATAATAATAATAATAAAAAAAAAAGGTAAACAAAATAAAAGTAGTCAAAACATAGCCAGAGTTCAGGAACAGGAATGGATAGTCAGAAAAGCCAAAACGTCAGGGAGCCAGAGAAGAGCGTGTTAGAACAGCAAGCAGGATCTGGAGCCAGAAGGAATGTCAGCCAAGCAAGTCTTTAACAGGAACACAGGAGAGTGTTTCTAGAGATGTGGCCAAGGTGAAGGCAGAAATCATCTGGACTGGATGGCTTAAGTAGGCAGGACTGATGATCAGGATATCATCAACATGTGAGTCACTGTGGAGAGATAGGAGCTGGCAATTAGCCAACAGCTGAGCAGCCCACTCAAAGATGAAAAGGCTGAGCCCAGCCCTGACACCTAGTCCCTAACTTCAGGCTTGTGGCTGCCCCAGCATGCCTGTATAGGCAAGAGTCCATATACACAGCAACAGATCTCCAGAGCTCGTGCACTGCAGGGAGGACTACAGGTCTCAGCAGCCCCAGGCATGTTGGCAAGCTCCTCAGGCAGACAGACAATCTTCAGTGATGATAGTCTGGAGAGAAGGTAGCCTAAGGTAGAGAGGAACAGAGCTCCTCCAGGAGGGTGATTGTTGGAGGATCGATTTACATCTCAGCTGTCAGTCTTCCCTGCTTCCCACGTGGCTGGAATTCCTGTAGGCAGAGTCTCCCTCCTGAATGGGGGTGGAGCCCAGTAGAAGGGCACCAAAGCAAGGCACACCTGGGAAATACAGCCAACCTCCCATTCTGAGCAGACTGTAACTCACTATCTGCGTAAATAACAATGTAGTGCCGACAGGGCTAAAATATTCAGACACTCTGATCCATAACCATGACATTATTACCATTGACAGGTAAAGTGAATAACATTGATTATTTCATTGAACAAGTTGTCCCTGAGGTGTTGCAAGGTGATGTGTTGAAAGCAGAAAAAAAGGGGCAAGTGTAAGGATTTGAGCATCTTTGACATTTGGCCAAATTGTAGTGGCTAGATGACTGGGTCAGAGCAACTCAAAAAATTGAGCTCTTGTTCCCAGTCTGCAGTGGTCAGTACTGACCAAAAGTGGTCCAAAGAAGGAAAACCGGCAAATCGGCGACACGGACATGGGTGGCCAAGGATCATTGATGCACATGGGGAAGAGAAGCTGGCCTGTGTAATCTGATCCAATAGGAGAGCTACTGGAGCTGATATAGATGACAAGCTTAATGCTCATTCTTATAGAAAGGTGTCAGAATGCACAGTGCATCGCAGTGTTGGTGACTGCTTACTATTTGTTACCGTTCTTTACACAGTGCTTTATTTTATTAGATAAGCCAGCTTGTGTTTTACAGACAGGCAGGAGAGCTTTGTGTGGGAGAAAGCACATTTTAAATTAGAGTAAGTCAACATAAAAGCTCCTTTTGGAATCTGAACTAATTAATTACTGTAGCATATTTCTTTGAGAATGGCAAGCATGAGACATACATGATCATTAAAAATCTTCTAAATGTTAGTTGGGTCTCTGGAGCTGGGGTTGGGTAGGTTTCTGGGAAAAGCAAATTTTGTTTTCAGAGATTTCTCATCCGTGAGACATGGCTAGTGAATTCACATTTGGATGCTTACTTTGTGAAAGGTCATTTATTTCCATTTGCAGAATTTATTACAGTTGTTTGGAATCACGTGGAACAAGTAGTATTTGACTTTTGCATTGATCAAGAGGGTTTTTCATTTATCCATGCACAGATGTTACAGTGTCAGTAAGCTGGGCAACTAGTGTAACATTATATATTATAATATAAACAAATCTTGTAGCAATATGGAGAAGGCAGAAGGATACTAAACAGAACTGGTGATGGACAGATGTACAAAACCTGCACTAGTATGGTCAGGTATTTTCAAATACTGATTTTAAAGTGTTACTAAACCCACAACAGTAAATTCAGTCTGTATATGCAGTAAATTATGCTTGTTATGCTCACTGTCTAATTAAGGGGTTAATCGTCTACATTGTATAAAAAGGCTGTTTGTTCTTCTCTGATCCTCCTCTTCTTCTACTGTCCCCAATCAATCTCCTGATAAGACAAAGCCTTTGGAGTCACTCTGCACATGTTCAGTTTGGTGTGTATTGCTAGAGAACTTTATTTTTTTTCTCCGGGGTCCTGCAGCCTCACAGGACAATCAGAGTAGAATGAAAACTCCTCCTACAAGCTTTAACCAGACATAATGCCTTATTGGGATGCTCCAGCCCTGGATCGGCCTCAATGGCGCTTCCCCACTCTACCCTTCCTGACTGTCACACATCTACTTTTTCCTAGTGCCTTCACCTCTTTGTCTCCACCCACCTCTGCGCTGACCCCTGCCAGCACCTGCCGTGTACATTCCTGGCTCTCCTTTAGTATGGAGGGACTTCTCAGTGCTGACAGTCGCTTTGCCAGATTCAGAACCTGGGCTTCCAGGGAAACAATGTGCTTACATTTTACACAGCAGTATTCACCCTCAATGGGATGGTCAAGGAATGCATACATGCCGCAAGATGTACAATGAGTTGTCTCTCTACACCAGCCGTACCTACTAAATTTCATGAGGATTGGGGATTATACCCTCTCTAAATTACCTAACAACTAGCTTCCTGACACTAATACTCAAGACAATACACAGGCACTCAACAAGACAATACACGGGTATTCAACAAGACAATACACAGGCACTCGCAGACCTACGTGCACTCACAGACCTACACGCACTCGCAGACCTATGCGCACTCGCAGAACTACGCGCACTCGTAGAACTATGCCCACTCGCAGAACTACGCGCACTCGCAGACCTACGTGCACTCGCAGACCTACATGCACTCGCAATACCCAAGTACAAAGTACACAATACACAAGTACTAACGATCCACACACACTACTCAGACAACTCTCGAGTACTCACACTACACAGATACTATGACCCCTGTTATAATCTCCTGTTTTCAACTCTGGTTTTTATCTCACCACTTAGACCAGTTCCACTTGGACAGAGTTCCAGCAAGCTCAAAGATAAGCAGGCTCACAATGAGTTTGACAGAAGGTTATATAGGCCTCAAGCACCTGTGACCAATTAACCACCCCCCTAATTAGTAGGCTGAAAGGGATTGTAAAGTGAATTTTTTTTTTTTAAATAACAAACATGTTATACTTACCTCCACTGTGCAGCTCGTTTTGCACAGAGTGGCCCCGAACCTGCTCTTCTGGGGTCCCTCGGCGGCTGTCTCTGCTTCCTCCCGCAGGTGCTTCTCACGTTAATGCGAGCTCCCTCGCATGGAGAGAAGCATCTGCGTGCACACTCCCGTGATACAGCCAGCAGTTATAGCCGCTCGCTGTATCACACGGCCCCGCCCCCGGCCCCGCCCCCGGCGCTCCGCGTCAGTGGATGTGATTGACAGCAGCGCGAGCCAATGGCTGCGCTGCTTTCCATCCATCCACTCCAGCCAATCAGCGGCCAGGCTGAACGGTGGAAAGGACGTCGGGGGACGAGCGTGGGACTTTCGAGGGGTGAGGTAAGTAAAACGGGGGGGCTGGGGGCCCAGGCACTGTCAGATGTTTTTTCACCTTAATGCATAGAATGCATTAAGGTGAAAAAACATTTACCTTTACAACCCCTTGAAGGAAGCAAAGAAAATAAAATGGTTTAAAGTGTCAGAAAAGGGTGTTAAAAAGCTACAAGGAAAAGCCCCAAAAAGAACCTAAAACTGCAACCCAGCAATCACCAAAAAGCAAGACTTGTTCACTGTCCACTCAAGGTCCCCACTGTTTAGCTTCCAACCAGCAGTCTGGCCTGCTTAGTGGATTTTTAGCAAAAATATTGTTTTGATAAACATTTGCGTAAATATCATGGGACCTTAGAAATCAGTAGCACCTGCTTTTTTTATTCTACTGGTTATGTGCTTTCTGAAAATATATAGTTTGAGAGCTATAAGTGAAAAATAAAAAGCAAAGGAAAAATTGCAAAAATGGTCTGGCCACCTGAGTGTACAAAATGAAGCACAGGGCCTGGCAGCGAAAGGGTTAAGCCAACTCTGTCATATTTAAGTTACTGTATATGTTCTTCCAACTCCACAAGTCACAACCCATAGAAGTCAATGAGGTAGATTTACTAAAGGCAAATAAGCTGTTCACTTTCCAATGGATGTTGCACTTTGATAGGGAATTTCCCGAGAGCTTAGTGAATGTAATGAAATTTTACTTTGCAAAGAAAAAAACAGCCTGCTTGCTTGCACATTATTAAATGGTGGAAGTCAGCAGAGCTTCACCTCATTCACTAAGCTCTGGGAAAATGTTGCTTGCAAAGTGCAACTTCCCTTGCAAAGTTAACAGTCTGCTTTACTTAATCAACCCGATTGTCTCCATATGCTGCTTTAACCTCTTGCCAACCCGCCGCAGTACATTTCCTGTGGCAGGTCGGCTCGTACAAGCTTCGTAACCTACCTGTACATCGCAGCTTTCTGCCAATCTGCTTGCGCATTCACACATTTGCCCAAAAACTTGAGCTGCCATTCACTGCAGCACAAGCCAATCAGCAGGTCCTGCCAAATTATTTTTTGCCAGGACCTGCTGATCAGCTGAGTAAATGATAAAAGAGAGCCCTGTGTTGATAAACAACACAGGGCTCTCTACAGACTGCAGTGATGTGCTAGTTATTTTCTCCCTGCAAAGCCGTCGAGTAAAACCGGCACGTTGCCTACTAAAATCAGGCCACAGTACGCACAGTAAACATTGTTGGCACACAGTTAACCCTTTGATTGCCCTTAAATGTTAACCCCTTCCCAGTCAGTGTCATTAGCACAGTGACAATGTATAGTTATAAGCACTGGTCACTGTATTAGTGTCACTAGTGATGTTGGTGTCAGTCAGTTCCCTACCCCAGCATCAGTTAGTATCAGATTGCCTGTGCACTATCACAGTCCCATTATAAGTCGCTAATCACCGCCATTACTGGTATAAAAAATAAATAAAAATTCTTATAACATAGTTTGTAGATGCTATAACTTTCACGCAAACCAATCAATAGGCACTAATTGGGATTTTTACCAAAGAAATGTAGCAGAATACATTTTGGCCACAACTTATGAAGAAATTTGATTTTTAAATGTTTTTATTGGATATGTGTTATAGCAAAACGTATTATTATTATTATTAGTAAGGATTTATATAGCGCCAACACTTTACGCAGCACTTTACAATATAAATGGGAGACAATACAGTTATAATACAAAAAAATACAAGAGGATTAAGAGGGCCCTGCTCATAAGAGCTTACAATCTAATAGGGTGGGGCAGGTGGTACAAAAGGTTGTAACTGTGGGTAATGAGCTGATGGAAGTGGTAAAAGATTGGTTGGAGACGTGCTAGGCTTTCCTGAAGAGATGAGTTTTCAGGGATTGCCTGAAGGTAGCAAGAGTAGGGGATAGCCAGACAAGTGGAGGTAGCAGAGGATGGGAGAGGCTCTGGAGAAATCCTGGAGAGAAGCATGGGAGAAGGAGATGAGAGAGCTTGAGAGTAGGAGGACTTGAGAAGAGCCGAGGGGTCGATTTGGGTGATATTTGGAGACAAGATTGGTGATGTAGCTCAGGGCAGAGTTGTGAATGGCTTAGTATGTTGTGGTTAATATTCTGAATTTAATTTGCTCTGTGATTGGGAGCCAGTGTAGGGACTGGAGGAGAGTGTTGGCAGACACTGAGCAATTAGTAAGGTGTATAAGTCTGGCAGCAGCATTCATGATAGACTGAAGAGGGGATAGCCTATGGAGAGGCAGGCCAATGAGAAGGGAGATGCTATAGTCAAAGCGAAAAATAACAAGAGAGTGTATGAGGAGCTTGGTGGTTTCATTTGTTAAAAAGGGGTGAATTTTAGTGATCTTACGATTGGACTTAAGGCTGAAATAACAAGTCAGAGTCTAGGATTACACCTAATACCCTGGTGTGAGGGGAGGGACTGATATTTGCATTGTTGATTTTGATGGAAAAGTCATGAAGGGAAACATGGGCGGGGGGAATATTAATAGCTCAGTTTTAGAGATATTTAGTTTAAGGAAGTGGTGCGACATCCATGCTGATGTCAGTTATGCCACGTACACACGATCAAACAATCCGGTGGAAAGGTCCGGCGGACTCAAGTCCCGTGGACTTGGGTCCACGGGACTTGTAGGCTCGTAGGCTTGTAGTCTCCGGCGGACTTTTTTTACCCAAAAGTCCGGCGGACTAAGATTGGAGTTTTGCGTGTGTGCCAGTCTGCCGTACTTTTGAAATGAACAGATTTTTCCCGCCCGGAGAAAAGTCCGCTCATTTTGAGCGCGTCTCCAGGTAGCCGGGACCAGCGAAGGAGGCGTCACCTGGCATGGACTTAAAGGGGAATCCCTACGCCGAAAACACGGCATGGGCGTCCCCCCAGGTCCATATCAGACCCTTATCCGAGCACGCTACCCGGACGGCCAGGAAAGGGGGTGGGGACAAGCGAGCGCCCCTCCTGGGCCGTACCAGGCCACGTGCCTTGGCCGCACTGCCCCCACCACCCCAAAGCACCTTGTCCCCATGTTGATGAGCCTCTTCCCGACAACCCTGGCCGTTGGTTGTCGGAGTCTGCGGGCGGGGGGGCTTATCGGAATCCATGAGCCCCCTTTAACCCCCCTGATGGTAGTCCCGAGTCTGGCTCGGGGTGGAATTTTTTTTGCCAAAAGAGCTAACCCCGAGCCAGACTCGGGACCGCATCGCTGGATCCAGGAGGATGCTTACTTACCTTCTCCCTTGGATCCAGCGATGTCCCCCCGCTGTACGAGCGAGCCGTGTCTCGCTCGATTCATCACGTCGCAACGCTCGCAGGGAACGGAGATCGGCGCCAAATTTAAAAAGTGAAACACATAGTATACATACAGTATAATGTAATCTTACAGATTACATTGCTGTATGTAATTATTTCACATCCCCTTTGTCCCTAGTAGTCTGCACAGTGTCCTGCATGCAGTTTTATATTATAAAAACTGTTCTTTATGCCTGGAAACTGGAGATTGTCCATAGCAACCAAAACTGTCCCTTTACATCAAAAATGGTTTTAGACCAGCTAGAAAACAGTGATAATAAATTAGAATCACTTGCAGAATTGAGGGATAGCAATTTGTGCGGAGATCCGTCATCAAATACTAAAAAGTAATGACAGCGACAATTCTGCAACTGAGCAAATTTCAGTGTTTTTTTTTTTATTACATTATTGAATAATTTGTATTATTGTTATATTATTATTTGGTACAATTATTTATAATTATTTATTATATTATAATTTATGATTTAATTTTTCAAACTTTATCATACCTGAGATTTAAGTGAGTTATTGCTAAGAATTACAGGACTACAATATAAAACGCCAAATTTCCATGCAAAATAATGGTGCTGCTTTTAGCACCTAAAATCCGAAATAATCGTACCACCAGGGAGGTTAATAAGGGGGCTAAAACAGTAGACTAATGCCATGTACACACTGCCCCACTTTTCTACAGTAAGGAGTCTGGTGAGAAGACCCCCGAAGACGGAAGAAGTCCCCCAGAGCTGTGCAATAAACTATTTTAACCCTTGTATGTTGTGTTTTTTTTTTACATTTTTTTCACAGGTGAATGGGTAGGGGTACATTGTACCCCATACTCATTCACATAATTCGACTGTGTGTGGGCTTCATCGGACCTTTGCTGTAGAAAAATCAGATGGACTTTAGATTTAGAACATGTTTCAAATCTTTCAGACGGACTCGAGTCCGGTCAAAAAAAACCTACGCTAGGGCAGCTACTGGCTACTGGCTATGAACTTCCTTATTCTAGTCTGGTCATACATCATCACAGTCAAATTCGTCGGACTTTGGTGTGATTGTGTGTAGGCAAGTTCGATTTGCCGGAAGTCCATCGAAAGTCTGTCAAAAAGTCAGATGGATTCAGTGCCTCGAAAAGTCCGGTCGTGTGTACGCAGCATCAAGCGTTTTAGAAGTTTAGCGGTGAATGGGAGCAATGAGATGGGTCTTAAGTTGTTCAGGTTGGTGGGGTCCAGTGAGGGCTTTTTAAGTATGGGAGTGATCTGCGCATGTTTTAGAGGGAAGTGGAGGGTGCCACTAGAGAGGGAGAGATTGAAGATGTGAGTGAGGGAGCATAGGATTGAAGAAGAGGGTGACCATAGTAGTTGTGAGGGAATAGGATCCAAGGGACAATTGGTTAGGTGGGCAAAAAAAGATACGTTTTGTAACCTCTTCAGTAGTAGCCAATTCAAAAGAGGAGAGTGTTGAATGTGCTGTTAGGCAAGGTATGTTGGGTGGGGAAGATGTACGCACAGCGGAGGTGTCCTCACAAATTGCACCAGTCTTGAATTTGAAGCGATTGGCAATCTCTCTGGGCAGTGAGTGGGTTAGTGGGTAGAGAGGGTCGGGATGAAGCAGAGAGTTAAAGGTTGAGAAGAGGCGGCAGGGACTGGATGATAAGGTATTAATAAGAGAGACAAAGTAGGCTTGTTTAGCAGCATGGAGGCAGGAATTGTATTTTAGAAGGGCAGATTTATATAGAGTGAAGTCTTGCAGGCATTTGGTTTCACACCACAGTCGCTCAAGAGCACGGCAATGTCTCTTGAGATTTCTAGTGTTGCCAGTTTGCCAGGGATGCAACGGTCGTTGCCTGATTCCGCACGTGGTTGGAGGAGCAAGTGATGATGAGAGTGAACTTTTGTAGACAGAGGTGGCCAGGTCAGGAAAGGACAGGGGAGAGATTATGTCATATAGGTGGTCAGTAGCAGAATAGCGAAGAGAAGGGTTAAGGTGGTGAAGGTTTCTACAAGTAATTGTTTGCTGCTTGGGGGGATAGGTAGTTGGAGGCAAGGATACAGTGAAAATAATGAGGTTGTGAACAGAGAGAGGAAAGGGGGTGTTGGTGAGGTTGTCAGGGTTGCAGAAATTGGAGAATGCAAGGTCAAGGGTATTACCATTGGAGTGAGTGGAAGTATGTGTCCATTGGGTTAGGTCAAAAGATGAGGTTAAGTCACCAAGAATGGGAGAGAAAGTAGGGTAGCCAGGCAGCAAAAAAGCAGAAAATGATTTTTTTTTCAACATTTTTGGTCTTTTTTCGTTTATATAACAAAAAATACAAAACCCAGTGGTGGTCAAATACCACCAAAAGAAAGCTCTATTTGTGTGAAAAACATGATATCAATTTTGTTTGGGTACATACAGCATTGTATGACCACTCAGTTACTAATTACAATAGCACAGTGGAAAATAGCAAAAAAATTGGCCAGGTCATGAAGAGGGTAAAACCTTCTGGAGCTCAAATGGTTAATTGTGCCCAACAAACCTGAAGAGTTATTTTCAGTTTGGAATAAATGGCTTTACAATATTAGGATGTTTTGTTACTATAAACCTGCAGTCCTGGGTAAACAGTTGGCCCGGGGCATAGAGGAATCACATTGATTTGCATAGATCTTCCCACATTCCTAAAATGGAATAAACGCTCTTAATCAACATTAACTATTTTTGAGCCTTATGCTGCTAGCATTAAGCATTATTAAATAGATAGGAAGGGATATTATGTTTACTTATTTTAATTTTTTTTTATTATTATTTCTTCAGTTTCTTCCTGGTTTCTAGCCCAGGCTAAAATGATGTTATACATCCCAGGAGTCTTAATTTTTATTAATTTTCTTTGTTCTGGAGGAGCTTTTCTCAGCTAAGCACACACTCCTGCCTGCATGCCTGAGCTAAAGGCAGATGGATTCTGGGAAGTAAATGCTATATGAATCATCTGCCCTTACTGAAGATGGCTGTGGCTAGAAATGCTAAGAAGGTATTTTTCAAAGTGATTTTGCTTTGAGTATTAAGAATGAAATGAAAAGCATTTATAGTGTGTGGTACTCAGATACAGTTTAGCTCTGCTTTAAATTAGGATCAAGCCCCTGTAATCTGTCTTACAAATAGATAGATACATCTTATAAATAAAAACCTGCATCTATGTGTTTTATGCATATAGAGGCTTGTTATATATTCAGGCTTTACTTTCTGATTAGCGCTCCATAGTAATTGTGCTGTAGTGTTGCCCTCTCTTTTTGTAGTTCTGCAAGCCGTCACTAGACCATGCATCAGGCTAAGATTCTATTTAATCAATTGTCTGGCAGGATTGCTGACTTATTGCTTGATATACAGATAGCCAGCACAGGGGGGATTTACAACTCTACATATGAAATACAGTCATTAACATATAAAACGGGAAGTATATACAATTTAAAAATGACATTTGGGTATACTAATATAAATCATGTCTTCGCTGATAATTTTCCACTTTACCTAACACTATACCTATTAAATATAAAGAAAAAACCTGCCGGAGTATTTTCAGACACACCAGCCCTTTAACCAGAAATCCCAGTTTCTCAGTCTGGGCCTGATTACATTAATTTTAATAGGATTATATTGAAATCCCTTTCTGCCATGGGAAAAAGAAATTAAATACAATTAGATATTCTTATCTAAAAAAAAAAAAAACTTCAGAATAAAGCAGGACATCACAGAAACAATTGAATCATTATTGAATAATTTACTGTATACTTCACAGCTAAAACTCATCTTAAATTGAGCGCTGTACATTCCGCTTGGTGTTGTTTATTTGTATGACCCCCTTATGTCCTAATTTAATATTTTTAGTCAAATATTTTTTTCTCCATGAAGAACAATGTCCCAGCATGAGCTCATTGTGTAAGGGCCTCAAGTAACTGCATTTGATGATGTGGCTTGGCATTGTCTGAGAAATGCTTTGTGAGCGCCAAGAAGTAGTCAGGAATAAACTTAGTAGGGAAATAAGAGAAAGGAAAATATAGTGTATGTTTCTGCTCAAGAATAAAATCTTATTTCAACCATTTTGAATGAAATTTATTTCCAAGAAGGAGTAATATAAAGAGGTATTTTCAGCCAAAGCTTGTTTCGCTGTACTTCTTCAATGGATCACAGGAGCGCAGTTTGTTCTGCACTCCTGTGACCCGTTTTCAGCAGGCAGCAGGCACGAGCCCTCTGTCCGCTGACGTCACAGAGCAAGTCCAGGCTCAGGAAAGATTGCAACTATATGGTCGGCATCCACCCACATGCCAGCACCTGGTTCAGCCTCTCAGTGAGCCGCTGAGAGCCTGCGGCGGTCACTCCACCCCCTCCACAGCCCAGTGCTTCAGCGAGAGCATGGGAGGGGGGGCACAGCAGACAGCTGTGACTAAAAGTCACCAGCTCTCTTCTCAGGGAGCTCTGAGAACCGAGCAATCGGCAGTCTTTGATCGCTCAGCCAGGGGGGACAGATGCAGTAGACTTCTCTTTTAAAGCTATACTAAACACACACTGTTTAATTTATATTGGTTCTTCTATTTCTGTAAATGGATGATGGCACTGTAATTATTTTAATTAAAAATAAAATAAAAATCTAAGTACCTTTTTCCTAATCAATATACAGCTGTCACGTAACCAAGATCTTTCCCAGCATGTCTGCAGGGAAAAATGAGTATGAGGAGCTTCTAATCCTCTGCTGTTTGTCATATGTTAAATTTTTTTTTTTTAAAGAGAGTTTGGAATAGAGACTAAAAATAAATAATTAACATCAATACACTGTTTTAAAATTGTCATACAACTATATATTTAAAATCAAATCTTTTGGGGGCTTGGCCAAGAGCGGCATGTGAGCGGTCTCATCTCACACAGCTCCCCATTCTCATCCCACTACCATCCTGCTCTCAGCTTCACAAAACATCCTACCTGGCACATTTACCCGGCAAGATCTCCAATGGAGCATAGATAGTCTTTTGAGCCTGCACACACCCGGTATGCTGACCCAGAGAGGCAAAAACACAGACATGCAGCTGGACACCCAAGTTGGCGCGGCAGCCCTCTCACAGAGCAGACCGCATGGTGCAGACAAACAAACAAAATATAATGTGAGTAAACCTCCCAAAACACCCAAGGCATTGGGAAAGAACCCCCTAAAGATATGTTGTACTACACCCAAAAGCTGGCGAGCTGTTCAGGGCGGGATGCAGGGGAGGACTTCAATACCACTCAAGCAATACTTCAGGTGGGGCCTACACTAACCCTGTCTGTGCAGGCTTGCACAGATCAGCCATCTATGGAGGATGAGCAGGAGGAGGATGGGGGAGAACAACATACCCTAGTTGAGATACTGAGGGCGGATAACAAATGCAATGCATCGGTGGGCACACTGAAAGCTCACATGGGATGCTTGAAGGAGGATCACCACTCCCTTCCTGGTTCCATGGCTCAAGCTAATATTATCCTACTATTAAAATGCGGTAAAGACACATTAGACCCAGGATCATATAGGCCCATATCGCGCTTACAATCTGGCATTAAGCTGCTGGCTAAGGTCTTGTCTCTCAGGTTAAACACGGTTATCACAACTATGATCCATTCATATCAGGCGGGCTTTATTCCCCAAAAATTCACGGCAATCAACCTGCGAAGGGTGTACCTCAACATGCAATCCAGCTCGAATAACTCAGGAGATTGGGTCTTGCTGTCTTTAGATGCACACAAGGCTTTCGACAGTATAGAGAGGGATTACCTATGGGCAGTAATGGAGACATTTGGGTTTGGGTAGGTTTTTCTGTCCTGGGTAAGATTACTGTACAATTGCCCTCAAGCAGCCATTAGAGTGGAAGGCCAACTGTCACCTAGTTTTCCCTTAGATAGGGGTACCCGTCAGGGATGCCCAATATCACCCCTCTTGTTCACCATAGCTATCGAGCTGTTGGCAGCTATGATATGATCCAATGACTCGATCAGCGGCTTTCAATATGGTGCCAGACAGGATAAGATTATGCTGTACGCAGATGATACTATGCTGTTCTTGGGAGATACCAATATATCTCTGCGGACAGCCATGGAGGGTATAACGAAATTTGGAAATTTCTCAGGCCTCATTATCAATTGGTCTAAATCCTCCATTATGCTTCCAGATAAGGATTTGAAGTCAACAACCCTGGCCCTCCATAATATCCCTGTCTCATCCAAAGTTAAATATCTAGGTGAATATGTAACCCCATATTGAACCTAACCCATTACTTAACCGTATGAAAGACAGGATTAAGGTTTGGTCTAGACTGAGGATGTCTGTGGAATCTTGTCAACATGATTCTAATGCTGCGACTTCTCTATATACTTCATAACACCCCCATGGTAATCCTCCTAAAAGTGTTCTGGGTAATTAACTCTGTTTTTCATTCACTCATATGGCACACCAAACCTCCCAGAATTAAGCTGTAGCAACTTCAGAGACCAAAGGAGAGTGGTAGGTTGGTTCTACCTAACCCCTGGGTGTATTACCTGGCAGTGCAACTGCAACATATAACTAAAGCGTTAACCCATCAATCCAATTTGTAACAGGGGAAAGTAACGTTGCCAGGGGCATGGAGGCCTTAAAATTTAGTAAGTAAAATAAACAATTTCCCACATACGCACTAATGCAGAAAGTTTGGAATAAGGCCAGGCATCTACAGCAGGTAACAGGGTATACTAACTATAGCCCCATCTGGGACAATGACAGTTATAGCGAGTTAGAAATATTGCAATGCGGAGCTAAATGGCATAAACACGAAATTTCACTACTGACTCACATTTTAGAAAATGGGGAACTATGCTCCTTTCGTACTTTGCAGGCCAGATTTCATCTCCCGAGTTTGGATGTGCTTTTACTACATGCAACTCCAACTTACAGTTAAAGCACAGTCCAGGGTCACAGTCCATTCTCCAACACCTATCTTTAACTATATGTCGGAAGTGGAAATATATAAGGGCTTTATCTCCAGGAGCTATTACATATCTATTTCTTGAGATATTTCCCCTCAAGAGCTGGGGCTCGCTGGGAACAGGATGTGGGGGCTTTTGAGGAGGACCAATGGGAGGAGGCCTTGCAGGTGGTGCAAATTAGCTCCCTTAGTGTAGCTCAGAGGTTATCACAGTTATACATCCTACTTAGAGTTCACCTTACGCCAGCTAGACTTTTCAACAAGGGAATGAGAATGAACCCAATCTGCTCTAGATGTAATGGAAAACATGGTGACCTAATCCACTTACTGTGGAGATGTCCCAAGCTCCACCATTACTGGAATGAGGTACTAAAAACTCTTAAAAGAGTGTTTCAGGTTGAGATTGGCCAGGTTCCTAAGATTTGCCTTCTGGGCATTGTGGATGGTCGACTAGGTGGAGGAGATTACCTAACGTGCCATAGTGAGAGCCCTGTTTCAGGCCAGGAAGCTAATTCTTCACTACTGGAGGGCGATTAAACCTCCCTCATGGAAAGAATGGGTGGAAACGATGAGAGATGGGATTCATTTGGAAAAATACATATTTTAGCATAGGGGTAGCTCGCATAAATTTCAAACATTATGGTCACCTTGGCTCGATACTCCAGGCCTTTCCTCGTCTGACCTGATCTTGGACAGGTTCCTATATAGATAGATTCATCCTTTGAAGAGGAGTCAATGTGGAGTACGATCTGCTCATCATTTACCAATGTGGTTAGAAATGTTTTGCGTATTCAAATACCGGTATGAAACTGTTGAACTTCCCACAAAAAATTGTAGTAGATCTCTGTTAAATTATTGCTAAAATGATGTGTACTCGACAGTATTTCTGTTCAATGAAAACATTATTGATTTGAAAAAATAAAAATAAATCAAAAATGTATATATCAGCATAGAAACGCACTAAAACTGAGCATGTGCAGAGCTGCCAACACTTCTCTGCAAAATCCCTAGCTGCATTGAAGACTTGAACAAAAGGTGGCGATAGAGAACAACAGGATCAATCAGGCTTTTTGCAGAATACAGAAAACAAAGTGAATTAGTGAGTGAGTATGAAGAGCATGTAATAGAGCATTTATTCATAGTTTTTTTATGATGTGAGTTTAGGGACACTTTAATTTCATCATATGTGTATCTCTAGGCACCATGGATAAAGGTAACCTTGTAAAGGTGCATTTTTTGTAGTTGGTGTGTCACTATGTGATTCCAAAGAAATAATATAAAACCTTTGTATGCCATAAAATGTGAAACAACCCAAAAGAAGGGGGGCTTGGACTTTATAGGCACACAACATTCAGGTAAACAAAAAATGAATTTATTTGATGCAAAAAGACAGATTAACCAGTTCCCGACCAGCGCACGCCGATGTACGTCGGCAGAATGGCACGGGCAGGCATATTGCAGTACAGGTACGTCCAATCTTTAATGCCGCCCTGCCATTGCGAGTGCACCGCCGTGAGTCCGGTAGCGGGTCCCGCGGACTCGATCGCCGTGGGCATACCCGCGATCGTCTAATGGGGCGGCTGAACGGAGAGATGCCGTTGTAAACAGCATCTCCCCGTTCTGCCTAGCAACAAGTGACGCTGATCTCTGCTCCATGTGATTGGAGCAGAGATCAGTGTTCACTAAATGAAAGCCCAGCCCCCCACAGTTAGTAACACACCCCTAGGAACACTTAACCCCTACACTGCCACCCACTGGTTAACCCCTTCACTGCCAGTGCCATTTACACAGGAATCACTGCATTTGTATAGCAGTGATTGCTGTATAAATGACAATGGTCCCAAAAATGTGTCAAAAATGTCCGATGTGTCCGCCATAATGTCGCAGTCACAATAAAAATTTCTGATCGCCACCATTACTAGTAAAAAAAAATATGAATAAAAATGCCATAAAACTATCCCCTATTTTGTAAACGCTATAACTTTTGCGCAAACCAATCAATAATCGCTTATTGCAATTTTTTTACCAAAAATATGTAGAAGAATACGTATCGGCCTAAACTGAGAGAAAACATTTTTTTTTATATATTTTTGGGGGATATTTATTATAACAAAAAGTAAAAAATTATGCAAATTTTTTCAAAATTGTCGCTCTATTTTTGGTTAAAGCGCAAAAAATAAAAACCGCAGGGGTGATCCAATACCACCAAAAGAAATCTCTATTTGTGGGAAAAAAAGGACGTCAATTTTGTTTGGGAGCCACGTCGCATGACCATGCAATTGTCAGTTAAAGCGACGGAGTGCCGAATCGCAAAAAGTGGTCTGGTCTTTGGCCAGCAAAATGGTCCGGGGCTGAAGTGGTTAAAAAACATTCAAGCACAAACATGTCTCAGAGTCAAGTGATATAACATCAGTATGCAAGATCTATATAACAACACATTATACACTTCTTATGGTTTAAACACCATGGTAATCATGTAAGAAGTGTATAAGGTGTTGTTATATAGATCTTGCATACTGATGTTATATCACTTGACTCTGAGACATGGTTGTGCTTGAATGTTTTTTAATCTGTCTTTTTGTATCAAATAAATGATTTTTTTTTTTACCTGAATGTTATGTTCCTATAAAGTCCAAGCCCCCCTTATTTTGGGTTAGATCCCATTTTTTTGCATATTTGTATATCCTGGACGTGGCACTTTGTACTATAGCAGTATCCACAGCGCCACTCTGTGGTGATACATTCCCTTTATTCAATATAAAACCTTCATTCAGTAAGGTATTGTAAGACAAATTAAGTTAAAATATGTCTCCAATTTAAACACTGGTGACCCTATTTTCTGAGTAACAATCAAATATATACGTAATACGTATAGTAATAAAAATTACTCATTGTAAAGGTTTCATTTTTTTTTTTCTTAAATAACAAACATGTCATGCTTGCCTGCTCTGTGCAGTGGTTTAGCACAGAGCAGCCCCAATCTCCTGGGGTCCCTCACTGGCACTCCTGGCCCCTCCTGTATTCTGTGTGCCCCCATAGTAAGCCGCTTGCTATGGGGACACTCATGTGGACTTGATCCCTAGCCACACTGTGTTTGTTTATTGACACACACAGTGCGGCTCAGCCCTGCCCTCTGCTCATAGGATTTGATTGCTGATTGATTGCTGATTGCTGCTGCCAAAGCTCCTGTGAAAAGGGGAGAGAAAAGCAGCTCTACTGCAGACAGGCACTGCGCTGGATCAAGATTGGGCTCAGGTAAGTATTTAATAGGGGACTGGGAGAAATGTCATGGAAAGGTTTTTTTTACCTTAATGCAGAGAATTACTTAAGGTGAAAACCTTTAACCTTTACAACCACTTTAACCCCTTAGAGCCGGTGCATGACAGCCCTTTAAGGGATTTAGAATGCTAGGAGGCGAGGTTTATCGTCGTGGGATCAGAAAGCTTCAGATCGCAAGATGCGAACGGGAGCTCACAGTTACCTGCTGGTAACTGTGCCAAGAAAGTCCAGGGTGCACACTTTATTGGCGCTACTGCATGCAAATATGCGGCCACTCTGCACCAAGGCCAGGAGTTAAAGATGAAATTTTTCAATAAAAACCCAAGAAAATTAGCCTTTTCAATCATCTATTCAACAAAAATATTAATAGCTGTAACGGTGTATTGTGGAAAAAAGAAGTACACCATTGGCAACAGAAGCTGCTATTGCCCCCTTTAGCAGAAATGAGTTGTAAACACTGCATAACAGCCCACCAGTCTCTGGCATTGACTCAACTCAACATGTTTGATCACTGCTCCGTGTAAAATTCAATCAAATGCAATAACATGGAGTAAAAAATAGCCTGAGAGCAAGAAAATGGACAGAAACAAAAATATGGAAGATGAACAGATAAAAAAGAACATAGATGTCACATTTGTAGCATACAGTCTGCAGATGATGATTTTATTGGGTAGTAGGGGGTTGCTTATTATGCAACTGAAGATATAACCCTTCTCTGAATTACTGTTGGCACAGCATGTGAGTGCTCTGCTTCAGTGGTTCTCAACCCTGCCCTTAAGTACCCTCAACAGGCCATGTTTTGGGAATTTCTCTTATCCAAAGATATCCAAAATACCAAGCCATTGACTCTGATTTAAAGCACCTGTGCAAGATAAAGGAAATCCAGCAAACATAGCCTGTTGGGGGTACTCGAGGACAGGGTTGGGAACCACTGCTCTACATTACCAATGTTTTTACTTTTCTCTGTGATTTCATGTTCCATTAAAAGCAGACTTCTGAAAAACAAGCTATTGCATTTGATTCATATACCAAAGATAGCCTGAAAGATTGAAGGTTTCCAGTCTTCACCCTGCCTATGGGTTCAGCCCTGTCAGGAAACGCTCTGTACTCATTAGAAGAACATGCAAGAGTGACAGTGAGCTTTTCTATAGCTCATTAAAAGTTAAAAAGGTGCTACTACATTCCTTATTGGAAAACATTACTTTTCTGCCACTCCTGACTTGTTCTGTTTCATTTTATTAAAGACTTTTATCAAAGTTTTGCAGTTGATGTTCACATAGGATTGCAGGACACTGGCTTTTTTGGAACAACATAGTCCTTTATCAAACTCACAAAGGCTTAACAGCAGTAAAACACTCATTCACAAAACAGAACTCAATCCTCTTTTTTTAGGTCAATAGTCCCAGTAATAGAAAAGATACTTGCCTAAGTCAGCCAGGAAACTACAGAAGAACAGGGTCCAAACACAGTTGCACCACAGGGTCCCGCCACTTGTGCAGCTTTCTCACATGTGTATCGATACTCAAACAGGTGCAGCATTTACCAGTCCTCCCATCGCTCATCATTAACCCCTCCAATTTTTCTTAAAGAGCCTATTACCTGATACACAAAGAAATTTAATATATACCTTCCTTCCTGAACACATTCCTTTTTGGTTAGTACATATTCCCTCCACTACCTAAATCCAGGGGAGGTGGAGGCACCATTGCAGCCAAAACAATGAGCCTGGGAAAGAACATTAACATTTTAATGATGTTTACCAGTTCTGTACCAGGAACATCTGGTCACCCTGGTGCTTGTCCCCTTATTTTGTCACATCCATGTCAGAGGAACATGTTCGGAGATAAGCCTGAACTTATTACCTAAGAGGTAATACAGGAGCTATTCTAAGATACACTTAATGGCAAACATTCTCTTTCTGCTATAGGATACTTTATCTCAACTGCAGTTAATTTCTGACTGAGAATGACCACAGGATACTCCTCCCTGTGGCTGACCTGTAAGAGAACAGCGCTCAACACAGTAGAGCTGTTTACCTGGACACGTCCAAGTCCCATATCAGGGGCTAACAAGGGGCTAACAAAACAGGATGCTGGCACAGTGCCAACGTAAGCTTCAGGAGGCCCCTTTCAGCATCAAGCATTGCACTCGACCATGACTGACTTCTGACCTTTTGTCAGATCTGTCAATGGAGCTGCCAAGGTTGCTAAACTGGGAACAAATCATCTGTACTACTTCACTTTGCCTAGGAATGCATGCACCTGCTTTTTGGAAAAGTTCCAGGCTAGGACTGTATAGCCTCTACCTTGCTGATTTGTGGTTTCACCATTCCTCTTCCCAACAGAAAAGAAATAGCTTGAAAATACAATAGTTGTACAACTACATGTGTGCACCTCATCCCGATAGTTTGGATCAAAGAGGTATGTAGATATCTCCTATCTCCCCATGGAGACATTAACAAGAGGAAGTGAGCATAGGGACTATTGCGGGGCACATAGAATATATTATCATACAAAAGAAATATTAATACCAAGGTAATAGGTCATGTTTAAAAGAGAAGATTTATTTAGAGAAAGCAGAAAATAAATACATAAAATATCACAAGATTCCGTTGATAGAGACGAATGAGGTAATTATTCAACTAGTTTCGCTGTCATAGCTTCATCAGGATATTACCTGAGTCTAAAAATATACAATTATTAGTGTAGCAATTCATTAATGTCAATAGTTGCAATATAAACATGACAAGTGAATACAATCATTTAGACATGGGAGACATTGTCATTACAGTATATTAACATGAAAGTGGGATTCCTACCTCTCTATCAAATATTCTATGTGCCCCGCAATAGTCCCTATGCTCACTTCCTCTTGTTGATGTCTCCATGGGGAGATAGGAGATATCTACATACCTCTTTGATTCCTCTTCCCAAGATGTACCCAAGGACAGGTGTCTTGCTTCCTCCATTCCTAAGGCACATTTTTTTAGTTCACTGTAAATATGGCTTCCCTCAAGGTGTCAAATAGTGCCTGGATTATTGGCAAATGGGATTCCCAGTCTCAAATGAAAATTACATTGTCCAATTGTTACACTTTGATGTATTCCCAAAGGAATGTGGCTGGAAGTGTCCCTCTGATATTGAGAAATGATTTCCCCCAGTTGGCTTTCGTTAATGGTATCTCCCAATACTCCCTTTGTAAGGTTCAAAGTAATGATGTGTTGGAACGGGCCTAATCTTTTAATGAGCTCATTAATGTTGGATATGAGATAAGCAGAAATAGATTAAACTTCATCTTGCTTGTGAAAATCATTGCAGAACCACAGGGTGTTATTGGACTTGAAACCAACACAATCAGACTTGACCACTGACTATGCGATTCTTTAATGAATCCCAGCACTTACATCTTCATCCAGACAGTTTTACCTTGAGCCTCTGGGATGCAATAATGTCTGACACAAACCTTGAGTTCGGTAAAATCATGCTCAAGAACATCAGTAAACTCAGGTAAATCAGGGAAACCCTCTTTATTCCATTGCTGAATTTTGAGTTGTTTACAACGCTCTGCGCTGTTGCCAGTGCGCATGCACGGGAACCAGCGAGGCATGCTGGTAGTTATAACGTAAGGGAACAAGGAAGTGATTGCTTGTGGGCTTCAAATGCCCACAAGCAAAATTACAATTCAGTGGTTTTCCTTTTAAATGTGACGATTTTATGAAAAAACGGACATGAGTACCGGACAGACACCTAACAAGTGAGTTTAACGTTAGACTGATAATACTTGTAACATGAGAAGAAAAAAAAAAAGTGTGTGCAGAACCGCTTTAATATTTTACAGTTCACAAGCAATCATTTTAAATAAAACATCCTCTAGAGGATATTTATTTGTTGCCTACTCCCAATAATCTGAACAATCTAGATGTTTGCTAATTTTCTTTTGTGAAGATCCTCTCACATTTGCTTCCTTGAATGACAATTATTAATCCCTGCAGACACTGCTACATCACAGAATTCACAGAGTCTGCTTTCTAAACTACAGAGGTGCTGAGGGGGGGGGGGGGGGGGGATTCAGGAGGCGGAGTCCGTACTGGAATTACTGCTTGAATGCAGCAAGGTACCCTGTGATGTGTAGAATGTAGAGATTGAAAGTAACAGGCAGAGGAGAAGCTGCAAAGCATGCAACAAATCCAGGAAGTTGTGGAAAGAGTTTACCAGCACCCAGCAGGCAGGCAGCACTCACAACATGAAGGGATAATTTCAAGACAGCTTATATTGGATTGTCAAAAATAACTATTGTTTGTATTGCTATTGCAATGCTGATGTTAGAAGATTCACGTATATGTTGTGACCATAGAATAAGAAGATTTGAGTCTTCAAAATTTGAAGTCAAGCTGTGTTGATGTGTTATATGCATAATTGTGTAAGTTTCAGCTTGAGCTATTTAGTTCTGTAAATTATAGATTTTTACATCAAAGAAGCAAACAGAGGGCCTACCATAAGGTCCAGACAGTAAATTCCTGTGGCACTGAATCAGTGGGAAAAATGTATATATGTATATACATATGTATATATGTATATACATTTTTTAAAGAATATTTTTCTTCTAAGTATTTTCTTCTAAGTATTTTTAACTATACCTCCTATTATATCAAGAAAGAAATTATGCAAAACATAAAAAATAAACACTGTACATTCCCTTGATGTGTTTGTCTTGTAACTGGTTGAAGAAGTACAGTAAATATAAGAACCCAAACCACTGATTTTTCATGGCTGGTTGCTTAACAACGTCAGTGGGAATTTAAAAACTGACAGCATTTGCTGCAGTGTCTCAGCCTGCTCTATAGGCCTGGGATTTTGCCTTTCGTGTCACAGATTTACTTTAATAACATGCCAGATATTGGATCTACATCATATAGTATTCTAAGCAATTCTCCAACCCTGCTGCTGAAACTGCATAAAGCTGAAGTGTAATTCCTTAAATAAATAAGGTTAATTTGATTTAAGATTATAGCAGTCAGTTGACCTTATAAATAACAGAAATTATTCACACACTAATAATACAGTGTCAGTTTATTAAATCAGAATAAATAGCCACAGCTCAAGAAGTGCAAAGATTAATAATATGGTAAAATCTTTTTTACATGATGTGCACAAAAGCCTTTCTAGACAGAACAAAAGACATAACTACAGATGGCTGCAGGAAATTAGTGAAGGAGAGATTAATGAGAATGACAATTTTTTTTTAAGGCTAGCAAAAATGTTTCATAATTTCAGCTTCGGTTTTTTAACATAACCATATCAGATTGTATAACTTAGAATTCTAATAACTTCTACGTCCACTTATTTAATAAGCACTATATTCGATTATATCAAGGGAGAACTGGAAACCTTTGGCCTTGGGGGAAACAAAACCAATGGGTCCTTTTATAGAATAGACTGGTTTCTGTGGACTTACAAAAAAGGTGCCATAGTGCCTTATTGATTGGAGATTGCTTTAAAGAATATGGATTTTTGGAACTGTTTTATATTTATTCCAGCATCCGTTTTCATCATGGATCATTGTATTTCATGAATGGCATCTTAAAGCCACAAATAAATTTGATGCTTGAAGACCTCCCTTTTCCAATTGCTGTGATCACACATTCAAATAGGGAGCAAGTAGATATGTAATGCCCAACTGTGTCAATGACTGCAAGCCCTACTCTGATGGCTGACTGGTGAAGCATCTCTACTTAGAGCCAAACATCACAAATTAGATGAATGTAGAAATCCTAAAAGCTTAGGTCAGTGATGGCGAACCTTGGCACCCCAGAGGTTTTGAAACAATATTTCCCATGATGCTCATGCACTCTGCATCATGTGAAATGTAGTTCCAAAACATCTGGGGTGCCAAGGTTCACCATCACTGGCTTAAAGTGGTTGTAAACCCTTACAAACCACTTTGACCTACAGGTAAGCCTAGATTAAGGCTTACCTGTAGGTCCAAGAAATATCTCCTAAACCTACATGGTTTAGGGGATATTTACTAAAAGAAAGTCACTGCTGTCTACGGCGCATGTGCCGTAGACAGCAGCGCGCAAGCGCACTATCGACGTTAGCAGCATGCCGCGATGCATAGTAGCCCATTATGCTTTACCTTTGCAGGGAGGCAAAGAAAAATTAACCCCATCAGGGTTTACTTCCTCTTTAAGTTATATGTAGGTGTACATTCAGGGCTGGATTTAACACGAGGCACAGTGGGCCTTTGCATGTATACATCAGAAGTAAAGAGGCACTTCCTCTCTGTATAATTATCAATCGCATAATTTTGCTAGCCACAGTAGAATCCTTTCATTTTCAATAAGCTTATTTATACAGTTACAATATTCTAAACCAGTTTAGGACTAAGTATCTTATGGTCCGAATCTAGGTTTGGGCCAAACTTTAGCTGTTCAGGAGTTCAGATGAATGCCCAAACATTTGTCCATTGTCCCCCAGTTAGACAGAATGTGAAGATCATATATAAAAAGAAATCATGTCCCATGATGATGTCATCTTTGATTAAGCATGTAGGGTGTAGCACAGCATGCTGATGTCATCGCATTCAGCGTCTGATGTAGGGGGCAGTAAGAGATGGTTTTACTCATAATTATACATTTATTTTTGTAACTAGAATGTTTGTTCTATGATAAAACTGGAGTGTGGAGTGCTTTCCTCTTTAACATGACATGATGTTGTATAATGTTTAGGAATTCTAGTGGATGAGTCGTCCTTAGACATGTGCAAAAGGAAAAAATTCATTTAGCTTCGTTTTAATTCGTTAATTCATTAATTTCGTTTAGTTATATTCGTTAACTTCCTTAAATTCGTTTTCGGATTTCGTTTAGTTTTCTACCGAATTCGAAAAATCGGCCACATTCGAAAATATTTCAACCAAATTCGAAAATATTTCTACCGGATTCGAAATGATTTCAACATAATTCGACATTATTTCAACCACATTCGAAAATATTTTGTGACCCGAATTTAGGGCCATGTATCTCGGGGTTGCTTAGTGCTAGAAACGCCAAATTTGGATACTTTGTAGTGCTAGTACTATTGTGTCTGCATACCAAATTTGGGGTTTCTAGCTATAAGTGACCCCGAGATATGTGGCCCCAAAATCGGGTCACAAAATGTCATTCTCTGCTCTAATAACTAATAACATTTTACGACCCGATTTTGGGGCCACATATCTCGGGGTCACTTATAGCTAGAAACCCCAAATTTGGTATGCAAACACAATAATACTAGCACTACAACATATCCAAAATATCCAAGTGACCCAGAGATACATGGCCCTAAAGTCACAAAATATTTTCGAATGCGGTTGAAATAATGTCGAATCATGTTGAAATCATTTCGAATGCAGTTGAAATAATGTCGAATCATGTTGAAATCATTTCGAATGCATTCGAAATTGTTTCAACATGATTCGACATTATTTCAACCGCATTCGAAAATATTTTGTGTCGGGTCGGTTGAAATAATTTCGAATCATGTCGAATTCATTCGTTATATTTCTTTCGTATTCGTTGTAATTTGTTATTTTTTTATTCGGACATTCGGATGCATCCGAATGTCCGAAAGATGCAAAATTCGGCAGAATTTCGATTTGTTACGAAACGAATTGCACAAGCCTAGTCGTCCTCTGATGTTTTAAATGAATCTTCTTATGGGAGTCCATTTACAAGCGCTATAAGACCTCTTTTAGCATGGAGGTCTGAATTTATGGTAAGAGTCCACAATATCTTTTGGTGGCAGATCAGTTGTGAAACATCTTGTATTGCAGTTTTCAGGTTTGTCAATATTAATTCATGGGACAATTGGAGTACAATTTATATCATCACTTGGATACATATTATATTTTTTGTTGATATTATATTTTATGGTATTTATTTATTCATATGTTGATTCACTTTTTTAAAGGGTAGAGCAGCATATAGATAAACCAAACATTATACATAGAAGTGGTACTTCTACCACTTAAATATACTGTTGATAGCTTCCCTCTGTCAGTGGTTCCTATGCAGTGGGTGCTTGGGATGAGTTAGGTTATCACATTTTTTTTTTTTGCAAGTCAGTGTGCGATGTGATTGACAATTATTTTTATAATGAGGGACATTTTTTTGGGATGTTTATTTTTATTTTTTTAAATAAAGGATTTGTCACATGTTTGGGTGTTTATTTATAGGTTGCACTTTTTTTGTGAATGAGCATGGGTACTATATAGGCTACCCCTATTTCAGACTGGGTAGGGGCCAAAATCTTGGGGCTTCCAGATTCTGATAAGCCCCATGTCTGCAGACCTCTGGCCAAGGTTGTGGGGAAGAAGCCCTTGTCCACATTAACATAAGATGATGTGCTTTGTTGGAGGCTCCCCATGTTGAGGATATGTTGATTCCACATGCTTATCCCCTGTTTCATGACATAAGGGTCTAAAATGCACTTTTGGGGAACTTCATGTTTTTTTATTTTTTTTATTTTTTATTTTACATTTTTATTTTACATTTTTTGTGTGAATCCCCCTAAAGTACCAGCACCTAAAAAGATTTTAAGGGGAGATCTTACACATGTTTTTTTTTCTGCAAGAGGTATCTTCTTAAAATTCATATCAGACTCAAAGGCAGAATTTTTTTTTTCATTCTTGCTGTGACAGTGGGGTCACTTTGGGACACAGGGTGAATAAAAGAAACCCCCGATATGGTCTGTGATAGCCATATTCAAGGCTGTATAATACATTGTATACTGTATGTGGGGGTTAAGTGTCATTGTTGTGAGGAATTAAGTTGTTTTGCATTTCTATTGTTCATTTAAGTCTATCCTTGTGTGTAGTGTAAAGTGCCAGACAGACTGGCTGCTAACCCTTTGTGAAAAGATGTGTATTGGGTGGGATCGTTTGAAGCATAGCAGACGTCTTGGGATGCTGGGCTCTTGTTCATGTTAAAGCATGTGCCTTAGAATTGTGTATAAAAATACAATGTTGGTTTTTAATAAGGTCATTCCTACTTCAGCAGAGTCAGAGTGCGTCTCGCCTTTTTGCCAGAGGGATCAGCTCCTATAGGAAAGGGTCGTTTAACTGTGGATATTGGTACCGATTGGATGTGTGTCTCGGAGAGGGAACATCGCAAACGGCGTTAACCCCCTTTATATTAGGGGAGCCGTTACATTGGTGGCAGCAGCGGGATCTTCCCTCCAGTTACTGGGACACTTCAAACCACCACAGTAAATGACCAGCTATGCAGCCTGCAGGAAAGCCGCACTGAAAGACTTACTTGAGAGCCGTGGAGGGACCAGTGGGACAAAGAACAAGGCCACCTTGATCAGGGAACTAACCGAGATGGATCAGAGGGATGGTGATGCAGGACCCCGGTCAGTTGAAGACTTGTTTCAGCAACGAGTTCGACAGCGGCTGGCATTATATGGTGCTAACCCATCAGAGACCGCCATACAGAATGCCATTAGAGACATCCAGCTGCAGGATGAGCGACAGGAGAGAGAACTAGAGCGGCAACATGAACAGAGAATGGCAGAAATACGGCAATCGGAGACAACACTTAAAAATGCAGCGCCTGTCCGTAAGTTGCCCTTTCGGGCGTTCAAACTATTTAAGGAGGGAGAGGAGGAAATTGAAGCATTCCTGCAGGACTTTGAGAGACTATGCCAGATACATGAAGTACTGCCCAAAGATTGGGTCGTCTTACTGGCAAGTAATTTAACTGGCAGAGCGGCGGATGCGTATCGGGCCCTGGAGGATGAGGACGCTAAAGACTATGATCGGGTAAAAGAAGCTCTGCTAGCCCGATTTGCCATTACACCCGAAGCCAGCCGGATTAAGTTTCGAGAATCTCGGAAACAAACCCACATAACATACGTGGATTGGGCACATCGTCTGCAGCGAGACCTTAAGGGCTGGATCCAGGGAAGCCACGCTCATACCATAGAGGACATCACCCAACTAGTACTCTTAGAACAGTTCTTTAACCACACCCCTCCGGTACTACGGGATTGGGTACGAGATAAGCAACCACAGACTGTACAGCAAGCGGCTACCTTAGCCGATGAATATCTGGACTCTCGAAGGTCAGGCGGAAGCGAGCGCTATCCACCATCTCGGCCCAGTTTATCAGCCTCTAACACAGCTTCAGCACCAACCCCAGCGGCCACTTATCCTCAGCAGCCCAGGTTCAACGCCCAGGACTATGCACAACCCATCAGGTGTTTCGGATGTAAACAGCTAGGGCACAAAAACCCAGACTGTCCATTAAATCCAGCCATCCAGTCCCAGTCATGGAGACAACCAGCAAGGGGGAGCCCCCGCACACCCATGCCTGCGGCCCACTGCGTTGAGGGGGGAAGAACATTGGGGCGTCCTGCACGAGGCTGATCCAATACAAGCAGCTAACCGGGACAACAGGCAACAACACAGGCAGACGGTCCGGGTTAATGGAACGGTAGCCAATGGCTTACGTGATAGCGGCGCTACCATGACCCTACTACGGAAGAACCTCATCCCAGAGAGCCAACACACCGGAGACACTGTAGCCGTAAGAGTAGCGGGAGGTACCATCTTCCGGCTACCCGTGGCCCGTGTTCACCTAGATTGGGGGGTTGGTTCGGGACACGTGAATGTGGGGGGTGATGAAGGACTTGCCTGCGGATGTACTACTGGGGAATGATTTGGCCCCCATGTTTTCTGCTTACACCCCGATGGGCCCCGATGAAGTCAACCCTGTGACTACCCGTGCACAGACACGTACTGCTGGAACCGGCCCACTTGCTGCAGAGACCCAGGTGAGACTATCCTCCCCGACACGTACCTTAGATCAGGCGCGCCTAGGCTGGGATACCCCAGAAGCATTCGGGAGGGAAACTCGGGAGGACCCGACCTTACACAAGTATAGGGCTAAGGCAGATACTCAGGAAAGGGGAATAGATGGGGAGCTGTTTGAATGGGATGGGGATAGACTGTATAGGATCCCTAAGCCATCTCAGAGAAGTAAGGCCCCTTCGCAGAAATGACAGCTGGTGGTACCTAAGAAATACCAGCTGGAGATTCTGCGAATCGGGCATGATGTGCCACTAGCGGGACATCTAGGGTTCCGTCGCACGGCCCATAGGATCACACAGAATTTCTTCTGGCTCAATTTTAGCCAGGATGTGCGACAATACTGCAAGACGTGTGACACATGTCAACGGATAGGGAAGAGGGGGGACCACCCTAAGGCTAAACTCACGTCCATGCCTATTATTGGGGAGCCCTTTTACCGCATAGCCGTTGACATTGTGGGTCCCCTTGCCCGGCCTAGTCCATCCGGAAAGAAGTATATTCTCACCGTGGTGGACTACGCCACCCGTTACCCAGAGGCAGTAGCTATGTCCAACATTGAAGCAGAGACAGTAGCTGATGCCCTGGTTAAGATTTTTACCAGAGTGGGGTTCCCTAAAGAGATTCTCTCTGACCAGGGAACCCAGTTTACCGCGGTACTCACCCGGCAGTTGTGGAAGGTGTGCAATATTAAGCCCTTACTGAGCTCCCCCTACCACCCCCAGACTAATGGTCTCTGCGAACGCTTTAACGGGACCCTCAAGCAAATGCTGAGGACCTTTTCGGACTCTTGCAGAGACTGGGAGAGATTCCTGCCTCACCTGTTATTTGCGTACAGAGAGGTACCCCAGGAATCTACTGGGTTCTCGCCCTTCCAGTTACTCTATGGGAGAAGGGTCCGCGGACCCCTCGATCTCATCAGAGGACACTGGGAGGGAGAGACAGAGCAAGAAGGGACCCCCATAGTACCCTATGTTCTGGAACTCAGGGACCACATGGAGCAACTGTCTCTGATGGTAAGAGAGAATCTCCAGGCGGCCCAGGGAAGACAGAAGAGATGGTACGACCGAGGGGCCCGACAGCGGGTCTTCCAGGTTGGGCAGAAGGTCTTAGTGCTCAAGCCTGTGAAGACTGACAAGATGCAGGCATCTTGGCAGGGCCCGTATAAAGTAGTAGCCCAGGTATGTGATACTACCTATGTCATTGCCAGCTGTGCAGATGAAAGAATCCAGCGAACCTTTCATGTGAACATGCTGAAGGAGTATCAGGAACGGCAGGAGGATGTTGCGGCAGTATGTGCCCCTGCTGCGGACGACTCAGAAGGTTTACCCCTCCCTGACTTACTAGAGAGAGAGCCCCAGACCGACCTCATTAGCCTTGTACAGCTAGGAGACCGGTTAAGCCCCACAAAGAAGGAACAGGCTAAGCGGCTTCTGTGGGAGAAACAGGCGACGTTCTCCCAAAGACCGGGCTATACGACCTTGGCTGTACATAAGGTAGAGACCCCTGGACAAGCACCCCTCCGCCAGTCCCCCTACCGTATCCCTGAAGCAGTCCGAGAGGAAATGCGGAAGGAGATACAGGAGATGATTCAGTTAGGAGTCATTGAGCCTTCTGACAGCCCTTGGGCCTCGCCTGTAGTCCTGGTGCCTAAGAAAGACGGGACTACCCGGTTCTGCGTGAACTACAGGCGACTCAACGAGAAGACCACCACCGATGCCTACCCGATGCCCAGGGTAGACGAACTACTAGATCGTATAGCCAGGGGACGTTATTTAACTACAATAGACCTGTGTAAAGGTTATTGGCAGATTCCCCTGGCCGAGGATGCTATCCCCAAGTCGGCATTTGTTACCCCATTTGGCCTGTACCAGTCTAAGGTCATGCCATTTGGAATGAAAAATGCCCCGGCGACCTTCCAACGTATGGTGGATAGGCTCCTCGATGGCTTCCAGGATTTTGCATGTGCATATCTGGATGACATTGCGATCTACAGTGGGTCTTGGGAGGAGCACCTGGTTCACGTAGGAGTGGTTCTGGACAAAATTCGGGCCGCAGGCCTGACCTTGAAACCAGACAAGTGCCATCTAGGGATGGCGGAGGTGCAGTACCTGGGACACCGAGTGGGGTGTGGGAACCAGCGACCCGAGCCAGCCAAGGTAGAGGCAGTAGCTAACTGGCCCACGCCCCGTACTAAGACCCAGGTATTGGCCTTCTTGGGAACTGCAGGGTACTACCGACGTTTTGTCCCTAATTATAGTGCTATCGCCAAACCCCTGACTGACCTGCCGAAAAAGAATTTACCTAGGCAAGTCCTCTGGTCTCCAGCTTGTGAATCCGCGTTTCTAGCCCTCAAGCAAGCACTTGTAAATGCCCCTGTCTTGGCTGCCCCAGTACCTAACAAACGTTTTCTTGTCCACACGGATGCTTCCATGATTGGACTGGGGGCGGTGCTGAGCCAAGTTGGGGAGGATGGAGGAGAACACCCTGTCGCATACCTGAGTAGAAAACTATTACCCCGGGAAGTGAGCTATGCGGCAGTGGAGAAGGAGTGTTTGGCCCTGGTCTGGGCCCTTAAAAAGCTGAACCCTTACTTATACGGACAGGAATTTTCACTGGTCACCGACCACAACCCATTGGTCTGGCTTAACCGGGTCTCCGGAGATAATGGCAGGTTGTTGCGGTGGAGCTTAGCCCTACAACCTTACAACTTCACCATCAGCTACCGACCCGGTAAGCAAAATGGCAATGCTGATGGGTTGTCCCGGCAAACCGACGCCCTCCCGGGCTCCTAGTGCAATGTTGATGGGTTATCCAGTATTGGAAGAATGGACCCATGGACTAACTGCGGAGTCAACCCGTCTGGGGTCCCCTCCTCTGTTAGTCTCCTGCCGAAAGGGGAGATGTGTGACAGTGGGGTCACTTTGGGACACAGGGTGAATAAAAGAAACCCCCGATATGGTCTGTGATAGCCATATTCAAGGCTGTATAATACATTGTATACTGTATGTGGGGGTTAAGTGTCATTGTTGTGAGGAATTAAGTTGTTTTGCATTTCTATTGTTCATTTAAGTCTATCCTTGTGTGTAGTGTAAAGTGCCAGACAGACTGGCTGCTAACCCTTTGTGAAAAGATGTGTATTGGGTGGGATCGTTTGAAGCATAGCAGACGTCTTGGGATGCTGGGCTCTTGTTCATGTTAAAGCATGTGCCTTAGAATTGTGTATAAAAATACAATGTTGGTTTTTAATAAGGTCATTCCTACTTCAGCAGAGTCAGAGTGCGTCTCGTCTTTTTGCCAGAGGGATCAGCTCCTATAGGAAAGGGTCGTTTAACTGTGGATATTGGTACCGATTGGATGTGTGTCTCGGAGAGGGAACATCGCAAACGGCGTTAACCCCCTTTATATTAGGGGAGCCGTTACACTTGCTGTAGAATGTTCTACAGCACAAGTGACATTTACATAGAAACAACAATGATACAATTTAAGAAAATGACACCTCATTGCTGGCTTTTTTTTTTGTTTAAACTTTGTTTATTAGGTGTAGTCTCAGCTTCACAATCATGGCATAAGTTGTGTTTAACAGTGACAGACAGTCTCAAGTTTTAACAGTAAAAATAAGAAAGAAAACATACAAGAACAAAAAGCATCATTATGATATAGGAAGCTAGTGCATACATTTCGATACCAAGGCCGTGTTAGTCTGACTGATCAACTACAGTTGTCTCGGCCTTCCTCAGTATGGCGGTCAGCCGGGCCCAAGGTTCTTTTACTCTGTCACTCGAGCCGCGCCATTCCCCCCATCCGGGGGGGAAATAATCCGCGGCAGCCCGTGCACACCCACACCCAGGATCCACACCAAAAGAGGGGGGCAACTATGGCCTCCTGCCAACCTCCTCCAGCGTGTCTCCCGGCCTCCGGGCGTGCCCCGGTCCCACGGCACCCCCCGTGGGGGGCACGGCTCATTCCTTCCCCACCTAGTAACGGAGTTATCTTCAACTTAGCCATCATATGTAACCTGCATTCCGGCCTTTTTAAATCTGAACCTTCCATTCGCAATAACCATTGAGATAAAGGGGGGGACGGGTAGGGGGGGAGGGGGTCGGGAGGTGAGGGGAAAAAGGGTGGTTATTGGGGTAGGGAAAGGGCTGGGTCTCACCTTGGTCTTGTAGGGTGCCTCATGGCTCACTCCGGACCATCCATCGCCAGACAGCCGCTTCCTCTTGGCTAGAAACAAATGGGTAACATCAGGGAAGTGTTCCGTCCATTTTGACCATATGGCCCTATGTTGCTCCTCAGTACCTTTACTTTTTGCTACCCACTCCTCTGCCTCTCTAATCTCATCTACCCTGCGTATCCACTCCTCTCTGCTTGGTACTTCTGCTTTCTTCCAAAAGATTGGAAGTAATCTCTTGGCTGCGTTTAGTATGAGGGGTAATGCACACTTCTTGTATAAGTAAGAGGAAATGATCAGGGGAGAAGGGGACGTCTATACCCAGATCTGCTTTGATTTGGTCTCTAATAACCCGCCAATATGCTTCTATGTGAGGGCATTCCCACCACAGGTGCAGCAGGGTTGCCCGGCTTCCACATCCCGCCAGCACTCTCCCGAACTGGCTGAGTACATCCGTGCCAAATCCGTGGGGACCCTATACCAGTGTGTTAGTATCTTGTAGTTTGTCTCCTGCATCTTAGAATCTATGGAGCTGGAGTGTGTAAGCTGGTATAGGTGTGCTAACTGAAATTCAGAGAGCACTTTCCCTAGATCTCTTTCCCATGCATGCACATATATTGGCTTGGAGGCCGAGGCCGAGGACCCCAGCAGCAGGTATAGCTCCGAGACCATACGTGGTATTGGGTCTTCCGCTGTAAACAGCCTTTCAAAAGGTGTAAGCGATGTGGTGTCTCTTATAGAGCTACCGTGGACTTCAAAGAAGTGGTGCAATTGTCTATATTTCCAGAAGTTTAACTGAGGTCTCCCAGGCCTTTCCTCTAGGGATTCAAAGGGCTTCATCTTGCCATTTCTCAGCAGTTTACCACAGCTGGCGTTCCTATCTTCCACCCAGGCACCAAAGAAGCCAGCATGTTCCCCTGGTGGGAACCAGAGAAACCCTCCAAGTGGTGCCAATGGGGACACAGAGGGGGCCAGGTTTAATGCTCGATTGGTTCGGTCCCATATTCTGAGTGTAGAAATTGTTAACAGGGACATTGTTTCTGACAGCCCTCTGTGTGCCCATGAAAGCCACGGTGCATATGACAGGTTCTTTCCACCATATATTTTACCATAGCCACCCATATCTTGGTTTGACCATGAAAGCACCAGTTCAGAATCCTCTGCAAAGCAATAGCCCAGTAATACCTCTGTAGGTTTGGAATACCCAGGCCTCTGTAGCCCTTGGCGTGCTGTAATACCTTCATATCGATTCTCGGCTTTCGCAAGTTCCATATGAATGTAGTGAGCATGCTGGTCACTTGTGTGAAAAAGGTCTTGGTCAGGTGTATGGGGAGCATTTGAATGTAAAACAGTATCCTAGGGAGGACATTCATTTTTATTACGTTTGCTCTTCTCAGCCACGTGAAGGCAGTTTTCGTCCAGCTTGCTAAGTGGCTTTTTTTTTTTAAACAGATTTGTGTTTTTTTTTCTTTGTAAATGTCAGTGTTGCTGCAGAACTTTCTATACAACACAGAGACATTCAAATGCAGAATTAGGATAACTCCAGTCATGCTGTTTAAATGAAGTGGACATTTTTTAACATTTCATTTTAAGTGTTAAAAAAAATCACTGCTCCTGGCCTAGTGGATTTTTTTTAAATGTCTTTTTGCATTAGTACATGTTACTTAAGGCAATGCAACCCCCCCATGCTATTTTAAATCTCACAGAGCCTGCAAAAGTAGAACAGAAGAATATGGGCATGGCTAGAAACAGTAGACCTGCTATAAAAGATGGTATGAGACATAGACGATAATGTGATAAAGAAAAGTTACTGGAGACTAGGGACATGGTTTAAGAGACTGTCATAGATTGGAAGCACATTACATGAGACATCTAGAGATCACTGCCCTTTACAAACAGATGCCTTCATATTTGTGCTCCCTACAGCCACCTTAAAAAATTACTTGTGTTGCATTTGAAATTTCTCTTAGCATGATCCATTATAAAAGATACAAAGGAAAAAAAAACATAAAAGGAGAAAAGAGATGAACAGCACAGAAAAAGATTTAGATTGTAAGCTCCATGGGCCCTTAGATTCCTCTTGTAATAAATAATTTTGTAACTGTACTGTCTGCCTTAATTTTGTAAAGCACCACATAAACTGTTGGTACTATATACAGTAAATCCTGCAAGATAATATTAATACTAACAATAGTGTAACATAAATAAACAAAACCATTTCACTACTCGCCAGCGTAAAGAATATTTTTTGCTTCAATGTAAGAACCTAGATAAGTTGAATAAAGAGTACTGGCTGCAGGGGCCTCAGAATAAGTGCCAACGGGCTGCATGTGGGAAAAAAATGTAAGAAAATCTGTCACCAAAAAGTAGAACTTTCCCATGCTACAGTTCATGATTAGTAAGAATAAAAAAATAAGTTATAGCACATTTGTCATTGTAAGGGTCAAAGCATTTGTTACCCCAACACTTCATATTCCTGATATGTGCCTGCTGTACCGTGTACTTCTATGGGAAAGTTCCCTGTTCTGTTTGTATTGCTTCGTTTGTGTGAAATCCCTGGTGTTCCTACCAGTCCCTCTGCTGTCCTATTATAAACTGACCACTCTAAGCAGGAGAGCACACTGCGGCCAGTACTCTAGATATGCTGGGAACTCAGTGTGCTCTCCTCCAATGATCAGGCTTGTCCTGACACACCCCCCTGTACAGCCATTCACAGGGAAGCTCTGTGTGCTGCTGCTTCTCCTCCCCCAGCTCTTATGCAGCTGAGAACAGAGGGAAACAAGGTATTTATAATGTATTTTTATATATATAAATACATTTTTGCCTTTCATTTCTATTTTAAACTAAATAGTTTTTTTTACAAGGTGATTGTTTAAAATCACTTTAGTGTTACATTGTAAAACAAAATTCACTGTAGGACAGCCACAATGAAAAGTTATCAGTGTGAGTGATATGTTGCGAATTCATGCAGTTTCTTTGCAGCCTTTGGCGAAAGAAAAAAAAAAAGTTGCCTAAAAAATTCCATAGTTTTCCTTTGCTGATTAATCAGCTCAGGCAGCATGACTTTAAAAAGTACAAGTGATCTCTGTGTTATATCAGCTATACAGAAATGCAAATTTCGACACCAATTTCTACACAATTTCTATTACACCCGTGACAGATGACAGACAGACACCTTCAAGAGAAAGATATATTTGTCTTATTTTTATAAATTTATATTGAGGTTATGCAGGTATTTTAGATAAAGGCTTTCTGTTCACTTCTGTTACATATTTCTAGACATTTTGCGAAGCTACATTAAAAGCAAGGACAGCATTTCTTCCATGACAAGCCTTTAATTGGGGAAGAATACAGTTCCAGTAGAGGAAATATACGCTTTTAGTTCATCCGTTTCCTCCAAACTGCAAACCTGGCAAACATTATGGAACAGTGCAGCAGGCCAGTGGTGGTGACAGGATCCCCACCATAATTCCTGTAGAAAGTATATGTAATTGGAGGCTCTAGTAGCCATTTTAGTCAAACTACCATCACCAAGCCAGTGCTCCTCCCAGGACAGGGTGGACATTGAATCTGGCAATCCTATGTGGATATCATTAGAAGAAACCTTTATGCCCTGTACATGCGGTCGGACATTCCGACGTCAAAATCCATCAGATTTTTTCTGACTGATTTTGGCCCAAACTTGTCTTGCATACACACGGTCGCACAAAGTTGTTGGAAAATCCAATCGTTCAGAACGCGGTGACGTATAACACGTACGATGGGACTATAAAGAGGGCAGTAGCCAATAGCTTTTGCCTCGTAATTTATTCTGAGCATGTGTAGCACAATTGTCTACACACGATCGGAATTTAAACGATTGGACTTTGTTGTCGGAAAATTTTAGATACTGCTCTCAAACTTTGTGTGTCGGAAATTCCGACGGAAAAAGTCAGATGGAGCCCATACAGGATTGGATTTTCCGACAACAAGATCCGATCACACATTTTCCGTCGGAAAGTCCGACTGTCTGTACAGGACATTAGAGCTACAATAAGAAAAGAAAGTGTCTGCAGTTGTGGACAGGAGTATAGCTAGAACCAGTATTCACAGTAAGTTTTTCTAGTCTTTTTTGAATACAGGTTTATGTCAACAGCAAGGGTATATTTATTATAATGTTATTAAAATTACTCTCTTGTTTCCTACACCCCTACTTTCATTTGTTTTATGTACAGTATTTAATACAGTTGCCTTCTCCTTGTCATTTGTGACCAACCTCCCCTGATCATCTTTTAAGGGGCCAATATGTTCTGATCTAGCTTTTTTATGTAGCAGCGGGCTCTTATAGAGCACGCGCTATGCGTTTTTCAAAATTAAACTTTGCTTAAACTGCAGTTTGGTTTGGGTTTATTTGTCCAAATTTGACTTCTGTATCAGTCTGACTGGACTGTGAGATGTTCAGCCTGGCCACAGGGGGCACTGTCTCTTGTAGCAGGAGTGGAACTATGGTCTGGTCAGGCGCTTAAGTTACTCTCTTTCGGAGCCAGGTCAGTGGGAGTGGCCCTCTTGCTGTGCCCTCTGGGAGAGGGTATTTAAGTTGCAGACGTCACGTTGTTCGGGGTTCCGGTCCAGTATGATGTGCTGATTGCATGGTCCTGGTCCTCCTGACCAGCCCGCAGGAAGGCTATGGCCTTGGGTGCAGATTCATCCGACTTTAACGCCTCGGGGCTGGCTAGCCCAAGGCGGGGAAACTAGAGGAGGATTCTGAGGTGGATGGGTGCCATCTCCGGTTCGGGAGGGACCCAGTGTACTTCAAGCATTCCAGGGGAGGACTCTTTAGAAGAACACCACGCACGGGTTGGTTTTCTTAACAAGAGCCTGGAAGGGCTGAAGTTACAGAGAGAATCCGGTCTTGTGGATATCGCCAAGCAGGCTAAAAAGATCCAGGTATCCTACAAGTGTTCTACAGCTTGTTTCCCTACGTGTTCTGCAACAACGTCTGTGACAAAGACTTTGTTCCTGAGTAAGCACCTTGTTGGCTGCTAGGCCTTGTGAGAGAGGGACTGTCCAACCTGAGTGCTCATCCAGCTGTGAATGGCTATTCTCTGGATGCAGTAACCTTTTTGGACTTTGACATTGAGAGTACCTGAACTTCCTTTCCAACCCTCTGATCCCAAGTTAAAAGACTGTTCAATGGTTTAAGTTTGCAAATAAAATCCAAGTGGCTCTATTGTCAGTCTCAAGTTACTGGGTCATCTACCACGGGACATACCCTAGACGTGCAACAAGGAGAGCGGAAGGTAACGGTAAGTCAAAATATAACCAGCAGCTCCTTCGGGGGTTAGTGCTACATGTGGGGGCTCGTAGTCCGGGATTTTACCGTTACCTCGCAAAGGGACTGTACACGTGGTAAAGCACCGACAGAGGGTTGTGTTTTGTAACTGTGCCATCGGCGCCATCTTTATTTGGACTTTCACTGAGGTGCGTAAGTCTGGGAGGAGCCATTGCCGAAAAGCCCGCGACGTTGCGCAACCTAAGCATCACAGTGGGAGGAGTCTGAGTTGTTCTTTCCTGCACGAGGCACCGCGTGAGAGTGTGCTGCGGAAAGTGGAAAGACTAGTCGATATTTTCTCAGGCCGCGTACATACGGGCGGACTGTTCGCCCAACTTAGTATGTCAAACAATCCGACAAACAGTCCGCTCAAAATTTGCATGAGCGGACTTGACCACACACGATGAACGAACAGTCCGCTGAAACCGTGCGCGATGACGTGAACGGCACGTACGACGGGACGAAAAATACGACGTCCAATACACTGCAATGCAACCTTCGCCGTGTAAATCCTTTCTGAGCATGCGCGACACTTAGTTTGTCAAACAAGCCTACACACGAGCGGACTGTCCGCTCAAACCAAGTTTCAGCGGACTGTCTTACGGGAATTCCGAAAAACTTTGTTCGTCAGACTGTCCGCTGAAACTGTCCGCTGAAGCCCACACACGAGCGGACTGTCCGCTGAAACACTGTTCAGCGGACAAAGTTGGGCGAACAGTCCGCCCGTGTGTACGCGGCCTCAGAGTTTGGAGAAAACTTTTCTGGAAAATGTACCGTGCCCCAGGTATGCAGTCTGCGCCAGGACCCAGGATGCCTCTCAGAAGGGGTCCCACAGGAATACAGTTGCCTGGTACTGTACTTACGGACACGGGCATTCGCCTGCTGCCACAGGGGCAGTTCATTCTGTACACTACTGGAGACATCGAGGGCCTGGGTATGCTGTGCGGAAAGTGCGACGGCCTGGTCGCCAACCCTCGGCCATTCTCCAGATGTAAAAGGTGTGGGGAGTATGCTTTTAAAGTGGAGCAGTCGGTCACACCACCAAGGGCCTACCGCGTGGACTGGGCCACGGGCGTGACAACCGAGGAGTCGGCCATCTTCGCCCAATTGGTAAAGCCTTACACAGTGGTGACACCTGTCGTTGCCGACATCCCTGAGAGAGATGCCGCTGCATCCACCACTGAGAATGCCGAGGAAACCACTTTGGAGCAGATGGACACTGCTTCTACTACCATTACTGAAGTCCCCATGCCTCCTTTGAAGTAAGTGTGGCGTGCAAAGTCTTCCCGGAACCGACATGGAGGTCAGCCACCGAGTCCAGCTGGATCCAATCGGTGGAAGAAGGTTGCTTCGGAAAAAAGTCTGCCTGTGAGTACACCTTTAGTAAATTATTTACCGGCAGAGTTAGAGTCTCTGTCGGATATGGAAGATGAGGACATTTTGGGGACATTGTCGGAGGAGTTGTTGTGGGCTGGAGGGGATGATTCAATGACAAGGGAACTAGAGATCCTGGGAGGAACGAAGAGAATGATTAGGTTGGTATTTTGAGACTAGGTTAGTGATGTAGCTGGGGGCCGAGTTGTGGATGGCTTTGTAAGTTATTGTTAGTATTTTGAATTTCATTTGTTGATTGAGTGGCAGCCAATGGAGGGATTGGCAGAGAGGGGTAGCAGACGCTGAGTGTTTTGTAAGGTGGATGAGTCTGGCAGCAGCATTCCTGATGGACTGAAGAGGGGCAAGCCTACATAAAGGTAAGCCAATGAGGAGGGAGTTTCAATAGTCAAACTATTAGTTTAGTTTTTACATTTTAGAATGGGGTTCCTCCAGATAATTTTAAAGGGTGCCTTGACATGAAAAAAAAAGGTTGAGAAACACTGCATTAAATTACAATATGGCTTGTGTGGCTTGTGTAGCAATTGTATATACTATATTATTATTTTGTATTTACTCTATTTTTTTAGTTACCCTGTGGAGTTACCCTATAATTAAATTTTATATCAGCAAATCTAAATAATTTTTTTCTTAACCAAGATTTTAAATGCTTGTTAAAGCTGACAGCAAGGCCTGAAACACCAACTTTGTACATAATTACAAAAAATGAAGGTTAATTCAAAGATGGCATCAATATATTTGTTAGCAGAAAAAATACTATAACATTAATTAATGAAAAAAAAAAAAGAATACAAGTAAAATGAAACAATTTGTGTGACATGAAAGGCCTCTCTTTGGTTTGGATAGTAGACCTTTACCAGTGAGACAGTCATATTTCACAATGAGAACCATTGCCATACAGCATAGTGTTCCTGGTTCTTTATTTGCATATTATTGTGCTTGTAACCATAGAATGACTTTGAAACCTCAGAAAGAATCCTGTTATTGAGTTCAATTATCTCTACACTGTAAGAGGTCCAGAATAAAGCAAAACATATCTCTCATTATAACGTAGCTGCCAGTGCCAATTTACCTCACGGGAAGAAAACTGCAATCTCTTGGTGAAAAATCTGTTGATTTGATGTTATTTGTGACTCGTGAAAGTGCTACTTAATCAAAAATAAAAATGATTGCTGACAACTGATAAGGAAAATAGGATAATAATGATCCATTCTATTGTACAATAAATGAAAAAGATAACATTAACACACATGAGTCTCCCAGTCACACAAGCTGTCCACCAAGTGCACACATAATAGTAATAGGGAAAACCTTTCCATTGTGTCCCCTACCACCTAATGTTATATAAAATGGATATTATAGCTCCCTGGATGTTTTCGATTCACAAACCATGAATGATGGCCGATGGCTGAATGCGTTGATGTAGGCCAACACATTGTAAGCTTATCTTTCATTTCCCTTTTTAGAATACTTTACAGGAAGGGATGAATAGGTGTTCTTCATCTGAAATGCAGTCTTTCATCTATGTGTAGGGTCCCTACTCTAACCTGGCCAGTGAAATACAATGAGAAGCATATTTTGGTAAAACATTTATTAAACCTGATAAAATGTAACCATAAAAAAACTTTTTTTTTTCATTTTGGATAAGTAACAGAGGATTATAACCCCTGTAAGTTTATTTTGTCATGTATGCCCTATTGGAGAGATTTCCCTTTATTTCCTGTCTTAAAGTCAAAACAGGAGGTAAGAGAAAATCCCTCCAAGGAATCCTGGAGTGTCACCAGGGTCACTAGAACTAGTGTCCCCGTTGATAGATTTTCCCTCTATTACTGTCCTGATGTCAGCTCATAATTTGGGATTTCCTTTTACTTTCACTTTCGGTGATAACGGTAAACAAGATAAATAGAGAGAGTGAATCTCCCTAATAGGGGCATAGACAGCAAAAAAAACGAACAGGTCATTCTGTGGCCTTAGTCTTGCAATCATCCTTTGTCGGGGGCTCGGTGACGGCGCATTGCTTTTGCAGTCCATTGTTTGCCTGCAGTGAAAAAGAAGATGAAGAAGAAGAGTTGCTATAGAGGAGAAGTTACTCTAAAAACATTAAGGTAATGTAAGGTAATAAAAAATGTATAGCCCGTTTTATTCTTTTTTTATGGCAGGTGGACGGTGGATTCCGGGCGGGGCCGGTGTGCCATCGTTAGGTTCTTGATGAGGGAGGGGTTCAGGATATAGACCAGAATGTTTGCAGAGATGGCCCCATCGTCAGCAGCTATGAAGACGAGGCGTTGCACCTGTCGGTGGTCCATGGACATTCTGTGGCCTTTTGTGGATTTTGGGGCGGCCTGAGCCCCTCCTTCGTCGGGAACTCGGTGGCGGCTTATTGCTTCTGCTTGGAGCCCATTGTTTGCCTAGAGTGGTTAGGGGGGGCGACAAATTGCTGCTATGGAGGAAGAGTAACTCTACCTACATGTGAAATTTGAACACCGTATGTAAGTTAATAAAAAGTTGTACCCCCAAAAAAACAGGTGTTCTAATCCAAAACTAAAAAAAAAAAAGGAAATAAAAAGTTTTGCCTTTAGTTATATTTTAAGGTGCAGTAATTTCCCCAAAAATCTGTAATGCCCCGTACACACGAGCGGACTTTTCGACATCCAAACTCCGACGGACTGAGTCCGGCGGACTATCCGATCGTGTGTGGGCTGCAACGGACTTTAGCAAAGCTAAAGTCTGACGGACTTTAGAAATGAAGCATGCTTTAAATTTTCCCGACGGAACTCCGCCGGACCCGGTCCCCTTTGAAAAATCCGCTCGTGTGTGTGCTACTCCGACGGACTAAAACCGACGCTAGGGCAGCTATTGGCTACTGTCTATGAACTTCCTACGTCGAATCCAGTCGTACGTCATCACGTTCGACTCCGTCGGAGTTTGGTGTGATGGTGTGTGGTCAAGTCTGTTCGGTCGAAAAGTCCGCCAGAACTCCGTCGGAACTCCAGCGGAACTCCGGCGGAACTCCTTTGGAGGTCTGTCAGACTTAATTCCTCTCGTGTGTACGGGGCATAAGGCTCTATTCACACCTGGGCATTCTGGATCGTGGGTGGAATCACTGCGATTCCAGACTCGTGGCAAAAGACGGAACACTTTTGCATTGTCATTAGTTCTTAATGGCACCCCAATGCAATTTTGCCGTGATTTTTGAGCGACAAATGGCAGTACAAATCTTTGCACATGAGATTCTTTTTGAGCGTTTAGGGAGTGGAGGGAGGCCCATTCAACTGAATAGTGGCACTAACTTTATTAAGATTAATAGGATATTTAGAAATTTGATTTGGGGAAATAAGACCCCCGTATCAAACTAGATATCCAAAAATATCCAAAGGAGGCTGGGGGGGGGGGTTAGCGGCCCCAAACCCAAGGATTTATTTTCAATTGAGGCATCTAGTACAGTGGGAATCGAAGGCCTCAATTTCTCCTTTATTTCACTTAGTCTCTTTTGGTTTCTTTTTTTTTGCCACCTCAGTGAGTTTATTCGGGAGACTCAATTCACCTTTGAGCTCATATTTCTCTCCTCCCAGTTTGCACATCATTGTGGCTTATTTATTCAAATATTTTCTTCTCTTTTTTCATTCCTTTCCTCTTTTCTTTTCTTTACTATTTAAAAGATTTATGTATATCCGAAAATAGGTAAACAATCGAGATAACAAAACCCCGCTGCCTACGGCTCCTTTTAGCCCAACCACCATAGTTATTTACCTTATTTTACACCTAGGTGTGTATATTCTCCCCTCCCCCCCTCCGCTCAGTCCCACCCCCACCCCCCCCCCCACCCCCCGCGCATGAGAGCACACACTAAATAAGAGACTACATGCCAAAAGTCGCTAAAAGAGATATCACCAAGAAACGCACATTCTATTTCAGCTACTTATAAGGGAATCCCCAATTTCAACAATCCGGAGCTCCATATACTTTCAAACTTCTTACTATTACCCTGCTTAACAAAAAAAAACCTTTCATTGCTAATTATTTTCTTTATATTAGCCATCCATATTTCCGGTAGTGGGCTAGAATGTGACTGCCAATTTTGAGCAATCAGCTTCCTTGCCTGAAAAAGGCATCTAGTCACTGGTATAAATATATTTTTAGGGATTTTATATCCCTCCGGTATGGCCAACAAGCAAGTCCTCACTGTTGCATCCAATGTCAAACCGAAGACTTCATTCACATGCTCTATCACCCGTATCCAGTATCTAAAAAGTTTCGTACTCCTCCAAAACATATGAATGAAATCTCCAGCCTGGCCACATCTAGGACACTGATCATTATCCCTCCACCCTATTCTAAACATTTTCCTAGGTGTATAATATACCCGGTGAAAGAAGAAGAGTTGGGAGGCTTTCTGTGACAAAGAAATGGAGACCTTGGTTCCCTGTTCCATTATCCAATCCCAATCGGGTATGGACAGTGGGCCCACGTCCCTCTCCCATTTCCTTTTACTTTTAATCGTACCTCTTCGATCTAATACTTTATCCCCCGGCCTAGTATATAGGAATGAGATCAAGCCCTTAAGCGTGTCTCGTGACATGATTTGGGACAGCACCGGGATCTGATTCAGCTGCACCTCCTGTGATCTAAATTGGGCCTGAATTGCATGTCTGACCTGGAGGTATTTATAAAACGAGCGGTTTGATAAAGAAAATTCGGACTTTAGGCCGGGTTCACACCGCTGCGATGCGGGAACGCCGCGAATCAGCGGCGTTTTCCCGCATCGCATTACTCCCGCCGGCAGTTCACACTGCCCTATGCGGACGGCTGGGAGTGTCAATGTTATGTTAATGACACCCCCAGATCCGTCCGCATATCGCAGTGCGATCTGCCGACTCGCACAGGAATCGGATCGCATGGTGTGAACCCCCATGCGATCCGATTCTGTTGCGGACCAAAAAAAGGGTCCCGTGCGAGTTTGCTGCGGGAGCGCTGCGAATTCAGCCATACTATCTGTATGGCTGAACTCGCATCGCTACGGAGATCGGATGTGATTTGCGGTGCGAATCACATCCGGATCTCCCCCCGCAGCAGTGTGAACCCAGCCTTAAGTCAACAAATGACCTGATATCTTTCAACTTTAAATAGCTCCTCCAGATTCCTATTATCCCAAAGGGGGGCCATCACAGATATCTTCTGGTATCCCAATAGGTCCTTGGCTGTTTTCCAAAGTTTAGTAACCTGAATAATCGTTGGACAGTGTATATTAAACGAATTTGCCTCCAGCGCCTTCATAAGCGTGTTATGTGGGCATCCTAGCATTAATAACTTATGGCAGGGATTGGTTTCATTTATTGCTATTGCTCCAGCTAGATGTTGCAGCTGGGCCGCCAAATAGTAAAGTCTAGGATGTGGTATCGCCAACCCCCCCTCTTCCGGCGGTAGCTGCAAGGTCCGCAAGCTAATCCTCGGGGGACCCCTTTTCCATATAAAGAGTCTGAATAAGGATTCTATTTTCTTAAACCACCCTTCCCCAATCCATAATGGTGAATTGTGGAGAAAATACAGAATTTGAGGGAGCCATACCATCTTAACCAAGTTGCAGCGACCCGCCAATGAGAGGGGGAGGCGACTCCAAATATCAGCCTTTTGTTTTAGCTTCACTAAAAGAGGGGATAGGTTATCTTCCAGATAAGAATTTACATCTCTAGTAATCCACACCCCCAGATATTTAAACTTCTCTACCTGCTTCAGATTCACGATATCCTGGGGAGCGCAAGTAGACTCCCTTACCAATGGCAGTAGGGCGGACTTATCCCAATTAATGGTTAATCCTGATATAAGACCAAATTCTCCAATCATCTTCATTGCCACTTTCAATGAGGTTTGAACATCCCCTAAGAACAGCAAGACATCGTCGGCAAACAATGCGATTTTTTCCTCCGACTGTCCTCTCCTAAATCCCTGTATGTTAGGGCAAGCCCTAATGGCAATAGCCAGCGGCTCCATTGCCAAAACAAATAATAGAGGGGAAAGGGGGCACCCCTGTCTCGTGCCTCATTCCAACAGGAACGTCTCAGAGAGCTCATTATTAATTTAAATTTTCGCTCTTGGATCAGTGTAGAGTAGTTTTATCCATTTGATGAAATTTGGTCCGAACCCAAATCTAATAAGCGCTTTAAATAAATATACCCATTCAAGGGTGTCAAATGCTTTGGCTGCATCCAGAGTCAGAACTGCTCTGGAGCCTCCATTATCTACCGGAATCTGGGTGTTCAAAAAGAGTCTACGGATATTAACACTGGTGGATCTATTTGGGATGAAGCCCGACTGATCGGGGTGAATGAGCTTATGGACACTTCTTTTTAAACGTGTTGCGAGCACTTTTGCTAAAATCTTTACATCCGACCCCAAAAGCGAGATCGGGCGATATGAGGCCGGGTCCATAGGGTCCTTATCCTCTTTAGGAATAACCACTATCGTGGCTTCCAGCATCGAGGAAGGCAAAGTTCCATACTCCGAAGCCTGCCTCAATGTCTCCAGCAATTGTGGGAGCAGGACCTCTCCATATCTCTTGTAGACCTCGATTGGTAATCCATCAGGCCTTGGTGCTTTTAAGTTAGGCATCTCTGTCACCGCTTTTTGGAGTTCCTCATTAGTAATTGGGGCCTCCAATGTTACTAAATCTTCTTCTGTTACTGTTGGCATATCTAAAATCCCCAGAAAAGCGGCCATATCTCCCCCTTCGCTCCCCCCTTGGGATTTATATAATGAGCTATAATAGTGATAAAATGTATTATTAATAGTGGATGATTCAGAAGTGATCTCTCCCCCTGGAGTCCTAATCGATAATATCGCTGGGGGGGCCGTATTTGCTTTAACCAGCAAAGACAATATTCGTTTCTGCAATATGCGTCTATTATCCATCTTACGCCTGGTAATTATCCTATACTCTTGCTGATTATCAAGCCAAGCCTTCTGTGTAATAGGATTCGGATTAGTAATATATTGTCTTTCTGACAATGACACCGCCTTAATGGCTTCCTCTTCCTGTTTTTTCGTCTCGGCCCTATTTCTAGCAATTTGTTGAATAAAGAGACCCCTCAAAAAGGCCTTTAAAGAGTCCCACACAACACCCGCTGATGCTGTACCCGTATTAACGTAGATAAACTCCTTTAACTCAGTTGTCACCCGGTCAGTATCCTTTATTAATTCCAACCATGAAGGATCAATTTTCCATTGGCCAGAGTATTGTTTCTTACCTACACAGAGTGTCAATATTAGGGGGGAGTGGTCCGAGACTCCTCTCGGGGCATATTCCACCTCATCCACTCGTGGCAACGCACTACTATTCACCAAAGCCATATCAAGTCTCGATAGTGTAGAGAAAGATGCTGAGTAGCAAGAATACTGTCGCTCCCCCGGATACCGAATACGCCATGCGTCGCATAGACCAACGGGCTAGCCTCGTTTCAACTCTCCCTGTTGGTATATTTACAGTTGGGAACCTGTCCAAAGCTTTATCCAAGACTTCATTAAAGTCTCCTATTGCTATCACAGGTATACCGGGTTTGTCTATTACAAAAGATAGTAACTCATATAGAATCTCCAGTTTAAATGGAGGGGGGACATACATGTTGGCCACCACGTAGGGATTATTTTCAATTTGACACTATAGGAAAATGTACCTACCCTTTGCATATATGCGACTGTTATAACAGGAGAACCGGACCGCCTTATCAACAAGGATGCTAACCCCTCTTGCATAGGTTGAAAATACGGAATGGAACTGGGTCTGGAATTTCCGACTTTGTAAACACTGTGTCGTCTCACCCGTTAGATGCGTCTCCTGGAGACACAATAATCCGGGTCCTTTGCCCTCTAGGGCTGACAAAACCACTTTTCTTTTGGTCAGATCTCCCAGACCCCACACATTCCACGATATTATCTTAATCCTTTTCGCCTGCATCGCTAATTAATAACCCACACATTGGGCAGTTTTAACCAAAAAAGCAAAAAAAAAAGAAGTGAAAAAATATACAAATATAGTAATACAAAAAAATTATTTTTTTTCCCTTTTTCCCCTTAGCTTTACATACGTGTATCCTATATACTACATAATATTTTCTCACATCCCCTTCTAAATAGTGCATCTCAAAATTTGTGTATCCTTGTATTGTTTTTATTATTCTTCCCTTACCCCACCTTCCCATCCCATCTCTCCCACCTCCCCTCTTACCAAACTCCCTCCCCCACCCCCCTCGCCCCATAGGGCTACCCCCTAGGGGTATATTTGTGGCCTTCTCACAACACTCCCACCACTCGCCCATACCAATCCTACTGGGTGCTTTCACCCAAAATCTTCACCCACTCATGGGAACCCTTTGTCCCCCACTACAAATACCTAATTGTACTCCACACACCCTTATTGCTCAACCCCTGCCCCCCACCTACATTGTGCACTATACCAGATACAACAATTTGCAACAAGCATACCCCCTATTCCTGCCCACCCCCCCCCAAAATGTGTACCCCTAAATGCCTTGAAATCCACCTAACTGCCCTGTAGTGTGCGTTTATAGGTCCTTTTTAGTCTCATCTAACCATTGGGATGCTTCCTCTGGCGTATTGAATAAAAACGTCTTTCCTGATGCAGTCACCCTTAGGCGAGCTGGATAGAGGAGCGCATACTCTAACTTATATTTAACCATTTCTCGTTTGACTGGTATGAATTCGGCTCTTCTTTTCTGAAGGTCAGGGGAAAAATCAGGATACAAAGAGACCCTAGCTCCCTTAAATCTAATATCTCCCCTCATTCTGGCCTCTCGCAGTAGGGACACTTTATCCTGATAATTAAGGATCTTAAGCATTATAGGCCTAGGGCGCTCCCCCATATGACGAGTTTTTACCGGGGTACGATGTGCCCGTTCTATTGCAAATATCGGGGTAAATGTTGTCGCCCCAAAAAGTTCTCTGAACTACTCCTCGAGAAAACCTATCAAATTAGTCCCCTCACAGTGTTCACGGAGGCCTAGCACCCTGATATTGTTTCTTCGATTCCTATTCTCCATCTCGTCGAGTTTATCCGCTTGTGTAATAACTATTTTTTTAAGTAAATCAATTTCCAGCCTCTCAGGCCTCAGCTCATCCTCCATCGCACCCATGCGTTCCTCGAGCTCGGTAGTTCTCAATATAGTCCTATTCAAATCCTGTCTCATAGACAATAGTTCCTCCTTTATATATCTTAACTGTTCATCAAACATGGATATTGAATCTTTGCATTCCTTAATTGCATTCAAAATGTCTCTTAATGTGAGCTCCTCATCCAGGTTGCCCGGCATCGGTAAATGAGAGCTGCTTTGCATTGTTTCCAGATTTGTTGTTACTATTGCTGGTTTACCTCCCCCCCCCTCCCTTGTTGCCCCCCGGTTTAGCAACTGATAAAGTGGGGTTGGCCAGAGACTGGCCTTGACTCCTTCTATCCGCAGAAGAGTTTTTGGTATCTTTGTTGTGTAGATTTCCCTGCTGAGAGCTTGTATTGCAGGGTGAGGGTGGGCCAGAATGGGCGTAACGCTCCAATTTTGCCGCTGCCGACGCTGCAGCCATTTGATTGGTTTTGTCCTTAGTGGCTCGGGTGATTTGTTGACCCTCTGCAGGTGTTTGCTCCTCAGGGGATCTTTTTCTTGACATAATTAAATTAGATGGCCACGTACAAACCCACCTCGCATGTAGTCAACTTCCACTTATTAACTAATCCAGCAAGGGAAAGGTAATATAGCACGCTCAAAAAAAAAAAAAAAAAAAAAAGGGGGGGGGGACAGAAATATTATAGGGTCTCTCCTTATGTAAATGAGACTTACTCGCTTATCAAAGGGGACAGTACTAATTAGCAGCCAACCTCCAACCCCCACAATAACCCTGCAGCGACAGATTCACTGTTGTGTCAAAGTATTTGTATTGGTGTATATCTGCATATATTCAAAATATTTTTTTCAGCAATTCTAGTCAGTAGTTCACTTCGATAATAATTAGGAACAAAAGGGAAGAGAGGCACTTATCTTAGTTGCTAGTTCATGGCCACATAACGTTCCATGGATCCATACGAAGAAGGTATGCAGGGTATCCAAATCGTCCAGGTCTTCCTCTCTCTTCCCCAGAAGACTAATCAGGCAGCGCTCTCAGTGTATTCTCCAACTCATTGCCTCTTGTCTCACCGGCCACACTGACAACTCGACCAGAGGGGAGGCAAAGAGCAACGAGCGAAGGGGGGAGAGCGGGGGAGAGGGAGCTCTGCGCAGGAGTCCCCTCTCACCTACACAACGCGTGTCAGCCAACCCGCCGCTCAGAGCCTAAGGCGCCACACGTGTCTGCACGCCAAGCTCAAACAGAGCGGAGGGAAAAGCACCGCAGCGCTGCAGGAACCCTGGAGCCGCTCGAGGTCTCGCGAGATCCCCAGCGAGACTCTCGGTCCCTGCTCCAACAGCCAGCCAGCAGCCTACGGAAAGCAGCAGCCCCCACACTCCAACCACAAGCACGCGAACCCGGAGGCAGCAACCAGCAGCTCAGGTAAACAATATGTGCCTGAGCATGGAAGTCATATGAGCACAATATACCGAAAGGCCTTTAGACAACATCAGATAAGATCAGATAGCTCGGGGAGGAACAGGACAATGATATCAAAATAGGCAGGATAACGAGGGGTAGAGCAGCACCATGCTCTCACTCCTCACTCGCACTCACTCCCATCAACATCCGGCCACACCCCCATTCGGGTCTGGTGTTGAAAATGCTCTTTGGTTTCTAAGCACGCCAGCCGCTATTAACCCTGGAGGGGGCTTCGAGGTGTTCCTCCTTTTCTAATATACTCACCCTGGTACTTATATATAAAGGTGTGGGAATCTGTTAAAAGGATATTGGGGGTTTCCTCCCTAACTAAATATACCCCTATTTGGGGCAATGAAGGGCTGCCCGAGATATTGACACTCCAGGGCTTACAGCAATGGAAACAAATGGGTATTCTTACCCTTTCTCAACTTTATGAGAGGGGGTGTACTTAAATCGTTTGATCACTTGGTAAGGGAATTTTCTTTGAACCCTAGAACCCTCTACCAATTTTTGCAGCTGCGACATGACTTATATGCCAAGTTTTCTTCTTCTCCTGTTTTGCTTCCCCCATCCAGTTTTGGAAAGAGTGTGTCATGGTTATGCAGTGATCTTCCTGTTTGCTTACCTCCCCTCATGTGTTCAGACTAAGCCCTTGTACATACGGTCGGAGAATCCGTCGGAATGTGTCCTATCGGACCGTGTCGTCGGATAATCCGACTGTGTGTGGTATGCATTGGACTGATTCCGTCGGAATATCCGTGGGACCCAATTTTCCAACATGTTGGAAATGTTTCCCGACCAACTGGGCCGGTCGGACATACTCCGATCATGTGTAGAGAATTTTGATCGGACCAAGTGCCACGCATGCTCAGATCAAATTCCTACATCAAAGCTGTTGGCTACTAGCCTGAATGTAGTCCCATTGCAATGAAAATACGTCATCACGTTCTGAAAGATCAGATTTTTCGCCAACTTTGTCTGGTGGTTTTTATAACCTCTCCTCTAAGCATGGCTCCACCCCAGGCCCTATCAGAGTACTCTATATTAACCTGTGCACTGCAAGCCATCAGTGCTGATCAACCATTGTGTATTCCTTTGTGTGTTAGCTTCCTATTACCTGCCGTGTGCTCTTCTGTTGTTCCGTTACTGACTTTGGCGTGTCCTTGACTATCTCTGTTTGCCTGTGATCCTAACCTTTTGGCGTGTCCCTGACTATTCCTGTCTGCTTGTGGCCCCGACCTTGGCTTTGTCCCTCACTATCCCTATCCTCCTGTTGCCTACTGTGGGTGTGAGCTGGGGGACCCTGGGGATCGCCACCTGGAGCCAGTTGCAGCCAAGTCCATCCTCACCACTAAAGGCGCTGGTGAACACCTGCTGGCTCTTAAGCCGCGTACACACGTGGCGGACTGTCTGGCCAACTTAGTCCGTCAGACAATCCGACGGACAGTCCGTCATACTTTCGAATGAACGGACTTGCCCACACACGGCACTTTTTGAGCGGACTAATACGGCGGACTAAGTCCGCCATACTATCCGCCCTACTTTTGAAATGAACGACTCGCCCACACACGCGGAGGAAAGTCCGCTCATTTCGAGCGGGTATCCAGGTAGGCGGGGCCCGCGACGGAGACGTCGCTGACCCCGCCGCCTGGTATGGACTTAAAGGGGAACCCCAACGCCGAAAAAAATCGGCGTGGGGGGTCCCCCCCAAGTCCACAACAGACCCTTGTCCGAGCACGCTACCCGGCCGGCCAGGAAAGGGGGGCGAGCGAGCGCCCCCCCTCCTGAGCCGTACCAGGCCGCGTGCCCTCAACATGGGGGGTGCCTTGGGGAAGGGGGGGCCGCGCGGCCCCCCCACCCCAAAGCACCTTGTCCCCATGTTGATGAGGACAAGGGCCTCTTCCCGACAACCCTGGCCGTTGGTTGTCGGGGTCTGCGGGCAGGGGGGCTTATCGGAATCCGGGAGCCCCCTTTAATAAGGGGGCCCCCGGATACCGGCCCCCCACCCTATGTGAATGAGTATGGGGTACAATGTACCCCTACCCATTCACCTGTGAAAAAATGTACAAAAAAAACACAACACAGGGTTAAAATATTTTATTGCACAGCTCCGGGGGTCTTCCGTCTTCGGGGGTCTTCTCGCAGCTCTTTTGCTAGCGGAGGAGTCCGGCTTTCTTCCGCGCCGCCGGCCTCTTCTCCCGACTTCGGGGGTCTTTTCTTCTTCTTCTTCTTCTTCTTCTTCTTCGTGTCACATGGCTTTATGTCACATGGGTTGGTCACATGGTGACCCCGCCCCCTTACGATGTCATAGTCCCCATGTGACATCAACCCATGTGACATAAAGCCATGTGACACCGCCCCATTGTCACTATATAAGTGGCCGCGCAGCGCGGCTCTGGCATTCCGGCCGGAGAGATCGTCGAGGCAACATCTCCTGGAGAAGAAGAAGAAGAAGAAGAAGAAGAAGAAGAAGAACGGAAGGCGACGGCGGCGACAGAAGACCGGGCCACCGCCTGTAAAAGAGCTATAAGAAGGCGAGGTGGCCCAGTAGAAGAACCGAAGAGGGGGACAAGACCCCCGAAGTCGGGAGAAGAGGCCGGCAGCGCGGAAGAAAGCCGGACTCCTCCGCTAGCAAAAGAGCTACAAGAAGATAGCGGAGGAGTCCGGCGAGAAGACCCCCGAAGACGGAAGACCCCCGGAGCTGTGCAATAAAATATTTTAACCCTGTGTTGTGTTTTTTTTGTACATTTTTTCACAGGTGAATGGGTAGGGGTACATTGTACCCCATACTCATTCACATAGGGTGGGGGGCCGGTATCCGGGGGCCCCCTTATTAAAGGGGGCTCCCGGATTCCGATAAGCCCCCCCGCCCGCAGACCCCGACAACCAACGGCCAGGGTTGTCGGGAAGAGGCCCTTGTCCTCATCAACATGGGGACAAGGTGCTTTGGGGTGGGGGGGCCGCGCGGCCCCCCCTTCCCCAAGGCACCCCCCATGTTGAGGGCACGCGGCCTGGTACGGCTCAGGAGGGGGGGCGCTCGCTTGCCCCCCCTTTCCTGGCCGGCCGGGTAGCGTGCTCGGACAAAGGTCTGTTGTTGACTTGGGGGGACCCCACGCCGATTTCTTTCGGCGTTGGGGTTCCCCTTTAAGTCCATACCAGGCGGCAGGGTCAGCGACGTCTCCGTCGCGGGCCCCGCCTACCTGGATACCCGCTCTAAATGAGCGGACTTTTCTCGGGGCGGGAAAAGTCCGCTCATTTCAAAAGTAGGGCAGACTGGCACACACACGGGCGGACTGTCCGCTGAAATGCGAGTCCGACGGACAGTATTTCCAACATTCCGAAATACTTAGTCCGCCAGACTGTCCGCTGAAAAAGTCCGCTGAAGCCCACACACGAGCGGACTGTCCGCTGAAATGTGTTTCGGAGGACTAAGTTGGGCAGACAGTCCGCCCGTGTGTACGCGGCTTTAGACTCCGCGCCCCAGGGAATCTTACGCTCTAACCCCAGTGGGATCTGTCCCCCGTCTGCAGTAGTCAGCCGTAGGGTCCACAACCTTGCGGTGCACTCCTGATCCCTACGGTGTGCATCTGTCACCTCGCCTCAAGGTGACCTGACAGAGTGGTTCAGGCAACCGCTACTAAAGGCCTAAAATCCGCTACGTATAAGTCTCTATTACAGTGTACTTCTAATAAATTTCATTGTCAATCTAAGGAGAAATGTAAACGCAATATTGGCCCTATCTCTGACTATGTATGGGATAAGATCCTTTGGGCTCTTCCCCTTTTATCTCTTTCATCCTCATTTAGATTAACACAATTTTATATATTACACAGGGCATATAGGACCTCACAATTTGTGCTTAATATTGGCTTAACTGCCGACTTGACTTGCTTCAAATGTGGCAATCCAGGGTCATTGATACATTTACTATGGTGATCCCCGAAACATCACAGGTATTGGGCAGAGGTTGTGGGTGCACTTAATGGGCTCTTAGATTTGAATCTTTCAGTGGATTCTTAAATATGATTACTCGGCTATCTTGATAGCTCAGTGCTTAAACCACCAAGATGGTTTACTGTTGCGCTCTTTATTGCTAGGAGACAAATTGCTATTAGGTGGACCTCTCCTTACCTATCTGCATCCTGTATTCCTGATGTGCTTAGTTTATAAACACTCATCAGGGGCGGAGGCTCAACGATATCTGTAAAGAATGAAAATAATTAATCTAGTATGGCACTGAACATAACAAGAAGGGGCAAATTTGCCAGTCCTGGATACTTACATATGCCAGTGCCAGGAGGGTTGTCTGTCCCGGAAGCTGAGGTAATCTTGAGCCGCGTGCCAAAGGGGCGCATCCACAAAGCCCCCCAGAATCAAAGTGATGAATAAGCAATGACTACCAAAGTCTATAGTGAATGGATATAGTATACAGTGAGCTGTATAGTGTTGGTAAAGAAATACTATGAAGATAATAGATACCAAGGTGAAGATGATACGAATATGTGCACATAGGATAATGATATACCAAAAACCAAGTTAACGAGAATGAATATGTAAAGAGAAATAAACAGAGACATCAAGTACAGACCCGGATCACCAAAAACAATTGAGGGAATAAGTGACTGGCTAGCAAGACAGTATATAGGATGACGTAGTGACTACCTTACATGTGTACAAAAAAAGAAAAGTGCTTCTGTAGGATATGGCATCTTCCAAAGTGTGGCAAAGGCAGCTGTTTCCAGGGAGGTGTCATATATGTGCCCTGCACACATGCCGACTCCTACCAACATCATGCTAGTTTGGCATGTGCAGGGAGGGGATCTTACCCAGTGAACACCGCTCATGACAGAAACCCGCCTTCCCTAGCTATGTCGGCTGCGATGGAGATGCTCATGCTTCATGTCATGATGCTGAATGACGTCACACGTGAGACGCGGTAAATGGTGCCGATGCACTATGGGTACCCGCCCAACCCCCAATGCCCCCCTACCCCGGACACAGCGGAAGGAAGGGGGAAAAGGGAGGACACACAGAACGCATCGCAGCTCCTGGGCATGTGACATGAAAACGGCACAACCCACCACCTAAGTAGTGATGTGATGCAATAGGTGCCGCATGATCTCATGGACATAGTTTGTTATGTCCTGAGCAAGCAAAGCCCCAGATATGGTACATAGCCACCCAGGGCTTTGAAGCTCCCAAATCAACGGCAGGGGAACACTGCCAACTCTGTCAAAAGACCTCTATCCCTATTCAATATGAAAAAAGGGGGGAATTTGGGACTTTAAATGAAGCATATATGTAGTGTGCCTACATCCCTGGTTCAGGTAAATGAAAAAGGAAATTGGGACTTTGAATGAGGTTATTGAAATTGTGGGGGTACATTAGTAGAAAACATGTTTAATAACATGGAAGGATGTATGAAATACATATCAATGGTACAAAACAAGTAAAAAATATTAATCATAAAAATGCACATACATGTAATACATGGACATATAACATGGACATCAAGGAAACGTGATATACAGTATATCAACTTGGCAATACATGATAATGTAGAAAAAATGATGAGCAATTCTATGAATTCATATATATATATATATATACACACATGTCATGGGGGCAGCAGGATGCAATACATGTAAAATAATATAAATTGGAATGAACGTGATTGCTTTGTAGACAATAGACTGGCTTGATTACTAATACAGGCACATATCCGCATCCTCTATGCCCAGCGCATTTTGTGTATAAACACTCATCAGGGGCGGATGCTCAAGGATAGCTATAAAGAATGAAAATAATTAATCTAGTATGGCACTGAAGATTACAGGAAGAGGCAAATTTTCCAGTCCTGGATACTTGCGTATGATAAGTTAGCGATGGGTTGTCCGTCCCGGGAGCTCCAGATTACCTCAGCTCCTGGGACAGACAACCCCACAATGTGAATAGCCTCATTCAAAGTCCCAATTTCCTTTTTCATACAGCTGTTTAAAGAGGAACTGCAGTCTGCTCACATAATTTGTAAAAAAAAAACCCATCTTAGCCATTCTGAAGCTTCCCTCCAACCACTTTGCATATTATTTTATATATACTGTGATTCTGTACTTGTCAAATATGTTGCAGAAATCTTCCTCCATTGAGTCTAGCTGCAACCATTTTAACTGTGTGCAGCTGAAGCTGCTGGCTGTTCACTTTCTGGATTTACACAGAGGCAAACCTCCAGCTCTGAAACCCTGCTGCTCTCATTTGCCCTCTTATGACTCACCCCCCTCCCTTCCTGGCAAACTCTCACAAGAGTGAGAGAGAGAGAGAGATGTGTATGATGTCATAAGCCCAGGCTAATGACCAGACAAGAAACAGGAAGTAGGCTATATAAGGTACATAAGAAAATGTGACCTGACACACCAATAATGGCATGCCTCCATCCCTAAGTAATAAATACAAAAAATGAGGAAGGAAAAGTGGGACTTTGAATGAGGCTTGGCATAGGCAAATGATGATACGTGGAATATGATAACCAGAATTCATAAGATTTGTTTTTATAATCATGTTGAACATTCCATATTTATAAAAAAACAATTGCATCAATCAACAATAAATGAATGGTCATAATGACTTGCACATAAAATATATAGGCTCATAACATATGGTACAAATATTCAATAAACATGATTGGTAAATCATTAAAAACACTTGTTGAAAATCATCATATAAGCAAAATTGATAGGAAAAATGAATGGATAACTCATACATCTAACATGAACAATGCATAAATAAATGCTTGCTTATTTATGCATTTTTATTGTTTTGTATTTATTACTTAGGGATGGAGGCTTGCCATGATTGGTGTGTCAGATCACATTTTCTTATGTATTCTAAACCATTGGGTGGAAGACACCCACTCCTCAGTGACCCACCAACCATTAAATTATTAATATAATCCTATTCTCATACATTCAGCCTTGGCTCTAATCTACTCTTCTGTTAACTACAGAGTACTGAGTTTGTCCCTATTAATCTCTCTCAACTACTGGCTGGCTCGGTCTACGGGTGGTGATCCTTGGGTTCTGTTTTGTTTCCGGGGTTTGCGAGGCAAGGCAGATCGTTTCTTCCTCTCCTTCCCTCTTGTGTTTGGGGGGTGGTGATTTGACCCCCCTGCGACTCGGTGTCATGTGCTCACGCCTCACTCACGGCATCTTATTGTGGTGTGGGGAAGCTTTTGTTCCATCTTATCCCACAGACGGGGTGGGTGTGAGTCCACCGTTGGCGGCTTCACTGCACGAGGGTGGTCAGCCCTTTTCCCGCCTCCCCCTTGCTGCACTGAAATATAGCATGATGACGAGGATCCAACCCTGGAGTGGGGGGTATTTATCCGATGTAGTCAGGCAGAAGACCGCCTAACTTGTCCCTATCATGTCTCTGACACATCAAGCAATAAGTGGGTTACTCAGGTTTTTGTTTGGTTGATTTTTTTAGCATTCCTATCTGGAGTGAATCACATTATTCATCTTTATCACACACACACCCACACACACATTTACTCATTCCCTCATCAATTAATCACTTAATTCATTAACATATTTTTTGCAGATTATCATGCACGATCTGTGCATTCACCATGCACAGGGGTGGTTTCTTGGTGACCTGGCTTGTTTTCAGGCTGTTTGTCCCCGTCTGTGGCGGGTTTTCCCACTTCAACCCTGGTGATGACATCTTATCCAAAAGGGTTCCCTTAATTTCCCATTCAGAACCTGAGCTGAGCTGTAGAGTTGACCTGTAAGTATTAGTAATGTTATAATCCATTGTTTTTTCCCTTAGAGGGTAATAATTGTTAGTTGAATTTTTAGTACAAACCTGCCATAAAACTCCTGATGAGTAGTGAAAAGCTATGAAACGCGTTGAGTTATGATCCACAAATGCCAAAACAAGCCTGGTTCAAAGCAAGCATTTATTTATGCATTGTTCATGTTAGATGTATGAGTTATCCATTATTTTTTTTCCTATCAATTTTGCTTATATGATTATTTTCAACAAGTGTTTTTAACAATATACCAATCATGTTTATTGAGCCTATATATTTTATGTGCAAGTCATTATGACCACTAATTTATTGTTGATTGATTCAATTTTTTTCTATAAATATGGCATATTCAACATGATTATAAAAATAAATCTTATGAATTCTGTTTATCATATTCCACTTATCATCATTTGCCTATGCCAAGCATTATTCAAGGTCCCACTTTTCCTTCCTCGTTTTTTGGGCTGTATAAGGTATTTACTGGCATAAAAAAAAATGTTTTACTATCCAAAGTTAAAACAACAAGGGAAAAAGATTTAATAGATGGAAAGTTGAAAAAAATGACTAAAGGTCCGCTTTACGTGTGAACTTTAGAACCCTAGAACCAGGAGCAGTGATTTTAATAATGATTAAAGTGAAACAATAAAAGTGTAATATTCCTTTAAATGTGGTACCTGGGGGGTGTCTATAGTATGCCTGTGAAGGGTCGCATGTTTCTCGTACTTAGAACTGTCCCTGCACAAAGTGTCATTTGTGCAGGAAAAAAAGTCTTTTAAAATCACTTGCGGCTATATTGTCAGCTCCCCGTAATACAGAGAACACTCAATGAGTGTTCTCTGTATTAGCCGACAATTCATTCATTCATTGATTAAAAAAAAAAAAAAGCGCGGAGGTTCCCCTAAATTCAATTACCAGGCCCTTCAGGTCTGCTATGGATATTAAGGGGAACCCCGTGTCAAATTAAAAAAAAAAATTTACGTGGGGGTCCCCCTAAATATCCATACCAGACCCTTCAGGTCTGGTATGGATATTAAGGGGAACCCCGCATCAAATTAAAAAAAAAATTGACGTCGGGGTCAGCCTATAAATAAATACCACACCCTTTATCCGAGCACGCAACCTGGTAGGCCGCAGGAAAAGAGGGGGGACGAGAGAGCGGCCCCCCTCCCTCCTGAACCGTACCAGGCCACATGCCCTCAATATTGGGAGGATGCTTTGGGGGTCTGTGACCACTCAAAGCACCATGTCTCCATGTTGATGGGGACAAGGGCCTCATCCCCACAACCCTGAGCGGTGGTTGTGGGGGTCTGCGGGCTGGGGGCTTATCAGAATCTGGAAGCCCCCTTTAACAAGGGGACACCCAGATCCCGCCCCCCCCCCCGTTTGAAATGGTAAGGGGGTACAAAAATACCCCTACCATTTCACAAAGAAAGTGTAAAAATGGTTAAATAAGACAAACACACTTTTGAAAAATTTGAAGCTCATCCCTAACTGTGATGAGTTTACTTCCTCTTTGATTCCCTGCAAAGGTAAAGCATAATGGGCTACTATGCATCGCATAGTAGTCCATTATGTGCCACTTACCTGACACAGGAGCCAGCGAAGTCACCGCTGTCCCCTGTAGCAAGCAGCATCCATCTTCTCGGTGGGTTTCGCTGCTCCGCCGATATCATTCGACGAAGCCACGGTGACGTCACTCCTGCGCATGTGCACCCCCGGGCTTTCACACTACATACAATGGTGCAGTTTCTTTAGGGTGGAATTTCTAACGCTATAGCACCTGCAAAACGCCCTGGTGTGAAAGGGGTCTTAATCTAGGCTTACCTGTAGGTCAAAGTGGTTTGTAAGGGTTTACAACCACTTTAAGGAGCTGTTTGTTTAGCGATCATTCACTACATCTAGCAAATAATCATTAGCAATTTTTGTAACCAGATTGAGCTACTAAAATGTTCCCTGTAGCTTACATGTATTTGCCACTTAGTGATAACATCACTATGTTCGAAATTATATATTTTGAACAGAGAGACATTATTGCTCTTCAATGGTACATGTTCAAAAACATTGAAGATGTGTAACTGTGTGCTTGCCCATGTAGTTTCAATGACATGCAGACTGAAATAGTCTCCTGACTGTGTAAGCCTGCCCGCAATCCTCTACAGTAAATACTGCAGTCTGTTGACTGAGTTGATGTACATGTCTTTCTAATTCCCATTGAGTGGATCATACATTATTCATAGTTTTGCTGTTCATGCAAGCTTTTCCTCTCACTCTTGAAAAGTGATTGTTATCTAGGAGGTTAGGCTTCCCGCAGTTCAGTTTAATATGTAATTCTTCCAACACTTCGAACAGTGGAATTATTGTATTGGTCACTTAAGTGTGTGTATGTCTAGAAACTGTTTTGGTTAATGCCTGTTCTGCAGGGACTTTTTGCCGAAAAGGCATCTTTCATACTAAGATCTGCTTAGTAACAACATCACAAAAACGAGAACTCTACGATGACGTGTCAAGCTAGATTGAAATGACTCATTATAGGGAAAAAATAAAAGGTTTTCATCCTTGAAAAATATCTAAAAGCTGAGAATAAATATCTGTTTCAGGAAAACAACATATAATAAAGATGCAATGAAAAAACAAAACAAAAAAAAAACTATTCTAACTCTTCCTAGAAGTGAAAAACACCCATGCCATCTAATGCCCCATATGCATGGTCGGAGATTCCAACGGAAAAAGATCCGTTCGTGTGTGGGCTCGATCTGACTTTTTCTGTCTGAATTTTTCTGACGGAAAAAGTTTGAGAGCTGGATCTAAAATCTTCCGACAACAAAATCCGATCGGACTTTTTCCGATCGTGTGTAGAGAATTCCGACGCACAAAGTGCCACGCATGCTCAGATTAAATTACGAGACCAAAGCTATTGGCTACTAGCCTCTACGTAGTCCCGCCGTACGCAACAAATAACTTTGTCCGACCATGTGTATGCAAGACAAGTTTTGTGACTGCTTTATCCAAATCTGAAAAAAAAAAAAGTTTTGCTGTTAGTTATACCTTAGGTCAACAGATGCTGAATAATTATACCCTCATGCAGGGGCGGACTGACAACTCATGGGACCCCCGGGCAATAGGAGATTATGAGGCCCTGAGGCAATCAGACATATGGGGCCACACGGTATACACAAACACACACACACAGTATACAATCACACAGTATACACAGACATGTTTCTATTGGCTGAGAAGGTACTGGAGAGGTGGGGCAGCTATAATCTCTGGATTTTTAGACCAAAAGGATGTCGGTAAGGGACATTTCAGAGACAGATGTAAAAAAAAACCACAGATTTTTACATACTGTCCCTGGTTTTACTGAGACTGGAAACCCTGATGGGGCCCCCTAGTGGCACGGGGCCCTCAGGCAGTGCCCGAGTGGCCAAATGGTCAGTCTGCCCCTGCCCTCATGACAGGTATATCTCATAAAATATATTTTCTATTAGTCACAAATTTACTGCATAGATATCAGACCAGTCTGGATGTATTCAGAACATTTCCTCCATCTGCGTAACCTTCATTTACTGCTCTAATGTATGAATATACAGTATATAATTCTGTTCAAGAGATAAATTCAGATGCTTCCATTTCAATAACAGATTCCAGTAATGGGAACGAGACAACTTTTTCAATGCATTTCCCAGACTACCAATCTGCTCCAAGAAACAATACAACTATAATTTCACATTAAATGATATTCATTATTAGACATGTATCAAAATGTATAATAATATCCCATGATAATACAAATCAGTGGGGTTTCTTACACAATGATGTTACCATAGTCAGTCATGCAGTCAACCAAAAAGGACACCTAATCCCCATCTTGGGAAAGCAAGTTCCAAGGAAATAACAAAGAAGCTGGCAATTGTTACAAAGTGGCATGTAAATCAAAACAGGGGATTGTAATGTTACTGAATTAATCTGTTAGCTGATAATACATTGCATAGAAATAATGAATATATTATTGTGTAATCATTACCAAGTAGCCATCATTTTTATTCATACTGCATACTTCACATACTGAGAAAGTTGTCTTCCCACCACTGAAATCTGTGTTACTGAAATGAAAAAGTTTTCTTGATATAGCTCTTGAATAGCATTATATGTATTCATATGTTGTAGTGGTGAATGAGGGTCACACAGATGTGTAAATGATCTGATATCTATGCAGTTTGTGCATTCTTATACTGTATGTTTTTTTTGTTTTTTTTAACAGTGAGTTTGTAACCAATAAAAAGTGTTGGCCCCATCAGTTCAAAACGGGGGCCCAGGCATCTGCTGAGCAGAAAGGCTGGTTGTACGGTCCTACTGCAGACACCGATCATCTTCTGCCTCCCCCCGAATCACTGCAGGGGAATTGGTTCTAGCACATTTACCCATTCCATCTGTTGTCCAGGCCCCCCCCCCCCCCCCAGTGTGCCCTTTCTCCGGCAGCACTGCCAGCTTCTTTCCTCTCCTCTCTCATTGGCAGCTGCTGTGGACATGCAGGGGGATGTTTCAAGATGGAGAGCCCCTGGCCCCTTCCTTTCTTGAGTGAACACAGTGAGTAATTGGTACCAATCACTCATGTTTCCATTCATCACTGAAGCATAGTAAACTGTGTTCAGTATGTGAATGAGCAGGAAGCCTCAGAGCACTTCTTAATCATTCATCTTTGCAGCTGAGGCTACAGAGAAAGGGACTGATAGACTTACTGTATGTCCTCAATCACTTTTGGCAGAGGGAAAGGGACCCTGTCAGGTAGGCTGTATGGGGCCCCGTGATTTCTAACAGTAGCCCTGGTTCTGAGCAGTCAAGTCAGAGAGCGAAGCTAAACAGCTAATTGATTGCCCTGGAACTAGTATGTGAACAAGGTTTCTAGAATGCCTATTTCTATTAAAGGCTTTCAGTTCACATTAGGACAAGGTAGGTAGTCAGTATTTAGGGCCTGCGGCATCACTGTTCTTTTTTTTTTTTCATTATCCCTAACCATGAGGTATATATCCCCCAGTCCACACTCATATTTGCTCTGCAAATTATTTATTTAGTATGTGCTTCTCCCCATTCCTTCCACCTTTACGTGCTGTTAGTAATTTCTGTGTATATATATATACATATACACACACACACACACACACACACACACACACACACACACACACACACACACACACACACACACACACACACGAGCAGCGGCGTTGCTAGGTCTGCAAAAGATCTGGGGCTAGAGCCCATAGCACCAGTCACTAACCTTTTTTCAGGCCCAGGGAGGGGGGGCACACTGGTGTTAAGCAATTGTTTGTGGGTAATGGCTGGTGTTGACACTTCAATCATCACGGTACCATGGCTGATATGGTGTCAGGGTGATTGAAGTGCATTATTTCTATTGTTACATTGTAATTTATAATGACGTGGTTCAACTCACCATAATGTAGAATCAGTGGGAGCCCTAGGTGTGTCACTTGCCACATCTCCTGTCAGCAGATGCAGGTTGTCACTTGCCAACCTTGTCTGTCAGCAGATGCAGCTTGTTATTTGTCACTGACGCCTGGCACCAGATGTGGATTGTCACTTGCAACATCTCCTGCCACCAGATGTGGATTGTCACTTGCTGCCATTTGCAGATTGCCACGTCACTTGTCACCATTTGCAGATTGTCAGGTCACCTGTCAGATGTGGATTGTCACTTGCCACATCACCTGCCACCATTTGCAGATTGTCACTAGCCACCAGTGGGAGGTGACTTAGCACGTCACCTGCCACCAGATGTGAATTGTCACTTGCCACAAGATATGGATTTTCACTTGCCACATCACCTGTTACCAGATGTGGATGATCGCTTGCCACGTCGCCTGCCACTGTTTGCAGATTGTCACTTGCCACGCCAGCCAGTATCACCAAATGTGCACTGTCGCTGCACTGGTGGCAGGCTGGCAGCACTGGTCCATTTAGTTCTGAGTGAGGGCAGGAGAGCTGTGATGTGGGGTGGGCAGTGAAGAGATGATGTAATCTCCCTGCTCCCCGCCGCACCTCACTCCCGCATTGAAGAGGCCCATCTGTGAGGGCGGAAGGTTATGCAGGGAGAGCGAAGAAAGATGATGTCATCTCTGCTCGTCCGCCCACACACATCTCTAATCTGCCTGCCCGGATTTCTCATGCAGCCCGCTCGCGGCACCCACGGCCAAGGCCCGCTGGTTAAGCAGGGACCCCTGCAGCAAGAGACTTGGGGCTATGGGCCCCAAATTTGAGGCTATAGCCCCCATAGCCACCCCCTAACGACACCACTGTACATAAGTGAATCTGTGACCCTCCCATGCCCCTTTTTATTTTTAATGAAGTTGAGAGAGTCTCATCTCTCCACCACCACTATATACCCCTAACATTTGTGCATTCCCTCGAGAGGAAAGGGGAGAGAGATAGAAGAGAAGGAGAGACGGGAGAGAAAGGGGAGAGAAAGGGGAGAAGGAGAGAAAAAGGTAAGAAAAAAAAAACAGCTTCACTGTTCTATCTTACAGTTTCAACAATGTTACAGGAAGTTTTACTTTCAAGGAGAACTCCAAATTGGAAAACTTGCATAATGTCATGTAATTACAATTTTTTTATATAATATTTCAATGCAGGGCCCATTCCTGCACCCAACAAGAGTATCTGTGAGTGGTTACAGTATTGTGGCACCACCCCCACCACCCAAGGCCCAATTTTTCTGCCTGTTTAACAGGAGCACATAATTACAATTTTTGATATAATATTTCACAGCAGGACCCGTTCCTGCACCCCGGCAATATAGATAAAAATACCAAAAAAAATAAAAATGCAGTGCCCCCCCCCCCAAAATCCATACCAGGCCCATCAGGTCTCGTATGAATTTTGGAGGGGACATCCATGCTGTTTTTTTGTATTTTTGGTATTTTTATCTATATTGCCAGGATCCGAAAATACATTATAGCCACGAGCAGTTTTAAATTACATTTTTTCCTTTAGAAATGTAATTTTGCTGTGGCACTGTTATAAACATGGGAAAGATGCGCTACTTTACAGGCATACTAAGGACACCCCTAGGCATGATATTTAAATTAATTTTCTAACTTTTTTTTGCATTGATACATGTCCTCTGGGGCAGGACCTGGGTTCTCAAATACTTTTTATGGCAATAACTTGCATATATACCTTTAAAACTAGCACCTCTCATTTTTCACGTTCGCGTCCCATAGACTTTAACGGTGTTTGCGTGTTCGTACAAATTGTTTGCCTGTTCGCATGTTCTGCTGCAAACCGAACCGGGGGGGTGTTCGGCTCATCCCTAATCAGGAGCTGCATATATACTATTACAGTTTGCAAATGACCTCCCTGAAGCTGAAGGTAAGCATCTGTTGATGGACACAGTTTACTGCTGAATTAAACTACTTGCATGTAATAGCTAATTTGTTGCCAGTAACCCACAGAAACTGGATATTGCATGAGGCTCCAAACTTTTTTCTTTTTTTTTAATCTGAACAGAGCAGAGACGCAGATACCTATATTTTTTTATTTTACATGAATTAATAAATTGTGTTTGCCTTAAAGAGAAACTGTAGTCTGCTCACATAATTTGTAATAAAAACATCTTTGCCATTCTGAAGCTTCCTTCCAACCACTTTGCATATTATTTTATATATACTGTGATTCTGTACTTGCCAAATATGCTGCAGAAATTTCCCTCCACTGAGTCTGGCTGCAACCATTTTAACTGTGGGCAGCTGAAGCTGCTGGCTGTTCACTTCCTGGATTTACACAGAGGCACACCTCCAGCTCTGAAGCTCTCATTGGCCCTCTAATGACTCACTCCCCCTCCCTTCCTGGCAAACTCTCACGAGAGTGAGAGAGAGAGAGCTGTGTATGATGTCATAAGCCTAGGCTATTTACCAGACAAGAAACAGGAAGTGGGCTGTATACGGTATTTACTGGCAGAAAAAATATGTTTTACTATCCAAAGTTAAAACAACAAGGGCAGAAGATTTAATAGATGGAAAGATGAAAATAATGACTGAAGTTCCACTATAAGGTTTTTTTTAAGTGATCCCATGAGTATGCCTGGATTGTTTTTCAATCCATTTACTGTATAACTACTATGCACTCAGATATAGATACACTTTTCAGTGAGATGTGTGTTTTGTGTTCTCTGTATTCTATTATGCATGCTAGTGTTTTTGAGCACACCATTTACATAACTATTTTGGTAATTGCATGTCATTTGTGCCTTTCATGAATAAACATCCCATATTCATTCCTTAGAAGGTCTGTCAATGACAAAGACTGCTTCTTATACTGATACAGGGTTTGGAAAGACACAACTGCCTTATTGCTCCCTCTCAAATGTATTTCCCAGCTCATTCTCATTCTTCCATAGATATATAAAACATATTGCTGAAGCTAAAAAGCTTTATAGAAGCGCTGTCAATTTCACATGTCAAAATGTTATTGAAACCATTTGTGTTTTTTTTAATCTGGGACCTCTTTTTCACTTATTATTAAAGTCCATCTCCAGCCCCATCCCTCAGTCTTTCCACTCCCCTCCCTAAATCCCCCAAAACTAAATTTTACAAATGACTTAAAATACATATGCAAGTTCCCAGGGCCAGATCTAACCTGTCTGATGTTGGAGTGCAGTAGAAATGTCAGAGGAGCAGAGGATGGGAAGTCAGCAGGGCAGTGTACAGGGGGTCAATAGGGTTGTGTATAGGGGGTCAGTAGGGCAGTGTACAGGGGGTCAATAGGGTAGTGTATAGGGGGTCAGTAGGGAAGTGTACATGGGGTCAATAGGGTAGTGTATAGGGGGTCAGTAGGGCAGTGTACAGGGGGTCAATAGGGTAGTATATAGGGGATCAGTAGGGAAGTGTACAGGGAGTCAATAGGGTAGTTTATAGGGGGTCAGTAGGGCAGTGTACAGGGAGTCAATAGGGTAGTGTACATGGAGTCAATAGGGTAGTGTACATGGGATAAGCAGGGGAAAGCATAGGAGGTCAGCAGGGCAGAGACAGGCACAACTGAAATCTGGAGGTCACAGCCCACTCCAACACCCCCCTAGATTCAGCCTTGCTAGTTCCTACTATCCACTGTCCAGTCCAGTGATGTCACAGATCCTTTCTATTCTTGTCCAATAGCAGCTTTTGTTGGTGCCTACTACAGCACTGAACTATGCTCAGGTAATGACATGTGACCACCATTCAGTGCAGCAGTATTATGAGTAGGGATGAGCCGAACACCCCCCGGTTCGGTTCGCACCAGAACTTGCGAACGACCCCCGCGTTCGGTACGAACGTTAGAACCCCATTGAAGTCTATGGGACTCGAACGTTCGAAATGGAAAGTGCTAATTTTAAAGGCTAATATGGAAGGTAGTGTCCTAAAAAGGGTTTGGGGACCTGCCTCCTGCCTCAGGGGACATGGGTCACTGCAAAAAAAAGTTTTAAAAACGGCCGTTTTGGCGGGAGCACTGATTTTAATGACGATTAAAGTGAAAAAAAAAGTGAAATATTCCTTTAAATATGGTGCCTGGGGGGTGTCTGTAGTATGCCTGTGAAGTGCCACGTGTTTCCCGTGTTTAGAACAGTCCCTGCACCAAATGACATTAAACGGAAATAACACCATTTAAAACTGCTTGCGGTTTTAATGTTATATCTGGTTCCTGCAATATGGTTGAAAATCATTGAGAAAAATGGCATGGGTAGCCCTCCCTGCCCATTACCAGCCCCTTTAGGTCTTGTACGCATATTAAGGGGAACCCCGTACCCATATTAAAAAAAGGAAATGCGTGTGGCCCCCAGGCCCTATATACTCAGAACAGCAGTATACAGGCGGTGAAAACAAGATAGGGACTGTGTAGGTTTGTTGTGTTAAGTTGAATCTGTTTGTAATTTTCAACTGGTACATTTTTAAAGTGTAGCTCCATTCAAAAAAACTATTTTAAAGCTTTTTGGAAAACATAGGGAAGGGTTATCACCCCTGTATAATTTGTTTTGTCGTCCATCTTTTTTCATCTCACTTGCTGCTGTCTCCTTGCGTTTGCAAGTAGGAGATGTTTGTAAGTTGGATGTTTGAAAGTAGGGGCCTGCCCTATATTATAGCGGTATGTACTGGGTACAGAGCACGCAGACAGCACGCACTATCTCCTAACACTACTGACTGCAAGCTCTATTATTAACCACTTGACCACTGGGCACTTAAACACCCTTAATAACCAGACCAATTTTCAGCTTTCGGTGCCCTCACATTTTGAATGACAATTACTCAGTCATGCAACACTGGACCTATAGGAAATGTTTGTCCTTTTTTTCACACAAATAGAGCTTTCTTTTGGTGGTATTTAATCACCTCTCAGTTTTTTATTTTTTGTGCTATAAAAGAAAAAAGACCGAAAATTCTGCGAAAAAATGAATTTTTCTTTGTTTCTGTTATAAAATTTAGCAGATTAGTCATTTTTTCTTCATAAATTTTGCCCAACATTCATACTACTACATATCTTTGGTAAAAATAAGTACAAATTGGTGGATATTATTTGGTCTTTGTGAAAGTTATAGAGTCCACAAGCTATGGTGCCAATATCTGAAAATTGATCACACCTGAAGTACTGACGGCCTATTTCCTTTTTTTTTTTTTTTCACAAAATTGTCATATTATCAGGTTATTTCACACACACAGCATATGCATACCACAAATTACACCCCAAAACACATTCTGCTATTACTCCCGAGTACGGCGATACCACATGTGTGAGACTTTTACACAGCGTGGCCACATACAGAGGCCCAACATGCAGGGAGCGCCATCAGGCGTTCTGGAGCACCCAGACCAATTCTGACATTTCTCTCCTACATGTAAAAATCATCATTTATTTGCTAGAAAATTACAGAGAACCCCAAAACATTATATATATATTTTTTTTTAGCAAAGACCCTGGAGAATACAATGGTGGTCGTTGCAAATTTTTATCTCACACGGTATTTGCACAGCAATTTTTCAAACGTGTTTTTTTGGGGGAAAAAACAGTTTAGTGCTTAAAAAAACAAACAAAAAAAACAGTAAAGTTAGCCCAATGTTTGCATAAAGTGAAAGATGAAGTTATGCTGAGTAAATAGATATCAAACATGTCACTCTTCAAAATTGCACATGCCCGTGGAATGGCGCCAAACGTCGCCACTTAAAAAATCCCCATAGGCGACGCTTTAATTTTTTTTTTTACTGATTACATGTTTTGAGTTGCAGAGGAGGTCTAGGACTAGAATTATTGCTCTCGCTCTAACGTTCTCGGCGATACCTCACATGTGTGGTTTGAACACCGTTTTCATATGTGGGCGGGGCTTACGCATGCGTTCGCTTCTGCATGCGAGCACATGGGGACATGGACGCTTTAATTTTTTTTTTTTTTTTTTTTATTGTTCATTTTACTTTATTTATTTTAGTTTGAAATTTTTTTCCCCAAAAATATATTTTGGATCACTTTTATTCCTATTACAAGGAATGTAAACATCCCTTGTAATAGGAATATGGGGTGACAGGTCCTCTTTACAGTGAAATCTGGGGGTCAATATGACCCCACATCTCACCTCTAGGCTGGGAAGCCTGAAATAAAAAATAAAAAAAAGATTCTGGCTTTGATCGTACTGGCGAGTTGGTAGAAGCACCGGAGGGCGGTGAGGGGTGGGGGGCGTCTATGGCTGGGTATTTCAGGGTATCACCGTGTATGGCTGGGTATCTCCGAGTATGGCTGGGTATGGCAATTTATGGCAGGGTATTGCAGAGTACTGGCGGGGTATTGGCGGGGTACTACAGAGTAATAGCAGGGTACTGCAGAGTATTGGGGGGTACTCCAGAGTAATGGCAGGGTACTGCAGAGTAATGGGGGTTACTGCAGAGTAATGGGGGGTACTGCAGAGTAATGGCAGGGTACTGCACTGCAGAGTAATGGCGGGGTACTGCAGAGTAATGGCGGGTACTGCAGAGTAATGGCAGGGTACTGCACTGCAGAGTAATGGCGGGGTACTGCAGAGTAATGGCGGGGTACTGCAGAGTAATGGCGGGTACTGCAGAGTAATGGCAGGG